>NC_090437.1:800775077-801400077 GCF_031143425.1 Pleurodeles waltl | reverse complement strand
TATTATTTTAACCAGACTAAGCACTTGCTATTTTTTTTTTTTCATTGTTTGCTTCGATTCTGTAAGGTGATGCTGCACCTTGGATCGGGCCGCTGCAGGTATCTCACACAGCGCTGCAAAAAGGTTATGAAGACACAGCTTAGTGGATATCTCTCAGTGATCATGAGCGATCACTCAGCATTTATTTATAACTTTGAGCCACGCTCGGCATTCAGGTTGTACATAAGCTAGAAGGCCGGGTGGTACTCTACACCTCCTTCAACTTTCACTACTGAGGAACAACACCAGGGAATTCAATGGGTGGTAGTGTAACACATATAGGGCCACATGTACAAAGTATTTTTCTAGTCGCAAAAGTGCCGATTCTCAGAATCGGCCAGTTTGCGACTAGAAAAATGCTTTTTGGGATGTACAAAGCCCAAACTGTGATTCGGTAACTTATTACCGAATTGCAATTTGGGTTTGGCGATTCGGTATTAGAAGGGGCGTGTCCAGGACATCCCTTCATAATACCGAATCTAAATGGTATGTATGATTGTTTTGTGCCGTGAATGCAGTCGCAAAACAATCCCAGTTAGCACCAATTTAAAATTGGTGCTAACCCATTTGCAAAGGGGAAGAGGTCCCTGAGGGACCCTTTCCCTTTCTGAATGCATGTGAAAAAGGGTTTTAAGAGCAGGCACTGGCCCGTGGGTCCATGGTCCTACTCTTAACAAATTAAACTGAAACTTTTCATTTTTTTCCTTTTTAAACACAGCCAGTTTTCTTTTATGGAAAACGGGCTATGTTTAAAAAAAAAGATTGCTTTATTTGAAAACAGTCACAGACATGGTGGTCTGCTGATCCCTGTGATTTTTGCGATCCCCAGTGGGTTTCAAATTGCGACCTACCTCATTCATATTAATGAGGGAGGTCTATTTGCGACCTACCGGGAATCGCAAAAGAAACTCAATGGAGTTACTTACATTTGGAATTCTGATTCCCTGATTGCGATTCGCATGGAATCGCAATTAGGAAATTGCAATTCCAAATATTTGTACATGTGGTCCATAGTCCTTTCATTTCTGGCTTGGTGCGTGATTGGGCTGGAGTTCATACTTCTGGTTGTGACCACTCACACCTCGACTCATGGCTTGTACTTCACTCATACCCATTCAAATGGCTGGTGCTTGGCTACTTGACTCCCAGCGGAATTTGGTCTTGCTGATGTTATGTCCATCTCTGATTCACAGGGTTCCCCCACCACTTTATGGATGTTGTCCTGCTCTTCTTCCATAGATTTGACCTGCTTAAATCAGGATATATTCCTTGATACCGTAGACAAACCTTGCAGAACAGTTACCATTGTTTCTTGGAATTTTGCGATTTCCCATAGTTCTTTTTTGAATGGAGAGCGGAACTTCCAGCCAGGGTGTCAATCTTTCTTGATCACCTTGTCTATGACAGCCAAATCTGGGATGACAGCACATACATTTTTGCCAGCTTTGTCATTTTTTGCTTGCCGCTTGGATGTCTATAGCTGTGGTCCAGTTGAAATGATGTCTAGAATGCACCTCTTCAGCAATAGGTCCATTGGTGCACACTCCCGGGTGCTGTGTGGCGTCAGCCAGTAGGCTCCCAGGAATCGATGCAGGCAGCACTCAGCGTCTTCTCCACGATTCGGAATGCTCTGTTCAAGGGGCGCATGAAGCACTCCACCTCCCCGTTGGCCAAGGGCCACTAAGAGGGTCCCCTTCCAATGCTTTATGTTCAAGCTGTAGAGGTACAACAGGAACTGGAATTCCTGCCCCTGGAAGGGAGTCCATTGTCCGTCTTTATTTCATCAGTAATCCCCAGAAAGGGTGAAGATCCCTTCCAACATAGGCTTGACATACCTGAATGCCCTGAATTGCACTAGTTCCACCACAAGGTACTTTGTGCAGCAGTCTACTACGACAGCTGTGAGGCAGCCCTCTGGAAAACTGCCAAAGTCAATACTAACGATTGACCCAAGTGTTGTGAAGGTTTCCACTATATCACTGGGGCAACTGGCTAGACTCTGCTCGTGATGGTTCAGGAGTGACAGCTCCTGATCAAGATAAGATAAGATCAGGACCACCAGCAAATGTTGATGATTAAAATCATAGGAAAGAAAATATAATATGCACAGATGTAACGTATACAAGTCAATGTATCATTTAAAGCATTTAAAGAGTGTGATACTGGTGATGAAATCATCAAATCGACCAGGTAAGCACCTGGCATCAGAAAAGCATTTCAAACTTGAGATTGATGTATCAACACACACCTCACCATCAACCTCACCCAAACATTTCTGTACCATATCTGCTTTGTCATTTGGAATTAATATGAGTCTGTCCTTGTTCCACACATGACCATCACTTATACATACCGCATGCGGCCAAGCACTCACCACACGTATTGGAGGGAAAAAAACTTGATTCACCTTTGGACACATTACCTGGTTTCTTTATCCATACCCAACAACTCTCTCACTCTTACTCTCACTCTTACTCTCACACCATTCCTAGTTTTACCATGATACACATTCATGATTTTCTCTCTGACATCCACTATTCTTCTGAACTTAGAAGAATCGACATCAACATGTCCCATCCATTCACTATTTAACTTAGACCCAGAAACATGCCCTTGAAGCAAGATGAACAGATAGACACCAGTAGTCCCACTAGTTGTAGAAAGTGCCCTCTAAGTAAGGCAAATTAAGAGACACCAGTAGTCTTACTAGGTGTGAAACATGCACTCCATTACATCTCTCTCATAGCATGTTTCCAATTCAACTTATTGACAAATGCTAACTGCATTTGATACGTCAGTGTAGACTGAAGCGCTCCACCTATCCATTGCTCCTGGGATGATCCACGGAAGTACAAGTCTACATATGAAAAACTCACCCAGAAATTCCTTCATCTCCTCAGATACTAATTGGGTCCCATTATCTGTAACCAACTCAGTGGAGTACCCTTCAGTGCTGAAAACATTTTGGAAAGCTTCAATAATGGCACTGGCCTCAGTGTTGTTTGCAAATACAAATTCAGACCACTTAGATGCATAATCAACATCTAGTGCCCCGCAATTTGGACTTTCAGCAGGATCTTTAAAAGGACCCAAAGTTTCTAAACCTAACTTGAGCTAAGGGCAAATGTCCACCTCTAGAGGAGCAACAGGGGATGGTTTGGTAGAATTGCTCTATCAAGTGAAAAGACAACTCACACAATCATGCACATAACTCTCCACAGATCTATCAATTCCTAGCCACCAAAATTTCTCCCTAATCCTGAGTTTCAATGCATGTTTATCCAAATGCCCCTCATGGGCCATCTGAAGTACTGTTTTTCTTAAATTGGCTGGTGCTACCAACTATTCCACTCATATCAGTCCTTCAACACTCATTAACTCCAATGTCACAGGCTTATAAGGATCAAACTCAGTTTTCAAACATTTAGGCCCTCATTACAACTTTTGTGGTTTTTGGGTAAGACCGGCATGCGAAATGTCGCCACCATACCACGTAGTGGTGGTGGTACAGCAATCACCGTTTTAGGAGTCACAAAGAACAAACCACCCAAATATAGCCACCAGGCCTTCCGACGGTGAAATGCCAACTGATGAACCACCAGCCCTGACATGCTGAGCCCATTCTGGCCGCCCAATTACAAGTCCTTTTTCAGCACAGCAGTACATGCACGGCAGTAAACCAATGGCAGTCCACACTGCTGTGGTACAGAAATGAACTGCCAATAGTAGCCAACACTCCATTGGACTGTTTGAATACCCCACACCTGAAACACATAAACACACCACACATACCTGCTCACGACACCATATAACACCCACACCAAAAATCTCTTGTGATTACCATGATCAGCCAGAGACACAAGCCACGAAGCACACCCCATACGCAACAAACACCTGCACATTGCACACTTTGCACACACCACCACCACAACTCACCAACACCCACAACCAAATACCCCCACACCACCAATCACCCTGCACTGCACCCTACCTGCATAGCACACGCCCACCCCGCCAACATGACATTCCAGCAGCATCCACGGTTCACAAACAATGAGTTGCGGGTCATGGTGGGTGAGGAAAACGAAGTTATGGCAGAGGATCATCGACAGGGTAAATTCAGTCGGCACCTATCCACGAACAAGGGAGGATATCAGGGAGAGGTGGACCTCAGGGTTAAAGACCATTCCATGGCGTTCAGGCACAGGATTGCCCAGAACAAGACTGGCGGTCGGCCCCCACCTCCACCCCTTGACTTAACATCCTGGGAGGAGAAGGACTTGGACATCATACAAATGCAAAAACAAAAAGTGATGGACGGAATGGTGTTTTGCTTTCCTTATCTTATGACGGAGCTGACAAAACTTCTCTGGAATGCACTTCTTAGTTTAAAGAAGACATTTATTATTATTACTTCACCACGAGGTTCCTGACAGACGAGATTAGTAGGTTGGAAGCACACGTTTAAAAGTAGTCACAGCAATGAAAGGAAAATATATCAAAGTACTTCTCAATTGCAATGTACACAGCAAATATATGTGATTATATTATAGCATAACTTCAAAGCAAAGAATAAAAAGTCAAAATTCATCACCGTAGGGCCTATCACTGCTCGTCATCTTTCTCATGCCTGCAACTTGATGACTCCTGTTCAACTGCGAGAAAGAGATTTTCCATCCAAACGGGAGGTCAGGCAGCTGACGTCCGCTCCTGACTGAAGTCTTGGAAAATCCCCCCCCCCAGCTGCTGCTCAGGGACACAGTCTTTTAATGAAAAAGCCTGCTAACAGGCCCTGTCCTCTAATAGTCAAAACATGCAGCGTTGGGAAGAAAACAAGCCATTGGAGATTGGCCAGATCTCCTAAACCTTGCTCCTTCCCAAGGCTGAGTAGAGAGGAAAACACAAAATATACGCTCTCATATCACGCTAGGGTATGGTGTGAAGCAATACGAAAAACACAGCTTGGTCTACCATGTGGAAAAACACAGCTCATCTGCAATGTCTCCACTGCAATGTCGAACTCCACGATAAAGCCAATAGGCAGAATGTAATGTCTAATGCCACATTAAAGCCAATAGGCAGCTAACCAAAATACAAAATGTAAAGTCTAATGCCACGGTAAAGCCAATAGGCAGCTAAACTGAATACAACATGTAATGTGCTACTAATGAACATTGAACAACTAATATGCGCAGTGATGAAACACAAAGTCAGTGGTCAAACACAATTAATGGCATAACATATCCACCCTATGACCAATGACTTTTGTTTACATTCCTCTTATTTAAAAAAAAAAACAAAAAAACAACATTATAAGCAAATCAGATTTGAATGATAAAAACAATCACTGTAAAGCAGTGGAAGTGGATTAACATATTGATCTCATAACCTTTCAAATCAGATGCACCTACAATGAAAAGACTGAAGCTTATATACTCTGATTGGGATAATAACAGATTGAATAGTGTCTCTAAAATAGCAAGTTGATGTAGCATGAGTTCTACTCATGTAAAGGTACACGTTCCACCTGAAAGGTTTGCTGGAATGTAAGTGAATGTCAGGTTTCCATACAAAAAAACACAGAGAGTTAACTGGCAATGTTGCTTAGGGAGACTGGCAGCAGTCATCCAATAATAAGCCATGAGTTAGTTCCAGTGGAAGAATGTAATCAAACAAGTTGACAAACTTTATATTGATCCCATGTGGAACTTGAACTGAAGGCGCCAGTTGCACAAAATGGATCCATGGGGTTTGTACTTTAATGAATCAGGTTCAGGTTGGGGGTGCAGTCCCTCCCCCGACCCCACACGCAAACACCCGAAGGGAGAACACACAGCACACTCATGGTCAGTGGCGTATCGTGGTAGGATCTGCACAAGAAAAAAGTATGACTTTTCTTGCAAATAACATTTGTCATCTGGAATATGTTCCCATTTTTCCTGTTCTGGTTTTATGATCAACAGAACATTGTTGGGACCCTTTGCTATAATTTCTGCATGTTCTGGAGGGTCATTTGGGATTCAACCCACACTTTAGCACTGAGGTTTTTATCTGCTGCACCACAGCTTCCCTTTCCTTGCACCGTCAGAAGGGCTGGGGCAGACTCCTTCCTTATCATACCTCCATTCACTGCACTTATGGCAAGTTGGGCAATTATGTCTCCAATCTGTATGAATGAATCAGATTCTCTTCTAGTTATCAGCATCATTTTGATTTCGATTTGGTAATCTGCAGCAATCACTCCCCCTAAAACCTGATCAATTTGCCATATTTTTCCTGGTAACTTTCCTCTCCCCAACTGATCTTTGGCTGTATATGGGACATATCTCTGTTGTATGTGCTTACAAATAGGACATTGCAAAATCACAGTTTTTATCAAATCTAGGGGAATGTGCATCTCTCTAATCTCTGCCCACCTATAAGTGGCTTTTTTCCCAGATGTCCACATTTCTGGTGCACCCACTTAGCCATCCCCACCAAGTCAGAATTTTGGGCTGACACTTCTGTCTTTGCACTTTTCTCTTTAACATCTGCAAGGGAATTGAACCAGTTGTGTACAAGCCATGTGGAAAACCAAACAGCTAATCCATTGGCAGTGAACCAAGAATCAGTGTAAAAATGACGACACGTCTCAAGCAGCTCTTGCTTTAAAGTCTGACACACATTGTACAACTCTGCATATTGGTTACTTTTTCCTTCTCCTGTGGTAGACAAAAAAATTTCAGTAACTGGATGGTATGACACTGCTTTCCATTGTCTTTTAGTACTCATGCATTTCAATGAATCATTAGTCAAACAAACACGCTTTTTATCCTCAGGGGACAAGAATTCAAATGGTGCATTAAATTTCTCTCATGACTCTTTTGCCTGTGGTACCTTCTGCACTCTCTGATCATCCTGTAAAGGGACTTGTGCCACCTGTTCATGTAGGGCTGCAGTGACTCATCACCCACTGCATGATTGATATTTCAGGTTTCAGAATTACCTTATCATTTAATGTAATTTGCTCAGTATTCATTGGAGCCCAATAACAAGTCAAAAACTGTTTTTCAAAAGGAGTACAGCGCTCCACAAAGTCAGATCGTTTTCTAATCCAAAGCTCCAGGGTCACCCTTGTCCTCACCTGATTCTGACCCATACTCAAGGTGGCATCAGTGTTTCCCTCTTGCCCTGCGCACACTCGGTGTCTCTTGCTTAGTGCAAATAGTAAGAAACTCTCAAATCTTTTGTTTTACCTGTGACAACATCTGTCTATTTTCTGGATTCCACTGAATTCCCAGAAACTGCCCTTTTTCGACAGTACCTCTGTGTTGTCTGAATTAATTTTACACATCGTACTTTGAAAAAGCGGTCTGGATATAACATTCTCAACTTCGTGCTCAGTGTAATCTTTTAAGGAATGCACTTGAACTCCTGCCAAAAACCGTGGGCTGCTCTGCGCACGGAGATCTACAATCTGCTTATGAGGCTCACACTGGCCCCCATCTTTTTTAACCTCCTCATTACTGGAATGGGAAAAGCCAGTTTCTCCTGCAACAGCTTTCTAAATTTCAGTTTTATCTTGCAACAATGTGTTATGGCTAATTTGCTCACGTAAATTCTTATTTTCATGTTCTAACTGCCTGCATTTTTCTGTAAGCAGACAAAAGAATCCAAACCCTTCTGTCAAGAACAAAAGGAACATCATTTCTTTCAAAAAGCACATTTTCTAAGTATGAAAACACTTTTGCTTGATCCAAGCACTCATCCCAAGACTCAGAAAGTCCTGATAAAAAAGAAAACATGTTTCTCACAGCACCATAAGGCAGTTTAACTTCACATGCATTTTCAAACTTGGTCTGCCGTGCTTCTTCAATTCTCTAAACAACAAAAACAATTACACTTTTAAATCGTGCACCTCCAATCTCCAATTCGACTCCCAGACTGACGACTCACGCCAAAATGTTTTGCTTTCCTTATCTTATGACCGAGCTGACAAAACTTCTCTGGAATGCACTTCTTAGTTTAAAGAAGACATTTATTATTATTACTTCACCACGAGGTTCCTGACAGACGAGATTAGTAGGTTGGAAGCACACATTTAAAAGTAGTCACAGCAATGAAAGGACAATATATCAAAGTACTTCTCAATTGCAATGTACACAGCAAATATATGTGATGATATTATAACATAACTTCAAAGCAAAGAATAAAAGTCAAAATTCATCACCGTAGGGCCTATCACTACTCGTCATCTTTCTCATGCCTGCAAGTTGATAACTCCTGTTCAACTGCGAGAAAGAGATTTTTCACCCAAACGGGAGGTCAGGCAGCTGACGTCCGCTCCTGACTGCAGTCTTGGAAAATTCCCCCTTGCTGCTGCCCAGGAACACTGTCTTATAATGAAAAAGCCTGCTAACAGGACCTTTCCTCTAATAGTCAAAACATGCAGAGTTGGGAAGAAAACAAGCCATTGGAGATTGGCCAGATCTCCTAAACCTCGCTCCTTCCCAAGGCTGAGTACAGAGGAAAACACAAAATATACGCTCTCTTATCACGCTAGGGTTCGGTGTGAACTCAATACGAAAAACACAGCTTGGTCTACCATGTGGAAAAACACAGCTCATCTGCAATGTCTCCACTGCAATGTCGAACTCCACGATAAAGCCAATAGGCAAAATGTAATGTCTAATGCCACATTAAAGCCAATAGGCAGCTAACCTAAATACAAAATGTAATGTCTAGTGCCACGTTAAAGCCAATAGGCAGCTAAACTGAATACAAAATGTAATGTGCTACTGATGAACATTGAACAACTAACATGCGCAGTGGTGAAACACAAAGTCAGTGGTCAAACACAATTAATGGCATAACATATGCTGAACAATGTCAAACATTCACCCCCAGTACAGAGATCTGGGCCTAAATCCATAATTTTTTTGCTACCCATGCCGTTCCAGTTTGGACCCAGCCATATGCAAATCAGTCTTGACCATTTTCCCCCATGGGAACAGTCCAGCCTGAACTGCCAAGTCAGGTCCTCCCTGGACTGGAAACAAGCATCCTAGGACCGGTTTCAGAGTATCACCCTTCATCAGCCAGGCTAGCTTGATTCCAGTGGCATGGGGAGCACAGGACCCACGTCTGGGCATACCCTTCCCACTTGGGGCAGCAAATGCAAAAAGCATCAGCATCATGCATCCAGAGGGACTTACTGGAATTGACAGAAGGCTCAACACTGGTAAGGCAACAATACCCCCTCCCCCAGGCAACAACTACTCCTAACCTGCATGCCTACCCACCAATTGCCTAAGCAGCCCATCCAACACAACTGCAACCCCAAATCACCCCACGCCAGTCCCCTGCATGCCACAGCAATCCTCTCCCACCATACCCACAACATCCCCCAATGTTTGGATAATGAGCACTATGTGAGGAACCACACCTCCCACAATGCATCACACCCTACTCAGCTAACATTCACTGTACCACTTCACAGTGGGACACCTGCATGGACGATCATATTACAGCCCACACCTACTGTTTGCTACGATTGCCTCCCAACACATGACAATGACAGCAATGCAAACCACCATCCACAACTCATCATGGCAATAGAAACCATGGCACAGTCCCCATAACCAAATCAATGACTGCAGTGCTGCAGCTGTTACTTCCATCACTGAGAAGCAAATGAAGCCACTGCATGCACCACACCATGAAAATGACAACTACACATCCACATACAAACTCTCCCCTTTTCCATCCACAGGTAACCCTGCCACTGCTACCCAGCAGAGGATACCAGGCTCATACAGCCTTCCCTGTGATGAAGACTGCATTCGATGTGTGGATGGGGACGAGTTGCCGGTGCCATCTGGAGCAACTGGTCAGTCCACTCCCAGAAGCTCCACCCTGGACACAACAGACTCCCCATCCCATGTGGCTACAACACCTCAGCAAGCCCCTCCTCCCCCAACCTGTGCCCAAGGGACATCTCAATTAGAAGTGTGCCACACAGTATAGGTGCCAGAGTCAAGGGCACACACGCCTGATAATGAAGCGCCTGGTGCTACTGGGAGTGGGCACACTGTGCCAGAGGCACAGCCACAGGGGCTAGTGGCAGTGGGAGGGGATCAGTGGCCCAACGGATGGGGCAGACACAACAACTGGCTGCTCAGGAGGCCCTCGACCAAATCCTGGGTGCATACCACCAAACCCAGGACACAATGGGCCAGATCCTCGCCACTGTGAAGGAGATCCACAGGCTGCAGAGTGAATATCATCAGGAGGTTATGCAGGCGTGGCAGACCTTCAATACCACCATGGCCTCCATGGCAGGGGTGCGGAAGGAACTCACCACCATCCTGCGTGAGTCCATCTTCCACCAGAAGGCCCCTTCCATTCGCCACACGACTTCTGAGCCCTCCACGTCAGTGGCAGCTAGTGGAATGGAGGCCCTGCCACAGGACCCACAGGAAACCAGCACCGCTACCCCTGTAGCTGACAAGCCCCCACGCACGCGACGAGACATCCTGCCGAAACTAATTCCAGACCAAGACCACCACCAGGAAATGACTTCTCCTGAACATTCGCCCTTGTGTGTCACGTAGGCACCCTGTTGACTGTCCACTGTCAAGTCGCCGTACTCTCATGGTCACCATACTGGACCTCGACTACCCACAGCTGGCCCAAGTACTCTGTTGAGCCCACCCACCATGACCCCACTCATCACCCCTTGCACTTACATCCCAAATAAACACCACTGACCACAATTAATGGCTATGGGGGTCATTCCGACCCCGGCGGGCGGCGGGCGCCCAAACACCGCCCATGGTCAAATGACCGCGGGGACCATTCCAACTTTCCCGCTGGGCCGGCGGGCGATCTTCAAAAGATCGCCCGCCGGCCCAGCGGGAAAGCCCCAGCAAAGATGAAGCCGGCTCCGAATGGCGCCGGCGGATTTGCTGGGGTGCGACGGGTGCAGTTGCACCCGTCGCGATTTTCAGTGTCTGCCAAGCAGACACTGAAAATCTTAATGGGGCCCTGTTCCCACCAGCCTCTTCCTGGCGGTGTAAACCGCCAGGAACAGGCTGGCGGGAAGGGAAGGGGGTCGGAATCCCCATGGCGGCGCTGCATGGAGGATTCCCCAAGCCGGGGGAAATCCGACGGGAAACCGCCGGACCCGGCTGGGTGACCGCGGCTTCACAGCCGCGGTCGGAATACCTGATGTAGCACCGCCAGCCTGTTGGCGGTGCTACCTCCGGCCTCCACCCTGGCGGTCTATGACCGCCAGGGTCGTAATGATGCCCTATGTCTTTATTGTCATGAGCACAAAAGATACAGCTATTATGTCTGCAACAGTTAAACATTTGTCATGGCAATGTATGTGTGAGGCGCAGAGGGGGAGTGATATGTAGCAAGGATCACAGTGGATCAGGCAGTGGCTAGAGAGATGGGTCAAGGAAGGCAACAGGTGAGGCAGGGACCAGAGTGCACCACAACAATGAAAGTAGAACAAGACAGGGACTTCAATCACTTTAGGCATCACCTATGCCAAATCAAGACACATGCACTGTAAGTAAAGGAAGCCAAGTTAGAGATGGCAAGTCAAGTCCACAAAAACCCACATTCACAAGACATACCTCCCACATGGTCCCACACTCACAGCAAACAGAGCCACATGTTAGGGAGATCACACTGCCACGAACAGTAGTGTTGCACCACCTCCTAATGTTGAATCCCAGGAAAGGATGCAATACACACGAAACCACCTAATGTAGCACACCGATTGCACTGGATCTGGCAGTTGAGGGAACAATGGACCTGCACATTGATGTCAGAAGTGCAGCAACACAACAGCAGGATGAGAACAGCCCTGACCTGTGCACATGAACCACCAAACTCATGACCTGTGCACATGAACCACCAAACGCATGGCCCATGTAACCCCCCCCAACCACCCAGAGTCTGATCTCCAATATCTCCAGTTAACACAGAAGACAGGTGGCAACATGGCACAAAGCAGAAAGTGGAACAGTACATATACAACACATATGACACATACTCAGTGTAAGTATTGCCGTATCAGCTCTGCTCTAGAGTCAGCTGCATCCTCATCATTTTCCTCATCAACACTCCCCATGTTCCCTTCATCAGCCACTGGTACAGCTGCCACCTCCTCTGCATCCAGCAATGGGATGTGACGTTGTCTCAGGGCCAGATTGTGTAGCATGCAGCAAGCAACAATGATCTGGGACACTTTCTGCGGTGTGTAGAGTAGAGCACCTCTGGAGATGTGCAGACACCGGAATCTGGCCTTCAGTAGGCCAATGGTCCACTCAATCACCCATCTTGTACTACTGTGGGCCTCATTGTACCTGTTTTCTGCAGCTATAGTTGGATGCCTCACAGGTGTCAGTAGCTAGGGAAGGTTGGGGTAGCCAGAGTCACCTGTGTGCACAGAGGTAAGAGCCATGTCAGTACCAGGAGGGTGTAGTGCAGCTTGGGAAGAGTGTTCAGAGCAGAGGGGCACACATATGTGAGGATACATACCGATGAGGCAGGCCCGGTCCCTCTGTAGTGGTGCCATCATGTGTGGGACAGTGCTGTTCTGCAGAATGTAGGATTCATGCACAGACCCAGAGAACCTGGCCGTCACTTATGTGATATATTGGTCAACCAGACACACCACTTGCACATTGGTGGAATGGAAGATTTTACGGTTCATATACACTTGTTCACTCCTGGGTGGCACCAGTGCAATGTGGGTGCCATCTATGGCCCCTATCACACGAGGGACATGTTCCAGGTTATAGAAGGCAGTTTTCACAGTGGGCAAATCAGCATGATGTGGGAACCTGATGTAGCTGGCCATATGCTGTAGCAGGGCACATAGGACGTCCTTCAGGACATTGCTAAACATGGGCTATGACATCCCTGCAGCGAAACCCACTGTCATCTGGAAGGACCCTGAGGCAAGGAAGTGGAGGACTGACAAGACCTGTACTGTGGGAGGGATGGCATTGGGATGTCGAATAGCAGGCAATAGTTCCGGCTCCAACTGGGTCACCAGATCCATGATGGTCTGACGGTTCAGACATTAGGTCTGTATGACGTGTCGCTCTTCCAGGGTGGCACGGACAACCAGTGACCTGTACACCGGAACATTTCACATCCTCAACCTTCCACCGTACCTGCAAATAGGAGGGAGTAGAAATCATGATATGCAGCATTTCCTGTGTGAACGCTCATCAGCTTTATCAGCTGTGCACAGGGCAATATATGTCACACATGACGCACCTTAAATGCAACCTGAATACACATTACATATGTAAAATGGCGGCCATCTGTCCTGCATGCACTGGACAGATTGAAGTGTGCTCACCCTGCCGGCATAACACAGCACAGTGGTAGGCGGTCTCAACCACCGTGCAACTCCTCATTGGTTAACATGGTTGCCTATGGGAGACAGGAGCCAATGGCGATCGCCGCCGACATTGACAGTGCTGTCCGCGGTGGCCGTGACCGCCATTTCATGTGCTCATGGTCACTTGACTCCTGACAGTCATGCACAGAAGACCTCCACTGCGTGTGCTGATGTGTTCTGACTCTGGTCGCCAAGATGCCATGTCCTGCAGGAGATAGGACCCCAGCCTTCACCCAGGAGGAATTGGAGCTGCTCGTGGAGGGGGTAGTACCACTGAATGGACAGTTGTATAGGGCACCAGAGCTGCAGGTAAGGCCAATGTGACTGTGCTGTCTTTGAGTGGTGTGCATGGGGATGGGGGCCTTGGGACGAGTCAGTGTAACTGGAGAATGGACATGGGTGAGGAGTCTGAGCCTACGTGGATTGATGACATGTGGGTGTGGTCGTGAGATGTGTGCTGTCCACTGCTGTCTCTGTGATGCCACTCTACATTAATGTGTCCTTCTGTCTGTGTCACCCATGCAGGTCAGCGCTCATCAGAAGAAGGGGATATGCCGTGCCATTGCCAAACAAGTGCAGACCCTGGGGGTCCATAAACGGCAGAGCACCCACTGCAGAAAGAGGTGGGAGGACCTAAGACGTTGGGCCCGGAAGACCACAGAGGCTCAGCTGGGACCGTCCTCCCAATGTGGGAGGGGTGCCTGTCAGACCCTGACCCCCCCCTGATGGCCCACATTTTGGTGGTGGCCTACCCTGAGGTGGATGTGTGCTTGAGGGCAGCACAGCAGCCACGTGAGGGTGAGTACACACTCTCACTTATGATGTGTGTTGCCATTGTGGCTTTATGTGTACACTATTGTGAAGCTGTGTCATCGCTACTAGATGGATTCATGTCCACTATAGGTATGAACCAGCCAGGCAGGATTCGCATCATGGATGTGTGACCATGCAGTATGTGAATGGAGACGCAGCTAGCTCCAATGTGGTATCTGTGTTGTCACCTACTACCAAAATGTGCTAGGCAGCACATGCCACCAGGATCATAGCATCTGTGGTGTCAGGGCATTATAATCAGTTGATGCCAACCAGTATGCCAGGGATGACTGTTGAGTCCTCAATCTGCTGCCAGGTACTGTATGTGCAGTGAGGTAGGGTGGGCCAAGATGTCTCTGTGCTATTGTACAATGGCCTAGTTGACATCTGTTGGTTCTGTAGTCCAGGAATAGTGTGTCTCTATGGGCATGTGAAGAGTGCAGAAGACATTGTAGTTACTCTTTGTGACTGTTGTTCTGGCATTGACCAATTGCACCCTGTCTCTCTCTCACCCACCGTCCCTTCCTCTCCTCCTCTCTCTTTGTGTGCATCAGCATCATTTGGAGAAGGAGAAGGGGCACCGGCGAATGGGGATGCTGAAGCCCACGGAACCCATGAGGCTGATACCAGAGGAGCCGAGGGGACCAGTGGGATGGAGGGTGGAGGGAGTGCCACAAGGGAGACAGGATTGACAACATCAGCTTCAGATTCTTCCTCCGATGGATGCTCCCTGGAGGTGGCAGAGCCATCTGGGACCATCCCAGCACTGCCTTGTCGACCACCCCCCTGACCAGCACTGCCCTCCCTGTAGCTCCCCACCCAGCTGCCCGTGCCCACTCACACAGGAGGGTGGGAATCTCCTTCGGTTCAGGCACCTCTGCCTCTGCCCCAATCAGCCCTCCTGCCCTCAATGAGGAGGCTATTGACCTCCTGAGGTCCAACTCTGTGGGGCAGACAACTATCGTGAATGCTATCCAGGGACTGTCATCCCAGATGCAGCAGACCAGTGCATTCCTGGAAGGCATTCACGGTGCCCTGTCTGGCCTGCAGAGATCGTTTCAGGCTCAGGCCTCCTCCTTGATGGCAGCCAGTGTCCCTTCTTCTTCTGTCTCCCTCCAGATACCTGTTCCCAAACCCACATCCCTCTCCCCTCACCCATCCAAGGAACACTTACTGACTCATATGCATCCACATCAACAGACACAGTACGCAAGGACAGACACAAGCACCACAAACGCCACCACCGCCATGCACACACACAACATTCAGACTCAAATATGGCAACATCCACTCCCTTCACCTACTCCTCCACCACCACCCCCTGACAGTCACAACACCACTCACACCTGCAGTCAGCACCTCATCAGTGCCAGATCATGCCACATGTGCCCTCACTTGCACCATCACCACAATATCAGACTCCCATAAATGCATCCTTTACACCACATGCGCACGCACCACAACAATGAACACCCCCATATGCAGCACATCCTCCCTACCTGCAGACACCACCTCAACATTCACTCATACATCTCCCCTGCCATCTCCCTGCATCTATTCCACCCCTCTTCCCAGTACACCTAAAAGTCCACACTCACCCACCCAACACTCACCCAGCACACACATGGCACACACCCACGCACCTGCACCCAAGTCATCTCCACGTACACATCTCTCAACCAGACCCTGTCCCTCCATTCTCAAACATCCTTTCCACGACCTACCTTGTGCCCCTACAAAACGTTTCCTGACTAAGTTTTCCCTGTTCCCCACCACTGGCCCAGTCCCTGTCCCCCCTGGT
Source organism: Pleurodeles waltl (assembly GCF_031143425.1). Lineage (NCBI taxonomy): Eukaryota > Metazoa > Chordata > Amphibia > Caudata > Salamandridae > Pleurodeles > Pleurodeles waltl. The sequence continues at coordinate 801,384,016 of NC_090437.1, read as the reverse complement.
GCCCTACTACCATTCCCAGATCCCTGCCTTCCACCTCCCAGGCCTCCACTAGTAATGGCCTTGCCCCTCTCCTGCCTAAGACATCAACCCCTAGCAAGGTCACAGTTACCCATCCCACAGCCCAGGCCAAGCCCACTCCCTCCACTTCCAGAGCCAGGCCCAAACCACCCCCCTCCCAGCTAAACCACCTCCGTCCAGGGGCAGGCCTAAGGACCCCCCTCCAGGCCCAACCCAAAGGACCCCCATCCAAGCCCAGCCCGAAGGACTCCCTTCCAAGCCCAAACCCCTCCTCACCCCTGAGGTGCCTGCATGCCCCATTGATGCCTCTGCCCTGTGGAGCGCCTCAGACTGTGCCCTGTGTTGTTGGGGCACAATGGACAATTTTGGACTAGCCCTTGTGGCTCATTGTACATACTTTTATTGTTTTTAAGTTATTTATTATCTATGCACCACTGCCCCGTTGGTGTTGATGGAGACAACCTTGTCCTGGCTTTCCTTCAACATGTATGTGCATGTGTGTGTGTGTGGCTTCCCGTGCTGTGTGTGTGTGTGTAGTGTGCTAGGCAGCACATGCCACCAGGATCATAGCATCTGTGGTGTCAGGGCATTATAATCAGTTGATGCCAACCAGTATGCCAGGGATGACTGTTGAGTCCTCAATCTGCTGCCAGGTACTGTATGTGCAGTGAGGTAGGGTGGGCCAAGATGTCTCTGTGCTATTGTACAATGGCCTAGTTGACATCTGTTGGTTCTGTAGTCCAGGAATAGTGTGTCTCTATGGGCATGTGAAGAGTGCAGAAGACATTGTAGTTACTCTTTGTGACTGTTGTTCTGGCATTGACCAATTGCACCCTGTCTCTCTCTCACCCACCGTCCCTTCCTCTCCTCCTCTATCTTTGTGTGCATCAGCATCATTTGGAGAAGGAGAAGGGGCACCGGCGAATGGGGATGCTGAAGCCCACGGGACCCATAAGGCTGATACCAGAGGAGCCGAGGGGACCAGTGGGATGGAGGGTGGAGGGAGTGCCACAAGGGAGACAGTATTGACAACATCAGCTTCAGATTCTTCCTCCGATGGATGCTCCCTGGCGGTGGCAGAGCCATCTGGGACCATCCCAGCACTGCCTTGTCGACCACCCCCCTGACCAGCACTGCCCTCCCTGTAGCTCCCCACCCAGCTGCCCGTGCCCACTCACACAGGAGGGTGGGAATCTCCTTCGGTTCAGGCACCTCTGCCTCTGCCCCAATCAGCCCTCCTGCCCTCAATGAGGAGGCTATTGACCTCCTGAGGTCCAACTCTGTGGGGCAGACAACTATCGTGAATGCTATCCAGGGACTGTCATCCCAGATGCAGCAGACCAGTGCATTCCTGGAAGGCATTCACGGTGCCCTGTCTGGCCTGCAGAGATCGTTTCAGGCTCAGGCCTCCTCCTTGATGGCAGCCAGTGTCCCTTCTTCTTCTGTCTCCCTCCAGATACCTGTTCCCAAACCCACATCCCTCTCCCCTCACCCATCCAAGGAACACTTACTGACCCATATGCATCCACATCAACAGACACAGTACGCATGGACAGACACAAGCACCACAAACACCACCACCGCCATGCACACACACAACATTCAGACTCAAATATGGCAACATCCACTCCCTTCACCTACTCCTCCACCACCACCCCCTGACAGTCACAACACCACTCACACCTGCAGTCAGCACCTCATCAGTGCCAGATCATGCCACATGTGCCCTCACTTGCACCATCACCACAATATCAGACTCCCATAAATGCATCCGTTACACCACATGCGCACGCACCACAACAATGAACACCCCCATATGCAGCACATCCTCCCTACCTGCAGACACCACCTCAACATTCACTCATACATCTCCCCTGCCATCTCCCTGCATCTATTCCACCCCTCTTCCCAGTACACCTAAAAGTCCACACTCACCCACCCAACACTCACCCAGCACACACATGGCACACACCCACGCACCTGCACCCAAGTCATCTCCACGTACACATCTCTCAACCAGACCCTGTCCCTCCATTCTCAAACATCCTTTCCACGACCTACCTTGTGCCCCTACAAAACGTTTCCTGACTAAGTTTTCCCTGTTCCCCACCACTGGCCCAGTCCCCGTCCCCCCTGGTGCCCTACTACCATTCCCAGATCCCTGCCTTCCACCTCCCAGGCCTCCACTAGTAATGGCCTTGCCCCTCTCCTGCCTAAGACATCAACCCCTAGCAAGGTCACAGTTACCCATCCCACAGCCCAGGCCAAGCCCACTCCCTCCACTTCCAGAGCCAGGCCCAAACCACCCCCCTCCCAGCTAAACCACCTTCGTCCAGGGGCAGGCCTAAGGACCCCCCTCCAGGCCCAACCCAAAGGACCCCCATCCAAGCCCAGACCGAAGGACTCCCTTCCAAGCCCAAACCCCTCCTCACCCCTGAGGTGCCTGCATGCCCCATTGATGCCTCTGCCCTGTGGAGCGCCTCAGACTGTGCCCTGTGTTGTTGGGGCACAATGGACAATTTTGGACTAGCCCTTGTGGCTCATTGTACATACTTTTATTGTTTTTAAGTTATTTATTATCTATGCACCACTGCCCCGTTGGTGTTGATGGAGACAACCTTGTCCTGGCTTTCCTTCAACATGTATGTGCATGTGTGTGTGTGTGGCTTCCCGTGCTGTGTGTGTGTGTGTAGTGTGTGTGTACTAATGTCCTTCCCTCCAGTGCATGCTAGGCTGGTGTACTTACGGTTGGTGTCTTGGTCAGCGTCGCTAGTCCTGGAAGTCAATGGCTAGTTGGAGCATTGGGAAGACTTGCAATTCACGTTCCATGGCGCCTACGGACGTGCCTGTTTTCCTGAAGGTGAGTGTTCCTTTTCATGCTGTTCGTTTACGCCATGCTTTTCATGGCGGTGGGATCGCCCTGGAAATCTTGGCGGTGTGCAGCCTTGTAATGCGGACTGGAGATGCGTGCCGCCGGCTGCGGTGGTCCGTCCACACTGGCGGTCCCGACAGAAACCTAGCCATGTTCTGCAGTTGCTTTCCCCCGGTAGGAATCTGGCCCTCTATGTAGTGTGCAAAACTAGGCACACTATGCAGGGGGTCGAGAAAACCACAAGTTGGTTTCCAGAGGTAAAAATTAGACCACCTAATGCCCCAATTTTTATGGTAGCTGGTCGAGCAGTTAGGCTAATCCAGGAGATGTGCGAAGTATTTGCTGTACTCACAAATCCAATCATGCACCACACATAATCAATGAATAACTCGGGACCAGAATTAAAAAAAACTTCAGACTTTTATATAAATTTTAAGACCAAGATTTTTAGGGTACGTTAAGTACTTTTTGAGTTATGACTTTTCAAAATGTTAATAAAGTTAGTCTTTCTGTGCGTAATTACACACCATAGGAATCAATGGACAGTCACCTTCAAAAATGCATTGAAAATCGTACATTTGAGTTACCAGTCTCTTCTTTTGCAGGGTGGTTGAAGTAGTTAGCGGGCACACTGTGCCAGCTGGAGAGCCTCAGGTGGCTCCCGGGTCCAGTGGGAGCAGCATTGGAAAACCTCCTGGAACAGGCACAGGGCCTCTTGGAGGGGCCACTTGGAAAAGGAGCTGGTTTGCAGATTTATAGATGTTGACTTGGGGTCACCTTGGGCTGTTGAGGTCGCAAGGGGTGGGGACCCGGGATACACAGTAGATCCTGAAATGCAAGGCTCAGGGTGGCCAGGTGCAGGGTGATTTCAAGGTCTTGGATGCTGTGCGCAAAAGGACCCTTTGGAGCTGGAGGTGACTCTTCTGTGGGCCTTGCAGGACATCACGGGCACTCTGGTGGGAGGTCCATGATGTCACTGAAGTCCCTTGACTGGAGCTTCCTCCTGGTCCAGTTGCACCTCTGGGAGAGCTGTTTTGGGGGTTGTCTGATGTGCACTGACCAGTACCTTGGGTATTGGCAAAACTCGGCCATGGGACGGTGCTGGGCCGCCAAAGTTGGCACACTTGCAGGTCTCATCCAGGCTGTCACAGGTGTGTTGTTGGGTCCAGCTGCAACTTCCATTTGCAAATATATCATCCAGTCGGTGAAGTATCCCTCACTGATATCCTGGTCCCTTAAAGGTTTCTTTAGTTTTCTGAGTGGTGCCTCCACTCAGGAGGGAGATTTTGGGCTATTTGCAAAGCCTGGAGGTCCTCTGGGTCTTTTGAGGTTGGCCCAGTGGTCAGCTCCTCCACAGCTGCGATTGTCGGGACTCTGGTGCAGCAAGCAGGGGTCTTGGAGCCTCTTCTGGTGCAGCAGGTCCTCTGTTCTCGTCCTGTCAGTTCATTTGGTGCTGTCTTCTTTTCACCCAGATGAATCTAGATTCTTGGCCTAGGGGAGCCCACTAAATACTGAATTTAGTGTGCCTTTTAGGGGGAACCTGGTAGTGTTCAATGGGACACTTACCCTTGGGTGGCTACACCCCCTACAGGGACCACTTCCTGTAGGGAGGGTCACTTCTCCAAACCTCATTGGCTATTTTCCGGCCATCCAACATGGAGGAAAATCAAATGGAGGGTCCACTTCGCCTGCAAGCCCTTAGGGGTGGTGCATGCCGAGTGAGGCCACTCCTCATACCCTTTGTTTGGTTTCCCACCTGTGCTCCCGCCAAAAGTGGAGGGGTGCAAAAGGGGAAGCCATCTGCTGCTAGCAGCAGGCCTGGAGGTTCAAGTTTCAGGGGCACTACCAACTTCTAGGACACATCACCATCAGGTAAAAAATGGGGGCTAACCATGCAAAAAGAGGCCTCCTCCCACACTCCCCACCCCAAACGAAAGAGGATGAGACTAGCCTTTCCCTAATGAGTCTTCATCTTCTACGTGGAAGAACCTGGAGAGGCCATGTGCATTGGCATGGGAAGTCTCAGGTCTGTGTTCCACTTTAAAGTCCATCCCCTGTAGGGAAACGGACCACCTAAGCAGTTTGGGGTTTTCACCTTTTATTGTTGTAGCCATCTAAGAGGCCTCAACTTTTTCAGAGCCCAAACCACAGCAAAGGCTTCCCTCTCTATGGCACTCCATTTTCGTAGATGTTTGCTAATAAAAGCAAGTGGCTGATCATGTCCATCATCATTCCTTTGGGAGAGTGTCCTGCCATTTGATAAGTTTTGTTTTGACCAATGACTTTGTGTTTCACCACTGCGCATATTAGTTGCTCAATGTTCACCAGTAGCACATGGTATGTTTTGTTCAGTTGAGCCGCCTATTGGCTTTGACATGGCATTAGCCATTACTTTCTGTATTCAGTTTAGCCGCCTATGGGCTTTGACATTGCATTAGTCATTACATTCTGTATTGTGCCTATTGGCTTTGACATGGCATTAGCCATTACTTTCTGTATTCAGTTGAGCCGCCTATGGGCTTTGACATTGCATTAGCCATTACATTCTGTATTCTGCCTATTGGCTTTGACATGCTGTATCCAGTCTAGCCGCCTATTGGCTTTGACATTGCATGCCTATTGACTTTGACATGATATTATATATTGCATTTTGTATTCAGCTTAACTGCCTATTGGCTTTGACATGATATTCAGCTCCGCTGCCTATTGGCTTTGACATGATATTATACATTGCATTTTGTATTCAGCTCAGCTGCCTATTGGCTTTGACATGATATTATACATTGCATTTTGTATTCAGCTCAGCTGCCTATGGGCTTTGACATGATATAAGACATTGTATTTTGTATTCAGCTTAGATGCCTATTGGCTTTGACATGACACTAGACATTGCATTTGATATTTAGGTTAGCTGCCTATTGCCTTTAACATGACATTGCATTTGATATTTAGGTTAGCTGCCCATTGCCTTTAACGTGGAGTTAGACATTGCAGTTGAGAATCCAAGCTGTATTTTTCCAAGCTGTGTTTTTGCACCAGAGAACCAAGATGTTTTGCTCTCACAGTAGACTAGACCTGATAAGAGAGAGTACATGGGCGTTGTTTTTCCTCGCTTGAGCTTGGGAACAGGAGTAGTCTTGGAGACCTGGCCAGTCTCCAAAAGGCTTGCTCAGTTTCCCAGGTCTGAGAGGAGGGGGCACACCTTTGTAACGAATGTAACAGGCTGCAGAGAGTGAGATTCGAATCTGCCGGACCTCGTGCTGGAGCTTGGCGCCAGCTGCCAGCATCCCGTGTGGGTAGATGAAACTCTTTCTCGCGGCTGACAGGGGTCATCAGCTTGCAGACCTTAGAAAGATGTAGCTGTAAATAGTTCCTACACGGTGAAGTATTTGTTTTGCTTTGCATTCAATATCTTATAAATATAACCTGCTGTGTATATTGCAAACTGATATATTTTGTTTGATTAACGCGGACTGGAAAGCTACTAATTCGTCATTCATTCATAAATATTGTGGTTGGGGAAGAATTAACAACAATAAAAAGTCTTCTTTGACCTCACAAGTGCATTTCTGTTGTGTTATGTTAGTGCTTAGAAACTAAATAAGAGGAAAGCACTACAATTGGTACCTGGAGTCGTGGGGTCGGTCATTAAGAGGTGATTAAGAAGGGGTTTGACGAGTTAGTAGATTTCTAAGTGCACACTTTAAAAGTGTAATTGTTTTTTGTTGTTTGGAGAATTACAGAAATTGTTTTCTGTTTGGAGAATCACAGTAGCACGGCAGACCATGTCTGAGAATACATGTGTTGATGAACTGCCTGATGGTGCTAAGAAAAACTGTGAATTGTTTTCTGTTTGGGGAATTACAGAAGAAAATGCATGTGTAGCTAAAAGGCCTGATAATGTTTTGAGAAATAATTCCTGTTGTATATATAGGAATTTACGTGAGCAAATTAGCCCGACTGAAAGTTATAAAAGGGCTGTTTTTGAAGAATCTTTCTTGTCCCATTCCAGTAATGAGGGGGTTAAGACAGCTCCGAGCTGCACTGAGTTTTCGTGTGAGCCAGGGTTTTTGGCTGCCAAAATGCATTCCTTAACTGATAACATGGACGAGAATGCACAAGTAAAACGAAAGATTTTAGAGCAAGAGCCGACTTTCATTAGCTTGTTTGATTTTTGGAAAAAGAATAGCCCTCATTTGAGTGAAATCCTAACACTTTTGTATATGGTCACTGTGAAAAATAATATGCAGCTGCGCGCGTGTGATTTGGCAAATGAAATAATGCAGACTTTAGGTTTTTGCGCAGTGCAAGAAGGAAATACTTATGTACATTTAACTCAAGAACAAGGAAAGAAAATAGTGCCCCTAGCTAGAATCATACAATGGATCTGGTACTTGCAAGACAGGGCTAGAGTACCACAGGTAAAAGAATTACCGTGAAATTGTGTGCACCATTTGAATTCGTGTCTACTGAAGATAAAAAGCATGTTTATTTTACTAATGATTCATTGACTGAAATGTTGTTTTCTGGCACCGTAGAAGGAACAGCGTTGTATAATGTGTGTCAGATTTTAAAGCAAGAGCTACGTGGTATGTGTCATTTTTATGCTGATTTTTGGTTCTTTGATAATGTTTTAGCCACATGGCTTGTACCTAACTGGTTCAATTACCTTGCAGATGTTAATGAGAAAAATTCAGAGAGAGAAGTGTTCACCCAGAATTCTGCCTTAGTGGGGATGGCTAAGTGGGTGCCCCAGAAATGTGAACAGCTGAGAGAAAAAGCCACTTACAGGTGGGCAGAGATGAGAGAGATGCACATTCCCCTAGATTTGATAAAAACTGTGCAGCACGCACAAAAGCAATCTGTCATGCAAGCAGTCACAGAGCAGTTGGGGAGAGGAAAGTTACCAGGACAGAAATGGCAAATTGATCAGGTTTTAGGGGAAGTGATTGCTGCAAATTACCAAGGAAAAATCGAAATTATGCTGATACCTAGAAAAGAATCTGATTCATTCATACAAATTGGAGACAGAATGGCCCAAATTGGCAAAAGTGCAGTGAATGGAGGTTTGGTAAAGAATGAGTCTGCCCCAGCCCTTCTGACAGTGCAAGAAAAGGGAAGCTGTGGCGCAGCAGATAAAAACCTCAGTACTGATGTGTGGGCTGAAGCCCCAAGTGATCCTCCAGAACCTGCAGAAAATATAACAAAGGGCCCCAAAAACGTCCTGCTGATTATAAAACAGGGAAAGAAAGAGGAAGGGTACATTTTAAATGAAAAATGTTACTTGCAAGAAAAGTCATACTTGTTTCTTTTGCAGATCCTACCACGTTTCGCCACTGTCCCTGAGTGTGCTGTGTGGTCCCCCTTCCGGTGTGTGCGTGTGGGGTCGGGGAAGGGACCGAATCCCCAACCTGAACCTGGCTGAGTAAAGTGCCAGCACCATGGATCCATTTTGCGCAAACTGCGGCTTCAGTTCTGTGATTTTTTTTTTTTTTTTTTTTCCTCTCGTATGGAACTCTGACTTTTGCTTATCTTCCAGCAAACCTTTCAAGTGGACCGTGCACCTTTACATGAGCAGAACTCATGCCACATCAAATTGCTAACACTGTTGAATTAGAGACTCATTCAGAGTATAAAAATTGCCCAGTCTTTTCTATGTAGATGTATCTGATGTGAAAGGTTATGAAATCAATGTGTTAATTCACTTCTATTGCTTTACAGGGATTGCTTTGATCATAATGTTTTTTTTGTGCTGATGTTTTTTTTTGTTTGTTTGAAATATGAGATATGTGAAACAAAAATTCATTGGTCAAAGGGCGGAATGTCCTGCCATTTGATAAGTTTTGTTTTGACCAATGACTTTGTGTTTCACCACTGCGCATATTAGTTGCTCAATGTTCACCAGTAGCACATGGTATGTTTTGTTCAGTTGAGCCGCCTATTGGCTTTGACATGGCATTAGCCATTACTTTCTGTATTCAGTTTAGCCGCCTATGGGCTTTGACATTGCATTAGTCATTACATTCTGTATTGTGCCTATTGGCTTTGACATGGCATTAGCCATTACTTTCTGTATTCAGTTGAGCCGCCTATGGGCTTTGACATTGCATTAGCCATTACATTCTGTATTCTGCCTATTGGCTTTGACATGCTGTATCCAGTCTAGCCGCCTATTGGCTTTGACATTGCATGCCTATTGACTTTGACATGATATTATATATTGCATTTTGTATTCAGCTTAACTGCCTATTGGCTTTGACATGATATTCAGCTCCGCTGCCTATTGGCTTTGACATGATATTATACATTGCATTTTGTATTCAGCTCAGCTGCCTATTGGCTTTGACATGATATTATACATTGCATTTTGTATTCAGCTCAGCTGCCTATGGGCTTTGACATGATATAAGACATTGTATTTTGTATTCAGCTTAGATGCCTATTGGCTTTGACATGACACTAGACATTGCATTTGATATTTAGGTTAGCTGCCTATTGCCTTTAACATGACATTGCATTTGATATTTAGGTTAGCTGCCCATTGCCTTTAACGTGGAGTTAGACATTGCAGTTGAGAATCCAAGCTGTATTTTTCCAAGCTGTGTTTTTGCACCAGAGAACCAAGATGTTTTGCTCTCACAGTAGACTAGACCTGATAAGAGAGAGTACATGGGCGTTGTTTTTCCTCGCTTGAGCTTGGGAACAGGAGTAGTCTTGGAGACCTGGCCAGTCTCCAAAAGGCTTGCTCAGTTTCCCAGGTCTGAGAGGAGGGGGCACACCTTTGTAACGAATGTAACAGGCTGCAGAGAGTGAGATTCGAATCTGCCGGACCTCGTGCTGGAGCTTGGCGCCAGCTGCCAGCATCCCGTGTGGGTAGATGAAACTCTTTCTCGCGGCTGACAGGGGTCATCAGCTTGCAGACCTTAGAAAGATGTAGCTGTAAATAGTTCCTACACGGTGAAGTATTTGTTTTGCTTTGCATTCAATATCTTATAAATATAACCTGCTGTGTATATTGCAAACTGATATATTTTGTTTGATTAACGCGGACTGGAAAGCTACTAATTCGTCATTCATTCATAAATATTGTGGTTGGGGAAGAATTAACAACAATAAAAAGTCTTCTTTGACCTCACAAGTGCATTTCTGTTGTGTTATGTTAGTGCTTAGAAACTAAATAAGAGGAAAGCACTACAGAGAGGACTGCTCCTATCCCCATCTCTGAAGCATCTGTCTGGGCTATGAATTCCCTAGAGTAGTCTGGTGCTTGTAGAACTGGAACAGAGCACATAGCTTTCTTCAGAATGTCAAATGCCTCTTGACAACTCACTGTCTAGTTGATCTTTCTGGGCATCTTTTTGGAGGTGAGTTCTGTGAGGGGGCAACTATTGTGCCATAATCCTTCACAAACCTCCTGTAACATTAAGTTAAGTCAAGGAATGCCCTGACTTGTGTCTGGGTTGTAGGAGCTTCCCAAGCCAGAATAGTCTGAATATTTGGTTGTAGAGGTTGTACTTGGCCTCCACCAACTAGGTGCCCAGGTTGTAGGTGGCTGGCCTGGTTTGTAGTGGGTACCTAAAGTACTTACACCTTATACCAGGTCCAGTTATCCCCTATTAATGAAATTTAGGCAGTATTCTAGCAGCTTAGGCTGTCTAGAGGTAGCTGTGGCAGAGCAGCTTAGGCTGAACTAGGAGACATGCAAAGTTCCTGTAATACCACTATAGTTACACAATACTTATACACAATAAAAGACAATACTCAGTGTTACCAAAAATAAAGGTACTTTTTAGTGACACAAGGTCAAAAATATCTTAGAGGCAATATTCCTTCTAAAGGTAAGTATTATACACAATATATACACTAGTAACCAAAATCAGGTAAGTAAACTGTCAGAGAATAGTGCAAACAGTGGAAAATACAATAGATTGCAATGGGCCTAGGGGCAACACAAACCATATACTAAGAAAGGGGAATGCGAATCACTAATTCCCCCCTAGGCAAGTGTAGTGTGTAGAGAGGCGCTGGTAGTGTAAGAAAACACCTAAGGTAAGTAATGTACCCCACCCCAGAGTCCAGGAAAGTAGGAGTAAAGTACTGCAAGTTTCCTCAGGACACACTACAAGTCGTGATAAGAGATTTTGCAAGAATCAAGCAAGACTGCAATCAACAAATGGTGGATTCCTGGATCTGAAGACCTGTGAAGAGAGGAGACCAAGTCCGTAAGTCGCAGAAGATTCCATGAAGGACAGGAGCCCCTGCCAACCTAGAAGATGGTGCAAAAGTGGATTCTCCGGTAAGAAGAAGAGTAGAGAAAAAAAGATGGCTGCTGGTTCCTGCGTGGTGCAGGAGATGTCCCATGTCGAGTTGTTGGATGCAGGCTGTTTGCATCGCTGGATTCTGCCTTGGTTCACGCAAGTATGCGGTTTGCCTCAAAAGGGAGCTGCCTGGACCCAGGACGGACCTGGGGGTCTCAACTCTTAACGAGGAGGCAGAGGGGGCTCTCAGCACTTCAGAGAGCCCACAGAAGACCAGGCAGTGCCTATGGGAGTCCCAGGACACAGGGACAAAGAAGATGCAAAGTGCGGTCATCGCAGCACAACAGAGGAAGGTCCCACGTCGCCGGAGAGCAACTCAGCGAGTTGTGCGTCACAGGATTGAGTGCTGGGGACCTGGGCCACACTGTGGACGAAGGACTCTTGGGAGAAGTGCACAGAAGCCCAAGGAGCTGGAGATGACGCGTTGCACAGGGGTACTGTCGCAGCATGGGGAGGCAAGCTCTTACCTCTACCAAATTTGGACAGCTGGACCTTACGACAGTGTGGGTCACATTGTTCCACCACCTGTGTTCTAGGGAGCATGCTCATCGTCAGGAGAGGAGTCTCAGAGAACCAGTCGTCGTCACAGAAGGGTGCCTGCAGAAGCAGGGAAGTGACTCCGTCACTCCATGGGAGATTCCTTCAGTTCTTCTGGTGCCGGATGAAGGCAGGCAGTCCTCAGATCGTTCACACCTTGGACACTGTTGCAAATGCTGGTTGGAGCTGAAGTTGCAGGTCACAGGAGTCATCCTGGGTACTTTGTTGCAGTTACAGCGGTTACTGGAGCAGTCTGCAGTTGATCGACGGTCAGAAGCTGAAGCAGAGGATGCATAGGATTCCTGGAGGAGTCTTGCAAGCTGAATCTGAGGGAACACCCAGTGGAGAGACCCTAAATAGCCCTGAGAGGGGGATTGGCTACCTACTCAGCTATGCACCAAGGGGTCTCTGACGTCACCTGCTAGCACTGGCCACTCAGAGGTCTACAGAGTGTCCCCACACCTTGGAATCCAAGATGGCTAACGCCAGGGACACACTGACAGGGGAGTGGTCACTCCCCTTTCCTTTGTCCAGTTTCATGCCAGAGCAGGGACTGGGGGTCCCTGAACCGGTTGTAGCCTGGCTTATGCAAGGAGGGCACCATCTGTGCCCTGCAAAGCATTTCCAGAGGCTCCGGGAGGCTACCCCTTCCAAGACTGTAACACCTATTTCCAAAGGGAGACGGTGTAACACCCTCCTCCCAAAGGAAATGCATTGTTCTGCCTTCCTGGGATTGAGCTGCTCAGGCCCCAGGAGGGCAGAAACCTGCCTGTGAGGTGGCAGCAGCTGGGGCTGCAGTGGAAACCTCAGAGAGCTGGTTTGACAGTACTGGTGGTCCATGGTGGAACTCCCAGGATGCATGGGATTGACCCCCCAATACAAAATTTGGAATGGGGGATAATTCCATGATTTTAGACACCTCACATGGCCATATTCGGAGTTACCATTGTGAAGCTACAGATAAGTATTGACACATGTAGTGCATGCGTGTAATGGTATCCCTGCACTCTCGAAGTCCGGGGAATTGGCTCTGGACAGTGTGGGGGCACCTTTGCTAGTGCAAGGGTGCCCTCACACTTAGTAACTTTGCACCTAGCCTTCAGTAAATGAAGATTAGACATATAAGTGACTTATAGGTTACTTCAGTGCAGGGAAAATGGCTGTGAAATAGTGTGGGCACTATTTCACTCCAGTGGCAGTCCTGAAGAAAGGTTTGTCTGAGCTCCTTATGGGTGGCAAAAGAAATGCCGCAGCCCATAAGGATCTCCAGGAACACCAATGCCCTGGGTACCTACGTACCATATACTAGGTACTTATAAGAGGGGTCCAGTGTGCCAATTGGAATTGGACTATGGAGTCACTAAACTATAGTGACTAATTTGGTAAGTAGAGAGAGCATAAGCACTGGAGTTCTGGTTAGCAGAACTTCAGTGACACAGTTAAGCATACTGACAACACAAACATTAGGCCACAGACTATGATCACTGGGGTCCTGGCTAGCAGGATCCCAGTAAGACAGGCAAAACACACTGACAAACAGGCAGAAATTGGGGGTAACATGCCAAGAAAGATGGTACTTTCCTACACAGGTATACAACTTTTCCCTGCCCTATCTGGCACTTACTGGCATTGATAGTGAGGCCTGCCTTCTGCAGAGCCTCAAGGACCTTGTCAAGGTGGATCAGGTGATCCTGCCAGGTGGAACTATAGACAGCTATGTCATCTAAGTAAGCTATACTAAAAGTTTCCAGTCCAGCAGGACTTGGTTCACCAACCTTTGGAAGGTGACAGGTGCATATTTGAGTCCAAAGGGCATAACAGTGAACTGATAATGCCCACTAGGAGTAGAAACTTCTGACCTCTCTTTTGCTCCTGAGGTCAGGCCAAACTGCCAGTCCTTGATGTTAAATCAAAAGTACCCAGATACTTGGCTGCCCTAGTCTGTCAATGAGCTCATCAGCTGTTGGGATTGGGTGTGCGTCTGTTTTGGTTACTGAGTTGAGGCCCCCGTAGTCCACACAGAACCTCATTTCTTTCATGTCATCATTGGAGTGAGGTTTGGGGACTAACACTACTGGGCTAGCTCAGGGGCTCTCTGAAGGTTCAATGACACCTAAATCCAACATTTTCTTAACTTCAGCTTCTATGCTTTCTCTGACATGGTCAGACTGTCTGTAAATTTTATTTTTGACAGGCAAGCTGTCACCAGTGTCCACATCATGGGTGCACCAGTTCGTCTTCCCAGGGGTCAGAGAAAATAGTTCTGCATACTGGTTGAGGACTTTCCTGCAATCAGACTACTGTTGTTCTGTGAGGGTGTCTGGCAAGACGACTCCATAAACAGAATCATCTTGGGGATTGCTGGAGGTGAACCTCTTCCCTCTCATCCTCCTGTCCCTCATCTGTAACCATGTCATAAAAGGGTTTTAGGCGGTCAACATGTATGATTCTTCTGGCGTTTTTTAAACTGCCTAGGTCAACTAGATAAGTGACCTCCCCTTTCTTTTCAAGGATGGGATAAGGCCCAGACCATTTGTTCTGGAGGGCCCTTCGAGCAACAGACTACAACACCCAAACTTTCTGCACTGGTTGGAACTCCACCATAGCAGCTTTTTGATCATACCAAAGCTTTTGAATCTCTTGGCTGGCCTGAAGAGTTTTTCTGGCTTTCTCCATGTAGTCAGCCATTCTAGAATGTAGTCCAAGCACATAGTCTACAATATCCTGTTTGGCCTCTTTGAGAGGTCTTTCCCAGCCTTCCCTTACAAGACTCAGTGGTCCCCTAACAGGGTGCCCAAACAAAAGTTCAAAGGGTGAAAAGCCCACTCCCTTCTGTGGCACTTCCCTGTAGGCAAACAGCAGGCAAGGACGTAGGACATCCCATCTCCTTCTGAGTTTTTCATGGAGCCCTCCAATCATGCGTTTTAGGGTCTGGATGAACCTCTCCACCAGCCCATTGGTTTGTGGATGGTATGGGGTAGTGAACTTAGATGTCACCCCAACATTCCTGCCACATGTGTTTTAAGTATGCAGACAAAGTTTGACCCTCTGTCTGATGCTACCTCCTTAGGGAATCCAACCGTGGTAAAGATACCCAGGAGGGCTTTTGCAACTGCAGGTGCAGTGATTGTCCGAAAGGGGATAGCCTCTGGATACCTAGTGGCATGATCCACTAGCATTAAGATGTATGTATGTCCTGATGCTGTTGGAGGGTCAAGGGGCCCAACAATGTCAACCCCTACCCTTTCAGAGGGAACCCCAACCACAGGCAGTGGTAGTAACGGGGCCTTTAAGTGCCCACCTGTTTTGCCACTAGCCTGGCAGGTAGGACAGGACTGACAAAAGTCCTTCACTTTTTGGAAGATCCCTGGCCAATAGAAGTAGTTAACTAACCTATTTCCAGTCTGTCATGTTGTGGCCCAGATACCCTGTAGGGGGATGTCATGGGCTAGAGTGAGGAGAAACTCTATGAACTTCTGGGGTACTACCACTCTCCTGGTTGCACCAGGCTTGAGGTCTCTGGCCTTAGTGAACAGGAGCCCCTCGTTCCAGTAGACTCTTTGGGTACCACTGACATTTCCTAGCTCCTCTTGAGCAGCTTGCTGTCTCATGCCTTCAAGAGTGGGACACTCCCTTTGTCCCTGGCACAGATCTTCCCTAGAGGGTCCCCCTGGGCCCAAGACCTCTAGGTGGTAAGGCCCAAGCTCCTCAGTCTCAGTTCCCTCTAAGGTGGGTCACTCCTCTTCCTGAGAAGAGGGATCCTGTCTTTGGATCTGTTTGGAACTGGTCTCCCAGTCTTCCTGCCTTTTCTCTTGGGAGTTTGGTCCACTATTTTAGGATCTAGCTCTCCTTTGTCTCTCTGAAGTTTGCTCTGTGCCCTAATCTTGACACAAGCCCACTTAGGGATCTCAAGCATTGCTGCATTGGTCTTTAGCTCTACCTCAGCACAGGGGGAATGCTCCAGATCATTAACAAGTGAGCAATCTACAGGTATGGATGAGGACACAACCACTTCTTTCTGCCCTGCTACTCCTCCCCATTCAAAGTTTACCATAGCCATGGGGTGGAACTCGGTCCCATTGTCAGCATTGGTAACAAGATAAGACCTCCTTACCAGGAACTGAGTAGAGGGAACCAGGTGCTGAGACACCGTAGTGATACAAGCCCCTATATCCATCAAGGCTTCTGTGTTTTTTCTATTAAATGTGCTGCCTGTATTTTTTCATGTTACTTGGCCAGGCAGCACAGGCTAAATCTACACCACCCTCAGTGACTAATGTTGCCTCTGTGGGAACACTGACATGGCCAGGCCACATAGCTGTCCCCATCTGGATATTGGCAACTGCATATACTGCAGGTTGACTAGAGGCATTTGTCTTATTTTTACAGCCAGAGTCTCCAGTTTGGTGCCCTTTTGTTTCACAGTCATGGCACCAAGCCTTGTTGGGGTCAAACTGTTTCCCTTTGTACCCTCCACTGGACTGTGAGGAGTCTCTGGGCCCACCCTCCTGTGCAGATTTTTGGGGGCCTTGAGAAGACTCTTTGTTGTTTTTACCCTGGCTCCTATCTTTCCCGGGGGGGGGGGCTTTGGCCTCTTTCTTTGGTCTCCCCCACCAGTGGTAGTTTTGGTCACCCTTGTATTGACCCAATGGTCTGCCTTCCTCCCCAACTCTTGAGGGGAAAGTGGAGCCAGGTCTACCAGATGTTGATGTAGCCTATCATTGAAACAATTACACAACAGATGCTCTTTCATAAATAATTTATACAGCTCATCATAATATTGTACCTTGTTCCCAGCTAACCAACCACCCAGCATTTTTACTGAATAATCCACAAAGCCAACCCAGGTCTGGCTCTGGGATTTTCGAGCCTCCCTGACCTTTATTCTGTACTGTTCAGTTGTAAATCCAAAGCCCTCAATCAAGGTATAGGGCCATAGGATTTAGAATCTGCCTCATTCTGTGTCAGGAGCCTATCCCTGCACTTTCCTGAGAATAACTCTCACAACAGTGGTCCCATTATTTCTTTTCAATTTCCTACCCAATGCAGGCTCTTTCAAAGGGAGAAAACAATTTCACTATATCATCCCCTTTAGTGAAGGGAGGGACAACTCCTTTTGGGAGTTTAATGTTGAAAGATTACTCTTTCAACACTTGTACGCTTCCCTCAGAGATAGGTGCAGAGCCCAACTCTTTTCTTTGCGTTTCTATCTCCAAAAGCTGTCTTTCTAAAGCCAGTCTCTTGGTCAGCCTGGCAAGTTCCAGGTCTGTGTCTGTGGGTGCTTTAGAGCTGCTGTGGGAAGAGGAGATACCCTCATACCCATCTCCACAGGAACGTCATCCTCCTCAGATGTATCATCATCATCAGCTGGGAGATGGTCTTTTTCATACTGGGCAACAAGAAACCTACGTTTCTCTGTTTTGGTGCTTTTTCCAGTTTGATTCTTGAATAGTCTGCAGAGTCCCCTTAATTGGTCATAGGTATATGCCTCATAAGGTTCCAGGTTGAGCTCCTGGGTTCTGGCCTCTGTGTCAGACATGTTTATCTTACTAAAGTTGGGACCTTTTCAGAATTTAGAACTCCCCTTTTTGGATAATAAACTAAAGTAAAATACTTTTAAACTTTTTCTAAGGTGTAGGGACCTAACCAGGGCCCTAACAATTACTTTTAGAAATGTTGTAAAAAGTAAATTACAAAATAAAAAAATATATATTTAAAGACAATTTAGAGAGTTATTCATGTGTTCACACAATTGAAAAAGTGGTATCTCTATCCCATCGTTGATACACCAAATGTAGGAGGCTGGCCCTTTATATAGTGTGCAAAGCTAGGCACACTATGCAGGGGGTCCAGGCAACCACACGTTGGTTTCCAGGGATAAAAATTCTACCACCTAATGCACCACACACACTCAATGAATAACGCAAGACCAGAATACAAAAAAATACTTCAGACTTTTACATAACTTTTAAGACCAAGATTTTTAAGTACTTTTCAAGTTATGACTTTTCAAGGTTTTAATAAAGTTAGTCTTTTTGTGCATAATTACACACCATAGGAATCAATCAACAGTCGCCTTTATAAATGCGTTAAAAATCATACATTTGAGTTACAAGTATCTTCTTTTGCAGGGTGGTAGAAGTAGTCGGTGGGCACACTGTGCCAGCTGGAGAGCCTTAGGCGGATCCTGGTTCCGGCAGGAGCAGCGTTGGAAAACCTCTTGGCACAGTGCCACTTTGAGGGGCCATTTGGCAAAGGAGCTAGTTTACAGATTTAAAGATGGTGCCTTGGGATCCCCTTGGGCTGTTGAAGTAGCAAGGGGTTGAGGACCCAGGGCACACAGCAGATCCTGCGATGCAAGACTCAGGGTGGCCAGGTGCAGGGCGATTTGAAGGTCTTGGATGCTGTGTGCAAAGGGACCCTTTGGAGCTGGAGGTAAGTCTTCTTCTGTGGGCCTTGCAGGACGTTGAAGGCACTCTGGTGGGAGGTACAGGGTGCCACTGAAGTCCCTTGACTGGTGCTTCCTCCTGGTCCAGTTGCAGTTCTGGGGAAGCTGTTTTTGGGGTTGTCTGACGTTGTCTGATGTGCACTGACCAGTACTTGGGGTATTGGCACAACTCGGCCACGGGAGGGTGCTGGGCCACCAAAGTTTACACACTTGCAGGTCTCATCTGGGCTGTTGGTGTGTCGTCGGGTCCAGCTGCAACTTCCAGTTGCAGAGATATCATCCAGTTGGTGAAATGTCCCTCACTGGTTTGCTGGATCCTTGCAGGTTTCTTCAGTTTCCTGAGTGGTGCCTCCACTCAGGAGGGAGATCTTGGGCTATTTGCAAAGCCTGGAGGTCCTCTGGGTCTTTTGAGGTTGCTCCAGAGGTCAGCTCCTCCACAGCGGCGAATGTCTGGACTCTGGTGCAGCAAGCTGGGGTCTTGGAGCCTCTTCTGGTGCAGCAGGTCCTCAGTTCTCATGCAGTCGGGTTCTTTGGTGCTCTTAACATGGCGGTTTTCACTGCTGGGCCCGCAATGGTCCAACTGCCACCTTCACCATGGCGGTCCACTGAACACCATCCACGCAATGAGGGACATAGAGTTGCACCAACCCCTCTCAATTCAGTTTCTATATTGGGAAAAACAGCATCTTGACCCAGGCCTCTGCGTTGTTCACAAATGCAACTTCAGGCTGCTTGGACACATAGGCCCTCATTACGAGTGTGGCGGTCTTAAGACCACCACACTCACGGTGGCAGTTGGACCGCTGCACACAGGGCGGTCCGACCGCCCCATTATGATCATGGCTAAGCTGCCACAGTCAAGCCGCCGACACCGCCAGGCTGCAACCAGCCTGCAGCCTGGCAGTCCCGGCGGTTGTAATCTGCCAGGGCAGCGCTATGAGCAGTGCTGCCCTGGGGATTACGAGTCCCCATCCGCCAGCCTTTCCATGGTGGTAAACACCTCCATGGAAAGGCTGGTGGAATGGGGGCATCGGGGGGGAACTGGGGGCCTCTGCACTGCCCAGGCACTTTCCATGGGCAGTGGAGGGGCCCCCCATGTACAACCCTATCGCGCATTTTACTGCCTGAGTGAAATGTGCGATTGGTGTTGTTGCACCCAACACACCACAACATTGCCGCCGTCTCAATTATGAGCCAGCGTCAGTGTTGTGGTGAGTGTTCCACTGGGCCAGCGGAACACCCTAATATGGTGGGCAAAAGACCTCCAGGACTGGAAGTCGTTATGAGGCCCATAATGAACTACTACCACCCCAACTTTCACCAGAATCTTTAAAAGGACCCAAAACATTTAAACCCATTGTGAGCCCACCTCACATGGACCCCAGGCCACACCTCATACCCAAGACAATCAGGGAGCTGGGGTCAGTGGCAGTGGGCACACCGTTCAGGGTACAGAGGCACAGACCAACAGGGAAACTGGGAGGACTGCTGTGCGCCAGGGGAAGGACAGGCCCAGGGAACCGACTCTCCAGGAGGTACTCTCTGAGATCCTGGGAGCCTATCAACATTCCCAGGACACGATGGGCCAGTTTCTGGACAACGTGCAGGAGAACAGGTACCTGCAGGAGGGACAGTACCAAGGGTTCAAGGAGGACTTGCATGCCATCAACAATACCCTGATCTTCATAGCAGGGGTGCTGGCAGACATTGTCACCATTATGAGGGAGGCAGTCTCACACCAGCGGCCCCTGCCACTAGCCATACATCGAACAGCCTTCCACTTCTGCTGCTGCTAGTGGCCAGCAGGTCCCACCACAGGACTCACAGGCCACCAGCATCCCTTCCCCTGCAGAAGGTGAACCACCCCACAAACGTTCCCTTCAATCCAGACAAAAGCCAGAGACACATGCCAAGACCCCCACCAGGAAATCAGACTCTCCTGATTGTCCCTCTTGTGTCCCATTCAGTCACCCTGTCCACCTTGAACTGCCATTGCTCTACTTCCTATGTCCCCTTGAACAATGCACCTGTGCTACAAACAGACTGGAAGAATACCCTGGACTTTCCTCCATCATCACCCCATTGCATTTCCCCCTATATGTTAGCACTTAATAAACACCCATGGAAAAAAAACTATTTTGAGTATGTCATGTATATCAAATATGTATTTTAAGAAACAGGTACAAACATTGCAAATGAACTGTACATAGAATGAGCATAGATTAATGACCTGTAGCTGGCTGTAGTGATCACACCAGGAGTATTTGTCAAATCACCAACATCTGCAAAATGAATTGCCAGAGGGAACAGTAAGTTGGCATAGAAGTGGAACATATCAGCATGTCATTGCCACACAGATTACAACCAAAGTCATTGAAATGTAAAGTTACACTGTATTACCTGTGTGTCATTGAAAGTATTGACGGATCACAGATGTTCTGTTGTCCTCATCCTCATCCTTTGTCTCCTCATCCTCACTGTCCACAGCGTCTACTGCTGCCACAGGGGCATTTCCAGTCTCCTCCTCCTGCAGAAAAGGGACATGGCGTCTGAGGGCCAGGTTGTGCAACATGCAGCATGCCACCACTATCTGGCAGACCGTCTTGGGTGAGTAGCACAGGGATACACCTGTTAGATGGAGGCACTAGAACCTGGCCTTCAGGAGGCCAAAGGTTCTCTCTATTATCCTTCTGATTCACCCATGAGCCTCATTATAACGTTCTTCTGCCCTTTTCCTGGCGTTCCTCACAGGGGTCAACAGCCATGAAAGGTTTGGGTAACCAGAGTCACCTGCAAATATTGAGGGACAACATTTAGCCACACACTATCCTAAATGGCCCACACCATAGTCATACAAGGAACCAGGGCTCACCTATTAGCCACACCCTGTGCCTCTGTAGTTGGCTCATCACATTTGGGATGCTGCTATTCCTTAGGACAAAGGCATCATGCACCAACCCAGGATACTTAGCATTGACATGGGAGATGTACTGGTCCGCCAAGCACACTATCTGCACATTCATTGAGTGGAAACTCTTACGATTCCTGAACACCTGTTCAATTATGTTGGAGATATGTCCCATTGCATGAAACTCGGCCTTCACTGTGGCCAAATCCTCAACCTGGGGGAAATCAATGTAGCTGCACATGTTGTGTATCAGGGCAGACAAAACTCTTGTCAGCACTATTGAGAACATTGGCTGTGAAATTCTTGCTGCCAAGCCCACTGTCACTTAGAAAGTACCAGTTGCCAGGAAATGGAGAACTGATAGAACTTGCACAAGAGGGGTGATCCCAGTGGGATGACAAATAGCAGATATCAGGTCAGGCTCCAATTGAGCACACATCTCTGTGATTGTGGCCCTGTCAAGTCTATAGGTGAGGATAATGTGCCTGTCCTCCAGTGTAGCCAAGTCCGCCAGGGTTCTGTACACAGGGGTATGTCTCTATCTTCTATTCATCCGCAGCGGCAGGAATCTATGGGACAAAAGAGTGAGGAGCCTGTCACAAACTGAACAATGGAACCACAACAGTAGTTTTCATTCTGTAAACATGTAATGGGTCATTGTGATTTGTCCAGTGTGTGCCTATTTCTCCTGTGATGCAGCATGATTCCATAGGGCTGCCCCGCCCCTGAAATGGTGTCCACCTGTCCTCTGTGGAGGGACAGGTGGAAGTGAGGTAATTCCATTGACTTTGTGTGGCGTGGCTGGAGGCGGTCACGAACCGCTGTGCAATTCCTCATTGGTTAAAATTGGGCCCTATGGGGTACAGTGACCAATGATGAGCAACGCCGGCGGTGACCATATCCACCGCCGTGGACGTGACCGCCATTTTCTATCATATTCCTCACTTGCTACCTGACCTTCCATAGGAGAGGACCTACACTGCATGTGCTGCTGTGACCTGTGTCTGGAACCCATCATGGCCCATGTGTCTGGGGAAAGGGCCCCAGCCTTCACTTCAGAGGAGTTGGAGCGACTGGTTGATGGGGTCCTACCCCAATACGGACAGCTGTATGGACCTTCAGACCAACAGATGAGTACAATGTGGATACGAGGTATGTAGAATGCATGTATGGAGGTGTGTGTGATGGCTCCGTGTAAGGGGGAGGGATGTCCTCTTGGCTGGGTACACATTGAATGCTGGGCTATGTGTGTTCCAATAGTGCTATAAACAGGTATGGTGGACCATATGTGTAACTGGCTGAACTGTTTGTCTAATGGTGTTTTTCTGTGTGTATTGCCTCTGAAGGTCAGTGCCCATCAAAAGAAGGGTATATGGCGTGCCATCGCCAAGGAGGTGCGGACCATGGGGGTCTATGTTATGTTATGTTTATAGAGCGCAGAGCTACCCAAAGGACTCCCAGCGCTACAAACAA
The DNA here is from genome assembly GCF_031143425.1 of Pleurodeles waltl. NCBI lineage: Eukaryota > Metazoa > Chordata > Amphibia > Caudata > Salamandridae > Pleurodeles > Pleurodeles waltl. Next base: position 801,361,442 of record NC_090437.1, on the reverse strand, counting down.
ATCTTCCACAACAATACTATAAGGGCAGAGATCAATACAGCCATGTTTTCAGTAGCTGACAGAAAGACAATTTGTGTTCAGTTTGACTTAAGGACAAAGATAGCAAAGTCCACAGTTTAGCGCCAAGGTAGGACATGGATCTTCTGCCCCATCTGGCCTTTTTTACTGAAGGAATTGCCGCCAAGGCTGCTGAAGAAGACCTGAGATGTCGGATAGGCTTATGAAAGGTGGCCAAGGTTTGCAGATGTGGGGGACCTTTAGGATACAGACCTCTGTTGATACAACATAGTGCTTTGAGCTTTATCCGTTGCTCCAATGGGAGCCAATGCAGAGCTGAGAGGGCAGACTTAACTGATTCATGCCTGGGTATATTAAAAAGAAGTCGGGCAGCAGTGTTCTGCACCACTTGCAATTTCTTTTTCACATAATTTGAAGCCCCAAGAAATTAGGCATTCCCATAATCCAGGCGCAAGATGATTAATGCCTGTGTAATGAGTCTCTTCGCGATAAATGGGAGTATTTTAAACACCTTTCTGAGAAGTCTAAATATGCCAAAACAAATGACGGATATTTTCCTCGCCTGATGGTCCATGAACAACCAAGGGTCAAAGCCAAACACGAGACTCTTAATGTATCCCTTGGGGGATGGAAGGTCTCTTAGTGATTGCGGAACAGAGAGGGTAGCATTTAATTGGGCGTGATGACCCAAGAACATAACCTCTGTTTTATCTCCATTCAACTTGAGTTTGCAGTCAGACATCCAGTTGGATACAGCCCGTAGACAATGACCAAGTGCAGATTCAAATGAATTCTGTCCAGTGGAAAGAAATACCACCAACTGGGTATCATCTGCATATGATACTCAAAAGAGGCCATAAGGTTCCACTACCTTAGCCAGTGGCAACATATAGATATTAAACAACGTGGGGCTAAGAGTTGTGCCCTGTGGTACGCCCCAGCTGCTTTTGAAGCAACTTGAGTAAAAAGATCGATCAAGTACCTGAAAGGATTGTGCATCCAAAAACTCAATAAACCAACTTAGAGCAGTCCCTCTGACTCCTATTTCCCTCATTCTATAGAGTAGAATACCATGATCTACAGTGTCAAAAGCGGCACTGAGGTCAAGCAGCATGATTGCGGAGGTCAGTCCTTGATCTAAGCGCTTTCTGACCTCCTCCATTACTCCAATTAGTGCTGATTCTGTGCTATGTGAGGGTCTAAAGTCCATCTGAGAAGGATGAAGAATATAATTGACTTCCAGGAAGGTGGAGAGATGAGTATTTACATGTTTTTCAAGTGTTTTGGCAAAAGCTGGCAGCATGGAAATTGGTCTATAATTATTGAGTATGGATGGGTCTGAGTTAGGCTTCTTAAGCAGGGGTTTCATAATATCATGTTTCCATTGTGGGGGAATAGAACTGTTATCCAATGACTCATTCAACAAATCGGTCAAAATGTGGCTATTTTTGCAGATCCTAGTGCTAAAATCGATGGAGGTGCAGGATAAAGAGTAGATCCTGATTTAAGGATGCCCAATGATGTTAGAACTTTATCGAGGGATAGAGGCTGAATTCATGCCTGCGTTACTGAGCCCTTGAAACAATACTCATCCATGTCTCAGGAACTATTGGAGTCTGTCGGAAAGGCTGAATAAATGTCTGAACATTTTTTCTGAAAGAAGAAGCCTAAATCAGTGCTATGTTTATGAGAGGCTTCTACATCTTAAGTTTGAGGATGTGGGAAGGCAATTTCTTTTAATAGCTGAAAAATTTGTTTGAGGGAGTTGGCAGTATAAAAGGCTCTTTGTGCTGCTTCAATTTCCACGTGAAACCGTCTAATAGCCTTCCTGTAGTCTTTTTTCGATGGAGTGTTGTAAGATTTTCTCCATTTCCTTTCCAACCGTCTGCAATCCCTTTTTAATAGTTGCAGCTGGGTGGAGAACCAGGGTGCCCTTTTTTTCCAATGGGCACCCGGTCTTAAGCTATAAGGGAGTATGATGTCTAGGCTATTGGTGAACTATCTCTAGAGAACTAACCATTTAAAAAAAAAATATATTTTTTATTGATTTTATATTTCAAAATATAATACAAATTGTTCAGTTTGCAATCACAGGATAAATCAATACAATAACTAATATCTAGGTCATTTAACAATCACACACCCCCCCATTATGCACTTCACGGAACACTTCTAGTTTTACAGTATCATTTCTGGCTGCACCCTCTATGGGTTTATCCTTTATTATTTATTTTATATAGGTATTCGCTCATGACCAGTGTGGGCCTTGTTTTGCATGCATGAATTCCCTGGCTGCCTGATGAGGGCGCCATCCGGATTAGTGTTTGCAGATAGCACCCCTGATTTCCTGCTCCTCACGTGTCGCTGGTACTGTGGTGGCGAAGGTTTGATAGACAATTATTACTAGAAAGATGGAAAGAAGTGATATACATGCGCTGTGGTGCCTGAGTGCCCTATGGGTTTTGTTTCCGTAGCGGGGGATGCAGGGGGATTTATGTCGTGGTTCTCGCGAGTATATGTACCCCAATTCAAGGAGGCATCTCATCGTTTTTGGCCTCCAATTGTGTTACCAAATCCTCCCAGGTGGAGCATCCTGTGTGTTGTCGCCCTTCACGCACCATTCTTTTTAGTACCTGGTATTCAGTGCGAGCCCAACGTATTATTAGAGAGTACCAGGATTTCAGATCGGGAGCTTTGGGGGCTTTCCAATGCATTGCTATTAATCTTTTGTACATTAAAAAGGCCAAGTCTATAAATTTGTGCAGGTGTCTCTGTTTTTTGGGTCTCTTTCTCAGCCTCAGCAGGCAGAACTCAGGGTCTGCTAACAGTGCAAGACCCGTTAGCCTAGATACCTCCCCTACCACCTCCGCCCAGACCGTTTGTATACTAGGGCAATCCCATACCATATGGTAGAAGGGGGCTGACGGTGTTTTGCATCTGGGGCATATTGGTACTGAATCAGGGAACATGCGCTTTATTCTGGCTGGGGAAAGATATGTTTGATGCGTGTAATTGAATTGGGTATATCTAAATCTGGGATTCCTTGACACACCTCTAATGTGAGACAAGGCCTTAGGCCAGTCTTTCAGTGGGATCGGGGTGGGGAGGACTGCATTCCATCTACCCCATGCCTTCCCTGCCTGTACCTCAGGCGTCTTGTTGAGGATTCTATATAAATTGGATATTATTTTTGTTTGATCACTGTGTTGTAGTAGCTGGTGGAGCACTGGGGAGGTCTCTGGTTCCGAAGTGCCTATTCCCCATATTTTTCTGATTTCGTGGCATACGGCATGATATGTCAGGAACTGACCCGGATTTATCTCCGTAAGGGCCTGGAGAGCCTCGAACGTCATTAATTTGCCGTCTTCAAAGCAATCTCCTACTGTCTGTATTCCTGCTTCACTCCACAGCTTTACAGCTTGCATTCCTGCTGCAGTCCCCGCCAATAGATAATTTAGCGGTATGTGTGGGGCGTAAGGAAGCTTATCCGCTCCTTTTTGCACATATTTAGCCCAACACGCATGCGCGGCTGCGAGCAAAGGGTTGACCAGTACCACTTTGGGGGGCTTAGACGTCAGCCAGTTTATGAGGGGGGTCCCATTCCGCCGAGGCTCTAGACTCATGGGCTCCGCTTGCTCTGGTCTGTGGATCCAATATTGGACCCACTGAAGTTGTGCGGCTCCATAGTATCTTTCAAAATTCGGAGTTCCCAGGCCACCATTGTCTAGCGGGCATTGCAATGTGGTTAGCGCCACTCGTGCTCTGCCACCTCCCCAGATGAGCCGCAGCAGTGCTGTATTTAAATTGCCAAAAAAACTTTTGGGAATGGTTATCGGCAGGGCCGCAAAGTAATATAAGAGCCTAGGTAGAATCAACATATTGGCAATCGCCACCTTACCGGGTGGCGAGAGCGGGAGCTTGTTCCAGAATTGTAGGGAGCCTTTAATGGAAGTTAGCGCCTTCCCCAGGTTCCCGTCTCTTAAGTCTTCTGTGGCATGATATATTTATCCCAAGATACTTAAATGTTGTCGGGCACCACTTTAGGTGCCCTACTTCTGGGGGTCCTGATTGTTGGAGGCCCTTTCTGCCAGGGGGAACACACAGGACTTCTCCCAGTTTACCACAAGGCCAGACAGGCCTCCAAATTCAGCCAATAAAGATATTACAGGTGGAATAGCTGCACAACCATTCCTGATATATATCAAAGCATCATCTGCGTATAGTGAAATCGTGTGATATAACCCATTCCTAATAATTCCCCATTCGCGTTCCATGAGGCGTATTTTTGCCGCTAACGGTTCCATTGCTATGGCAAACAGTAGCGGGGATAGGGGACATCCCTGCCGTGTCCCCCTGGAGATCGGGAAGCTATCAGAAATCACCCCGCCTGACTTCACCCTCGCACTTGGATTAGAATACAATGTCCGGACCCAGCGTATGTAATTAGTGCCTATTCCCATACGGGCCATCGTGGCCATCAGGAAGTCCCATTCCAGCGTATCAAAGGCTTTTTCTATGTCTAGTGAGAGCACCATTTCCTCCTGTGCATTCTTGGGGGTGTCTCCTATTATACTCAGCAATCTGCGGATATTTAGGAAGGTGTTACGCTTTGGGATGAAGCCATTTTGATCTACATGGATCAATAAGTGCATGAGGGGAGCCAACCTATTTGCTAATATTTTGCCTAATATTTTGCAGTCCGTATTTAACAGCGATAGTGGTCTATAAGATTTAACATCCGTATGGTCTCGACCCTGTTTAGGGAGTACCACTATCATAGCTTCCCTTTGAGATATAGGTAAGCTTTCTTTAGTCCACGCCTCTTGGAACACTCCTAGCAGATGGGATTTCAGGCTGGGTAAATAGGCTTTATAATACTCCGAGGGGAGGCCATCTGCACCCGGCGCTTTGTTCCTGGGCAGCTGTGCAAGGGCTAGTTCTATTTCTTCTATTGTTATGGGGGTTTCAATTCCATCTCTATCTGTTTGTGGTAGTTGGGGTAGGAGGGAGTCCGCCAGAAAAGCCTCAAGTTGTGTAGCTGTGCACGAGGTACGTTTAGTGTATAAGTTTGAGTAGTAATTCCTAAACGTCTCGTTTATTTCTACTTGTGTAGTAGCCATCTCACGCGCCTCCACCCGGATAGCACCTATTGGAGCTTGTCGTCTGTCTTCACGGAGTAGCCATGCTAGCATTCTACTTGATCTATCTCCTTCCGTTTGCAGCCTAGTTAAGTAGTAGTTGTAGTCGTGGCAGCGGAGCCTGCTATCTGCCTCATTGTATTTTGAGCGCTTTTCTTTGAGGACAATGCTAGAGATTTCCCCCAACGCTACCGCTTTTTCCGCAATCCTTAGCTCCTTCTCTAGTTTGCTAATTTCCGCCTGTAAAGAGCGTCTCACACCCCACATAGTGGACATGCATACTCCGCGTGCTACTACCTTGTGGGCATCCCATTCTATCGCCCGAGTTGTTGCAGTCATAGCATTTATTTCCCAGTATTGGCCTATAGATTCCCCCAATATTGCGGCGAATGCTTGATCTCGTAGAGCCTCCGCCTGGAATCTCAAAGTGGGAATTGCCTTACGTGTCCTGCCCCAATTCAGTGTTACTCTCAGAGGCGCATGATCCGAGACTGTCTTTGCTAGGTATTCAGATTCAGTGACCAGCGCCCCTATTTCGCGGGTACCCCATACTATGTCTATTCTAGTGTGGGTGTTATGTGGGACCGAGCAAAATGAATATTCTTTTTGCTCTGGGTGGCCTAATCGCCATACGTCATGAAGTCCCATAACATTTGCCCATTCTTGCAGGGGACTTACGGGCTTCCTACTAGTTGGTGCGCTCGGGTGGCCACTGGTTCTGTCCATTGCTGCTGATGGGGTACTATTAAAATCCCCGCCCCAGATAGTTAGGGGCATGGGGTGGGACAGCAACGTTGGGGTGAGAGTGGTAAGAAAGCCTGTGATGCCACTATTTGGGGCGTATACCCCGACCACCGCCATTTGTCTGCCGTCTAGTCTGCCCTCCACCACTACGTACCTCCCTCCCTGGTCTATCTTGTGTGATGACATGAGGAATGGAACTCCTGCCGCTATCCAGATCAACACCCCTCTTGCAAAGGCCGAGCATGTTGTGCCTATCAACTGGCCTCCCCACTTCGTGTGCAAGTCGCGTAGGTCCCCCTCTAGCATGTGTGTCTCTTGCAAAATAGCGATATGCACTCCTAGTCTTTTAAGTCGAGCGTACACTCTAGCCCGTTTGCTCAGCGCCCCGAGGCCCCTGATATTCCATGTTAATATAATAGACTGGTTTTTCATATTATTTCGGGAAGACATCATATGGGGTCCTGGGGATGTGTTGCTGTGTTGTGGGTCTGGGCTTTAGTGGTGGCCCGCCTGGTCTCTACCTTTTTGTAGCTGAGATTTAAATATAGCGGGTGCAGGTCTATTTTTTGTGTATTAAGTAGTTCCGGTCCTTGCATTTCTACTAAACTGTTAATCCCCTCCCCCCTAGTTAAACCCCCTATACTACTAACAACTACAGTGAAACTACAAAACTTAAAAGTGTGTGAAATAGTTCTTATCCGGTTGGATTTGCATAGTGGGATTCTCATATCGTACAGATGTGGCTCTTGTAAGGGGCTCACATAGTGCTGCAGACTTAGGGGGTCATTCCGACCTCGGCGGTAAAAGGCGCTTACCGCCGGTCAGAAGACCGCCATAACACCGCCGCGGTCGCGGTAAACCGCCACGGTCATTCTGACCCGCAACTGGCAAACCGCCAAAAACCCGACACCAACAAAAGTCCGCTACACCAAAGGTCAGCGGGAAACTGGCGATGACCAAACCTCCACCGTCACGCCAACAGAAATACGCCCATACCATTCCGACCCACAAATCCCCGCAGCGGTCTTTCAACCGCGGTATTCCATTGGCGGTACACACCGCCGCGCTCAAAATACACACTCCTTTACAAAACACTACCACATTGGACAAATCAAATTATACACACCTGAGACACATACACACACCACTCCCACACACTCAATTAAATATAAAACACACACCCACATCACCCACAAACCCTTACGACCACAATTGCGACAGAAGGACGGAGACAGACAGCACAGCATAGAGTAGACCATCACACAGAGGCAAATCACAACATCACCCACACACTTTCCACGCACAAAACACCATACACCACCACACTCACCACACTCTACAACACATACACCACCCCTCACCTCATCCACACCACCCCATGGCACCCCAAAGACACCCCAGGTTCTCTGACGCAGAACTCAGGGTCATGGTGGAGGAAATAGTTTGTGTAGAGCCCCAGCTCTTCGGGGCACAGGTGCAGCACACCACCATTGCCAGGAAGATGGAGCTATGGAGCAGAATAGTGGACAGGGTCAACGCTGTGGGACAGCATCCACGCAATCGGGACGACATCAGGAAGCGGTGGAACGACCTACGGGGGAAGGTGCGTTCCATGGTATCAAGGCACAACATCGTGGTACAGCGGACTGGCGGCGGACCCCCACCTACTCCCCCAGAATTCACAGCATGGGAGGAGGAAGTCTTGCACATCCTGCATCCTGAGGGCCTCGCAGGAGTAGGCGGAGGAATGGACTCTGGTAAGGCAAATCTCCACTTCTTCATTCCTCCCACCCCACCCCACCTGCATGCCAAATCATACCCCCACCCTCACCCCCACCCCCATCACACCAACTCCTTGCAAATGCCTCACCATCACATCCCACCCATCCCAATACCTAGCCCTGCATGCGTCCCCAAAGCATGGACACCCATCACCAAAGCATGCCCACTGCACACACCCATCACCCCCACAAGCCACCGTCACAAAAGCCCCCACAAGGGAATGCCAGCACTGGGGTAAACGGCCACCCACCCATTACACGAAATGTCACACACAGAAGCAATAACCATACTCTTATACCCCTGCAGGACCCGAACGCCACCACACCGCCACGGAGGGTCCAGAGATGTCCATCCCACCCCCAGAAGAGGCCCCCAGTGACGACAGCAGCTCTGTCTTCCTGGACCCAGATGACCAGCCCGGCCCATCGGGGACCTCGGGACAGTCGGTTCCCCACAGACAGCCACAGGCTACACCTGACCTAACCCCCTCTGGGAACACCAGCACAGCTCCCACCCAGCGGGCCCATGCCTCTGTCTCCAGGACACCTCAATCAGCGTTGTGTCCACCACTACAGGGCACCCAGGTTGACCCACCACCCCAACAACAACAGGGACCTGGGGGCAGTGGTAGTGGGCACACCGTCCAGGGGACAGAGGCCCAAGGAAACAGGGGAACTGGGAGGGCTGCTGTGCGACAGGGGGGGGACAGGCCCAGGGAACCGACTCTCCAAGAGGCCCTCTCCTCCATCATGGGAGCATACCACCACTCCCAGGAGACGATGGCTACGGTACTGGCCAGGTTCCAGGAGATCCAGGTACTGCAGGAGGAACAGTTCATGGGGTTCAGAGAGGAACTGAGGAACCTTAGTTCCGCAATGGGGATCATCGTCGTGGCCCTTAACCAGATAGTCACCACATTGCGGGACCATGTGGCACCACAAAGGCCCCTGACACTAGCCTGGACCAGGAACAGCCTACCACCTCCGCCGGCGCTAGAGGACAGGAGGCCCCCACACAACGACAGGCCACCAGAACCCCACCTCCTGCAGAAGAAGAACCACCCCGCAAGCGGAACCTGAGATCTCACAAGAAGACAGAGTAGGATGCCAAGACCCCCGCCAGCAAACGATACCCCCTGATGTCATCCCACTGTCCCACATTGTCACCCTGTCCAACCTTGAACTGCCCCTGCTCCATCCTTCCACAGGCATATGGACAATGCACCTGTGAGAACTGGACTCTGCCATGGACATTACTCCACCATCACCCATCACCGTTTTACAGTCATGTTCCTAAATGTAGCACTTTAATTAAATCACTTATTGCACTTAAAAAAATCTGGAGTCTGCTTGTATTTTGAATAAATGTATTAGACATAACGGTGCAAAAATGTTCAGTTACATTGTGATGACAACATACCACTGTCACACAGCTGTAGTCCATGGGCAAACAAAGCAGAGGTCACGCAGTGGGGCCCACAGCTCTGAAAACGGAAGGGAAAGTCACAACTCAGTTAACAGGAACTGGGGGGGAACTCAGACAGTAGAGAGGCAGGAGACTTTAAGTAAATGTAAAATGGCGTGGTTGATTCGTACCTGTGTGCTACTGAAAATACTGTTGTATCACTGTGTCCCTGTTGTCTGTGTCGTCCCCGTCGTCTTCCTCCTCTTCACTCTCCACAGGCTCCACAGCTGCTACAACACCACCATCTGGACCATCCTCCTGCAGGAAAGGCACCTGGCGTCGCAAAGCCAGGTTGTGAAGCATACAGCAGGCCACGATGATATGGCACACCTTCTTTGGTGAGTACATTAGGGATCCACCTGTCATATGCAGGCACCTAAACCTGGCCTTCAGGAGGCCGAAGGTTCTTTCTATAATCCTCCTAGTTCGCCCATGGGCCTCATTGTAGCGTTCCTCTGCCCTTGTCCTGGGATTCCTCACTGGGGTAAGTAGCCACGACAGGTTGGGGTAACCAGAGTCACCTATTAGCCACACACTGTGTCTCTGTAGCTGTTCCATCACATAAGGGATGCTGCTATTTCGCATGATGTACGCGTCATGCACTGACCCAGGGAACTTGGCATTTACATGGGAGATGTACTGGTCAGCCAAACAGACCACCTGGACATTCATCGAATGATAACTTTTTCTGTTCCTGTACACCTGCTCACTTCCAACGCCACATGGGTCCCATCAATGGCACCAATGATGTTGGGGATATGTCCAAGGGCATAGAAATCACCCTTCACTGTAGCCAAATCGCCCACCTCAGGGAAAACAATGTAGCTCCGCATGTATTTCATCAGGGCAGACAACACTCTGGACAAAACCTTAGAAAACATAGGCTGAGACATCCCAGATGATATGGCCACTGTTGTTTGGAATGATCCACTTGCCAAAAAATGGAGTACTGACAGAACCTGCACCAGAGGGGGAATCCCTGTGGGTTGGCGAATGGGGGACATCAGGTCTGGCTCAAGCTGGGCACACAGTTCCTGTATAGTGGCTCGGTCAAGTCTGTATGTCAGTATGACATGTCTTTCTTCCATTGTCGACAGGTCCACCAGCGGTCTGTACACGGGAGGATTCCTCCATCTCCTCGCAAGTCCCAGCGGACGGTGCCTAGGAAGGACAACATGGAGCACAGAGTCAAGCAACCCACAGGTACGTAACCACAGCTTGCACAGTACACGATTCGATATGCATTGAATGGCTTGTATGAGTGGCAATGCAAGGCCTAGGCCTGTGTGACGCAGTACAAATTAAGCCATGTGGGCCCTTGAAATGGCGGCTGCCTGACCTGTGAAGTGTGACAATGGGATGTGAGGTCAATGCGCTGGCGTGGCACACTGTGGCGGTAGGCGGTCGAAGACCGCGGCGCAAAGCAGCATTGGTTAACATTGAACCCTATGGGTCTCAGGAGCCAATGACGATGTGTGCCGGCGGTCGCGGTACGCACCGCCGCGGTATGCACCGCAGCGGGCGTGACCGCCATTTTCTAACTGCTTAATCACTCGAGACCTGATCATCCACAGGAGAGGACCTATACTGCAAGTGCTGCTGTGACCTCGGTCTGGAAGATACAATGGCTGCTGCGACTGGGGAAAGGGCCCCTGCCTTCACTTCTGAGGAATTGGAGAAACTTGTTGATGGGGTCCTCCCCCAGTATGCGCTACTCTACGGTCCTCCAGACCAACAGGTGAGTACACAGGGAGCACATAGTATGGGCTATGCCTGTGTTGAGTGGGGTGGATGTAAGATGGTGGGGAGGGGAGCGAATGAGGAGTGCAACCCACGACAGATGAGAGCATGTGCCACATGGCAAGGTTGGGGAGGGGGGGCCACTCACATCGACCAAGCAGAAAAGTGATGATATTTCTTTTTCCACCCTGTACATGTCACATAGGTGAGCGCCCATCAGAAGGTCGACATTTGGCGTGCCTTCGCCAATGACGTCCGGGCCCTGGGGGTCCACAACAGACGGGGCACCCACTGCCGCAAGAGGTGGGAGGACATCCGCCGCGGGAGCAGAAAGACCGCTGAGGCTCTGCTGGGGATGGCCTCCCAACCTAGGAGGGGTGCCACACGGCAATTGACCCCCCTGATGTCCCGGATCCTGGCGGTGGCCTACCCCGATTTGGATGGGCGCGTGAGGACATCACAGCAGACACAAGGGGGTGAGTATCAGCACATTCTGCTATATTAGCGCACAGTGGAGGTGTCTGGGTGGGGGAGGAGGGCTGTGGCTATCTCTAGGCCAGGGCGGTTTCTGTAGGCTAGGCCCCTCCGTTTGGCATGGCCCTGTGCCCCCGCCCCCCACCTCTGTAGGGTGCTAAGTACAGCTATCCATGGTCCGGGCTCACCTATGAGTGCATTTGTCGTCCATAGACTTGTAGGCCAAGTCACAATAATTGAGTAGTGTACCCCGAGTGCGCAGCGTAGTGCAGGGGGCTTCTGTGTCTGTCCTCTCCGCCAACGGTGCCGCCAATGCATGCACTCAACATGTCTTTCTTTCTTCTCCCCCCCTTTTTTTTGGTTTTCCTGTTCATGTGTGCATTAGCATCATCAGGCGGAGGAGAAGTGGAATCGGTGCACGAGGGAGCTGCATCTCACATGGCCCCGGAGGGCCATGCAACCGAATCCGAGTACACCAGTGAGACGGAGGGCGAGTGGAGCTCCACAACAGGGACCCGTGGAGACGTCAGCGACACCGACACGTCCTCGGAAGGGAGCTCCCTTGTGGTGGCGGCAACATCCGTGCCCACCGCAAGAACAGGTACAGCCGCCACCCAGTGCACCAGCTCCGCCCTCCCAGCAGCCCCTCAGCTTTCGCCCCGTGCCCGCTCGGCCAGGAAGCCGGGCATCTCCTTCGCCCCTGGCACCTCAGGTCCTGCCCCAGTTACCCCTGCTGCCCTCAGTGCGGAGATCATTGACCTCCTCCAGACACTCATTGTTGGGCAGTCTACCCTTTTGAATGCCATCCAGGGGGTAGAAAGGGAGGTGCATCGGAGCAATGCATACCTGGAGGGCATTCATTCGGGTCAGGCTGCCCATCAGCGATCGTTCAACGCTCTGGCCTCAGCACTGACGGCAGCAATTGTCCCTGTGTCTAGCCTCCCCCCTCCAACTTCCTCAACCCAGTCCCACTCCCCTGTTCCTCTGCCTATCCCAGACACACCTACAGACCAGCCTGCACACACCTCAACACCCAAGGGCAGCTCATCCAGACATAAGCACCACAGATCACACAAGCATTCACCCAAGCAACATCCACATGCAGACATGCCAACAGCCACTGCCTCCTCTGTGTCCCCCTCCTCCTCGTCTCCCTCCTCCCTCCCTGTGACGTCTCCACTCACATCTGCATGCACACCACCATCAGCCAGTACGTCCATCACCACCACACCCACCAGAACAGTCCGCACACTTGCAGTCACCACCCCCACTGCCATTTACACGTCCCCTGTGTCCTCTCCCAGTGTGTCTGTCACCCCCTCTTCCAAACCACACAAACGCAGGCAGCCACCCACCCAACAGCCATCCACCTCACGACAGCCTCCAGCACAAGCACCTGCACCCAAAGACACCAGACTTCACTCTCCTACAACCACATCCTCTTCCTCCACTCCCATACCCACTACAACTACCCGTCCCTGTCTTCCTAAATTGATTTTTCTTTCCAACCTTGACCTCTTTCCAACAACTGACCCACCCCCTCCATCTCATAAGACTCCAATCAGCACCTCAGCCACCACAAGCCCTGCACCTACTAGGACCATCGTTCAGGGCTATTGGAGTCCACCAGCTCCTAGGGCAGGGACATCGGCCAGCAGCAAGGGGACAGCCAGCCTACCCCCTGGGAAAAAAAACAAAAAAGGGAAGGGCCGGCGCAACAGGCCTGAGACGGCTGCCCCCAAGGACACCACCCTTGCACCGTCACCTGGCCCATCCACAAAGGGAGGCAAGGGCCCCAGAGTTTCTGCCAAGGAGGGCAAGGGCAGCAGGGCGGACAAGTCCGGCAGCAGGCGAGCTGCCCAGGAGGGCCCCACCAGCCCCATTTGGGGTGTGACGGAGGACACCCACGGGCCCAGGACTCCAGCACAGGAGGGCCCGCAAGCGAAAGGTCGGATGGTGACTGAGCGGGAATTATTGGCCAGATCTGGTTCCCTAGGAACACAAGACAAGCACCGCTGAACAGGGCCCCGCCATGAGGAGCACCGCTGAACAGGGCCCCGCCGTGAGAGACACCCCTGAACAAGGCCCCGCCGAGACAAGCACCGCTGAACAGGGCCCTGCCTTGAGAGGCACCGCTGAACAGGGCCCCGGCGTGACAAGCACCGCTGAACAGGGCCCCGGCGTGACAAGCACCGCTGAACAGGGCCCCAGCGTGAGAGGCACCGCTGAACTGGGCCCCGCCGTGACAAGCACCACTGAACAGGGCCCCGCCGTGAGAGGCACCGCTGAACAGGGCCCCGCCGTGAGAGGCACTGCTGAACAGGGCCCCGTCGTGAGGAGCACCGCTGAACAGGGCCCGCCGTGACAAGCACCGCTGAACAGGGCCCCGCGGTGAGAGGCACCGCTGAACTGGGCCCCGCCGTGACAAGCACCGCTGAACAGGGCCCTGCCGTGAGAGGCACCGCTGAACAGGGCCCCGCGGTGAGAGGCACCGCTGAACTGGGCCCCGCCGTGACAAGCACCGCTCCGCTTGGCCCTTCATCTCAAGCACCGCTCCGCTGGGCCCTTCATCTCAAGCACCGCTCCGCTGGGCACCGCCGTCTCTGCACCGCTCCGCTTGGCCCTTCACCTCAAGCCCTGCTCCGCTGGGCCCTTCATCTCAAGCACCGCTCCGCTGGGCACCGCCGTCTCTGCACTGCTCCGCTGGGCCCTTCATGTCAAGCACCGCTCCGCTGGGCCCTTCATCTCAAGCACCGCTCCGCTGGGCCCTTCATCTCAAGCACCGCTCCGCTGGGCACCGCCGTCTCTGCACCGCTCCGCTGGGCCCTTCATCTCAAACACCGCTCCGCTGGACACCGCCGTCTCTGCACCGCTCCGCTTGGCCCTTCATCTCAAGCACCGCTCCGCTGGGCCCTTCAGCTCAAGCACCGCTCCGCTGGGCCCTTCATCTCAAGCACCGCTCCGCTGGGCCCTTCATCTCAAGCACCGCTCCGCTGGGCACCGCCGTCTCTGCACCGCTCCGCTTGGCCCTTCATCTCAAGCACCGCTCCGCTGGGCCCTTCATCTCAAGCACCGCTCCGCTGGGCCCTTCATCTCAAGCACCGCTCCGCTGGGCCCTTCATCTCAAGCACCGCTCCGCTGGGCACCGCCGTCTCTGCACCGCCGTCTCTGCACCGCTCCGCTTGGCCCTTCATCTCAAGCACCGCTCCGCTGGGCCCTTCATCTCAAGCACCACTCCGCTGGGCCCATCATCTCAAGCACCGCTCCGCTGGGCCCTTCATCTCAAGCACCGCTCCGCTGGGCACCGCCGTCTCTGCACCGCTCCGCTGGGCCCTTCATGTCAAGCACCGCTCCGCTGGGCCCTTCATCTCAAGCACCGCTCCGCTTGGCCCTTCATCTCAAGCACCGCTCCGCTGGGCCCTTCATCTCAAGCACCGCTCCGCTGGGCCCTTCATCTCAAGCACTGATCCGCTGGGCACCGCCGTCTCTGCACCGCTCCGCTGGGCCCTTCATCTCAAGCACCGCTCCGCTGGGCCCTTCATCTCAAGCACCGCTCCGCTGGGCCCTTCATCTCAAGCACCGCTCCGCTGGGCACCGCCGTCTCTGCACCGCTCTGCTTGGCCCTTCATCTCAAGCACCGCTCCGCTGGGCCCTCCATCTCAAGCACCGCTCCGCTGGGCCCTTCATCTCAAGCACCGCTCCACTGGGCCCTTCATCTCAAGCACCGCTCCGCTGGGCACCGCCGTCTTTGCACCGCTCCCCTGGGCCCTTCATGTCAAGCACCGCTCCGCTGGGCCCTTCATCTCAAGCACCGCTCCGCTTGGCCCTTCATCTCAAGCACCGCTCCGCTGGGCCCTTCATCTCAAGCACCGCTCCGCTGGGCCCTTCATCTCAAGCACTGCTCCGCTGGGCACCGCCGTCTCTGCACCGCTCCGCTGGGCCCTTCATCTCAAGCACCGCTCCGCTGGGCCCTTCATCTCAAGCACTGCTCAGCTGGGCCCTTAATCTCAAGCACCGCTCCGCTGGGCCCTTCATCTCAAGCACCGCTCCGCTGGGCCCTTCATCTCAAGCACCGCTCCGCTGGGCCTTTCATCTCAAGCACCGCTCCTCTGGGCACCGCCGTCTCGGCACCGCTCCGCTGGGCCCTTCATCTCAAGCACCGCTCCGCTGGGCACCGCCGTCTCTGCACCGCTCCGCTGGGCCCTTCATCTCACGCACCGCTGGCCCATTGGCAGGGCCGGATCTGTGTCGGCCAGGGCTTCACGAAGCACTCTGGCCAACATGCCTCCTCCATAACCAGTGGAGTCTGTAATCCACCTGATGGACTGTGGCTTTGCACTCCCCCGGATGGTACAGTGGGCAATCCACCCACTGTAGAGACTTGGAAAACTGTGGCTTTGCACTCCCCAGGATGGTACAATGGGCAATCCACCCACTGTAGAGACTTGAGAGACTGTGGCTTTGCACTCCCCAGGATGGTACAGTGGGCATGGAGGCCCCTCGTGGATCTGGCGTCGTGGACTCATGTGGCTGAGGTGCCCCCCCTTCCCTTCCCCCTGAGGTGCCTTTGTTTTTATTATCTGATGCCCCAGCAGTGTTCTCTCCAATGGAATCGGGTCTCGTGTGTGGGCTTTGCCCATGTGTTTATGCACATTGGCCCACGAACAATGGAATGTAGCCAATATGTGCCGGACTTTTGGACTATGTATATATTGTTCATGTTGTAATATATTTATTTGATCAATTTCATATTTCACTTAGGTTCAAAGTTGCTTTAATATACTTCAATTTTAATGAACATTTTATTTTGTCTTTGCATTATTCCGGCGGGTTTGGGGGGTGTCACTCTGACTTGTTGCTCTGCATTGGTGTGTTGGGATTGGGGGGTGAGGGTGAGGGTGGGGGTGGGTGTGTCGCGTGTGTGTGTGCCCGTAACCTTTTCTCCTCCCCCCTCCCCTGTGTCATAGGTGCAGTACTCACCGTTGTCTTCTGCGCCGGCATTCGTGCTCCTGGTAGAGGAGCAGGAAGACAATGGCTGGTAGGATGTTTAATTCGGGTTCCATGCTGTCCAGATTCCTCGTGGAGTGTGTATAGGTGAGCGTTTTCCTGTTCGTAGTCTGTTTCCGCCGTGTTTTTATCAGCGGGGCGCCCGCCCCGGAAAAGGTGGCGGATTGGTGGGTCGTGATAGTGTGGGCGGTACATTGTCTGCCGCCTGTCTGTTGGCGGTGACCGCCGCGCTGTTTGTTTGTCCCGCCGTGGCGGTCGGAGTGTTAAAGTGGCGGCCTGTGTTGGCGGTTCCCGCCAGGGTCAGAATCCCATTTTTATTACCGCCTGCCTGTTGGCGGGTTGGCCGCCACTTTAACACCGACCGCCAGGGTCGGAATGACCCCCATATTAGTCTGCCAATATCGTCAGGCGCCCCCCCTTGGCATAAATCTGTTCCCTCTGGCCCCGCTCATCCGCTATGTACCGCCTTCTTATGCCCCCAATCACTTAGCTTAGCATTTATATCAAAGATGCAAATTGTTGAAGGCTCTTTGTCCCCACGTCTCGGCAGTGCCGCAAAGTCTCTGCAGATCTTCAAGTTACAGGCATCATCCCTGGTAGTCTCAGTGGGCCTGTACGAATAGTTTAAAGTTCGTCAGCGGTTCTTGGAGTGACCTTCGGCCCGCTTAGTTCTCTTGATACTGTGGATGCGGAGCTGGCCGTGTCTGAATCCGATCCCAGCTCTGGAAGATCACTCGCAATTGTACTGCGACTTTGCATGTGTATTGGCGTCTCTTTTAGCACTTTTGCTCTTTCCTCTGCTGCTTGCCAGTCATTGGGCTGGCCTCTGGTGCGCCGTTTGGATCTTTTCCTTGCAGCGGGTTTTTGCCATTTCTCGTCCCCCTCGTCGTCTTCCCGGGGATGTGCAAAGCCCTTGGCGTGGAGCCATGTTCAGGCATCTTCGGGGTTGGTGAATATATGGGTACGGTCCTCCATCACTAATCTTAGCTTGGCTGGGAAGAGCAAGGCATATTTTATGTTCTGTTCCCGTAAGCGTAGCTTCATTTTAACAAAAGAATTGCGTTGGTTCTGCACCTCTTGCGTAAAGTCTGGGTAAGCGTTAATGTTCGAGTCTTCATACTTGAACGGGCCCTTACTGTGGAATTGTTGCAATATTGCGTCTCGGTCTCTGTAGTTCAAGAACCTGGCAATCAATGGCCTGGGGGACTGGCCGGGGGCCGGAGGTCTGCCCGGGATTCTGTAAGCCCTTTCAATTGAGAAAAACTTGGATGGAGCCCCATTTAACACCTCCTTGATTAGCCACTGCTCTAGGGAAATTTCTGATTCCGGTTGACGCATACTTTCCGGAAAGCCCAGAAACCTCACGTTGTTTCGGCGTGCCCTACTCTCCATTTCCTCCGATCTTCTCCAAAGTATCTTCAGCTCCTCATCCATGCGCTGAATCTGTTTTTGGTTCCCTTGCACTATTGGAGTTAAGTCGGCAATTTCAGCTTCAGTTGTTTTCAGTTTTTCGGCTAGGCTACGATGATCCACTCGTAATAGATTCAAGTATTGCGCAACTGCATCAATTCTGCCTTCCAGAGATGACTTAGGCGGTCATTCTGACCCTGGCGGTTGAAAACTGCCAGGGCAGAGTGCCGCGGAAGCACCGCCAACAGGCTGACGGTACTTCATGGCCAATTCTGACCGCAGCGCTAAAGCCGCGGTCAGAAAAGGGCAACGGGCGGTTTCCCGCCGGTTTACCCCTGCCCCAAAGAATCCTCCATGGCGGCGCTGCTCGCAGCACCGCCATGGGGATTCCGACCCCCTTCCCGCCATCCTGGTCCTGGCGGTAAAAACCGCCAGGAACAGGATGGCGGGAACAGGTGTCGTGGGGCCCCTGGGGGCCCCTGCACTGCCCATGCCACAGGCATGGGCAGAGCAGGGGCCCCCTAACAGGGCCCCATAATGATTTTCAGTGTCTGCCTAGCAGACACTGAAAATCGCGACGGTGCCACTGCATCCGTCGCACACCAGCAACTCCGCCGGCTCCATTCGGAGCCGGCTTCATCGTTGCTGGGTCTTTCCCGCTGGGCGGGCGGGCGGCCTTTTGGCGGTCGACCTCCCGCCCAGCGGGAAAGTCAGAATGACCGCTGCGGTCATTTGACCGCGGTGCGGTCTTCTGGCGAGGGAACTTTGGCGGGCGGCCTCCGCCGCCCGCCGAAGTTGGAATGAGCCCCTATATGTCCATTTGCTATGCTGGCCAATCTCACGCTCTTAACGCCGGATGTGCACTCCATGCCCAGGCCACTCAGTAAAAGTTTAAAACAACGAATCAGGAAGATTTAAAGTGCGTAATCACTGCAGATTGGGAGGTAATCTCAGAACAGCCAAAATGGCCGGCAGAGCCAAATCAACCAAGAATCCAGACCGAATCACCCAAGTGATAACGCCCACCGACCAATTATCTGGCCCATCCCTACAGTCACTGGAAAGCACACTAGGGACAGTCGCGGCAGGGACCCACCGCAGGGGAGTCCAGGGCGGGCCACACGTCCGCGGACCAACCCAGCCGTCCATTCTGTGCTGGTTGATTAGTCCGAGCTCACAGGAGCACGCGGTCCATATCAATCTTGCCCTCTTGCGTTAATGGAGTGGCGAGGTGAGGGGGGGTTGCCCCACGTTCCAGGAGTCTTTCCCCACAGCTTAGTTTTGGTGTTCCCCCCCCTCGCGGGTGCCCTCCTCACCTCGTTCCTTTGGCACTGCACCTGAACCCCCGCAGCTTGCTGGACCGCCGCCGCTGTGCGTCTTCTTTGCCGGGCTGGAGTGCCCCTTCTTTGTTCTTCTGCGGCTTACACACGCGGCTACTGCCGCGGCGAAATTCAAGATGGCGCCCCAGCTCCTTAGGCCGGTACCAGCTTCACGTGCCCCGGGGCGCCCAGCGAAATCTGTCGTGCGGTCCACTTCTGGCCGCGGCTCTATAGCCCCCCCCGGCCACGAGCAGGCTTGGAAGCGGGAGGCGGCCTCGCCAGGCAAGAGCGCGAGCGGGGCCGTAGTCGCAGCTCCTCCCTCTCAGCGCCTCACCCGGCGCAGACTCGCGAGTCTCAACCCCGCTTCGCCCACGCACCGAGGGGCGCTCGTGGCCCGAATTGGACGCCCCAGTCTCCCCCCGGTCGGGCCGCCGTCCCGGACGTCGATACCAGGCCGCGGGGGGGCACCTTCCAGGATGTTTCGAGGTAGCCGGGAACGGAGCGCTCAAATCAAGCGACCGTCCCGGCCGCCATTTTGGCTCCTCTACCTCTAGAGAACTAACCATATTCCCTTTAAGGGTCAGTTTGGAATTCTCTAAAAAAAACAGTACACTCAGTGACTTTTAGCGGGTGGCAGCGTCTCATGGGTTGGGTTGGAATAAATGAAAATTTGCCCAGTCCCGTGGTCGGGAGGTTGAGAGAAATTAGAAAGTGGTCCGACCAAGCTAAACGGGTGGGCGGTAGAGCCGTTAGATTAATAATATTGCTAAAAAACAGGTCAATAGTATGCCCTTTGATGTGAGTGGGGCCCATAGTCAGTTGTGTAAGGTCTAAGGCCCTCATATTGGACACAAAATGTTTGGCTGCAGCCTTATCATGATTTTCTGCATGGATATTAAATTTGCCAAGGATGGTGAAATTAGGCTTGTTGCGGATTAATTCGGCAACTTGCTCAGGGAATGCTTGTAGAAAATGTTGTGCTGGTCCCGGTGGACAATATATCAAGGCCCCTGAGAAGCTATGGTGAGAGTTTAAGAGGAGAGAAAAGGACATGCTCTCGCAATCTGGTAGCTTCAGGGGGGAAGAGGTAACCTTAACCGTGTCCTTAAAAATGATAGCAATTCCCCCCACCTTTCCCAGAGTCTCTATCAAGCCTGGTGATTGAATAGTCACTAGGCAAGGCTAGGGCCACATCTGGTCCTGAGCCCTCACGCAACCATGTCTCTGTTAAAAACAATGCTGTAGGTCTTTGCGTGTCCAGAAGGAGATTGATATGTAGGTTATGGGCAGCCAGAGATCTATAGTTTACCAGAAAAAACGTACTTTGTAGGACTTTCTGTGGCGTAACAATGGCCTGTGATAACAACTGTGGGTTCCTCTGGTGATCAGTGCTGGTCACAGTGCCTTCCCTAGAGTTCCACTCCTCCTCGCTTCTATCTGAAGAAACGGGTCTAAGAGAGTATAGAAACTCCGCATCATAAGATATCCTACCTGTCTTGAATTGAGCATAGATGCTGGCCCCTGGACCCGGCTGGGCGCGGACGGGCTTGCCTTAGGCATGCCTTCGGTGCACCTGCAGCACGTCTGCTGCACGGTCACTGCATCACCAGTTTTAACTAGTGCTGGAATTGGGAGAGTCAAGCGACTAGAGTGCTGACCTCCAAGATGGCGTGTGTATAAGTGTCGGTGAGAGGTGGGAAAAATGGCTGCCATCTGTGCTCTCCAACGAGCTGATCTACTATTCCACTAAGGGTGTGGGGCCAAAAGAGGTAAGCCAAACACAGGGGAGGGAAAGAGCAGAGCACCCCAATCACCAACAGACGGAGGTGACCAAAGGTGAAAGTACTGTAGCGATGAAAAACACCTTAAAATTATTATAAAATGCCCTGGATGTATTCAAAATAACTTAAAAACCTCTAGGTATAGTTGTGACTCCTTGCCAGCTAGGACAGAATAGAAATACTGTCACCTACGGATGTTGTGGGGAGATTCTACTGCGCGGTCGCAGCATCACCGGTTTTAACTGGTGCCAGAATTGAGAGTCAAGCGACTAGAGCGCTGACCTCCAAGATGGCATGGGTATAAGTGTTGGTGAGAGATGGGAAAAATGGCTGCCATCTGTGCCCTCCAGCGAGCTGATCTACTACTCCACTAAGGATGTGGGGCCAAAAGAGGTAAGCCAAACATGGGGGAGGGAAAGGGCAGAGCACCCCAATCACCAACGGCCTCTAAATACAGACCGGAGGGGACCAAAGGTGAAAGTACTGCAGCGATGAAAAACACCTTAAAATTATTATAAAATGCCATGGATGTATTAAGAATAACTTAAAAACCTCTAGGCATAGTTGTAACTCTTTACCAGCTACGACAGAATAGAAATACTATCACCTACACATGTCGTGGGGAAATTCTACTCCACTAGTAGCACCCATTGTCGCAAACGGTGGGAGGACCTGAGACGCTGGGCACGACAGACGGCGGAGGCCCAGCTGGAGATGGCCTCCCAACGAGGAAGGGGTGCCTGTCCAACCCTGACCCCACTGATGGCCCGCATACTTGGGATCTTGGGGGCATCACAGCAGCCACAAGGGGGTGAGTACAGTGGCTATCATTACTACTTACGCCTGGTGGGGTGGTATCCGGGTGGTGGTTGTGTGTCCTTGTGTGCCCCTAGGCCAGGCCTGACATCGCAGTGTAGGTCCTCTGGTGGCTAGGGGTCTGAAGGGATAATCCTGCCCACCTAGCTTGTTAGCATCCACAACTGCCCAGGTCTGCGTGGGTCCCAGGTGTGCTGCAGTTGGCAGTGTGTGCTCCTCCTCATGCGTTGGTGGCTAGCAATATCACTGGTAGTGCAATGCATAGTGCAGGGGCCTGTTCCCTGTGTGTGAGGGTGCTGTGTACGCCAACGGTGGTGTTGGTGCAGCCATTGACCTAGTGTATCTCTCCCCCCTTTCCTGTTTTGTCATCCTGTCCTTATGCGCATTAGCATCATCAGGCGGAGGAGTGGAGGAGCAGAGGCACCAGCGACGAAGGGCAAGGGGAGAACCACAGCAGAGACTGGAGGGAACAATACTGACTCAGATACCTCCTCCGATGGAAGCTCCCTGGTGGTGGTGGGCACTTCTGTGACCACCCCAGCTACAGGTACAGCCGCCACCCCTGTACCAGCACTGCCCTCCCAGCAGCCCCTCAGTGAGTTGTCCGTGCCCGCTCACACAGGAGGGTAGTAATCTCCTTCGCCCCAGCACCTCAAGCCCTGCCCCAGTGAGTCCTGCTGCCCTGAGTGAGGAGGCTATTGACCTCCTAAGATCCATCTCTGTAGGGCAGTCAACCATCGTGAATGACATCCAGGGGCTGGCAGCCCAGATGCAACAATCTAATGCATTCCTGGAGGATATTCACAGTGGATTGGCGACCAACAGAGATTGATCCAGACTCTGGCCTCCTCTCTGATGGCAGCCATTGTCACTGTTTCTACCATCCCCCCTCCAACTGCCACTTCCCAGTCCCACTCCCCTCAACCCCAACCCATCCCAAGCACACAGCCAGACAAGCTTGCACACAGGAAAACACTCAAGAGTGTCACAGGCAAACACAAGCACCACACTTCATCCCACAGGCACTCACACAAACACCATCCAGTGCAGACACAACAACATCCACTATTTCCACTGTCTCCCCCTCTTCCTCCTCCTCCACTTCCCACCTAGTTACGTCCACACTCGCCCCTGCATGCACTACATCATCATCCACTACCTGCATCATCACCACACCAAGCAGAACACACACCTCACTGGCAGACACCTCCACAACATCCATGCACACGCCCCGTGTCCTCTCCCACTGTGTCTACCCCCCCTAAAGGACACAAACGTAAGCACTCAGGCATCCAACAGCCATCCTCCTCACAGTAGCATCCAGCCCATGCACCTGCACCCAAATCCAGCAGACAGACCTCCAACAACCACTCCCTCATCCTCCATTCCCATTCCTTCTCCCTCTTCCCACCCCAATGTCCCTAAAAAGCTTTTCCTTTCCACCACTGACCTCTTCCCTACCCCCCGTCCTGCACGTATGGCCAGGGTATCAAGAATCCTGCCAAGCACCTCAGCCACACAGGTCACGGGCCCACTACCATCCACACCTACTCGTGGTGGAAAGGATTCCAGGCCACATATACTGAAGGGGAAGGAGCCTGCCCTAGCCATCTGAAAGGGGAAGGAGCCTGCACCAGCAGGCAAGAAGGGGAAGGAGCCTGCAGCTGTCACAGAGCCCCCACCACCAACCATGGTTGTGCAGACATCAGAGGGTGCAGGGGCTGTGCAGGAGCCTCCCACCACCTCCACCAGCACCACCACAGTGCAGCCATCGGAGGTTGCAGGGGCTGTGAAGGAGCCTCTCCCTCCCACCGCTGGTGGACGTAATGTGATCCTGCCTCCATGGGCTGCTGTGCAGCCTGTACCCTCCTGAACCAGTGGGGAAGATACCCACTCGAGAGACTGTGCCCTATCACTCCCCAGGACCAGCACAGGGAATGTTGCCCCCTCCAGAACTAGTGGGCAAGTCACCCACTTGACAGACTGTGGCCTTGCACTCCCCAGGACAAAGCACAGGGCATGTTGCCCCCTCCAGAACCAGTGGGCAATTCACCCACTTGAGAGACTGCGGGCTTGCACTCCCCAGGACCAGACACAGGGCATATTGTCCCCTCCAGAACCAGTGGGCAACTCACCCACTTGAGAAACTGTGGCCTTGCACTCCCCAGGACCAAGCACTGGGCATGCTAACCCCTCCAGAACTAGAGGTCTTGTTTCTGCTTCCGGCTGAGGTGCCCCCCATCCCCCTGAGGTGCCTGCCTATTTGTCAACTGATGCCACTGCAGTGTTCTCTCTGTATTGATGAAGGTGACAAGTGACGCTTTGGACTTTGCCATGTGGCCCACGCGAACTAAGGACTGGGCAGTGTCCCTTTTTTGTACATTTGTGCTTATCTGTAGCATTGGCTAAATTGTTATTTATACTGTGTTGATCTTATTGCAATCACTTTAGTATATTCCTGTTGTCCTTGCATTATTCAGCTGATTTACGGGGATTAACTTGTTTTCTTGTGCAGCTGGTTGTGTGTATGGTGTGTGTGTGGGGTGTGTGTGGTGTGTGTGTGTGTGTCACTGTCATTTCCCCCCTCCCTTGTGTGCTAGGTGGCTGTACTCACCGTCATCGTCTTCGCCGGCGTTAGTGTTCGTGGTGGAGCAGAACATAGAATATCATCGGAAAGACTTGCATTTCGGGTTCCATGGCGGTGTGGTTCTTCCCTGTGTCTGCAAAGGTGAGTCCATTCCCTTCTGTACAGTGTTTCCGCCAGGCTTTTGATGTTGTTGGTACCGACACGGAAAGGTGGCGGATTGTGCAGTCATAATATGGTGGGCGGAACTTTGACTTCTGCCTGGCTGTAGGCGGCTATTGCCGGGGTGGCTGTTGTTTCTGCCCTGGCGGTCGGTGTGGTTCATTGGTTGTCTTTCAGAGATCTTTCCTCCATGGTCATAATTTGGCGGTAATTACCGATGGCCTGTTGGCAGTATTACCGCCACTTTATCACTGACCGTTCTGGTTGTAATGAGGGCCATAATCTTGGAAATATACAACTCATGCCTAATTCTAATACAGCCACCATACAAGTCTTTAAAATTCTAAGAAGGAGGCTGACGGAAGACCAAAAGCCATTTATTTATAATGGAAGACACCCTCAAGAGTGATGAAGGATGTGTGCTGTTTGGAACCATCTGTTAGGAGATACGCTGCAGACATACTGAGAGTGTTAAAAACTCCCCCACCCCCTTTAATGTACACAGCATCTCATTAATGTTGGGAAGAGAAGCATGATCAAGCCAAATGTTGTGATTGAAAACACACACATCGAAGCATCACCCTAACGTATGGTCTGGTTTGCGGGCTGTGAGAATTTGGGTTGTTGGTTAACTGGAGTGTGAGCCCTGGTAAAGCCACAGCCACAAACGATTGCAGGGTGAACCACAAAAAGTCTCTAAATTAACCTCTGCTTAACCCTGGGTAGCTAACCACAAAAAGCTGTCAGACAAAACATAGAGGCAATATGTAAAGTATTTATGCAGCACACAAACAGCAATACAGTGAAAACACAACACAAAAAAATCCCAAACCAATTTAAAAAATAGAGAACATTTGGATACATTATTTGACACAAAAGTGATGAAAATCCAATTAGTAGAACCAGAGTTCTGAATTTTGAAAGTATAAAGTTCAAAATAGTGAGTCTTCGGTTTCAGAAAATGGCCACCTGTGCACCTTTAGCACCACCAACAAGGGGCTAGGAATGGCTTAAGCCTCTTGGGGGTTCAAGACTCACTCAGGCTGTGTCCAGGTGCAGGTTTAAGATGGTGGGAGCCTGTTATATCCCTGTGGCTTGGAACAGGAGACCAGCTAAACTAGCCCTTGGAGACGCTTTTGAAGTCCTGGGCATAGGTGGCGATGCAGGGCTGTACAGCAGGGCTGGCCTCTGAAAGTTCCAAGCAGGCTCCAGGCAGCAAAGCAGTACTTCCAGGTACAGCAGTAGTCTGGCATAGTGCACAGCAGGTCAGAGGAGCAGGCAGCCCTCTGAGAGTCTTTCAGCAGGTCTAGTAGTAAACTGAAGAGTGGGTCTAAGAACCCTACTTTTATACCCTGGTGCCCTGCTCCTAAAAGTTGGAAGAAGTTTCCAGAAGGGTTCTCTGGGGTTCCAGGAATTTTCTGCCTCCCCTGCCTCCTAGCTGGCTGCACTGACAATGCAGGGTTGTTAAGCCTATTGTGTGGTGGAATCCAGAGTCCAGCCTATTCAGTTGCAAGTGGGGCTGTGCTTAGCTCCACCCCTGCATCAAGTAAGTTAACGGCCCATTCAGGCTCTGCTAATCCCTCTATTGTGTGACTGTCAGTGGTGAATTCACAAAGTCTCAACTGTCAGTTACTCCCAGTCATGTGACCTAAGGCAAGCTACAGGCACAGAGAGCTAAGGGCAGGAAAATACCAACTTTGTAAAAGTGACTTTACCATTAAAGAGGGCTTATCATTATGAGTTTTTAGATACAGACATGAAATATATGCCACCTTTGGTTTAGGAATTACCACTTGTAAATTTTAATAAAGAATCCCCAATGTTACCCTATGGGAGGGGTAGGCCTCTCAGTAGTGAGAAAACAAATTTGGGAGTTTTTCACTATTAGGACATGTAAAACCAAAAAGTACATATCCTAACTTTTAATTACACAGCACCCTGCCCTTAACACATCACAAAAGTCTTGAATCCATTGCATGTTGGATGTTACATTCATACAAGGCTCACATTTTTCCCAATATATTGACTTTTAGATACAACTCGATCTGGATGGTTAGGACTCAAAATCATATCTAATTTGCCTTGAACATTCCATCCCAAAAGGTTTGAACCAAATTTAGCCACGTAGATGACAGCATTCGCAACTTTCTTCCCAAAGTCTAATTGACCAAACTCTGCTTCAACTTCAGTTTTGCTTTCTCCGAAAGCAAGCAGTTTCCCATTTAATCGTCTTATTTCCATGGGTTGCACTTTTTTAAACACTTCTGAATCCACAATGGTAAATGGAAAACCCGAATTTCCTCGCTGTCTCTGTGACTAGTCACACAAAGGACAATGTCATTGTCACACTTGGATTATCTTCTTCACCAATACTAGATACCCAGATGTTTCTAGACTTGCAACTAACCCTTGATAATTGATCCTTTTTGTTGCACTTAAGACATATTTGGTTTAAGGCTGGGCAATTCCTAGCCATAGATGTGCGAGTTTTGCTACCACACCTGAAACACAACAACAGTCTTTTGGCTCTTTGGTCTTCGTTATCGATATTTGATTCAATTTCCATTTGACTGCACTTGCGATCTTGAAATCTTTGGAATCCTTGACTGAAGATTTGCAATGACAACTTGTTACTTTTCCGCACATATTCTCACCACTTGGAGCAGACAGGTCTTTAAAGTGAGCATCAGAATTTTTACTAGCTTTGGCAATTTTAACTGCAGATTCTAAATCTGGATTGTTAGTTGACAATCAGCATTTCTGTATCTTCCTGTTGTACATTTTCCCAGGTAGTTGGTCACAAATAATCTCATCCCTCAGTGCTAATGTTTTAGAGCTGATCGAAAATCATCTACAGACATTTGTGACCTCTGCCCGAACTTGTGCCTTTCTAATACCATGTTTCTGCTTGGTGAAAATAGCGTGTTCAATGCTTGAATTATAGTTGCATATTCATCAACCACATCAGTCGGACCCTGTTCACCAGCTTTATTCTGATGGCATTGCACTCAATCCTGAATAAGAGGTAACATTTTCACAATTATTCTGGTCTCAGGACATAAATTGTGTTTGAAAATGACCTTTTTTTCTTTTGGTGAAAGTATCACCATCCACTGCAGCCAAAGAATCTTCAAATTACTCCTTCCATTGTGTCCATTCCAATGGCGGTTTGTCAGGATTTGCCAAGAATGGTAACAGAGGAGAAGGACCTTCCATGCCACTTAGAATAAAATAAACTATATAGTCACAGGAAATTCATAACGCTGGATATGAGTGTCTTTATGTAAATGATAGTTTCACAAGAATTTGTTTTGCACTACATTACATGCCTGACTAAAAATGGTGGTCCTATTAAAATAAGAATGTGTCACGATCTCTAATTGTCTTTAAAATGGACATGTCTAAAAACACGACTCACCTGACTCCAAGATGGTGGCCTTATTCATAAAGCTTTAATGTTTCAAAGTAATCCTGACTTCAAAATGGTTACCATGACATGCCCAGCTTTTCATGAGCAATAGTTCCAAGCATTCTTTTATATATATATTTTTTTGCAGGCACAAGTGGAGAAAACAGGAAGCACTTGTGCTAACCTGTGCTTGGATATAGATATGGTCCAAATGTCGGCCTGGATCACGGACTTCTCTTCAAGGTATCCAGAAGGTCAACAGTCGCATCCACTGTGAAGATGCAGCCTGCTCTCCTGCTGTAAGGGATTCACAGATACCGCTCCTGCTTGTCTACACTGTAAAGGAGGCACCCTCGCTAAAAGCTGGGTATGTAAATCCTTTTATTCGGCCCCAGGCAAGCGATCCCCACAACAGCACATCTCCCCGGAGTCCCACAACTGTCTCCTCCTAGGCTTCTCTTGGAATCCACCATCCAAGATTCAATGGAACGTGTAGACCCAACAAAAAGTTTACTATGGTTATTGCAGATTATATTAAATGCACACAATATGATGGGAGGCATACTGCTTACAATAAGTCTAACCACTGCCAATTGCTCCTGGTAGCATTCCAATCCATCATTCCCTTGCCCGCAATGTCCCCTTAGTTTGGATCCAGCCATGTGCAAATCAGTCTTTATCCTGCTCCACTAGCAAAAGACAACCAGAACTGCCAGGCCAGATCCTTCCTAAACAGAACACAAGCAAGCCAAGACTGGTTTTGTACCTTTTGTGTATTTGATGTACAACCCTAAGAGGCCAAAGATATACTCAGATGAGTATTTCTTGCTCAAGGTGCCACTGGAACCAACCTACACCTGACTGAAGAGCTCCAATCAGGGTGAAACTGGTCTTGGGTTGCTTGTGTTCCTGCTCAGGGATGACCTGGCTTCTCTGAGTATTCCTAGTGTTACATCTTTCAGCCTTAGAGTGGTATTCCCCCAAACTTTTGCCTTCATCCTCCACTTTGCTGAATTTATGTTTATTGGCTTTTGACTCTGTGCACTTTAACACTAGTAACCAGTGTTAAAGTGCTTACACTTACTCCCTAAACATGATACAATTAGCTTGTAATTCATTGGCATATTTAATTTCATATACATATAAGTCCTTATTAGAAGAGTATACCATATAGCCAGAGCCAGTAAATTAAATGCAACTAGCGGGCCTATAGCACTGAATGGGCCAAGTAGCAATACTGGTTGAACTGCGATTGTGTAAGTCAGCAAAGCCACCCCATAATATATATATGTATCATAATTTTATCTCACTATTGCAACCAAAAGACGCACCTTGAGAGACGGCAACATTGTGATACTGCATGTCAAATCCTACAGAAGATGTCATCATGTGCTTCCCGATTTAAATAAAAAGCAAACATAGAAGATGGGCTACATTCAATTGAACTTGACATGTCATCTATGAACTCTTAATTGAAAGTACTCTCAACGATTGTGGACTTCCTTTGAGTGCTGGGATATTTTCCGTTGTATGTCAGTTTAGTGTTACTATTTTAGCTACACTGTAACACCTTTGGTAGTAGGGTGTTAGATACCATGACACCATCCAAATTTATTTTGATTGTAGATCCACTTGCTCACTTACCATATTGCGTGACGAGGAGCATTCAGTAATACCACTACTACCCCCTTTTTCTAGAGGGATAGGTAAGCCTAGATGGGAAAACACAGGCAGCACGCGGGCAGAGCTGGAACAACCCCACTTGCAACTGAATAGGCTGTGCTCTGCCCTCATACAAAGTACTTATCACCCCTCCATTGTTTAGTCAGCCTACTTGGAGCCAGAGCAGGGGGGTATGAAACATCAGGCACTTCAGAGGGAATTCTCTAGAAAGTTCTACTTCGAAGAAGGCACCAGGAATAAAAATAGGAACTGCAGACCTACTCTCCCTTTTACTTTCAGGACTAGTGAAACGACTCCCAGAGGACTACCTACTGCTGCGGTCTGCTGTGTACTCCAAAAGACTGCTTTGCTGCACTTGGAAGGACTGCTTTGCTGCTCGGAGTCTGCCTTGAACCTTCAGAAGGCTTCCCTGCTGCTTGAACCCTGTTCCACTTCTTGAACCAGGCACCAAAGGGCGGGCTGGGTGCCAAACCTGATCAGAGCCACAGGAACATAACAGGTTCCCACCATCTTGATCCTGCACCTGGAACCAGCCTGAGTGAGTCCTAACCCACTAAGTTGTCCCCTTCCAGTCCTGGATCCTTGGTTGTAGTGTTAAAGGTGCCCAGAAAGCCACAATCCAAAACTTGGGACTTTTCTTTGCTAAAACTGCTTTGAGACCCAAGAGGAGACCGAGAGGAGACTGCAACCAACTTGCTAGTCTATCTGCCCACGGTGCATCACCGGTCAGCCTGACTCTGTAGCTGCTCCTGCTACGCTCTTTGCTGAAGCAGTAAATCCTATTCAGCGGGCCTTCTCCAAAGGGGTATCCGGCTTCATGGAACTATAATTGCCTACAACCTCCAGTCTCATCCCACTGCAGATTTTAGACATTCAAAAATTAGACTACGGTCTGATTTAGATTTCGGCTGAGGGATTACTCTGTCACAATGGTGATGGATACCTGTCCGCCGAAATCAATATCCTATTGTTTCGTTTGGGATTTAGATTTCGGCGGATGGGATATCTGTCACCGTTGCGGCGGAGTAACCCCACTGCTGAAATTTAAATCAGGCCCTAAGCCTGAACATAGAAATCCTCACCACAACTTCATCCATTGCCTCTCCGGTTTCCCAAAAACAACATCTCCTCCTCAGAAATCACTTGCAGCCTTGCCTTGATGAACTTCATCTTCTCAAGCAACCTTTTGTTGAAGTTTCTTTTAAGTACGAAGGTAAGCGCTGCCTAGGCCCATTCCACTTTTTCTATTCGACTCACACTCCATTGCGGTCTGCCATATTGTTCAACCCAGTCTCATATGACTAGTTGTCAGCAGTTGTCACTTTGATCTTTGTGGAGGTAGTTTTAACCTTAAACTTTAAAAGTGCTTAACTCGAGCTCTACTGAGTGTATGTTTGCCATTTTGGCTTTGAATCGTTTATTAACATTTACTCTATTGTTCTAAATTTGCATGGTTTTTTTTTAATGTTGTGTTTTCACTTTATTACTGTTTGTATGATGCATAGATACTTTGAACATTGCCTCAAAGTTCAGCCTGACTGATTTTGTGCCAAGTTAACAGAGGGTTAAGCACAAGTTAATTTAGTGACTTTTGTGGTTCACCCTGACAGGGATTGTGGCTGTTGCCTGAGCAGGGTTAACATCTGACTCAATCAACAACCTCATTTCTCACACCTATCACAAAAACTTACATATATATATATATATATATATATATATATATATATATATATATATATATATATATATATATATATAGCAGCATGGCTAGAGGGAACGCCATAGAAGTATGACAGTGGTGAAGGAAGAATGAAGGGGTTTGGATGAACAGGAGATGAAAATACAATAATTTAGCTCCTGAAGATCCAATGGTACATGTGTCATGGGACACACCAGAGAGAGATAGCATATGGTTTATGACTCAGCGGTCATGGGACATGGATCCTTACACCGCTTGGCAAACCAGGATTGAAGGTACTCGTTCAACTCACCTAACTGGGTCCCTGGACCCTACCCGTGCTTTATTGTGGTCGGTCTGAACTTGTGGCTTTGTCCCGGTCTGGTGCGACAAGATATCCACAGTTGGCACTCTACTCTTTTGAGCACTATTTTTACTAAGACCTTTAAAACTGTATATTGCTGGTTCTCTTATTTGGATTTTTGTAGTTTTGGTCTTGTTTTATTTATTAAATTAAACATTTTTTTTCCTGGTGTAGGATCATTTTGTGCAGGGTTTCCATTCTTTTACTGTTTGAAGCATTGCACAAATACTTTACACATTGCCTCTAAGTTAAGCCTGACTGCTCTCTGCAAGCAAGCGGGGGTTTGAGCACTGGTTAATCTGGGGTTGGCTTATGTCTTACACTGACAAAGATTGTGGTTTCTGCTTGGCCAGGGCACACACCCCATTCAACCAGTAACCCAAATGCCGAAACTTCTGTTTGGTAGTGAGGATTGGACCTGTGTTTTGTGTAGTGCCATATAGTGATTTGGTGTATACTATCATCACATATCTAAGAACAATTCAAGCTTAAATTCTCCCTGATCGGCCTTTTTGATTTTTCAAACCTCTCTCCCTGTCTGTTGTGCCTGAATCCACCTCTACAATCATGGACTTTGAGTTGGCAAACAGGGAGTTCTACACTGTTTCTCAGCTTAAGGAGTTCTGTACAGAAAGGCGTCTTCCAGCCAAGCATGAAAGTAGAATTGCAAAGGCGCAGAGGATCTGGGTAATAGTCCACCAGTCACTTGCTACAGCAACTGAAGAGGATGATGAGATGGACAGGCAAGGAGATGATTTTGATCTCAGTCCTGAGGGCCAGCAGCCTGCTGAAGGGGATGACTTTAACCCTGATTTGGAGCTCCATGCCAGGGCAGCTGGTGAGAGGAGTGAGGAGAGAAAGTTCAAGCTAAAGATGGCCAAACTCAGGATTGAAGAGATGAAACTGCCCATGGAGGAAGAACAAAAGAAGGCTGAAAGGGCCTTGGAGGAGAAAAGTGTATTACTGGCTCAGGAACTGATGGCCGAATCACAAAGGTAAAGTTAGACCAGAAGTCTAACTTTGTGACTTTTGGTATTCGCAAAGGGACTTACGTGTCATATTTTTATGACTGCAGATGTTCCCCACTTGGGGCAGAATCTCTGCACTCAGGGCTAAAACTCTGCACTCAGGGTAGAGTGAATGCAATTTTATGCACCTGCAGACAATTAATGTCACCTGCAGCCCATGCACTACAAACCGGATAAAAGCAGCAGATATCCAAGGCTCTGGTTTTTAGACACCCACATGTCACCTGCCTGTACTGCCCCTTGTCATCACCATGCTACATGTGAGGAGGAAGAAAAACTACGCCAAGAAAGAGACCAATATTATTGTGACCTTTGTAGTCAGGGAACCCAAAAAAAATGTATGGTCTACCTCCATAACTCAGCAGCGCAACACAGAAGGCAGCCCTATGGCAGGAGTAGGCTACTGTAGTCAGAGCATTGGAGGAGGATGTCTGGTCTGTCACAGACATCTAAAAGAAGTGGCAGGATGATAGGAGGAGGGTACAGGAGATGTTCTCCAGCCATAGCTATCCATGGGAGACAAACTGAAACCCATCTCCATCTCACCCCACCTGGGAAAGATGTCCTCTCCACCACGCATCCCCAGCTGCTGCAATGGCTGCCTATTAATGATGACCTTAATGTGGTGCCAGGTAATATGTGATGATTTAGAAAGTGAATTAAAGTGATTAATATGTATAATAATACACAAATATTCATTGTACTGTAGACTCTCATTATCTCTCATTGTGTCTCGTTTTGTCTATTGCACTACACGTTCCAGAATCCTTTGTGATGGAAATGTTAACTTCCAAATCTCAATTTGTCTCATTGTGTCTCATTTTGTCTATTGCACTACAAGTCCCCGAATACTTTGTGATGATAATGTTAACTTCCAATTCCTCATTCAAAAACAGTGGTCCATCACTGCTGGTGATTTCATTTCACACTGGTATGTGCCCCTAGAAAATGGGCCTGATTTAGTAACCATCACAGTTGTCTTGCAAATGCAATTGAGTATTATGAGAAAAGTTGAACATAATCATCATGTGTTGGTATTGTCTGTTGACTTCTATTTATTGACACATAGAACAAAAATAGATTCACCCACTGGAGCAGAGGACCCTGCACTCGTAGGGAGGCTATGTCATGTGGCACCTCAACCCATACCACCTCACAAACTGGTACGTTAATATGGCCAGAAGAGGGCCCCATTTACTACATTGTGATCAGACAACAGAGAGATTTTCTACATAAAATCCATCAATAGCCTCAAACATGTGAATTGAACTAGGATATGTTGTTAATTACATGTGTCAACTACAATGTAAACTTAATACGCTCCAATCATTTTAGGCCATGTGACGTTGGCCAGAAAAATATCTACTACAGCGATCTCTGCTCCACGTGTGTGTGTGACATATGGTCAGACACCACACACTGGGTAGACCCTGGTAAGTACACTTAAAAAAGGATTTTATTAATGGCTCGTAGCCTAAATATTGGATATGTCAGCAGTATGTGGTGTCTGTCTACCATCCCGGTTTCACTTCATATGCATGCTCAAATGTGGCTCATAAGCCTGTACTACTACTATACCATGTTGGCTAGTGAAAATATTACTCTATGTTTATTTGTAACATTTACAGCATGTACTAAATTACTCATATTTAGCCACAAATGGGTTGAAAGTCTATACCTATGACATACGCATGTAAAATGATGCACACCATCCTTTCTACTGAAATATGGATATATATAGTACATTACAGCTGCTGTCAGGACATCCTCAGTCATCCAAATGACCTCATCTAGGGATTGGGGAGACATTCTGGGGGTCATTCGGACCTCGGCGGTAAAAGGCGC
Source organism: Pleurodeles waltl (assembly GCF_031143425.1). NCBI lineage: Eukaryota > Metazoa > Chordata > Amphibia > Caudata > Salamandridae > Pleurodeles > Pleurodeles waltl. The sequence goes on along the minus strand of NC_090437.1, from coordinate 801,326,996 downwards.
CTACCGCCGGTCAGAAATCCTCCATAATCCCGCCGCGGTCGCGGAAACCCGCCACGGTCATTCTGACCCACAGAAGGCAAACCTCCGAAAATCCGACCGCCACAACAGACCGCCAGACCAGCGGTCGGCGGAAAGGTGGAGGTGACCAAACCTCCACCGTCACGCCAACAGAAATACGCCCATCCCATTACGACCCACGAATCCACGCGGCGGTCATTCAAACGCGGTATTCCATTGGCGGGACACACCGCCGCGGTCAGAATACACACAAACGAACAAAACTCAGCCACATTGGACGATTTGAATCCCACACACCTGATACACATACACACACCACTCCCACACACACAATACAATATAAAACACACACCCACATCACCCACAAACCCCTACGCTAAAAAATTCGTCAAGAAGGCAAGAGCGAGACACCAGCATCCAAAAAATAACAGCCACAGCCACTCAACACCATCACCCACACACTATCCACACACAAAACAACACACACCACCACACTCAACTCACTTAAATACACATACTCCACCCCACACATCATACACACCACCCCATGGCACCCCAAAGACAACCCCGCTTCACAGACGAAGAACTCAGGGTCATGGTGGAGGAAATCGTTCGGGTAGAGCCCCAGCTGTTCGGCACACAGATACAATACACCAGCATTGCCCGGAGGACGGAGTTATGGCAGAGGATTGTCGACAGGGTGAACGCAGTGGGACAGCACCCCAGAAATCGGGAAGACATCAGGAAGCGATGGAACGACCTACGGGGGAAGGTGCGTTCCATGGTATCCAGGCACAACATCGCCGTGCAGAAGACTGGCGGAGGACCCCCACCTCAACCCCCACAATTCACATCATGGGAGGAGGAAGTCTTGAACATCCTGCATCCTGACGGCCTCGCAGGAGTCGGCGGAGGAATGGATACTGGTAAGTTGAAGCTTCAATACTGCTTCCCCCCCACCTGCATGCCAAATCAGACCCCAAACCTCACCCCCATCCTCGAACCCCACCCTCACCCCCACCCCCATCGTCACCCCCACCCTCACCCCCACCACCATCCTCACCCCCACCACCATCCTCACCCCCACCCCCAGCACACCTATTCCCCGCCAATGTCTCACCATCACAACCCACACATCCCAAAACCTAGGCCTGCATGCGTCCACTAAGCATGGACACCCATCACCAAAGCATGCCCAATGCATATACACATCCCCCCCACAAGCCACCCTCACCAAAGCCCCCACACACGAATGCCAGCACTTGGGGACACGAGAACCCACAGATACACCCATATGCCACACATTGAAACTATAACCATACCTCTATACCCCTGCAGGACCCGACCGTCAACACACCGCGGCGGAGGGGCCAGAATTCTCCACACCCCCCACCCAAGAGGCCGTCAGCGATGACAGCAGCTCTGTCGACCTGGACACCGATGACCAGCCCGGACCATCGGGGACCTCTGGACAGTCGGTTCCCCTCACACAGGCCCAGGCCACTACAGACCCAAACCCCTCTGGGAACACCAGCACAGCTCCCACCCAGCGGGCCCATGCCTCTGTCTCCAGGGCGCGTCAATCTGCGGTGTGTCTACCACTACAGGGCACCCAGGATAACCCACCACCCCAACAACAACAGGGACCTGGGGGCAGTGGTAGTGGGCACACCGGCCAGGGGGCAGAGGCCCAGGGAAACAGGGGAACTCGGAGGGCAGCTGTGCGACAAGGGGGGGAGGAGAGGCCCAGGGAACCCACTCTCCACGAGGTCCTCACCACCATCATGGGAGCATACAACCGCTCCCAGGAGACGATGGCGACGGTACTGGCCCGGTTCCAGGAGATCCAGGTGCTGCAGGAGGAACACTATCGGGGGTACAGGGAGGACATCAGAGCCATCAACACCACCCTGGTTACCATGGTAGGGCTGCTGCAGGACCTCGTCAACAACAGGGCGGACACTGAACAACACCCAAGGGCCCCTGCCACTAGCCTGGACCAAGAACAGCCAACCACCTCCGCCGGCGCTAGTGGACAGGAGGCCCCCGCACAGCAGCAGCCCACCAGACCCCCACCTCCTGCAGGAGAAGAACCACCCCACAAGAGGGCCCTGAGATCTCGCAAGAAGACAGAGTAGGATGTCAAGACCCCCGCCAGCAACGGATACCACCTGATGTCATCCCACTGTCCCACATTGTCACCCTGTCCATCCTTGAACTGCCCATGCTCCATCTCTCCACAGGCCTCTGGACAATGCACCTGTGTGACTGTTACTCTGGACTCTGCCATGGACATTCCTTCACCATAGCCCCCACCCACTTGAAACCACCCATCCCATTTTGAGCACTTAAATAAACACCTATTTTGCACCAAAATATCTGGAGTCTGGCTGTGATTTCAATAGATTGTAATTGACATGACAGTGCAAATATGTCCTTGTACATGGTGAAGTCAACAAACAGCTGCCACAAAGCTGTAGTCCATGGGGAAACGAAGCACAGGACTCATAGTGGGGACCCCAGATCTGAAATAGGGAGGGAAAAGCCAAAACTCATTCATCATACACTGGGGGAAATAGACAGGCAGCAGAGATGCTGGAGAGTAGTTAACATTTACTAAATTATCTTTGAAATGTTACCTGTGTCCTATTGGAAGTACTGTTCAATGATTCTGTCCCTGTTGTCTGTTTCAGCCCCGTCGTCTTCCTCCTCGTCACTCTCCTCAGGTTCCACCGCTGCCACAACACCACCGTCTCGACCATCCTCCTGCAGGAAAGGCACCTGGCGGCGCAAAGCCAGGTTGTGAAGCATGCAGCAGGCCACGATGATGTGACACACCTTCTTAGGTGAGTACATTAGGGATCGACCTGTCATATGCAGGCAGCGAAACCTGGCCTTTAGGAGGCCAAAGGTGCGTTCGATCACCCTCCTAGTACGCCCATGGGCCTCATTGTACCGTTCCTCTGCCCTGGTCCGGGGATTCCTTACTGGGGTCAGTAGCCACGACAGGTTGGGGTACCCAGAGTCCCCCACTAGCCATACACGGTGTCTCTGTAGCTGTTCCATCACGTAAGGGACGCTGCTATTCCTGAGGATGTAGGCGTCATGCACTGACCCTGTGAATTTGGCATTTACATGCGAGATGTACTGGTCAGCCAAACACACCACCTGGATGTTCATTGAATGGTAATTTTTTCTGTTCCTGTACACCTGCTCCCTGTCTCTTGGGGGAACCAAAGCCACATGGGTCCCATCAATGGCACCAATGACGTTGGGAATATGTCCAAGGGCGTAGAAATCACCCTTCACTGTAGCCAATTCGCCCACCTCAGGGAAAATGATGTAGCTCCTCACGGATTTCATCAGGGCAGACAACACTCTGGATAACACCTTCGAAAACATGGGCTGAGACATCCCAGAAGCAATTCCCACGGTTGTCTGAAATGACCCACTTGCCAAGAAATGGAGTACTGACATGACCTGCACCAGAGGGGGAATCCCTGTGGGTTGGCGGATGGGGGACATCAGGTCGGGCTCCAGCTGGGCACACAGTTCATGGATAGTGGCACGGTTAAGACGGTAGGTCAGGATAATGTGGCGTTCTTCCATTGTCGACAGGTCCACCAGCGGTCGGTACACGGGAGGATTCATCCGTCTCCTCGCCCAACCCAGCGGACGGTGCCTAGGAAGGACAACATGGAGCACACAGTCAAGCAACCCACAGGTACGTACTCACAGCTAGCACAGTAAACGATTCTCTATGCAGTGAATGGCGTGTCTGAGTGGCTATGCAAGGCCTAGGCCTGTGTGACGCAGTTGAAATTGAGACATGTGGGCCCTGGAAATGGCGGCTGCCTGACCTGTGAAGTGTGACAATGGGATGTGAGGTCAATGCGCTGGCGTGGCACACCATGGGCGGGCGGCGGGCCAAGACCGCGGCGCCAAGCCGCATTGGTTAACATTGAAGCCTATGGGTTTCAGGAGCCAATGGCGAAGGGCGCCGGCGGTGGCGGGACGCACCGCCGCGGTACGCACCGCCGCGGACGTGACCGCCATTTTCTATCTACTTATCCACTTGCGACTTGAACTTTCACAGGAGAGGACCTATACTGCAAGTGTTGCTGTGACCTCGGTCTGGAAGGGACAATGGCTGCTGCACCTGGGGAAAGGGCCCCTGCCTTCACTGGAGAGGAGTTGGAGAAACTTGTGGATGGGGTCCTCCCCCAGTATGCGCTACTCTACGGTCCTCCAGACCAACAAGTGAGTTTAATTCTATCTGGATTTGGGGCCACTGGCTGGCTTGGGGGCCTGGCGGGGGGCCTGGCGGGGATGGGGGGCATGTTGGGCCTGGCGGGGGGCATGGCGGGGGGCCTGGCGGGGATGGGGGGCATGTTGGGCCTGGCGGGGGGCCTGGCGGGGGGCCTGGCGGGGATGGGGGGCATGTTGGGCCTGGCGGGGGGCATGGCGGGGATGGGGGGCATGTTGGGCCTGGCTGGGGGCATGGCGGGGGGCCTGGCGGGGATGGGGGGCATGTTGGGCCTTGCGGGGGGCATGGCGGGGGGCCTGGCGGGGATGGGGGGCATGTTGGGCCTGGCGGGGGGCATGGCGGGGATGGGGGGCATGTTGGGCCTGGCGGGGGCCTGGCGGGGGGCCTGGCGGGGATGGGGGGCATGTTGGGCCTGGCGGGGGCATGGCGGGGATGGGGGGCATGTTGGGCCTGGCGGGGGGCCTGGCGGGGGGCCTGGCGGGGATGGGGGGCATGTTGGGCCTGGCGGGGGGCATGGCGGGGGGCCTGGCGGGGATGGGGGGCATGTTGGGCCTGGCAGGGGGCATGGCGGGGGGCCTGGCGGGGATGGGGGGCGTTGGGCCACTGGAAAGGAAAATGCTGAGAAACTTGAACGTGGTATTTCTCCCTCCCTGTACGTGTCACATAGGTCCGCGCCCATGAGAAGATCGGGATTTGGCGTGCCATCGCCAAGGAAGTCCGGACCCTGGGGGTCCACCATCGACGGGGCACCCACTGCCGCAAGAGGTGGGAGGACATCCGCCGCGGGACCAAGAAGACCGCCGAGTCTCTGCTGGGGATGGCCTCCCAACGTAGGCGGGGTGCCTGCCGTCAACTGAGCCCCCTGATGTTCCGGATCCTGGCGGTGGCCTACCCTGAATTGGATGGGCGCGTGAGGGCAGCACAGCAGACACAAGGGGGTGAGTACAAGCATTATCTACTCTGTTGTCGCGCAGTGGAGGTGTCTGGGTGGGGGAGGAGGGCTGGGGGTCCCCCTAGGCCAGGGCGATATCTGTAGGCTGGGCACCCCCGTAAGCCCCTGTGTCCCCAGCCACCACCCTCAGTAGTTTGTCAGTACAGCCATCCCTGGGCCGTGTCATCCATGGGTGCAGTTGTCAACTCTAGGCGTGTAGGGCATGTTCCACGGAATGCGTAGCGGACCCCAAGTGCGCAACTTAGTGCAGGGGGCATCTGTGTCTGTCATGTCCGCTAACTGTACCGGAGATCCATGTACTCAATATCCCTTTATTTCTCTCTCCCCCCCCCTTTTTGTTTGTCTTTCTGTGCTTGTGTGCATCAGCATCATCAGGCGGAGGAGAAGTGGCATCGGGGCAGGAGGGAGCTGCATCTCACATGGCCCAGGAGGGCCATGCCACAGAGTCAGACTGGACCAGTGAGACGGAGGGCGAGGGGAGCTCCACGACGGGGACGACTGGACCCTGCAGCGACACGGACACGTCCTCGGAAGGGGGCTCCCTTGCGGGGGTGGCACCATCCGTGCCCCCCGCCATTACAGGTACAGCCGCCACCCAGCGCACCATCTCCGCCCTCCCAGCAGCCCCTCAGCGTTCGCCCCGTGCCCGCGCTGCCAGGAAGCCGGGCATCTCCTTCGCCCCAGGCACCTCAGGCCCTGCCCCTGTTACCCCCGCTGCCCTCAGTGAGGAGGTCATTGACCTCCTCCGAACGCTCATTGTTGGGCAGACTACCCTTTTGAATGCCATCCAGGGGGTGGAGAGGGAGGTTCATCGCAGCAATGCGTACCTGGAGGGCATTCATTCGGGTCAGGCTGCCCATCAGCGATCGTTCCAGGCTCTGGCCTCAGCACTGACGGCAGCCATTGTCCCTGTCTCCTGCCTGCCTCTACTAACTCCCTCCTCCCAGTCTCCTGTTCCTCTGCCTGTCCCACCCACACCATCAGACCAGCCTGCACACACCTCAACACCCAAGAGAAGCTCATCCAAACATAAGCACCACAGATCACGCAGACATTCACACACGCAACATTCCGATGCAGACATGCCAACAGTCACTACCACCTCTGTGACCCCCACCTCCTCGTCTCCCTCCTCCCTCCCTGTGACGTCTACACTCACACCTCCATTCACCTCACCATCAGCCAGTGTTTCCATCACCAGCACACCCTCCACTCCAGTCCGCACACGTGCAGTCACCACCCCCACTGCCATTTACACGTCCCCTGTGTCCTCTCCCACTGTGTCTGTCACCCCCTCTTCCACACCACACAAACGCAGCCACCCACCCACCCAACAGCCATCCACCTCACGACAGCCTATCCCTCCTGCACCTGCACCCAAAGACAGCAAACGTGACTCACCTACAACCACATCCTCTCCCTCCACTCCCATTCCCACTGTACCTACCACTCTCCATTGTCCCAAGAAGCTCTTCCTCGCCACTACTAACTTCTTTCCTGACCCTGAGCCCCCCCCTCCTTCTCGTCGGGGTAAGAAGAGCACCTCAGCCACCACCAGCCCTGCAGCCCCCTTGACAAGGGTGCAGGGGTATTGGAGCCCGCCAGCCCGCATGTCTGGATCTTCGCCCAGCAGCAAGGGGACAGCCAGCCCACCCCCTGGGAAGAGGAGCAGAAGGCGGAAGGGGCGCCGCAGGAGCCCGCCTTCTACATCCCCCCCGGACACCACCCAGAGACAGTCACCAGCCACAGCTCCAAAGGGAGGAAAGGGACACAGGCCCACGACTAAGGAGGGCACGGGCAGCAAGTCGGAGAGGTCAGGCAGCAGGCCTGCTGCCCAGGAGGAGCCCACAACCCCCATAGCCGCTGCCCCGGGAGGAACCGGCACAGCTGCCCCGGGAGAGCCCACAACCCCCATAGCCGCTGCCCAGGGAGGACCCAGCCCAGCTGGCCAGGAGGGCCCCACCACCCACAGCCCAGGTGGGCAGTGAAGGAGCACCATCCCCGCTGCCCAGGAGGGCACCACCAGGCAATTAGCAGTTGGCCATAGACCGTCCGCCGTCTCAAGAACCGCTGAACTGGGCCCCGCCGTCTCAAGCACCGCTCCGCTGGGCCCCGCCGTCTCACGCACCGCTCCGCTGGGCCCCGCCGTCTCAAGAACCGCTGAACTGGGCCCTTCAGGGCAAGAACCGCTGAACTGGGCCCTTCAGGGCAAGAACCGCTGAACTGGGCCCTTCAGGGCAAGAACCGCTGAACTGGGCCCCGCCGTCTCAAGCACCGCTCCGCTGGGCCCCGCCGTCTCACGCACCGCTCCGCTGGGCCCCGCCGTCTCAAGAACCGCTGAACTGGGCCCTTCAAGGCAAGGAGCGCTGAACTGGGCCCCGCCGTCTCAAGAACCGCTCCGCTGGGCCCCGCCGTCTCACGCACCGCTCCGCTGGGCCCCGCCGTCTCAAGAACCGCTGAACTGGGCCCTTCAAGGCAAAGAACGCTGAACTGGGCCCCGCCGTCTCAAGAACCGCTGAACTGGGCCCTTCAAGGCAAGGAGCGCTGAACTGGGCCCCGCCGTCTCAAGAACCGCTGAACTGGGCCCTTCAAGGCAAGGAGCGCTGAACTGGGCCCCGCCGTCTCAAGAACCGCTGAACTGGGCCCTTCAGGGCAAGGACCGCTGAACTGGGCCCTACAAGGCAAGGAGCGCTGAACTGGGCCCTTCAGGGCAAGAACCGCTGAACTGGGCCCCGCCGTCTCAAGCACCGCTCCGCTGGGCCCCGCCGTCTCACGCACCGCTCCGCTGGGCCCCGCCGTCTCAAGAACCGCTGAACTGGGCCCTTCAGGGCAAGAACCGCTGAACTGGGCCCTTCAGGGCAAGAACCGCTGAACTGGGCCCCGCCGTCTCAAGCACCGCTCCGCTGGGCCCCGCCGTCTCACGCACCGCTCCGCTGGGCCCCGCCGTCTCAAGAACCGCTGAACTGGGCCCTTCAAGGCAAGGAGCGCTGAACTGGGCCCCGCCGTCTCAAGAACCGCTGAACTGGGCCCTTCAAGGCAAGGAGCGCTGAACTGGGCCCCGCCGTCTCAAGAACCGCTGAACTGGGCCCTTCAGGGCAAGGACCGCTGAACTGGGCCCTACAAGGCAAGGAGCGCTGAACTGGGCCCTTCAAGGCAAGGAGCGCTGAACTGGGCCCCGCCGTCTCAAGAACCGCTGAACTGGGCCCTTCAGGGCAAGGACCGCTGAACTGGGCCCTACAAGGCAAGGAGCGCTGAACTGGGCCCTTCAAGGCAAGGAGCGCTGAACTGGGCCCCGCCGTCTCAAGAACCGCTGAACTGGGCCCTTCAGGGCAAGAACCGCTGGCCCTTTGGCAGACGTGGCAGGGCAGGATCTATCTCGGGCAGGGCTGCAGGATGTCCTCTGGCCAACTTGCCTCCTCCAGTGGCAGTGAGGTCTGTTATGGACTGTATGGACTGTGGCTTTGCTCTCCCCAGGATGGCCCAGTGGGCAGGCCACCCACTGTATGGACTGTATGGACTGTGGCTTTCCTCTCCCCAGGATGGCCCAGTGGGCAGGCCACCCACTGTATGGACTGTATGGACTGTGGCTTTGCTCTCCCCAGGATGGCCCAGTGGGCAGGCCACCCACTGTATGGACTGTATGGACTGTGGCTTTGCTCTCCCCAGGATGGCCCAGTGGGCAGGCCACCCACTGTATGGACTGTTTGGACTGTGGCTTTGCTCTCCCCAGGATGGCCCAGTGGGCAGGCCACCCACTGTATGGACTGTTTGGACTGTGGCTTTGCTCTCCCCAGGATGGCCCAGTGGGCAGGCCACCCACTGTATGGACTGTTTGGACTGTGGCTTTGCTCTCCCCAGGATGGCCCAGTGGGCAGGCCACCCACTGTATGGACTGTTTGGACTGTGGCTTTGCTCTCCCCCGGATGGCCCAGTGGGCAGGCCACCCACTGTATGGACTGTTTGGACTGTGGCTTTGCTCTCCCCAGGATGGCCCAGTGGGCAGGCCACCCACTGTATGGACTGTTTGGACTGTGGCTTTGCTCTCCCCAGGATGGGCCAGTGGTCATGGAGTCCCCTCGTGGATCTGGCGTCGTGTACTCAAGTGGCTGAGGTGCCCCCCCTTCCCTTCCCCCTGAGGTGCCTGTCCTATTTTCTTTCTGATGCCCCTGCAGTGTTCTCTCCGTGGAGTTCTTGTCGTGGGACTGGGCCTTGCCCCTTTGCACAGGACCCCTGTGATCCACGGACAGTGGTTGGACTACATTTAGTAGCTGTATATATTTTGTACATAGTTTATTTATTTATTGGGATTACTGGTGTACATATTTCAATATATCTGCCCGTTTATGATCTCTTCTTTTGGTCTTTGCATTATTTCGGAGGGGGGGGTTTGTGGGTTGTGACAGTGATCTGTGGGAATGCATTGATGTGTGTGTTGTAGTGGGTGTGGGTGGGTGGGTGTGTGCCGGTAATCTTTTCCCTCCCCTGTGTCGTAGGTGCAGTACTCACCGATGTCTTCCGCGCCGCCGGGCGTGCTCCTGGTATATGAGCAGGAATAGGAGTGCGGGGATGACCTGCAACTCTGGCTCCATACTGCCGGAATCTCGCGTGGAGTGCGTAGAGGTGAGCGTTTTCCCGTTCGTAGTCTGTTTCCGCCGTGTTCTTATCGGCGGTGCTCCCGCCCCGGAAAAGGTGGCAGATTGGTGGGTCGTAATAGGGTGGGCGGTACATTGTCTGCCGCCGGGCTGTTGGCGGGAACCGCCGCGCTGTTTGTTTGTACCGCTGTGGCGGTCGGAGTGTTAAGTTGGCGGGCTGTGTATATGCATATGCAATGCATATACACATCCCCCCCACAAGCCACCCTCACCAAAGCCCCCACACACGAATGCCAGCACTTGGGGACACGAGAACCCACAGATACACCCATATGCCACACATTGAAACTATAACCATACCTCTATACCCCTGCAGGACCCGACCGTCAACACACCGCGGCAGAGGGGCCAGAATTCTCCACACCCCCCACCCAAGAGGCCGTCAGCGATGACAGCAGCTCTGTCGACCTGGACACCGATGACCAGCCCGGACCATCGGGGACCTCTGGACAGTCGGTTCCCCTCACACAGGCCCAGGCCACTACAGACCCAAACCCCTCTGGGAACACCAGCACAGCTCCCACCCAGCGGGCCCATGCCTCTGTCTCCAGGGCGCGTCAATCTGCGGTGTGTCTACCACTACAGGGCACCCAGGATAACCCACCACCCCAACAACAACAGGGACCTGGGGGCAGTGGTAGTGGGCACACCGGCCAGGGGGCAGAGGCCCAGGGAAACAGGGGAACTCGGAGGGCAGCTGTGCGACAAGGGGGGGAGGAGAGGCCCAGGGAACCCACTCTCCACGAGGTCCTCACCACCATCATGGGAGCATACAACCGCTCCCAGGAGACGATGGCGACGGTACTGGCCCGGTTCCAGGAGATCCAGGTGCTGCAGGAGGAACACTATCGGGGGTACAGGGAGGACATCAGAGCCATCAACACCACCCTGGTTACCATGGTAGGGCTGCTGCAGGACCTCGTCAACAACAGGGCGGACACTGAACAACACCCAAGGGCCCCTGCCACTAGCCTGGACCAAGAACAGCCAACCACCTCCGCCGGCGCTAGTGGACAGGAGGCCCCCGCACAGCAGCAGCCCACCAGACCCCCACCTCCTGCAGGAGAAGAACCACCCCACAAGAGGGCCCTGAGATCTAGCAAGAAGACAGAGTAGGATGTCAAGACCCCCGCCAGCAACGGATACCACCTGATGTCATCCCACTGTCCCACATTGTCACCCTGTCCATCCTTGAACTGCCCATGCTCCATCTCTCCACAGGCCTCTGGACAATGCACCTGTGTGACTGTTACTCTGGACTCTGCCATGGACATTCCTTCACCATAGCCCCCACCCACTTGAAACCACCCATCCCATTTTGAGCACTTAAATAAACACCTATTTTGCACCAAAATATCTGGAGTCTGGCTGTGATTTCAATAGATTGTAATTGACATGACAGTGCAAATATGTCCTTGTACATGGTGAAGTCAACAAACAGCTGCCACAAAGCTGTAGTCCATGGGGAAACGAAGCACAGGACTCATAGTGGGGACCCCAGATCTGAAATAGGGAGGGAAAAGCCAAAACTCATTCATCATACACTGGGGGAAATAGACAGGCAGCAGAGATGCTGGAGAGTAGTTAACATTTACTAAATTATCTTTGAAATGTTACCTGTGTCCTATTGGAAGTACTGTTCAATGATTCTGTCCCTGTTGTCTGTTTCAGCCCCGTCGTCTTCCTCCTCGTCACTCTCCTCAGGTTCCACCGCTGCCACAACACCACCGTCTCGACCATCCTCCTGCAGGAAAGGCACCTGGCGGCGCAAAGCCAGGTTGTGAAGCATGCAGCAGGCCACGATGATGTGACACACCTTCTTAGGTGAGTACATTAGGGATCGACCTGTCATATGCAGGCAGCGAAACCTGGCCTTTAGGAGGCCAAAGGTGCGTTCGATCACCCTCCTAGTACGCCCATGGGCCTCATTGTACCGTTCCTCTGCCCTGGTCCGGGGATTCCTTACTGGGGTCAGTAGCCACGACAGGTTGGGGTACCCAGAGTCCCCCACTAGCCATACACGGTGTCTCTGTAGCTGTTCCATCACGTAAGGGACGCTGCTATTCCTGAGGATGTAGGCGTCATGCACTGACCCTGTGAATTTGGCATTTACATGCGAGATGTACTGGTCAGCCAAACACACCACCTGGATGTTCATTGAATGGTAATTTTTTCTGTTCCTGTACACCTGCTCCCTGTCTCTTGGGGGAACCAAAGCCACATGGGTCCCATCAATGGCACCAATGACGTTGGGAATATGTCCAAGGGCGTAGAAATCACCCTTCACTGTAGCCAATTCGCCCACCTCAGGGAAAATGATGTAGCTCCTCACGGATTTCATCAGGGCAGACAACACTCTGGATAACACCTTCGAAAACATGGGCTGAGACATCCCAGAAGCAATTCCCACGGTTGTCTGAAATGACCCACTTGCCAAGAAATGGAGTACTGACATGACCTGCACCAGAGGGGGAATCCCTGTGGGTTGGCGGATGGGGGACATCAGGTCGGGCTCCAGCTGGGCACACAGTTCATGGATAGTGGCACGGTTAAGACGGTAGGTCAGGATAATGTGGCGTTCTTCCATTGTCGACAGGTCCACCAGCGGTCGGTACACGGGAGGATTCATCCGTCTCCTCGCCCAACCCAGCGGACGGTGCCTAGGAAGGACAACATGGAGCACACAGTCAAGCAACCCACAGGTACGTACTCACAGCTAGCACAGTAAACGATTCTCTATGCAGTGAATGGCGTGTCTGAGTGGCTATGCAAGGCCTAGGCCTGTGTGACGCAGTTGAAATTGAGACATGTGGGCCCTGGAAATGGCGGCTGCCTGACCTGTGAAGTGTGACAATGGGATGTGAGGTCAATGCGCTGGCGTGGCACACCATGGGCGGGCGGCGGGCCAAGACCGCGGCGCCAAGCCGCATTGGTTAACATTGAAGCCTATGGGTTTCAGGAGCCAATGGCGAAGGGCGCCGGCGGTGGCGGGACGCACCGCCGCGGTACGCACCGCCGCGGACGTGACCGCCATTTTCTATCTACTTATCCACTTGCGACTTGAACTTTCACAGGAGAGGACCTATACTGCAAGTGTTGCTGTGACCTCGGTCTGGAAGGGACAATGGCTGCTGCACCTGGGGAAAGGGCCCCTGCCTTCACTGGAGAGGAGTTGGAGAAACTTGTGGATGGGGTCCTCCCCCAGTATGCGCTACTCTACGGTCCTCCAGACCAACAAGTGAGTTTAATTCTATCTGGATTTGGGGCCACTGGCTGGCTTGGGGGCCTGGCGGGGGGCCTGGCGGGGATGGGGGGCATGTTGGGCCTGGCGGGGGGCATGGCGGGGGGCCTGGCGGGGATGGGGGGCATGTTGGGCCTGGCGGGGGGCCTGGCGGGGGGCCTGGCGGGGATGGGGGGCATGTTGGGCCTGGCGGGGGGCATGGCGGGGATGGGGGGCATGTTGGGCCTGGCTGGGGGCATGGCGGGGGGCCTGGCGGGGATGGGGGGCATGTTGGGCCTTGCGGGGGGCATGGCGGGGGGCCTGGCGGGGATGGGGGGCATGTTGGGCCTGGCGGGGGGCATGGCGGGGATGGGGGGCATGTTGGGCCTGGCGGGGGCCTGGCGGGGGGCCTGGCGGGGATGGGGGGCATGTTGGGCCTGGCGGGGGCATGGCGGGGATGGGGGGCATGTTGGGCCTGGCGGGGGGCCTGGCGGGGGGCCTGGCGGGGATGGGGGGCATGTTGGGCCTGGCGGGGGGCATGGCGGGGGGCCTGGCGGGGATGGGGGGCATGTTGGGCCTGGCAGGGGGCATGGCGGGGGGCCTGGCGGGGATGGGGGGCGTTGGGCCACTGGAAAGGAAAATGCTGAGAAACTTGAACGTGGTATTTCTCCCTCCCTGTACGTGTCACATAGGTCCGCGCCCATGAGAAGATCGGGATTTGGCGTGCCATCGCCAAGGAAGTCCGGACCCTGGGGGTCCACCATCGACGGGGCACCCACTGCCGCAAGAGGTGGGAGGACATCCGCCGCGGGACCAAGAAGACCGCCGAGTCTCTGCTGGGGATGGCCTCCCAACGTGGGCGGGGTGCCTGCCGTCAACTGAGCCCCCTGATGTTCCGGATCCTGGCGGTGGCCTACCCTGAATTGGATGGGCGCGTGAGGGCAGCACAGCAGACACAAGGGGGTGAGTACAAGCATTATCTACTCTGTTGTCGCGCAGTGGAGGTGTCTGGGTGGGGGAGGAGGGCTGGGGGTCCCCCTAGGCCAGGGCGGTATCTGTAGGCTGGGCACCCCCGTAAGCCCCTGTGTCCCCAGCCACCACCCTCAGTAGTTTGTCAGTACAGCCATCCCTGGGCCGTGTCATCCATGGGTGCAGTTGTCAACTCTAGGCGTGTAGGGCATGTTCCACGGAATGCGTAGCGGACCCCAAGTGCGCAACTTAGTGCAGGGGGCATCTGTGTCTGTCATGTCCGCTAACTGTACCGGAGATCCATGTACTCAATATCCCTTTATTTCTCTCTCCCCCCCCCCTTTTTGTTTGTCTTTCTGTGCTTGTGTGCATCAGCATCATCAGGCGGAGGAGAAGTGGCATCGGGGCAGGAGGGAGCTGCATCTCACATGGCCCAGGAGGGCCATGCCACAGAGTCAGACTGGACCAGTGAGACGGAGGGCGAGGGGAGCTCCACGACGGGGACGACTGGACCCTGCAGCGACACGGACACGTCCTCGGAAGGGGGCTCCCTTGCGGGGGTGGCACCATCCGTGCCCCCCGCCATTACAGGTACAGCCGCCACCCAGCGCACCATCTCCGCCCTCCCAGCAGCCCCTCAGCGTTCGCCCCGTGCCCGCGCTGCCAGGAAGCCGGGCATCTCCTTCGCCCCAGGCACCTCAGGCCCTGCCCCTGTTACCCCCGCTGCCCTCAGTGAGGAGGTCATTGACCTCCTCCGAACGCTCATTGTTGGGCAGACTACCCTTTTGAATGCCATCCAGGGGGTGGAGAGGGAGGTTCATCGCAGCAATGCGTACCTGGAGGGCATTCATTCGGGTCAGGCTGCCCATCAGCGATCGTTCCAGGCTCTGGCCTCAGCACTGACGGCAGCCATTGTCCCTGTCTCCTGCCTGCCTCTACTAACTCCCTCCTCCCAGTCTCC
Organism: Pleurodeles waltl; assembly: GCF_031143425.1. Lineage (NCBI taxonomy): Eukaryota > Metazoa > Chordata > Amphibia > Caudata > Salamandridae > Pleurodeles > Pleurodeles waltl. Next base: position 801,311,957 of record NC_090437.1, on the reverse strand, counting down.
TGTTCCTCTGCCTGTCCCACCCACACCATCAGACCAGCCTGCACACACCTCAACACCCAAGAGAAGCTCATCCAAACATAAGCACCACAGATCACGCAGACATTCACACACGCAACATTCCGATGCAGACATGCCAACAGTCACTACCACCTCTGTGACCCCCACCTCCTCGTCTCCCTCCTCCCTCCCTGTGACGTCTACACTCACACCTCCATTCACCTCACCATCAGCCAGTGTTTCCATCACCAGCACACCCTCCACTCCAGTCCGCACACGTGCAGTCACCACCCCCACTGCCATTTACACGTCCCCTGTGTCCTCTCCCACTGTGTCTGTCACCCCCTCTTCCACACCACACAAACGCAGCCACCCACCCACCCAACAGCCATCCACCTCACGACAGCCTATCCCTCCTGCACCTGCACCCAAAGACAGCAAACGTGACTCACCTACAACCACATCCTCTCCCTCCACTCCCATTCCCACTGTACCTACCACTCTCCATTGTCCCAAGAAGCTCTTCCTCGCCACTACTAACTTCTTTCCTGACCCTGAGCCCCCCCCTCCTTCTCGTCGGGGTAAGAAGAGCACCTCAGCCACCACCAGCCCTGCAGCCCCCTTGACAAGGGTGCAGGGGTATTGGAGCCCGCCAGCCCGCATGTCTGGATCTTCGCCCAGCAGCAAGGGGACAGCCAGCCCACCCCCTGGGAAGAGGAGCAGAAGGCGGAAGGGGCGCCGCAGGAGCCCGCCTTCTACATCCCCCCCGGACACCACCCAGAGACAGTCACCAGCCACAGCTCCAAAGGGAGGAAAGGGACACAGGCCCACGACTAAGGAGGGCACGGGCAGCAAGTCGGAGAGGTCAGGCAGCAGGCCTGCTGCCCAGGAGGAGCCCACAACCCCCATAGCCGCTGCCCCGGGAGGAACCGGCACAGCTGCCCCGGGAGAGCCCACCACCCCCATAGCCGCTGCCCAGGGAGGACCCAGCCCAGCTGGCCAGGAGGGCCCCACCACCCACAGCCCAGGTGGGCAGTGAAGGAGCACCATCCCCGCTGCCCAGGAGGGCACCACCAGGCAATTAGCAGTTGGCCATAGACCGTCCGCCGTCTCAAGAACCGCTGAACTGGGCCCCGCCGTCTCAAGCACCGCTCCGCTGGGCCCCGCCGTCTCACGCACCGCTCCGCTGGGCCCCGCCGTCTCAAGAACCGCTGAACTGGGCCCTTCAGGGCAAGAACCGCTGAACTGGGCCCTTCAGGGCAAGAACCGCTGAACTGGGCCCTTCAGGGCAAGAACCGCTGAACTGGGCCCCGCCGTCTCAAGCACCGCTCCGCTGGGCCCCGCCGTCTCACGCACCGCTCCGCTGGGCCCCGCCGTCTCAAGAACCGCTGAACTGGGCCCTTCAAGGCAAGGAGCGCTGAACTGGGCCCCGCCGTCTCAAGAACCGCTCCGCTGGGCCCCGCCGTCTCACGCACCGCTCCGCTGGGCCCCGCCGTCTCAAGAACCGCTGAACTGGGCCCTTCAAGGCAAAGAACGCTGAACTGGGCCCCGCCGTCTCAAGAACCGCTGAACTGGGCCCTTCAAGGCAAGGAGCGCTGAACTGGGCCCCGCCGTCTCAAGAACCGCTGAACTGGGCCCTTCAAGGCAAGGAGCGCTGAACTGGGCCCCGCCGTCTCAAGAACCGCTGAACTGGGCCCTTCAGGGCAAGGACCGCTGAACTGGGCCCTACAAGGCAAGGAGCGCTGAACTGGGCCCTTCAGGGCAAGAACCGCTGAACTGGGCCCCGCCGTCTCAAGCACCGCTCCGCTGGGCCCCGCCGTCTCACGCACCGCTCCGCTGGGCCCCGCCGTCTCAAGAACCGCTGAACTGGGCCCTTCAGGGCAAGAACCGCTGAACTGGGCCCTTCAGGGCAAGAACCGCTGAACTGGGCCCCGCCGTCTCAAGCACCGCTCCGCTGGGCCCCGCCGTCTCACGCACCGCTCCGCTGGGCCCCGCCGTCTCAAGAACCGCTGAACTGGGCCCTTCAAGGCAAGGAGCGCTGAACTGGGCCCCGCCGTCTCAAGAACCGCTGAACTGGGCCCTTCAAGGCAAGGAGCGCTGAACTGGGCCCCGCCGTCTCAAGAACCGCTGAACTGGGCCCTTCAGGGCAAGGACCGCTGAACTGGGCCCTACAAGGCAAGGAGCGCTGAACTGGGCCCTTCAAGGCAAGGAGCGCTGAACTGGGCCCCGCCGTCTCAAGAACCGCTGAACTGGGCCCTTCAGGGCAAGGACCGCTGAACTGGGCCCTACAAGGCAAGGAGCGCTGAACTGGGCCCTTCAAGGCAAGGAGCGCTGAACTGGGCCCCGCCGTCTCAAGAACCGCTGAACTGGGCCCTTCAGGGCAAGAACCGCTGGCCCTTTGGCAGACGTGGCAGGGCAGGATCTATCTCGGGCAGGGCTGCAGGATGTCCTCTGGCCAACTTGCCTCCTCCAGTGGCAGTGAGGTCTGTTATGGACTGTATGGACTGTGGCTTTGCTCTCCCCAGGATGGCCCAGTGGGCAGGCCACCCACTGTATGGACTGTATGGACTGTGGCTTTCCTCTCCCCAGGATGGCCCAGTGGGCAGGCCACCCACTGTATGGACTGTATGGACTGTGGCTTTGCTCTCCCCAGGATGGCCCAGTGGGCAGGCCACCCACTGTATGGACTGTATGGACTGTGGCTTTGCTCTCCCCAGGATGGCCCAGTGGGCAGGCCACCCACTGTATGGACTGTTTGGACTGTGGCTTTGCTCTCCCCAGGATGGCCCAGTGGGCAGGCCACCCACTGTATGGACTGTTTGGACTGTGGCTTTGCTCTCCCCAGGATGGCCCAGTGGGCAGGCCACCCACTGTATGGACTGTTTGGACTGTGGCTTTGCTCTCCCCAGGATGGCCCAGTGGGCAGGCCACCCACTGTATGGACTGTTTGGACTGTGGCTTTGCTCTCCCCCGGATGGCCCAGTGGGCAGGCCACCCACTGTATGGACTGTTTGGACTGTGGCTTTGCTCTCCCCAGGATGGCCCAGTGGGCAGGCCACCCACTGTATGGACTGTTTGGACTGTGGCTTTGCTCTCCCCAGGATGGGCCAGTGGTCATGGAGTCCCCTCGTGGATCTGGCGTCGTGTACTCAAGTGGCTGAGGTGCCCCCCCTTCCCTTCCCCCTGAGGTGCCTGTCCTATTTTCTTTCTGATGCCCCTGCAGTGTTCTCTCCGTGGAGTTCTTGTCGTGGGACTGGGCCTTGCCCCTTTGCACAGGACCCCTGTGATCCACGGACAGTGGTTGGACTACATTTAGTAGCTGTATATATTTTGTACATAGTTTATTTATTTATTGGGATTACTGGTGTACATATTTCAATATATCTGCCCGTTTATGATCTCTTCTTTTGGTCTTTGCATTATTTCGGAGGGGGGGGTTTGTGGGTTGTGACAGTGATCTGTGGGAATGCATTGATGTGTGTGTTGTAGTGGGTGTGGGTGGGTGGGTGTGTGCCGGTAATCTTTTCCCTCCCCTGTGTCGTAGGTGCAGTACTCACCGATGTCTTCCGCGCCGCCGGGCGTGCTCCTGGTATATGAGCAGGAATAGGAGTGCGGGGATGACCTGCAACTCTGGCTCCATACTGCCGGAATCTCGCGTGGAGTGCGTAGAGGTGAGCGTTTTCCCGTTCGTAGTCTGTTTCCGCCGTGTTCTTATCGGCGGTGCTCCCGCCCCGGAAAAGGTGGCAGATTGGTGGGTCGTAATAGGGTGGGCGGTACATTGTCTGCCGCCGGGCTGTTGGCGGGAACCGCCGCGCTGTTTGTTTGTACCGCTGTGGCGGTCGGAGTGTTAAGTTGGCGGGCTGTGTATATGCATATGCAATGCATATACACATCCCCCCCACAAGCCACCCTCACCAAAGCCCCCACACACGAATGCCAGCACTTGGGGACACGAGAACCCACAGATACACCCATATGCCACACATTGAAACTATAACCATACCTCTATACCCCTGCAGGACCCGACCGTCAACACACCGCGGCGGAGGGGCCAGAATTCTCCACACCCCCCACCCAAGAGGCCGTCAGCGATGACAGCAGCTCTGTCGACCTGGACACCGATGACCAGCCCGGACCATCGGGGACCTCTGGACAGTCGGTTCCCCTCACACAGGCCCAGGCCACTACAGACCCAAACCCCTCTGGGAACACCAGCACAGCTCCCACCCAGCGGGCCCATGCCTCTGTCTCCAGGGCGCGTCAATCTGCGGTGTGTCTACCACTACAGGGCACCCAGGATAACCCACCACCCCAACAACAACAGGGACCTGGGGGCAGTGGTAGTGGGCACACCGGCCAGGGGGCAGAGGCCCAGGGAAACAGGGGAACTCGGAGGGCAGCTGTGCGACAAGGGGGGGAGGAGAGGCCCAGGGAACCCACTCTCCACGAGGTCCTCACCACCATCATGGGAGCATACAACCGCTCCCAGGAGACGATGGCGACGGTACTGGCCCGGTTCCAGGAGATCCAGGTGCTGCAGGAGGAACACTATCGGGGGTACAGGGAGGACATCAGAGCCATCAACACCACCCTGGTTACCATGGTAGGGCTGCTGCAGGACCTCGTCAACAACAGGGCGGACACTGAACAACACCCAAGGGCCCCTGCCACTAGCCTGGACCAAGAACAGCCAACCACCTCCGCCGGCGCTAGTGGACAGGAGGCCCCCGCACAGCAGCAGCCCACCAGACCCCCACCTCCTGCAGGAGAAGAACCACCCCACAAGAGGGCCCTGAGATCTAGCAAGAAGACAGAGTAGGATGTCAAGACCCCCGCCAGCAACGGATACCACCTGATGTCATCCCACTGTCCCACATTGTCACCCTGTCCATCCTTGAACTGCCCATGCTCCATCTCTCCACAGGCCTCTGGACAATGCACCTGTGTGACTGTTACTCTGGACTCTGCCATGGACATTCCTTCACCATAGCCCCCACCCACTTGAAACCACCCATCCCATTTTGAGCACTTAAATAAACACCTATTTTGCACCAAAATATCTGGAGTCTGGCTGTGATTTCAATAGATTGTAATTGACATGACAGTGCAAATATGTCCTTGTACATGGTGAAGTCAACAAACAGCTGCCACAAAGCTGTAGTCCATGGGGAAACGAAGCACAGGACTCATAGTGGGGACCCCAGATCTGAAATAGGGAGGGAAAAGCCAAAACTCATTCATCATACACTGGGGGAAATAGACAGGCAGCAGAGATGCTGGAGAGTAGTTAACATTTACTAAATTATCTTTGAAATGTTACCTGTGTCCTATTGGAAGTACTGTTCAATGATTCTGTCCCTGTTGTCTGTTTCAGCCCCGTCGTCTTCCTCCTCGTCACTCTCCTCAGGTTCCACCGCTGCCACAACACCACCGTCTCGACCATCCTCCTGCAGGAAAGGCACCTGGCGGCGCAAAGCCAGGTTGTGAAGCATGCAGCAGGCCACGATGATGTGACACACCTTCTTAGGTGAGTACATTAGGGATCGACCTGTCATATGCAGGCAGCGAAACCTGGCCTTTAGGAGGCCAAAGGTGCGTTCGATCACCCTCCTAGTACGCCCATGGGCCTCATTGTACCGTTCCTCTGCCCTGGTCCGGGGATTCCTTACTGGGGTCAGTAGCCACGACAGGTTGGGGTACCCAGAGTCCCCCACTAGCCATACACGGTGTCTCTGTAGCTGTTCCATCACGTAAGGGACGCTGCTATTCCTGAGGATGTAGGCGTCATGCACTGACCCTGTGAATTTGGCATTTACATGCGAGATGTACTGGTCAGCCAAACACACCACCTGGATGTTCATTGAATGGTAATTTTTTCTGTTCCTGTACACCTGCTCCCTGTCTCTTGGGGGAACCAAAGCCACATGGGTCCCATCAATGGCACCAATGACGTTGGGAATATGTCCAAGGGCGTAGAAATCACCCTTCACTGTAGCCAATTCGCCCACCTCAGGGAAAATGATGTAGCTCCTCACGGATTTCATCAGGGCAGACAACACTCTGGATAACACCTTCGAAAACATGGGCTGAGACATCCCAGAAGCAATTCCCACGGTTGTCTGAAATGACCCACTTGCCAAGAAATGGAGTACTGACATGACCTGCACCAGAGGGGGAATCCCTGTGGGTTGGCGGATGGGGGACATCAGGTCGGGCTCCAGCTGGGCACACAGTTCATGGATAGTGGCACGGTTAAGACGGTAGGTCAGGATAATGTGGCGTTCTTCCATTGTCGACAGGTCCACCAGCGGTCGGTACACGGGAGGATTCATCCGTCTCCTCGCCCAACCCAGCGGACGGTGCCTAGGAAGGACAACATGGAGCACACAGTCAAGCAACCCACAGGTACGTACTCACAGCTAGCACAGTAAACGATTCTCTATGCAGTGAATGGCGTGTCTGAGTGGCTATGCAAGGCCTAGGCCTGTGTGACGCAGTTGAAATTGAGACATGTGGGCCCTGGAAATGGCGGCTGCCTGACCTGTGAAGTGTGACAATGGGATGTGAGGTCAATGCGCTGGCGTGGCACACCATGGGCGGGCGGCGGGCCAAGACCGCGGCGCCAAGCCGCATTGGTTAACATTGAAGCCTATGGGTTTCAGGAGCCAATGGCGAAGGGCGCCGGCGGTGGCGGGACGCACCGCCGCGGTACGCACCGCCGCGGACGTGACCGCCATTTTCTATCTACTTATCCACTTGCGACTTGAACTTTCACAGGAGAGGACCTATACTGCAAGTGTTGCTGTGACCTCGGTCTGGAAGGGACAATGGCTGCTGCACCTGGGGAAAGGGCCCCTGCCTTCACTGGAGAGGAGTTGGAGAAACTTGTGGATGGGGTCCTCCCCCAGTATGCGCTACTCTACGGTCCTCCAGACCAACAAGTGAGTTTAATTCTATCTGGATTTGGGGCCACTGGCTGGCTTGGGGGCCTGGCGGGGGGCCTGGCGGGGATGGGGGGCATGTTGGGCCTGGCGGGGGGCATGGCGGGGGGCCTGGCGGGGATGGGGGGCATGTTGGGCCTGGCGGGGGGCCTGGCGGGGGGCCTGGCGGGGATGGGGGGCATGTTGGGCCTGGCGGGGGGCATGGCGGGGATGGGGGGCATGTTGGGCCTGGCTGGGGGCATGGCGGGGGGCCTGGCGGGGATGGGGGGCATGTTGGGCCTTGCGGGGGGCATGGCGGGGGGCCTGGCGGGGATGGGGGGCATGTTGGGCCTGGCGGGGGGCATGGCGGGGATGGGGGGCATGTTGGGCCTGGCGGGGGCCTGGCGGGGGGCCTGGCGGGGATGGGGGGCATGTTGGGCCTGGCGGGGGCATGGCGGGGATGGGGGGCATGTTGGGCCTGGCGGGGGGCCTGGCGGGGGGCCTGGCGGGGATGGGGGGCATGTTGGGCCTGGCGGGGGGCATGGCGGGGGGCCTGGCGGGGATGGGGGGCATGTTGGGCCTGGCAGGGGGCATGGCGGGGGGCCTGGCGGGGATGGGGGGCGTTGGGCCACTGGAAAGGAAAATGCTGAGAAACTTGAACGTGGTATTTCTCCCTCCCTGTACGTGTCACATAGGTCCGCGCCCATGAGAAGATCGGGATTTGGCGTGCCATCGCCAAGGAAGTCCGGACCCTGGGGGTCCACCATCGACGGGGCACCCACTGCCGCAAGAGGTGGGAGGACATCCGCCGCGGGACCAAGAAGACCGCCGAGTCTCTGCTGGGGATGGCCTCCCAACGTGGGCGGGGTGCCTGCCGTCAACTGAGCCCCCTGATGTTCCGGATCCTGGCGGTGGCCTACCCTGAATTGGATGGGCGCGTGAGGGCAGCACAGCAGACACAAGGGGGTGAGTACAAGCATTATCTACTCTGTTGTCGCGCAGTGGAGGTGTCTGGGTGGGGGAGGAGGGCTGGGGGTCCCCCTAGGCCAGGGCGGTATCTGTAGGCTGGGCACCCCCGTAAGCCCCTGTGTCCCCAGCCACCACCCTCAGTAGTTTGTCAGTACAGCCATCCCTGGGCCGTGTCATCCATGGGTGCAGTTGTCAACTCTAGGCGTGTAGGGCATGTTCCACGGAATGCGTAGCGGACCCCAAGTGCGCAACTTAGTGCAGGGGGCATCTGTGTCTGTCATGTCCGCTAACTGTACCGGAGATCCATGTACTCAATATCCCTTTATTTCTCTCTCCCCCCCCCTTTTTGTTTGTCTTTCTGTGCTTGTGTGCATCAGCATCATCAGGCGGAGGAGAAGTGGCATCGGGGCAGGAGGGAGCTGCATCTCACATGGCCCAGGAGGGCCATGCCACAGAGTCAGACTGGACCAGTGAGACGGAGGGCGAGGGGAGCTCCACGACGGGGACGACTGGACCCTGCAGCGACACGGACACGTCCTCGGAAGGGGGCTCCCTTGCGGGGGTGGCACCATCCGTGCCCCCCGCCATTACAGGTACAGCCGCCACCCAGCGCACCATCTCCGCCCTCCCAGCAGCCCCTCAGCGTTCGCCCCGTGCCCGCGCTGCCAGGAAGCCGGGCATCTCCTTCGCCCCAGGCACCTCAGGCCCTGCCCCTGTTACCCCCGCTGCCCTCAGTGAGGAGGTCATTGACCTCCTCCGAACGCTCATTGTTGGGCAGACTACCCTTTTGAATGCCATCCAGGGGGTGGAGAGGGAGGTTCATCGCAGCAATGCGTACCTGGAGGGCATTCATTCGGGTCAGGCTGCCCATCAGCGATCGTTCCAGGCTCTGGCCTCAGCACTGACGGCAGCCATTGTCCCTGTCTCCTGCCTGCCTCTACTAACTCCCTCCTCCCAGTCTCCTGTTCCTCTGCCTGTCCCACCCACACCATCAGACCAGCCTGCACACACCTCAACACCCAAGAGAAGCTCATCCAAACATAAGCACCACAGATCACGCAGACATTCACACACGCAACATTCCGATGCAGACATGCCAACAGTCACTACCACCTCTGTGACCCCCACCTCCTCGTCTCCCTCCTCCCTCCCTGTGACGTCTACACTCACACCTCCATTCACCTCACCATCAGCCAGTGTTTCCATCACCAGCACACCCTCCACTCCAGTCCGCACACGTGCAGTCACCACCCCCACTGCCATTTACACGTCCCCTGTGTCCTCTCCCACTGTGTCTGTCACCCCCTCTTCCACACCACACAAACGCAGCCACCCACCCACCCAACAGCCATCCACCTCACGACAGCCTATCCCTCCTGCACCTGCACCCAAAGACAGCAAACGTGACTCACCTACAACCACATCCTCTCCCTCCACTCCCATTCCCACTGTACCTACCACTCTCCATTGTCCCAAGAAGCTCTTCCTCGCCACTACTAACTTCTTTCCTGACCCTGAGCCCCCCCCTCCTTCTCGTCGGGGTAAGAAGAGCACCTCAGCCACCACCAGCCCTGCAGCCCCCTTGACAAGGGTGCAGGGGTATTGGAGCCCGCCAGCCCGCATGTCTGGATCTTCGCCCAGCAGCAAGGGGACAGCCAGCCCACCCCCTGGGAAGAGGAGCAGAAGGCGGAAGGGGCGCCGCAGGAGCCCGCCTTCTACATCCCCCCCGGACACCACCCAGAGACAGTCACCAGCCACAGCTCCAAAGGGAGGAAAGGGACACAGGCCCACGACTAAGGAGGGCACGGGCAGCAAGTCGGAGAGGTCAGGCAGCAGGCCTGCTGCCCAGGAGGAGCCCACAACCCCCATAGCCGCTGCCCCGGGAGGAACCGGCACAGCTGCCCCGGGAGAGCCCACCACCCCCATAGCCGCTGCCCAGGGAGGACCCAGCCCAGCTGGCCAGGAGGGCCCCACCACCCACAGCCCAGGTGGGCAGTGAAGGAGCACCATCCCCGCTGCCCAGGAGGGCACCACCAGGCAATTAGCAGTTGGCCATAGACCGTCCGCCGTCTCAAGAACCGCTGAACTGGGCCCCGCCGTCTCAAGCACCGCTCCGCTGGGCCCCGCCGTCTCACGCACCGCTCCGCTGGGCCCCGCCGTCTCAAGAACCGCTGAACTGGGCCCTTCAGGGCAAGAACCGCTGAACTGGGCCCTTCAGGGCAAGAACCGCTGAACTGGGCCCTTCAGGGCAAGAACCGCTGAACTGGGCCCCGCCGTCTCAAGCACCGCTCCGCTGGGCCCCGCCGTCTCACGCACCGCTCCGCTGGGCCCCGCCGTCTCAAGAACCGCTGAACTGGGCCCTTCAAGGCAAGGAGCGCTGAACTGGGCCCCGCCGTCTCAAGAACCGCTCCGCTGGGCCCCGCCGTCTCACGCACCGCTCCGCTGGGCCCCGCCGTCTCAAGAACCGCTGAACTGGGCCCTTCAAGGCAAAGAACGCTGAACTGGGCCCCGCCGTCTCAAGAACCGCTGAACTGGGCCCTTCAAGGCAAGGAGCGCTGAACTGGGCCCCGCCGTCTCAAGAACCGCTGAACTGGGCCCTTCAAGGCAAGGAGCGCTGAACTGGGCCCCGCCGTCTCAAGAACCGCTGAACTGGGCCCTTCAGGGCAAGGACCGCTGAACTGGGCCCTACAAGGCAAGGAGCGCTGAACTGGGCCCTTCAGGGCAAGAACCGCTGAACTGGGCCCCGCCGTCTCAAGCACCGCTCCGCTGGGCCCCGCCGTCTCACGCACCGCTCCGCTGGGCCCCGCCGTCTCAAGAACCGCTGAACTGGGCCCTTCAGGGCAAGAACCGCTGAACTGGGCCCTTCAGGGCAAGAACCGCTGAACTGGGCCCCGCCGTCTCAAGCACCGCTCCGCTGGGCCCCGCCGTCTCACGCACCGCTCCGCTGGGCCCCGCCGTCTCAAGAACCGCTGAACTGGGCCCTTCAAGGCAAGGAGCGCTGAACTGGGCCCCGCCGTCTCAAGAACCGCTGAACTGGGCCCTTCAAGGCAAGGAGCGCTGAACTGGGCCCCGCCGTCTCAAGAACCGCTGAACTGGGCCCTTCAGGGCAAGGACCGCTGAACTGGGCCCTACAAGGCAAGGAGCGCTGAACTGGGCCCTTCAAGGCAAGGAGCGCTGAACTGGGCCCCGCCGTCTCAAGAACCGCTGAACTGGGCCCTTCAGGGCAAGGACCGCTGAACTGGGCCCTACAAGGCAAGGAGCGCTGAACTGGGCCCTTCAAGGCAAGGAGCGCTGAACTGGGCCCCGCCGTCTCAAGAACCGCTGAACTGGGCCCTTCAGGGCAAGAACCGCTGGCCCTTTGGCAGACGTGGCAGGGCAGGATCTATCTCGGGCAGGGCTGCAGGATGTCCTCTGGCCAACTTGCCTCCTCCAGTGGCAGTGAGGTCTGTTATGGACTGTATGGACTGTGGCTTTGCTCTCCCCAGGATGGCCCAGTGGGCAGGCCACCCACTGTATGGACTGTATGGACTGTGGCTTTCCTCTCCCCAGGATGGCCCAGTGGGCAGGCCACCCACTGTATGGACTGTATGGACTGTGGCTTTGCTCTCCCCAGGATGGCCCAGTGGGCAGGCCACCCACTGTATGGACTGTATGGACTGTGGCTTTGCTCTCCCCAGGATGGCCCAGTGGGCAGGCCACCCACTGTATGGACTGTTTGGACTGTGGCTTTGCTCTCCCCAGGATGGCCCAGTGGGCAGGCCACCCACTGTATGGACTGTTTGGACTGTGGCTTTGCTCTCCCCAGGATGGCCCAGTGGGCAGGCCACCCACTGTATGGACTGTTTGGACTGTGGCTTTGCTCTCCCCAGGATGGCCCAGTGGGCAGGCCACCCACTGTATGGACTGTTTGGACTGTGGCTTTGCTCTCCCCCGGATGGCCCAGTGGGCAGGCCACCCACTGTATGGACTGTTTGGACTGTGGCTTTGCTCTCCCCAGGATGGCCCAGTGGGCAGGCCACCCACTGTATGGACTGTTTGGACTGTGGCTTTGCTCTCCCCAGGATGGGCCAGTGGTCATGGAGTCCCCTCGTGGATCTGGCGTCGTGTACTCAAGTGGCTGAGGTGCCCCCCCTTCCCTTCCCCCTGAGGTGCCTGTCCTATTTTCTTTCTGATGCCCCTGCAGTGTTCTCTCCGTGGAGTTCTTGTCGTGGGACTGGGCCTTGCCCCTTTGCACAGGACCCCTGTGATCCACGGACAGTGGTTGGACTACATTTAGTAGCTGTATATATTTTGTACATAGTTTATTTATTTATTGGGATTACTGGTGTACATATTTCAATATATCTGCCCGTTTATGATCTCTTCTTTTGGTCTTTGCATTATTTCGGAGGGGGGGGTTTGTGGGTTGTGACAGTGATCTGTGGGAATGCATTGATGTGTGTGTTGTAGTGGGTGTGGGTGGGTGGGTGTGTGCCGGTAATCTTTTCCCTCCCCTGTGTCGTAGGTGCAGTACTCACCGATGTCTTCCGCGCCGCCGGGCGTGCTCCTGGTATATGAGCAGGAATAGGAGTGCGGGGATGACCTGCAACTCTGGCTCCATACTGCCGGAATCTCGCGTGGAGTGCGTAGAGGTGAGCGTTTTCCCGTTCGTAGTCTGTTTCCGCCGTGTTCTTATCGGCGGTGCTCCCGCCCCGGAAAAGGTGGCAGATTGGTGGGTCGTAATAGGGTGGGCGGTACATTGTCTGCCGCCGGGCTGTTGGCGGGAACCGCCGCGCTGTTTGTTTGTACCGCTGTGGCGGTCGGAGTGTTAAGTTGGCGGGCTGTGTTGGCGGTTCCCGCCAGGGTCAGAATTGCATATTTTAGACCGCCGGCCTGTTGGCGGCTTGGCCGCCGCTTTATCACCGACCGCCAGGGTCAGAATGAGGGCCTCTGTCTGCAGTAGTCAGACCCACTACCATCCATCCATCAGGTAAGTGTGCCATATAGTGTTGTAAACTATTGATTCCCAAATAGTTCAGAGTAACCCATTCCTTGTGAAGAGATATTAGCAGATATTGCCACTTTTTTAAGCATCTGATGGTGTGTGATATGTTCTTGGCATAATCAGTGATATCTTTGTTACTTTTGCATATACTCTTATATTTGATGAAGAACATTAATTATGGTCTCACTTTCTTCTGAAGCTACTGGATCAAGGACCACCTCTTTCACCACACACTCAAGGAGCCAGGTTTAGCAGCTGACATCACAGGGGATCTCAATACCACACAGAGCTGTGGCTAGAGCTGGTGAGTTTGATTTTGCTTTGCACATCTGATTTCAAAACACTTCAATGCTACAGTGTGAGCTTGCACGTGTAGGTTTACACAAACCACATCAGATAAATTCAAAGAACATTGGACCCAGGCCTTGTGTTGTAGTACATGATATGCAGTGGAAAATACCTATTATGTTGCAGGCTCTGTCTTTCAGGTGCTGAGGCCAATGAGTCAATTGACGAAGCGGAACCATCTACCAGGGTGGCGGGCAATCCGAGGAAAGAATCCAATCCTCCTCCCAGCAACAATTTGAGAGGCCTGCAATGCCCAAGAAGTGGAAGATGAGCAGGAAGAAGAGGATAATGTGCTGATTGTGAAAGATGACCTGGATTATCCGGAGGGCATTGTTGGGCCACTGGGCAAAATACTGAAGGCAACAACAGATCTGGTTGCTTTGTGCCTCCTACTTCACCTCTGAGGATTGCCCACTCCCAGGAGTCAGCCAACCTGCCACAGCATGCACCTACCCCAACACAACCATCCCCTCATCACAGCCCTCATATCCAAGGTAGACGTGTTGCATCTCTCGCACACTCCTCCCATGGCAGTGCTTTCCTGGCCTTCTCACAAACATCTGAGGGACCTAGCACCCATGGTGAGGAGCAGGCACCCTCTAAACACCAATGTCCCCCCCACAGCCTCCCACGTGCCACCCCTCCCCATGCTGGTGGGCCCGATGGTCGTATCAGAGGTCGTTCCATGTGGAGGGGGCTGGCAGATGATCAGCGTGGACAGTGGGAGGATTAATTTTCCCAACAGCAGGCTGATGTGGGAGAGGACATATAGGGGCTACACCGTCTGAGTTGTAAGATTCACCACAGGAATTCCCTCGGATGACTGACAGACAGATCTGTGTCTTGGACAGGAGTGATACATCTTGCCAAGACATGTAAAGAAGGCAAAATGACATCATATCTATAGGGAAGAGAGTGCAAGACACAATGCCTTGCCCATTAAGAGGATGGAGGGCATTTGAAACTGTTTCAAAGTCTTCCTTCACAGTCAACACATGAAGGCGACCAAATACACCTACCTGCACCACAGCCCCATCCATTCACTTGCACCACAACCTGCACAAGCATCCCCCTCACCACCCTCCCGCAAATGCCCCCCGTCACAATCATGCACCATACCCAGTCAGATTCCCCCAGCGGTACAGGCATCCTCACCCCCTGTACAGGAACCTCCCCCACCTGTGCAGGCATCTTTACTCCCCCCTGTCCAGGCACCCTCATCCCCTGTACAGGTATAGCCCCCAGCTGTATAGGTACCCTCATTCCCTGTACAGGTAACTCCCCCACTTGTCCAGACACACTCACCCCCTGTACAGCTACCTCTCCACCTGTAAAGGCACCATCCCCCTGCACAGGCACCTCTCCCCACCTGTAGAGGCACCCTCACTCCCTGTACAGGCACCTCCCCACCTATGAGGTAGATACACCACACCTACCCACATATCCTTACCAACACGGTAAAAGCACTTACTCACAGAGATCCTCACCACCACTATTGTGACGTCGCAAGAGAGATGCACCATAATCACTGTAAAATATATTTTCTCTAATTATTTGTAAATGAAAAGATATTTTTCACATTTCAGTACTGAGTTGAGTTATAGTTTGTGATGGTCAATTGATTACTCCTGTTTTAGGCCATACATGTTACAATAAATGTGTGCGAGTAAGACATGTCAATTTGCAGGACCATCCGTGTACCAAGGTATCATGTTGAAAGCATAGCTAAACACCTATTGATGTAAACTTCCATATTTTGAATCCATAATATATAATGAAACACACAAGTCAGAGATGTTGTTCCAGAAATATATATTGTACTAAATAAATTAAATGAAAAACTGTCTATTGGGAAGGGAGAAATTAAATCAAATAAAATCTTATGGTAGATCAGGCAAAGGAACTTGGAAGGGGGTGGGCAAAATATAACACTTCAGGAAGCATCAGGGGAACCAGTTATTGTACAAGAGGTGTAACAAAAGTCCACAGTTCAAACAATGTCCAGTCACTGGTCATCCTCACTGTCCTCCTTGACAATAATGTTTAGGACCTCCGCTCCTGTGTGTTCACTCCTGCTGGCCGAGGAAGGACCAGACACCCCACCGGAGCAGTAAACATGAAGGGTAGGAGAGAAAACAGAGAGGGAAGATGTACTGGGAAACACTACAACATTAGTTTGGAGGGGTCGTTGGGCTAATGTAGACAATATGGCTGCACCCAAGGAAGTGAAGGAGGCAGCAAGGGGGGGCATTTCTCTAAAATGTGCCACTCAGGAACATATGGAATTCATCCCTGAGAGATCCGAGAGGACATATTATGCTCAGCCTCAGATGCCATCATCACTCCCTGGGATGCAGCCACAGGAGTAACAATACATAGAGGGGTTTGGGTTGAATTTGAGGCGCGTCGGGTGTCGGGGGCAAATGTGTCCCTTAGCTCTTCTGGGCAGGCACGTGGAGGGGGATTTGAAGCTGGAGGCGCCAATGGAATGGAACCTCAGGAGTTAGGGAGGGGTCTGTGGTAGGCACAGATGGTGATATGGCCTGCCCTGTGGACATCACTCTAAATTCAAGGTATTGTGGTCCAGAAGAAGATCCACATTCTTCTCCCCATGGCTGGTAGTATCCCTATTAATGCCAACTCACCAGTGGCATCAGTTTTCACCTGGTAGTGTTGGCTTGATCCAGATGGGTGCACTCCCCCTGCTTTTTTTGTAATCTCTGTCCTCCTCCTCACTGGTGCCATCTAGAGGACATATCCACTGACGAGCTGAGGTTCTAATGGTCTGCCCCTGGTCCTGTCTAGAAGTTCCTTAGCCAGCCAGATCTGCTAAAATAACTGAAATAGAAGGCAAACAATTATGTAGTTGGTGTACAATTCATAACAAAGCTCAAGAAAACATGAAGGAATTGCTGACGTTGTACTCCTTTGAACTCATTAACTAATTATATGTTTTTTAACCCAAATGTATGTGTACTATCGCTCCATTGTCCTGAAATTACTCACACAATATCATCTTTCTCAATTTTGGTCAGTATTCTCTACTGTGTTTACTAATCTTCAGCTTCAGCATTAGTGCAATGCGAGTACAATGGAAGATAGTTGTCTTCCAATGTAAGTTTACAAGTGGAGATGGGGCCTAGTCTGGATAGATATATCAACACTAAAAGTGGTTCCAGAGTTATCCTGTAATGTGCAGTCTCAGCAGTCTTATTTTTGTTATCAAATGTCATCTGTTGTGTAGCATATTAAAAAACAGCATTCATACAAAATTGGGTGTACATATACAATTAAGGCCTTGGATATGACCTCTGCAACGATGTGAATCAAAATATTGGAATCTCTATTGACAACATCAGTCACTATGTTGCAAATGCCACATTTAGCATGTTGACTGCTTTGTTTGTGTTGTACACTAGAAATCACATGTGCAGAGTTAGGACACCTACCTAGATATTAGAAATTAGGTTTGTGCCTCTGTTGAGAAGATATGTGTATTTCATATTCACTTGGATATGTTTGTATCGTTTTGAGTGAGACAAGTATCACAAAGTCTGCATTTACTTCATGTTGAAAAAATATAATTTTCAACTAGGAACGAATTCCCACATACAGCATGCATGATACAGCATCCAACACCCAAACCCCTCAAATACCAGCACTAGACATTGTGCAAGCCATTCCTTCATCATTGGATACATTGGTTATAAGGCCCTTAGTTGACTTGTCATGATGTTGTAAGTGCATTGAATCATTAAAGTAACTGTAAAGGAAATGTATCCCAGTTGTGTTTAGAACACTACAAGTCCTAGAATTCCCTCAAAAGCAGTAGTCCAATTGCTCCAAGTAAGCATAGACCTTATAATACTGAAGCCATTACGCAGATAGGGTGAAAAGTGACAACAGAACCATGATATTATATCTCTTTCACCACTCACATCATACTATCAAACACATAATGCAGTGCATGCGCTTACCAGGTCTCTCCTGCTCAAACTTCTCCAGCTGAGCATGGAGGGTCAGTCAGGTTGTCTTCAGGATCCTCCTGTAAAGTGGGCTAAGGAAGAGCTTCTGTAAGTGGGGCTGGTAGGACAGGCCCTATAAGTCCTGGGCCTTAGTTCCAGCCCAGCATTGTAGGCTCTCCCAGCGCATGTGACACATTAGGGCCCGCCCATGGTAAATGTCCATTACACTGCAATGCACTGTGATATCTGGCCAGAACCTTTTTTGTGCTCCAATACTCAGCTGTTCCTCTGAGTACCCATAAAGCTTAGGGTACTTATCAAGCTCCCCCTCATTTAGAAGGTTTAGTTCAGTCTCACTGAAAGGGGGTGCCTTGTCCTCAAGTCCCTCAAGCCATGTTGGGGGCAGGTTAGCTAAACAGAGCAGCAAGATGGCAGAGGATCCTGCTTGGAGCAGAGGATGGTTAAGAATGGCCATAAAATGGCTGCCAGTAACTTCTTGTGTCAAACTTCCTGCTGTGTATCTCCTATTTGGCATTTCCAGTATAATATCTTTGGGTTCTGGCCCAACCGACTGACCGGGTATGGAGTTTACATATTTGGGGCGGAAACTGCACCTTCTATGTGTTTTGTGGTTTTCATTAATAAATTCAGCAGATTATAATTCCTCTAGAGTGTATCTCATTCTTACTGCCAGAGGGCGACAGGTACATTATTTATAAATTGCATGCTCTGGTTCATCTGAGTAAAAATAAGAGTCCATATCATTCTTCCATGTGCCAAGATGTATTTCTTTTATTGTTCTATGTGTCTTGAAATGTTGTAGAACATCAAATCCCATGTATACACAGCAAAAAACAGCCAAAAGTTGCACAACATCAAGGCTCTTGTTATGATCCTGGCGGTCTTGGAACCGCAGACTCGCAAGGCAGTCGGACTTTCGCCAAAGCAGCTGCCCGGCCTCCACATTATGACCGTGGCAGAGTCACCACGGTCCGACTGCCGGAACCGCCAGGTTGCCACCGGTCGACAGTCTGGAGGTGCCGGAGGTCTTAATCCGCCAGGGCAGCGCTGCAAGCAGCACGGCCCTGGGGATTACAAGTCCCCTCTCTGCCAGCTTTTGCATGGCGGTTCCACTGCCATGCAAAGGCTGGTGGAGATGGGCTGCCCATACACGTGGCATGGGCAGTGCAGGGGCCCCCATGGAAAGCCCCGTTGCATTTTTCACTGCCTTTTTTTTACAAGCAGTGAAAAGCACGATGGGTCACACCCGACACATCCCAACATTGCCGCCGAGCCAGCGTCAATGTTGTGGCCTGTTTCCTGCTGGACCAGAGGGCGGAAATGCTGTTTCTGCCCGCTGGCTGAGCGGGAAACTCATACTAAGGCCAGCAGGCGGAAAACTGGTGTGGCGGTTTTCCATGCCAAACTCAAAATGAGGGCCCAAATCTTGCATATAAGCAGCAATACAACAGCCAACATGTGTTTCGAGACACAATCTCTTCTTCAGGGCTATACAATACATATAAAGAAACTAAATGAACTAATAGTAATAGACATATATTCATACAGGTATATACATTTGTTGTATCTTATTAGTCTCCAAGTGTTTTCTGTGATCAGATATATAGCAATATATAAATATTTATGGTTTAACATTGTATTTTATAAATCTTGTTTATATGATTTTTTAATAGTCCTATTTTTTGTTGTAATCTTAAAGTTTAATCTTAAAGTTTAATTATTTGAATTAAATAATTTCAAAATTATTTTATATTTTCTGAATATGTTTGTTGAAATACATTTTTATGTTGATTTTATATGTATATTTTGGTTTTTTTTAAATTAGGTTTGGAAGCAATCAATCTTAATCCTGCACATTCCAACACTTTCCTTACTGGCACTAAGGTTGGTGTTGAAATACTAAATGTGACTGAATCTGAACTGTCCAAAGTCCAACAGTTTCCATATTGTTGCTGAGGTTGGGGTGTAAATGATAAATCTCTCCCCTCCAAAATTAAGTACTTTCTCTACTGTTGTTCAGGATGGGAAGGTAATAGTAAATGTGTCCCCTACAGAGTTCAACATTTTCCCTAATGTTACTCAGGTTGGACTCAATCCCTCCAGGAATAGTAAATCTGACCACTCAAAATCCAATACTTTCACTACTGTTGGTTATGTTGGAGAAGGAATAGTAAATTTGAACCCTGCAAATCCCAACACATTCTCTACTATTGCTCAGGTTGGAGTAGGAATAGTATCTCTGACTTTTCCAAAGCCCAATACATCCCCTCTTATTGTATGCCAGGTAGGAGAGGGAATAGTAAATCTGACCCCTCTGAAGTCCAAAATTTCCATTCTATTGCTTATGTTGGAGTGGGAATAGTAGGTCTGATTACTCCAAAGTCCAACTCTTTCCCTACTATTGCCTACTTTACAGAGGTTAGTGTTACTGTTGACAATGCAGACCTCTAACACTTTTGTTACTGTTGCCTAGGTTGGAGAGGGAATAGTATTTCGGACTACTCCAAAACCTAACATTTTTTCGAAACCTCTTTACATTAAAGTAATAATGTGTTTTGTTTTATTTATGTAATTTGTTTATTATTGTTTCAATAAAGTTATAATGGTCGGTTTATATATGTATTTTTTATTTTTTATTACTTGGTGTTAAACTTGCTATTTTATTTACATTACAGGCATATTTGTTTATGACCAATGTGTGTAGTGTATTTATTATATTAATATCTTGCTTGCTTAAATATTTTTTATTTGAATTTTGTTTTTTGCTTTATTTTCTAATTCAATTTTACTATTAATGTTTTCTATTGTATAGTTATATGTTATTATTGTTTGAGTTATACTGTTTGTATTGATGTATTTTTCATTTTAATGATGTTATCTGTTTTTATTTTAAAATGGTTTATTTATAGTCTTTTTAATTATTATATATATTTTTTTTATTTTTTATTACATGATTAGTTAATCATTTTATGTGTTTACATGTTGTTTGTTAGTTAAAAAAATGTTTTAAAGTTATATATTTTTTATTTTTGAGTTATAAAATGCACTTATATTTTCTATACTATGAGTATATTTATATATATATTTTGTAATGTAATATATTGTCTGAAGTTACTATAAAATTAGATACTTTGAATTCTTTATATTTACCCATGTAATGACAATATTTATGTCAACTATAGTTATTATCTTTGTACTTTATGTAGTATGTACAGTCGATATTTGTGTCCTCGATATTTTTTGCCAATAGCATGTCATAGAACAGGGCTACCATTAGACCTCACATGTATTAGTGTTAAATTATTGAGCTTGTGCATCGTTTCAGGAATAGTCTCTGAATATAGACCAGGATACATTCAGAATAAGAGGGCATGTACTTCCTATATGTGGTGAAGGAGAGGGAATAATGCATCTGGAGCAGAGAAGTAAAGAGTGCATCACCCCAATGTGGAAGGGATGAAATGCTTGAAGTGGTAAATACTTCTTACTAAGATTACCCTTCTTAGTGCAGGGGTTTGCTAGTGAATCTTAAGGGTCTAATGGTCTTTGTGTCATCCTTTAAGATGGGGAGCACAAGGGATGATGTGTGATTCAAGGGGGATCTCATATCATTTGAATAAATGCAAAGGGGCTTGTAACTGACAGGGACTGATATTAACTGATAGCTATTGTGTGGCATACCCTACAACATTGTATGAACCTAACAGGAGATATAGCCAATGTATGTCCCAGAGTTATAGATTTATGAACAGTTCATTAAGCTCTAAGGCAATCTCCCAAACATATAGAATGCTACTGAAAATGCCCCATGTGATTTGGGTAGTCAGTGATCACAATGGTTCCATCACCAAGAAGCGTTGGACTGCTTTAAATAGTGCACACATAATATAGATTGTACTGCTATAACACAAGGTAAGTATAGATAAGTGGATGTGGAGTTAGAATAGTAAATGCATACTTACCTTGATGATGTACAGCAGGGGATATTTCAAATGTTGTATAGTGATATACAAAAGGAGAGAAACATGATTAAAGATGTTCATGAGTATGGGCGTGGGAACTTCTAGAAGGCTTTGTCTAGAAGCTAAATGCACAATGGTAGTGCTCCCTATGCCTTGCTATTGATTTAGCAGATCCCAGTTGGAAGCCACACAAGACGAGACTCCAACATGATCTCAGAATCCCACGAGATCAGGGGCCCAAATGCGCTCATAAGGAGATGTGTATTATGCCCTTAATGATGCATGGACTAATTCAACAGTTTTCTATTAATGTAACCCTTAGATTATGTTTTTTGTCATAATTCAAAAATAAAATTATTTAAAACATGAGTGCTGAAAAATATGGCACTTTTAATCAGAGTCAATCTTTCTCCAATAATATTAATCAGGTGTGGGACGACTACGAAGAACCTGACCCTACCAGTCGATCAGAGTGCAATGACTAAAGGGGGCAAGCAGGCTGCTCACTCAATTTGCTACATAATGGCAGCGAACATACGTTTCTCCAGCTACTATTTAACTCAATTATGTTTTCCCAATAGATACATTTTTCATCTTCTGAACTTTAAAATAAACACTTTTCATCAGCATGATGTAAGGAAAAAACGTTGTTCCTTATTCTACAACTCTAAGAGTGTTTAAATGTCAAGAAAAATAATGCTGTCATGTGCAGAATTTAAAATGTAAGCTTAAAGAAAATAAATGCTTTGAAATGCAAAGAAATGTAGTAGGCAGTCATATTAACATATCCCAGGCCTGAATAGCTGAAGCAGCATTTTTTGACAAGCTCATCTGGTTTAAGAATGTGAAATGTTATTTTTACTCACTATCCCATTGGCATATTTTTCATAATGAATAATAGTTGTATAAATTGTTTTAGTTTAACTCTGTAATTGAATGGTGAGAAAGCTTATAAGCATAAACTGTGCTGATAAAAATGTTTCACTCTAGATTGCTGTCTGTGGACTGTTGTATTCCTAGTGAGAAGAAGATGGAGTGATTCTTTTCCCTGTTCCCGGGAGGGCATCGAAAGCTTATTGGCTGACCAAAGAAAGAAGAAACAACATGTTGCAAAAGCTTAGATCGTACTATCTATATCAATGCATGTTCCTAGAGTAGATTACCTCATTCATTTGCCACTGCTTTGATTACTTATTAAATATGAACTAATATTTGATGCCAAAGCTTTATGCTTATTGATCTCTCGCTCTAATTGGAACTCTTTTGGGGTTTCAAATAATAGATGTTTAACCTTCCTTATTCTTAGAATGGGGATTCTCTGCTTTATGAAACACGCTTAATGCATTTCCTTGATTTATTGATTATTGATAAACTAATGAATGATTTTTGATGAATTTATGTACTAATTCTAATAAAGATGAGCTACTGAAAGATTTGACTCATGAAGGTTTTTAAAAGGCACACAAGCTCTCATTACTGACTGAAAATATATTTGAAATTGTGATGACAAACTAATTGATGTGCAGCTCTTGGTTAATCTCATCCAACATCAAAGATCCATTGACCCAGAGTATAACAGTCAGGATTTCTCCCTGATGAGTTGGTATCCCTTACCTTGTAAACCAATATTTAAAATGAGATACCCTCTCCAGCACGGCTGATGACATCAATATATATTCGTAACTTTCCTTTTTATATTTTCTACCATTCCCCAACAAACAATACAAGTTCTTTGCTGCTGGCATCCATAAAGAAGCCCATAGTATAGCCACATACAATGGGTTTGTTCCACTCCATTTCTGGACGTAAAAGTGAGGGTGCAATACTCTATCATGATTTTAGACTCCTCATTTAGGCCACCCAGATTAAAATCTATAAATGTGAAATATCCTCAAATCTTTGCCTCAGACCTTGCCTTCTACACTTTCTCTCTGATTATGGTGTAGGGTGAACAATAGGTAGTTGCAGTCTTAAATTCCAAATCTTCAATCACAATCTCAGTACTCTCTTCCCCATTGGGGACTAGTCCTGAATTCTTACTTCAAAACAATACATCCAGCTTTTTCCAGTTTAACTGTTACTCTCATTTATATTTATTTCTTCATATTTTTATTGTGTATGTAACATGAAAATCCAAAACATCAAGAAAAGTACTACGATTGCACGCTACAGCTGCACAGTCAATAATGTGCACTTGTATGTTTGCTGCTCCTTATCCCATTGGGGGCATGGATAATCCAAAATTCAGTCTTGCATTGGTTGTTCCTTGCAACTACCCAATTTGAATGGTCACTTGTTAGAATGCTGCAGTAGGTACCCACACAAGCCGCATACCCGCTTATGTATGCTTCTACGGCCCCAATATCCTAAACCTGGAGCACCCCGACCATGATCGCCCTGGGAGGTCCATCACCAAGAGGAAACCCTGCATCCAGCAGAATTGAACTCGAGCTAGAGAGTCCTCTGGAACGAACACCATCCAGATGTCCCAGGTGAAAGATGTTTCCATGGGCCGAGGCCCTCTCTGGCTTCGGAACCCCACCCACCAGGACAAGCCTTAATGGATTGCACTCTGGATTGAGGTCTCACTGGTTGCAGTCCCAGGACAGACTGTACGAGACCATGACACAGGAGGCCTACCCCTTCACATTGGAGGACCACCCCACTGGTGTCTCTCCATACATACACTCCCATGTCTCCAGATGACTAAACTACTTGTCATGTCCTGGAATGTGAATGGCTTCTTGGATTACATTAAATGAACAGCAATCCATAATTACACCAAACGCTTCCAACCCCTTTTCCTGATGCTACAGGAAACCCACTTATTGGGTTCCCATTGCTAATTCTTGCAGAGGTACAGATATGACAGGATATTCCACGCCGGGTTCCTGCACTGACCTCATATTACTTCCTACTACTGACACACTAAGTCTAGCCTTAGTTTCTATCCACCCCAGAGACGTCTCAGATCTTTCTCCAGTTACCCTGACCCTGGAGAATATATAGCAACTTAACACATGGTACCTGAGAGCTTACTAATGTGGTGAGTTTTTCTCTGTAAAAATCGGTAAATACTTTACAAGGAACCAAGGCACACTAGACCCTCCCCGAACACTGTGGGAAGTGAATAAAGCCACCATTAGGTGGACTGCCAAGTGTATATCTGGAGTAAGGAAAAGGAGACAGCCAGAGACATGACCACCATAGAATCCAACATCCTTGACCTAGAGAGGTGCTGTACTAAACAGGCGACAGAAGCTGTCATCAGACAAGTGATCCTAGCCAAAATGATCCTAAAATGGATTGCCATGGCGGAGGCCCAACAGTGCTGGAAAGTCTTGCAACAAAAACTCTATGAGCAGAGAAAAAAAGCTGGGAAACTACTATACTGGCTGGCCACCAATCACCCACAAGAACACACACAACATACTTTTTAAAGCATTTCTTTTACTTACTTCAGCTGACAGGGGAAGCCATATTCTAGCTAATTGTACTCCAATTTTTATAATAAATCATTATTCACTATTAGTGTAATAAAATAAATTGAGAGAAAGCAAAGAGATTGGAGTCCCAACCGACGCTCCACTGAAGAATAGGGGGTGCCTTGGGAGCTGCTACTGTGTTCTTGGCACTGCTTTCACCACCTGTGAGGCAAGGGGTTGCAAACACAGTGCATGGGGTCACAAGAAGCAAGCCAGGGATCACAGCTGCAACCAGTGGCAATCCCTAAATGACTTCTGTGACTGGTCCTTTCTCTCCAAAGTACTGGAGAGAGTGGGATTATGCTCCAGACTACGCAGATGCATTCAACTCATATTTCACAAACCCCAGGTCCGAATACTTGTCTATGGAGTGCTCTTGCAACCCTTCCCCATCCAGTTGAGAACCTGACATGGGTGCTCAATAACCTCAATCTTTTTTGCCCTTGCAATTGAACTCGTAGCATGACTGTTACTATGTGATGCCCAAGACTTCAGCTGGCATTGGGCAAATGTCATTGAAGACTATCACTCTTCATGCAGATGACATTCTCATTTTCCTCACCCACACACAATAGTCTCACCCATGATACTTGGAAATTCTAGACCTATATGAGGAGGCATCAGGCCTCTGAGTCAGTCGTCATAAATCTTTGTTAGTGCTTCTCCGAGGAAACCTTTCATCCAGACATGGCACCCTTCTATATCTGTACAAACCACAAATCTCAAATACCTAGGAATCCATACATCCACCGATTCCAAACTTGGAATCCCAAAAAGACCCCCCTCATGAGGGCCACTATATTTTTTAAACAAAGTTTATTGCATTTTTTTGGATCAATAGTAATACATACATGGCATAATGAGATGGTCAAATATCCTTTCAATTGAGACAGCAGTGTGGCAGGAACAGTGTAAATGTTTCTGTGCAAGGTGTACTACATAAATTGTTTACCACAGTACTCGGAACAATGGTATATGTAACAGTTGGTGGTAGATGGGGCCATAACAATGGATGATTTAACTTTCGAAACTTATGGATGGCACAAAACAAAGCAAATAGGAGCAAATCCCCCCTCCTTCCACAACCATCATCTCAGCACTATGCCACTCTGGCCTGTGTGTAGCCTAATAGAAACATGTGTGTGGAAGTTTAACCTGTACCTCAACCATAGTGATATTAAACTTGACACAGTATTTCTGTGCTACAGCACACCAGAGATAGTAGTGTGTAATGAAGCAATGCAGTGAGTGTCAGTGGGCTCCATTTAGTGACAAATTAGATGGCGCGACATAACAGTTCAGATCCTGGGAAGCATGCACATGAATCAAAGGTAGGGTGCATACTGGGGTTCACAAAGGAGACTACTCACTGCCCTCCTCTTGGAATACAAAGGAGTCAAGCCTATCATCTCATATCATAGCTATGGGACATTTAAGCAGACTGCAGTATTCCTCCCTACGCAGAGCAAAACTCTCAGCTGTACCCCATCGCATTATGTCCTCCCCCTACTGAAGAATAGGGGGTGCCTTGGGAGAGATCCAGCGTCTCATTAAGAGGCGTTTCGCTAATAAGTGGTCCAAGGCAATCAATCATGCCATAACCTTAAAGATTTTAGATTTGGGGTGCATTCCTAGGAGACAGTGTTTGACAGTTCACCAGTGGGTGAACTCAGTCAGGTCAGTCAAAGCCTTCTGCATGGTTGCCTTGCATCGCTTGAACTGGGCTAGGATTTGCTGCCGCATTTGAATGAATCCTATGCCTCTGACGTTCCACATCCATTATGACTATACTTGACATCTGACATAAGGCAAGATAACATTTCTTATACATACATGAGCCACCAATTGTATAAAGTAAACAGTATGAGAAGTGCCGATGATTACAGCATTTAAATAATTCTCTACTACTAGGTAACTGTAAAACCATTAGAACAGGTTGATGCTGTGTGCATTTGCTGTAGGAGTGGGTGAGCCGGAACCCACAACCAAAAGGAAGGTGGAATGAACAGGGACGGCAATACATCCCCAAGACTGTGCCCCGGGTCTCAATAACATAAAGCACAATACAAATGACCAACTGTACAGACATAAAGATTACAGTAGAGCAGAGAGACGGGGACCATTGTGATCTCATCTAGGAGCGACGCCAGCACCCAGAGGAGACTGACCCCGCACTAGAGCAGCACCAAGACTGCGGCCCAGGGATAGCATCAGAAGATTGGTTAGGTTATGCACCCCCCAAGGGAGAGGGTGTGTAAGTTTCCCCAAGGACCCGCTCTTGCTCTTCTGTGATATTGGGGGCAGGGCAGGTCCACAGCTATGCACTGCAGGGGGCATCATTGAGTCATGTCATCCTGGCGAGAGGGAGTAACATGATAACCACTGCAGCGGAATGGTTAATTAGTGTTATGCCGAGACCTGCTCACCAGCAGGAGTCAGAGGATGTCACCTGAGGTTTGTGGTGTTACTGAGGGGAACAAAGTTATACTGGTATTGGTGTTAGAGTCAGTCGCATTATTCACTGAGGAGCTAGGTCAAGGGGCAGCTGCTGTCTCCTGATTGAGGTCGCTGAGACAAGCACAGCTCATTTGCCCTCCAGGGCCTCCTAAGGGGAAGGCACCGTCCCAGACGATGACCAGCAGGTGGCCCCACGCTAACTCCAGCTGGGAGGGCCACTGAGATGTGTCGGATGGTGGCCCGGGTGATGTTGGTCTTCTATTGTTTGGGAACTGTTGCTCCAGACAATTCCATGCAGCTCCTGGTGAATCAAACAAGAGAGTACGCTGAGTGTGGGTTATCTTTAACTTGGCCAGGAATAGGAGCAGCTTAAAAAGAGGCGTGCTAACACTGGACTGCTAGTGTGTAATCTGGAAATTGTGAAACTGGTGCATTGTCGATTGCTATGGGTGCATTCTCTCTGGCACTTCGGAGGATGACATTGCAGTTCCTGATGTTTAGGATATGGTCCACAATGGCATCTTGCAGCTGTAAGGAGGCGGGTGACGCATAGCAACTCTGTGTGCCCTTTCAACCACAAACCACACTGACAGACCCTGGGATGACATTTTGGTTTTCAGCAATGTTCCTATATATTGTGTGGCACTGGAACCCCCTTTTAGGCATGCCAATAATGAATGTGTTATTACTGTGTGCTCACCCTTCAGCATCCACTGCTCATTCATATAATGTTGTGACCTGCTTTCGGAGCTTGTTGATGAGGGTGGAAAGTTCTACCTGTTGAGTGGCCAGAGAAGATAAAGTTGCTTTGTTGGTTTTAGCTCTATCGGCTAGTTTTCGGTGATCATCTTTAAGAATGCCAACCCTGGAATCTTGGCTCTCCCGAAGAATAATGTACAGTTTATCAGCTGGGGGGTCGGCCATTGTGGGGGGCACACTGTACCCCACAGCCTGCATGGAAGAACTGCAAGATTGGTTAGGCTGGGAATAGTTGAGGTTTAGCGACGGTGTTGGTTTGATAGATTTAGTGTGGCACATCATGAGCAGTAGAGATGTGAAGGGCCATGAAGGGTGACAGTAGGCATGGCCTGCACTGCAGCAGCAAGAGACAGGCCACACACCTGCCCACGGGTAGGTAGCTACATCAACCAGAAGCCAGCATCCACAGTTTTGTGCCATCAATAGGGTGGGGGCTCCCTCAATCACTCAACCATGTGTGGAGGTGCGATTTAGGTTTAACTCTCCCCACAGGTTGTCATTTCTAACATAGATCAGGCTTGAGCATCGGTGCAGCAGAAGTGACACATTCAGGGTCTGCCTGAGTGACCACAGGTACCCTCATGGGGAAGCACACAAATGCAGAAGAGTAAACTTCAGCTGAGCATGCTGAGACGGCCATAGAAGCATGAGAGGTCATCTGGGCGCATTTAAGTAAGCATCTCACTGTAATCCACTGCAATGGTGTTGGAGCAGTGCCAGGCACACTTTGTGAAAGGTGATTGGCTCCACCCACCGTGCTACCCCATCCCAGGTGACACAGCCTCATATCAGAGGCCACAGTGTATCCCAGCAGTGCCCTTCGGGACGCATAATATTTATCCAGTGGGATGATGTCTTTTAAAGTCTCCCGCACTGCCTGTGGGCCTCTAAGCACCAGCTCCTCACCACCAGCTGCACTGCGCCCTTGCATCAGCTGCCTCCTTGCCACACAGCTCTGGCCTGGGATGGCTGGGCCAAGGAAAGCCCTCACAGGTCCAGGGCAGGTCTATGGCCGTGCGTTGGGGTCCAGCCTTGCACCGCAATCCCCAGCACCTCAAAAGGGGGCAGGCAAACTCTACTGGGGCTGTCAGAAAATGCCACCAGATGTGACCTTTGGTAGGCCCTGGCAAGTCTCCCCACGGTGGTCCACTCCTCTGACAAACGGGGCCTAGAACCAGGCTCAAGGGAACTGCAGCTGAGTCATAAGTGCACCATGCAGTGATTATGCCATATATGTTTGCAGATGCTGGCGGAGTCCGGGGCTGGGTGCGGGAGAGTCAGAAAGGTCTACCCTCCATCTTCAGTGGTTAACCTCCCTCATGAGGGCCACCGCAGCCAACATATGACTCTAACTTCCTTTCCCTTACAAATATTAGGAAGACGCACCCTATTTAAAATGATTATCCTGCACTACTACCTCTACGTTTTTCAAAACTACCCTCGCTTCATTCCGAACATCTTGTTTTGGGAGCTTGCTGTAATGGTGCTGTCATGCCACTCACCTGGCTCTTGTTTGCCGACACAGTGCTGAGCCTTCTATCTCACCTAGGGTGACGCCTGATCAAGGAATTGTAACCATGAATCAAACACCGCCCAAGAAGGGAAGAGGGGATGGGACAAAATAACAAACAGAGAGATTTGCATGCCTTCAAGATCAGCCACCATCCTCTTGGAGTCATGCATGCATCTCTTCTCAATCCTGGAGAGCGTTGCCGTGGTCTTTGCATAATGCATTGTGCAGTGAGCTGTACTGTAAATAAAAGTAGAAGCAGTATTTATTAAACAGGTAATTGTACACATTCCTACTCGTGTTTACATGTATTTGATCAAGAACAATCACTTACACAGTAATGAATCTATTGCTGCATATACTCACAAAACTCAACAATTATTCTTGGAGTTTCAGCACTCCTGACAGGATGGTATGCGATTTTGACCCCCTGCGATACACCTTGTAATTTTAATTTTAGGCACGAGGTGCGCAAGAGTGTGCTCACATTCAATGCCTCTCAAACCTTTTGTGTTTTTCACTCTACCACACAACAAAGTTACAAGGCACTTAGGCCCTCATTACAACCCTGGCGGTAAATCCCGCTTACCGCCGTGGCGACGGCCGCCAACATACCGTGACCGTGTCAGAATTCCGCTAGGGGTATTATGACCCGCACGGAGAAATCCGCCACTATACATACAGCCACACAAGTCCGCCACACCAAAGGTCAGTGATAAACTGGCCGTAGCAAAACCAACACCATTACATCAACAGGAATACGCCCACAATATCACGACCCGCGAATCACTGCGGCGGTCTTTCAACCGTGGTAAACCATTGGCGGTACACACCACTGCGCTCAAAATACACACACACTTACAAAACCACACCACATTGGACAATTCAAACTACACACACCTGACACACATACACACACCACACCCACACACTCACACCACTATAAAACACACACCCACATTACCCACAACCCTTTCAACGAACATATAAAAACAAGCAGAGAGAGAGAAAAGCAAAGACCACACCATCACCCAGAGGCACAGAACACCATCACACATACACCATCCACGCACATCACATAATACATTACAACACAGCACACCACACATCACCTCACACATCGCTCACACTACATCATGGCACCTCAAAGACACCCCAGGTTTTCGGAGGAGGAGCTAAGGGTCATGGTGGAGGAAATCATCCGGGTAGAGCCACAGCTATTCGGATCACAGGTGCAGGAGACCTCCATTGCAAGGAAGATGGAGCTATGGCAGATGAGCATCGACGGGGTAAACGCCCTGGGACAGCATCCAAGAACAAGAGATGACATCAGGAAGAGGTGGAACAACCTACACGGGAAGGTGCATTCCGTGGTTTCAAGACACCAAATTGCTGTACAGAGGACTGGCGGTGGACCCCGACAACTAACAACATGGGAGGAGCAAGTCTTGGAGATCATGCATCGTGAGGGCCTCGCAGGAGTAGCAGGAGGACTGGACTCTGGTAAGTCAAATCTTCACTACTTTATCACCCCCACCCTACCTGCATGCCATCACAAACTCCTACCCCTACCCTCACCCCATCACTCCAACACCTCACATATACCCCACTATCACAACCCACCCCTCCCAATACCAAGCCCTGCATGCAACAACAATGCATGGACCCCCATCACAGACCTGCATGGACACCCATCACCGCAGCATGCACACTCAATAGACTCACCCAGCCCACATAATCACCAATCACACAAGGCCAAGGCGACAGTGAAAGCACATTTATACGGGGAAACACACCCATTGCACAAGATGCCACACACAGATACAATTACAATGCATTTGAATCCCAACAGGACCCCTACCCAACGTCACCGGACCAGAGGTGCCAGCTACATCCAGTCCACCCCCAGAAGAGGCCCACAGTGATGATAGCAGCTCTGCACGCCTGGATCTGGATGACCAGTCTGGCCCATCTGGGACCTCTGGACAGTCAGTTTCCCTGCCACAGTCCCAACCCACCACAGAGCCTCCCCCCTCAGGAAACACCAGCACAGCACCCACCAAGCGGGCCCATCCCTCTGTCCCCAGTACACGTCAGTCAGCAGTCTGTCCACCACTAGAGGGACCCCAGGCAACCCCACAAACACAGGACGATCAGAGACCTGGGGTCAGTGGGCACATGGTTCAGGGGACAGAGGCACATGGCAACAGGGAAACTGGGAGGACTGCTGTGCGACAGGGGGAGGACAGGCCCAGGGAACCCACTCTCCACGAGGCACTCTCCACCATCATGGGAGCATACCACCATTCCCAGGAGACCATGGGCATGGTACTGGCCAAGTTTCAGGAGACCCAGCGGCTGCAGGAGGGACAATACATGGGGATCAGGGATGACCTCACCAAAATGTACACCATCCTGGTCACTATAGCAGGGGTGCTGGCTGATATGGGCAAGACCATGAGGGAGGCAGTGGCTCAACAAAGGGCCCCTGACACTAGCCAAACTGAGGAACAGCCTTCCACCTCTGCCGGCGCTAGTGGACAGGAGACCCCACCACAGGACCAGCAGGCCGCCAGCACCCCACCCCCTGCAGAAGGAGAACCACCCCGCAAACGGTCCCTGCGATCCAGGCAGAAGACAGATAACATTGGCAAGACCCCCACCAGGAAATAAGACTCTCCTGATTGTCACTCTTCTGTCCAAATATGTCACCCTGTTCAACTTGAACTGCCATTACTCCCCTTCCTATGCCCCATTGGACAATGCACCTGTGATACAAATAGATTGGACTCCACCATCGACCTTCCTCCACCATCCCCCCAGCCCCTTGCACATACCCCTATACCCATTAGCACCTAAATAAACACCCTCTAATCAAAAACCAATCTGGAGTCAGTCTGATCTTTCACAAATGTATAATTACAACATTAGCAACAAATAGCACTGTAAATGTTCATTTACTCATACCAATGTATGACAGTTGTTGGACAGCAGTACATATAGCAGAATGCAGAATGGGGTACCCAGATCTCGAAAAAAGAAATCCAAAGGGAACAGTTAGTGTCCATAGACAGAGGTTAAGAGGCTAACATGTACAATGTTCCAAAGTATACTGAAATGTGAGGAGGAGTTACAGTCTCTTACCTGTGTGTCACTGGAAGTACTGCATGATGATATTCGTTCTGTTGTCAATATCTTCTTACTCTGCCTCCTCTTCCTCACTGTCCACAGGCTTCTCCGCTGCCACAAGTCCATCACAAGGCTCATCCTCCAGCAGAAAAGGCACCTGGCGTCTCAATGCCAGGTTGTGCAACATACAGCATGCCACGATTATCTGGCACACCTTCTTCGGTGAGTAGTATAGGGAGCCACCTGTTAGATGGAGGCACCAGATCTGGCCTTCTGAAGGGCGAATGTCCTCTCAATAATATGCCTAGTTCGGCCGTGTGCCTCATTGTAGCAGTCCTCTGCCCTTGTCCTGGCATTCCTCACTGGGGTCAGTAGCCATGAGAGGTTGGGGTAACCAGAGTCACCTGCAAATGTCGAGGGATACCTGTTAGACACACACTCATCCTTAGCCCATACCTAGACTCTTGCACATACTGTGTGGGGACTTTGGGCTCACCTATTAGCCACACTCAGAGCCTCTGGAGTTGGCCCATCACATAAGAGATACTGCAATTCCGCAAGATATAGGCGTCATGCACAGAGCCAGGATACTTGGCATTCACTTGGGAGATGTACTGGTCCGCCAAACACACCATTTGCACATTCATAGAATGGTAGCTTTTTCTATTTCTGTACACCTGTTCATTTCTGCGAGGGGGGACAAATGCCACATGTGTACCATCAATGGCACCAATGATGTTGGGGATATTTCCCAGGGCATAAAAGTCAGCTTTCAGAGTGGCCAAATCCTCCACCTGGGGGAACACGATGTAGCTATGCATGTGTTTCAGCAGGGCAGACAAAACTCTGGTCAACATGTTAGAAAACATTGGCTGGGACATCCCAGATGCCATGGCCACTGTAGTTTGAAAGGAGCCACTTGCCAGGAAATGGAGTACTGACAGGACCTGCACTAGAGGGGGGATACCTGTGGGCTGGCGTATTGCTGAAATCAGGTCTGGCTCCAATTGGGCACACAGTTCTTGGATTGTGGTCAAATCTGTATGTGATGATGATGTGTCTGTCTTCCATTGTCGACAGGTCTACCAGGGGTCTGTACACCAGAGGATGCCGCCATCTCATCATCTGCCCCAGCGGTTGTAGCTCACAGAGGAGAACGGTCAGCAGAGGGTCATTTACCAATAGGTAGCACAACTGTGTCTGCATGAATGTTAGTGAATCAGTGTGTGAAAGAGTTAGTCCGTAAATGCGCCAATATGTGGTGTGACGCAGTTAGGTGCCGTGCCATGCGCACCCCTGAAATGGCGGCTGCCTGACTTGTGAGGAGGGACAAGGGGAAATGCGGTAACTGCGCTGGCGCTGTGCAATGAGTATGACAGTCCGGACAGGTGAGTAATTTGGTTTCCTCCTGTCCTTTCCCTCTAGGTCACTGCCCACCAGAAGAAGGGTATTTGGCGTGCCATCGCGAAGGAAGTGCAGACCCTGGGGGTCTATCACAGACGGAGCATCCACTGCCGCAAGAGATGGGAGGACCTGCGCCACTGGAGCAAGAAGACGGCGGAGGCCCAGCTGGGGCTGGCCTCCCAACGTGGAAGAAGTGCCCATCGCACCATGACCCCCCTGATGTTCCGAATCCTGGCGGTGGCCTATCCGGAGTTGGATAGGCGCTTGAGGGCATCACAGCAGCCACAAGGGGGTGAGTACAGTGTCATAAAGCTGACTCTGGCGGGTTAGGAGGGATCTGGGTGGGGTGTGTGGGCTGTGGGTGACCCTAGGCCAGGGCGGTCATGCCAGGCTAGGTTCCTTGTTTACAGGCTCAGAAGCACCCCTACGCCAATGGTACAATTGGGCAGCTACTAGTGTGCAGGGTCCTGTGGGTGTCAGGTGTGCATGTGTTGGCGTTAGGCATTGTACCCCATGGGGTGGTGACTACCATAGTGACTGGTTGGGCAAGGCCTAGTGTACAGGGCAGCTCACTGTGTGTTGTGTCCGCCAACGGTAGTGGTGTTGCTGGCATTGACCATGTGTGTCCTCTGTCTTCCCCCCCCTTCTTGTTTTGTCACCCTGTCCTTGTGTGCATTAGCATCATCTGGAGGAGGAGCAGAGGCACCGGTGACGGAGGGAGCTGTATCCCACATGGCCCAGTAGGGAGAATCCACAGAGGGTGAAGGCACCAGTGGGATGGAGGGCGAGGGGAGCTCAACGACAGGAACAGGAGGGGATACCAGCAACAGCGACTCCTCCTCTGATGGAAGCTCCCTGGCGGTGGTGGACACCTCTATGCCCACCCCAACAACAGATAAAGCCGCCAGCCCCCCACCAGCACCGCCCACCCAGCAGCCCCTCAGTGTGTTTCCCGTGCCCGCTCACCCAGGAGGGTCGGCATCTCCTTCGCCCCAGGCACCTCAGGCCCTGCCCCAGTCAGCCCTGCTGCCCTCAGTGAGGCGGCTATTGACCTCATGAGATCCCTCACTGTTGGGCAGTCAACCATTCTGAATGCCATCCAGGGTGTTGAGAGGCATTTGCAACAAACAAATGCATACCTGGAGGGCGTTCATTCTGGCATGGCGGCCCAACAGAGAGCATTTCAGCCTCTGGCCTCAGCACTGATGGCAGCCATTGTCCCTGTGTCCATCCTCCCCCCTCCAACTTCCACTACCCAGACCCAATCCTCTCTAACTCAGCCTATCCCAGCACACCTTCAGACCAGCATGCACACACCTCAGCAGACAAAAGTGGCTCAGGAAAACATAAGCACCACACACCACACAGGCACTCACACAAGCACCATACCCATGCACACATCCAACATCCACTTCCTCCACTGTGTCCCCCTCCTCCACGTCCTCCACCTCCCTCCCAGTCTCGTCTCCACTCACACCTGCATGCACTACATCATCACCCACTGCCTCCATCACCAGCCCACCCATCACAACACACTGCTCACCTGCAATCACAACCCCCGCTACCATTCACACGTCCCCTGTGTCCTCTCCCAGTGTGTTTGTGAGCCCTCCTCCCAAAGTACATAAACACAGGCACACACCCACCCAACAGCCATCCACCTCACAACAGCCTCCAGCCCATGCACCTTCACTCAAACTCAGCAGACGTACACCTCCTACAACCACTACCTCTTCATCCACTTCCACCCCCCTCCATCTTCCCATCCCAGTGTGTCTAAACAACTTTTCCTAGCTAACTTGAACCTCTTCCCTACACCTCCCCCCCATCCATCCCCTAGGGAGAGGATGTCTAGATCTCAGCACAGCACTTCAGCCACCGCATCTGTGTCTGCTGTGTACCGTGCAAGTCGGGGTGGATCAAAGGCGGCACCCAACAGAGCTGCCAGTGTGCCACCTACAGACCTGAGAGAGCACCTGATTCCTCCACCTGCCAAGGTAAAAAAGGGGCCAGCTTCCAGCAGGGGAAGGATGCACCACACACCCAGCAAGGCCTCACCCAAACACAGAGAGGCCAGTGCCAAGGTCCCAGCAGCGACTGCCAAGGTAGAGAAGGGACACAAGACAAAGGGCACCTGCACCACCACTACGACCGCCACCTGCACCGCCGCAACAAACGCCACCTGCACTGCTATCTACACTGCCACTGCCACAACGTCAGTCTGCAGCATCCTCCCCAAGGATCAGCCATCCGAGGCTGCCAGAGATGGTATGGTGTCTCCCTCCACCACACCAGACACCAGCACCACGGCCAGCACCGGCAGCATCTCCGCCGAAGCCACCGTCACCTGCACCACCATCTGCCCGCCACGTGCCCAGCCACTACCAGTATATCGGACGTCAGCAGCATCAGCCGTCCGAGGCTGCAGGTGAGGTCCTGGACCCTAGACATGCCACTTGAGGCACCAGCACTGGCACGACCAGCAGTTGGCAGCCTAAGTCGCAGCAGAATGGAGTGTGGCTCTGCCTCCATGGAGTATCATGCTACCTGTTCCATGTACTTCCCGTGGCTCAGACACCCAGGTGAGAGGATGTTAACTGCCACACCCCAGGTGCAGCATCACTGGGCACAAAGCCCCCTCCAGAACC
The DNA here is from genome assembly GCF_031143425.1 of Pleurodeles waltl. Taxonomy (NCBI): domain Eukaryota; kingdom Metazoa; phylum Chordata; class Amphibia; order Caudata; family Salamandridae; genus Pleurodeles; species Pleurodeles waltl. The sequence continues at coordinate 801,275,399 of NC_090437.1, read as the reverse complement.
AGTGGAGAAAGGCATCCACTCCCCCAATCCTTGGCAGGATGAAGCACTCTGGGCACAAAGCCCCCTCCAGAACCAGTGGAGAAAGGCTTCCACTCCCCCAATCCTTGGCAGGATGAAGCACTCTGGGCACCAAGCCCCCTCCAGAACCAGTGGAGAAAGGCATCCACTCCCCCAGTCATTGGCAGGATGAAGCACTCTGGGCACCAAGCCCCCTGCAGAACCAGTGGACAAAGGCATCCACTCCCCCAATTCTTGGCAGGATGAAGCACTATGGGTACCAAGCCCCCTCCAGAACCAGTGGAGAAAGGCATCCACTCCCCAATCCTTGGCAGGATGAAGCACTCTGGGCACAAAGCCCCCTCCAGAACCAGTGGAGAAAGGCATCCACTCCCCCAATCCTTGGCAGGATGAAGCACTCTGGGCACAAAGCCCCCTCCAGAACCAGTGGAAAAAGGCTTCCACTCCCCCGTGGAGAAAGGCATCCACTCCCCCAATCCTTGGCAGGATGAAGCACTCTGGGCAAAAAGCCCTCTCCAGAACTAGTGGAGAAAGGCATCCACTCCCCCAATCCTTGGCAGGATGAAGCACTCTGGGCACAAAGCCCCCTCCAGAACCAGTGGAGAAAGGCTTCCACTCCCCCAGTCCTTGGCAGGATGAAGTACTCTGGGCACCAAGCCCCCTGCAGAACCAGTGGACAAAGGCATCCACTCCCCCAAACCTTGGCAGGATGAAGCACTATGGGCACAAAGCCCCCTCCAGAACCAGTGGAGAAAGGCATCCACTCCCCCAATCCTTGGCAGGATGAAGCACTCTGGGCACAAAGCCCCCTCCAGAACCAGTGGAGAAAGGCATCCATTCCCCCAATCCTTGGCAGGATGAAGCACTCTATGCACAAAGCCCCCTCTAGAACCAGTGAAACATGTCACCCACTTGAGAGACTGTGGCTTTGCAGTCCCCAGGACCAAGCAGTGGGCAACCCAACCACTTGAGAGACTGTGGCTTTGCACTCCCAGGACCAAGCAGTGGGCATGGAGCCCCCTCGAGGGGAAGTGGCGTCGTACCATCATCTGGCTAAGGTGACCCCCTCCCCTTCGCCCTGAGGTGCCTGTGTTTTTTTCGACCTGATGCCCCTGCAGTGTTCTCTCCGTTTTGAGGCAGGTGTCATGTGTGGGCTTCACCATGCTTTTTGTGGGACCACTGGTCCACGGACATTTACAAGGGACAGTGTAAGGCCTTGTGTACGTAATGTAAATATTTGTAAATACTGAATATTTAGAATCTATTGCTCTATCTGAATGTTCGAATATAACACTGGTTAAATGAATTTCCTTTTGTCCTTGTGTTCTTCCAGCGGGTGACGGGGTGTATCAGTAATGTTGTTGGCTGTGTTAGTGTGTATGTTGTTGTGGGTGAGGGTGGGGGGCGGGGTGTTGCGTTCTGCGTGTGTGTGTCACTCTCTTTTTCTTCCCCCCCTCCTCTGTGTGCTAGGTGCAGTACTCACCGTCGTCGTCGCCGTCTTCTTTCTACTTTGTGGTGTATTAGGAGATACACCAACATGGGTAGGATCTGAAATTCAGGCTCTATGGTGTCCTGGTTCTTCGTGGAGTGTCAGAAGGTGAGTGGTTCCCCTTCGTTGTTCTGTTTCCGCTGTGCTTTTGATGGTGTTGGTACCGCCCCAGAAAAGCTGGCGGATTGGCCTCTCATAATAGTGTGGGCGGTACATTGTCTTCCGCCTGTCTGGTGGCGGTGACCGCCACAGTGTTTGTTGCTACCGCTGTGGCGGTCGGAGTGTTAAAGTGGCTGTCTATGTTGGAGGTTTCCGCTGTGGTCGTAATCCCATTTTTTTAAACTGCTGGCCTGTTGGCGGTGTTACCGCCGCTTTAACACCGACCGCCAGGAATGTAATGAGGGCCTTAATCCCAAAGCCTCTCTATGCGCATTCATTAGACCAACAATAACAATGTCTCACTTCTCCCCAAAAGTCTTGGTATGCGCATTACTCCTATTAACAATGTTTCAGTGTTCAGGTTTGTTCTGTTTTCCTAATCAGAGAATCATAACAACTAGTCTGTTGGCCTTTTGGGCTCTGTTAGTGCACTTACCTTCCAGGGTGGTACTTAACCACGTTTTTAACTTTGTTTTCCAGATGTGATGTTGCAGAGACTAAGATTGCTGCATGTAGTAAGTTATCACCGGAATCGCAGGCAGAAAGCTGTCTGCGGCGTTGAAAAGCCAAAATGCAAGAATGAAGGGTCCCGTGGACAGCAGACTCAGTCTAGTCTCTCCACGGGATCATTTGAGGCAGGGAAAGTGATGCGGAGGGACAGGGATTTGAGGTAATGTGCTTGGGGGAGGGAGTTAGAGGAGGTATATGTCGGGGGGTGGGAAAAGGGGACCGGCCTCTTCCCCTACAGCACCCTTGTGGGAAGGAAGTTTTGTCGGTCCCCTGGGAAGTAGGTAGGAGGCATGTCACTGTAATGGCTCAAGGCCATGGTGCACCCACGGTGAGGGCCGCGTGGATCTACTCAGGCCTGACGTCCTAGACCGGGCCTGGGTAGGAATCTCGTGCGCTGCGTCCAGGGGTGTGGCGGCCTGCACATCGCCCAAGCGGCCCACAAAGCGGTGTTCTGCCGGGGGAAGGGTGCAAACAACACTGCGGTCCCTGCAGGCCTCAAGCCTGAATGGTAGTGGGAGGGGGGGGCGGGGCCTTTACATGCTACTGGTGGTGCAGCATGCCTTGAGCCTGCTCCTCTTATACAGGGTGAGGCCCCGGCTGTGGCAGATATTTTGGGGGCTGGCCCTAGTGGTAGATGGGACAGGGGCTAGCGAACCTGCCATTGAGGGGTTGGGTGAGGACCCTGGTTCTGGACAAGGGGTGGGGCAAGGCATCCTTTCTATGCAGGTGGTAACAGGCGACAGGGTGGCGGACAAGACGAAGGTCCGGATTTGGAAGCATGAATATGCTGATGTTTTGAAGCTCTTGCATATGGATATTCAAGTGAAGGAAGGATCCAAGGAGGAAGAATGGGAGTTAGCTAGGCGACGTCGGGTGCCAGTTACTATGGATAATTGGACTTCTGCCTTTTTGATATATGCTAGAATATATTGTGACAAGTTTCCTGACAGGGACATAGCGCTCTTTAAATATATGGACATTATTAGGAAGGCCCAGATGCATTTTGGCGCTTTTTCATGGCTCAATTATGATGAGGAGTTTCGGGCGAGTGTTAGTGTGAATCCTGACAAAGCCTGGGGCGATGTGGACTCAGAGCTTTGGATGCAGTGGATGGCATCTTCACAGTCAGAGGCCTCCACTCATACGCAAGTGGGCTCCCGGTACTTTATAAACCCTTTCAGTCCCGTCCCGCCTTGGCCGGGGTGAGGATGAGACAGCAATCACAGGGACCTAGATCAGGGGCATGCTGGAATTTTAATAAAGGCTTTTTTTCCAGACACCCCTGCAAATTCAAGCACGGGTGCTCCAAATGCGGGGGGGAAGCACCCAGTCCCTCAATGTTTTTCCCTCAATAGCCCTGCGGAACAGTGGAGGGCGACTAGAGGTAGAGGGGCGCAAGGCGCTCCTGGGCCAAAGGGCGCCTATGTCAATTAAGCTAGAGGTGTTGCGCCCCTGGCTGAGCATGTACCCTGACAGGAACATAACGAACAAGCTTGAATGGTTTTTTTTGGAGGGGTTTCGGATAGGTTACCAAGGACCAAGACACAGGAGATGGGCAGACAATTTGCAGTCTGCCAAAGACATGCCTTTGGTGGTAGCAGAAAAATTGGAAAGAGAATTCGCGGAAGGTATGATTCTCTGGCCCCTTTTTTGATTGGCCTGTGGATGACCTGATGATCTCCCCTCTGGGCGTGGTCCCCAAAAAAGTGGCGGGGGAGTTTCATCTTATTCATCAACTGTCTTGGCCAGGGGAAGCGTTGGTGAATTATTTCATTGCTCCTGAAGATACGCAAGTGGTATACGCGTCTGTTGACGATGCAATTCGCCTAGTGCAAGGCTATGGGAAAGAAACACAGTTGGCAAAATGCAACATTAAGGCGGCTTTCAGGCTGTTGCCCATTCACCCGGAGGATTTCAGTTTGCTTGGCATGCAGTTGGATGGGGCGATTTTTCGTGGACAGGGTCCTCCAGATGGGATGTGCTATTTCTTGTGCACTCTTTGAGATGTTTAGCACATTCCTACAGTGGTTTTTTCGTTAAGATATGTGGACACAGGGAGGTGACTCATTATCTGGACGATTTCTTGTTCATTGGGAGATTGGACTCAGATGACTGCGGAAGGGCAGTTTTGAGGGGTTGGCTAGAGAGATGGGCGTTCCATTGGCCCCTGAGAAGACCAAAGGCCCAAGTTGTGTTTTGACGTTTTTGGGTATTGAACTGGACACGGTTAACCTGGTGGCTTGTTTGCCCCAGGGTAAGGTGGCGGAGATGTTGGACTTTTTGGGGCAAGTACGATCCTTACATAAGATTGAGCTACGTAGGGCGCAGCAGTTGTTGGGTCTCCATGATGTTTCGGGTAGAGGACACGGTTTGGCAGGTACAAATTTTCTCGGATCCGGCTGGAGCCACGGGTTTTGGTCTTTTTTGAGATGGACGTTGGTGTGCGGAACAGTGGCCGGCACGCTGTTTGCAACAAGGCAGGAGCATTGCTTTCTTGGAGTTTTTTCCCCTGTTAGTGGCCTTGTCCATGTGGGGGGATGAACTGGCGAACAGGACAGTGGTGCTCCACGTGGACAACATGACAGTGGTGAATTTAGTGAACAGACAAAGGGCGAGGGATGTGATAGTGATGCATCTCTTGAGATATTTCATGCTCAAATGTTTATCACTGAATGTAGTATTCAAAGCGGTGCACATTCCGGGTGTCAATAATGCTATCGCGGATTCCCTGTTTCGTTCACAGTGGCACCGTTTTTCGGCACCAGCAGCAGAACGACACAAGACGGCGGTCCTGGCCGACATTTGGGAATGGGGGCGTGAGAATCACTGAACTGGTAGCGATGTCGCTAGCGGATTACACACGGAAAAATTACCGGCTGGCATTTGTTGGAGTTTCAGAATTTTTAGAATGTTGCGAGGAATTTTTGGGAGCAGAATGAGGCAGTGCTTCAAGCTCATACGATGCATTTTGTTTTGTTTTTGATCAGTAAGGGTTTGTCGACAGCAACTATTGGGGCCAAATTAGCAGGTGTTTCCTTTTACGGAAAGTTGTTTTTTGGTTGGGACCCAGCACGGGATGACATCCTAGGGAAAATGTTAGAAGGTTGGGGCAGGACTAGGGGGTGTGAGGGGAAAAAGGCGAGGGAACCCATCACATTTGAGTTGTTGTTGGAATTGTTGCATGTTTTGCCAGTGTGTTGCATGTTTTGCCAGTGTGCATGAGCTGGCATTGTTTTGCCTGTGCATGGTGTGGATGCTTTCTGGGCTTTCCGTGTCTCAGAGTTTTTGGGAGTGGGCAAGGCAGTCAGCGTGAAAGTGTCTGAGGTGTGTTTGAGCAGTGAGCGTTTGGGAATATGGCTGCGTAAGTCCAAGACAGCCCAAATGGGAAGGGGTAAGTGGGTTTGGTTGGAGATGGGGGGGAGTTTTTCAAACACAGATGCATACAGACAGTGATGTTGTTTTTAGGCATGCCAATGGTGAGAAGGTGACAGCTTTTCAGCTGTTGGCAGTTTGGAGGACTGCGCTGTGTCAGGTAGGCAGAAGGGCACAGTGCAATGGGACTCATTCTTTCCGGATAGGTGCAGCTACGGCGGCTGCTTACTTGGGGTGGGACTGGGCTCAGATTAAGCAGATTGGCAGGTGGAGGCTTCGATGTTGTGAACTTTATGTGTGACCCTGAGTTGGGAGGGGAATGGGACAGTGAAATGTTTAGCTATTGCAAGTGTTTTGTGGCAAGACGAGTTGACATTTATTCTTTTTCAGGTTGCGTTGAGGGCCCCAGGAGTGGGAAAATGGTCACCTGGATGGTGGGCCACTCATTTGTGCATTGGGCAGCGAAGAACGCCGAACGGGAGATCTATGGACGATCTTTGGGACTTCCGAGCTGCAGACATGAAGTGGTATGGTGGGGAAAGAGTGGCCTGCGGTGGGGTAACCTGCTTCCTTTTTTGACATCCATCACGTCAAGCTGGGGTTGTCCGGATTTGCTGATATTGCACTTGGGGGAAAATGATTTGGTAAAACTATCAGGGCTCACCTTACTGCAACATATGCAATGGGATCTGGAGCTGATTGGGTAGCAGATGCACGGTACGTGCATGGTCTGGACGGAGTTTGTACCCAGAAGGAAATGGCAGGGTGCAGTCAAGCATGGGGCTATTGACAGGGCCCGGAGGAAGCTCAATAAAGCAATGAGGGTTTTCTGCTGGACACAGGGTATTAGAGTACTGAGCCATGAGGGCATTATTGAAGGGGAATCCGGGCTGATGGTGTACATCTTTCAGAGCAGTGTAATGCTTACTACCTGATGGAATTGCACCTGATTGTGGGGGATCTGTTGGGGGAAAGGATGTGGCTTGGAGAAGCTGTATGAGTTATTGCAATGTTGCGGTTGGATCGCTGGTGGGGCAGCACAATGCCTAACGGGTTGTGCTGGGTGGCAGTAAATGGGGGATGGTGGAGAGTCAGATGCGGGCCTATCCACCCTTCCAGGGGGGAGAAAGAAGCAGGTGATGGATGATAGCATGGAGGATGCCCGAAGCAAGTTGGGGATGAAAGGAAAGGGGAAGGTGTGGGTGAATTGAATTGAAAGATGAGTGTACAGAGGCATAGTGAAAGGATGAAAGGGAAGAAGGATGGAGAGAAGTTAAAAGGGTGGGGGGGTTGTTAAAGTTAACAGTTTGAATTTCAGTATACATAGGCCCTCATTACAACCCTGGTGGTCAAAGACCGCCAGAGTTGTATTGGCGATCGTACCGCCAACAGGATGGCGGTACAATTCGCCATATTTTGACAGCGGCAGTAGCACCGAGGTCACACCGCCGAGACCGGCGGTTTTCCGCCATCGTTGTTAGACAGTCATAATCCCCAGGGCAGCGCTCCTTCCCACCAGCCTGTCCATGGCGGTAGAGACCGCCGTGGAAAGGCTGGCGGGAAGGGGAGTTGCGGAGCCCCTGGGGGCCCTGCACTGTCCATGCCCTGGGCATGGGCAGTGCAGGGGCCCCAAGGCACAGCACCACCCTGCTTTTCACTGTCTGCACAGCAGACAGTGAAAAGCGCGACGGGTGCATCTGCACCCGTCGCACAGCCGCAACACCGCCGGCTCCATTAGTAGCCGTATGCAATGTTACAGCCGACATCCCCGCTGGGCCGGCGGGTGGAAACTCTGTTTCCGGCCGCCGGCCCAGCAGGGATATTGAAATGCAGCCGGCGGGTTTGCGGCCGCTTGGCGGTTCAACCTTGGTGGGTGGCCTCCGCCGCCCGCCAAGGTTGTAATGAGGGCCATAATGTTGATGTAGGACATGCAATCCTGTCCTAATAAATGGCCTTTTGCACTAAGTACCAGTGTGTCAGTGATTATGTCCTGATGAAGGGTCCGCGGAGAGCGGACTAGGTCTAGTGCCTCCACGGGATCATTTGGTGCAGGGGAAGAGACGCGGAGGGACAGGGATTGGAGGTAATGTACATCGGGGAGGGAGTTAGGGGAGGTATAAGTAGGGGGTGGAAAAAAGGGACCTGCCTCATCCGCGTCAGCTGGCTCGCAGGAAGGAAGTTTTGCCTGTCCACCCACCCTACATGAGAAAAGGATTTTTTAGGTTTTTGATCTTTGAAGTTCGGGGTTCTGGGGGATCCCCAGTTATGGCAGGTTGCAGTCGGGGTTTAGTTGGCAGTAGATGGGGGAGGGTGGAGAGTCAGATGCAAGCCTGGCCACCCTTCAAGGGGGGAGAAAGAAGCAGTAATGGATGATAGTGTGGGGGATGCCCGAAGCAAGTTGGGGATGAAAGGACATGGGAAGGTGTAGGTGAACTGAAGTGAAAGATGAGTAAACAGAGGCTTAGTGAAAGGATGAAAGGGAAGAAGGATAGAGAGAAGATCAAAGGGTGGGGGGGTTTCTTAAAGTTGACAGTTTGAATTTCAGTATACATAATGTTGATGTATGACTAGCAATCCTGTCCTAATAAATGGCCTTTTGCACTAAGTACCAGTGTGTCAGTGATTATGTCCCGAAGACTCATGGGGAAGCGGGAGCCATCCAGAGGAGCGGGACCATTGAAGAGGATCTGTCCTCTTTGATCAGTGGTTAGGCCAAGCACTGCCTTTTGGTTTGGGCGCTGTATAAATAGCATTCCCAAATCCCAGATGGCTGGTTACACATGTGCGCTTCAAAATCTCACTGGATTTCGGGCAACACGCAGCAGCAACAGTTGGCGCATGCCGGGCCCCTGGGGAATACATGTAAGGAGTGTCACTTGCCTTATTTATGAAAAAGAATTGTGGACTGGCCCGGGGAACTACCGGTTACAATAATAATGCTATAATCTTGACGACATGGCAGGAAGGCTCCGGCTGATAATACTGTCTGGGATACAGTCCTTTTTTATTTATTTTTAATATCTTTTATTAACTTTTTAAGCAAAAATAGTGAAAAACACATATCTACCGTGTACAACAACCCACACCCTTCTCCCAAACCCTCCCCCCGCTTCGCTCCCAGCATACAAAATATAATTTCTCAATTGTCATTGCACTTCCGAACATAAAAACTGATCCTTCACAGTGTATTCTACATTGACATTTATGTGGTAAAGGCTTTGTCCGAGTCCGATTCCAAGGTTACTCGTGAACTGTCTGAGATTGTGGGGGTCATTCTGACCTCGGCGGTAAAAGGCGCTTACCGCCGGTCAGAAGGCTGCCACAACACCGCCGCGGTCGCGGTAAACCGCCACGGTCATTCTGACCCTCAAGAGGCAAACCGCCAAAAACCTGACATCAACAAAAGTCCGCCACACCAACGGCCAGCGTTAAACTGCCGAAGACCAAACCTCCACCGTCACGCCAACAGAAAAACGCCCATGCCATTACGACCCACGAATCCACGCGGCGGTCTTTCAACCGCGGTATTCCATTGGCGGTACACACCGCCGCGCTCAAAATACACATACAGCTCCAAAACACAGCCACATTGGACAATTTGAAATACACACACCTGACACACATACACACAACACTCCCACGCACCCAATTAACTATAAAACACACACCCACATCACCCACAAACCCCTACGACCACAAATCAGAGAAGAAGCCCAGAGAGAGACAGCACAGAATAGAGAACACCATCACACAGAGGCACACTACACCATCACCCACACAACAACCACGCACAAAACACCACACACCACTACACTCACCACACTCATCACCGCAAACACCACCCCACACCTCATCCACACCACCCCATGGCACCCCAAAGACACCCCAGGTTCTCAGACGCAGAACTCAGGGTCATGGTGGAGGAAATAGTTTGGGTAGAGCCCCAGCTTTTCGGGACACAGGTGCAGCACACCACCATTGCCAGGAAGATGGAGCTATGGCAAAGAATAGTGGACAGGGTCAACGCTGTGGGACAGCATCCACGAAATCGGGACGACATCAGGAAGCGGTGGAACGACCTACGGGGGAAGGTGCGTTCCATGGTATCCAGGTACAACATCGCGGTGCAGCGGACTGGCGGCGGACCCCCACCTCAACCCCCAGAATTTACAACATGGGAGGAACAGGTCTTGAACATCCTGCATCCTGAGGGCCTCGCAGGAGTAGGCGGAGGAATGAACTCTGGTAAGTCTCATCTCCACTACTTCATCCCCCCCACCCCACCAGCATGCCAACTCATACCCCCACCCTCCCCCCCACCACCATCACACATCCTCGTTGCTAATGTCTCACCATCACAACCCACCCATCCCAACACCAAACCCTGCATGCCACCACAAACCATCGACAGCCATCACCTAAGCATGACCACTGCACATACCCATCTCCCCCACAAACCGTCGTCACAACAGCCCCCACAAAGGAATGCCAGCACTGGGGTACAAAGGCACCCACCCATTGCACGCTATGGCACACACAGAAGCAATAACCATACTCTTATACCCCTGCAGGACCCGAACGCCACCACACCGCCCAGGAGGGTCCAGAAATGTCCATCCCACCCCCAGAAGAGGCCCCTAGTGATGACAGCAGCTCTGTCTCCCTGGACCCAGATGACCAGCCCGGCCCATCGGGGACCTCGGGACAGTCGGTTCCCCTCAGACAGCCACAGGCTACAGCAGACCTACCCCCCTCTGGTAACACCAGCACAGCACCCACCCAGCGGGCCCATGCCTCTTTCTCCAGGACACGTCAATCAGCGGTGTGTTCACCACTGCAGGGCACCCAGGTTAACCCACCACCCCAACAACAACAGGGACCTGGGGGCAGTGGTAGTGGGCACACGGTCCAGGGGACAGAGGCCCAGGGAAACAGGGGAACTGGGAGGGCTGCTGTGCGACAGGGGGGGGACAGGCCCAGGGAACCCACTCTCCACGAGGCCCTCACCTCCATCATGGGAGCATACCACCACTCCCAGGAGACGATGGCGACGGTCCTGGCCAGGTTCCAGGAGATCCAGGTACTGCAGGAGGAACAGTTTATGGGGTTCAGGGAAGAACTGAGAAACATTAGTTCCGCAATGGGCACCATTGTTGTGGCTCTCAACCAGATTGTCACCACATTGCGGGACCATGTGGCACCACAAAGGGCCCCTGTCACTAGCGTGGACCAGGAACAGCCTACCACCTCTGCCGGCGCTAGTGGACAGGAGGCCCCGAAACAGCAACAACCTGCCACCAGAACCCCACCTCCTGCAGAAGAAGAACCACCCCGCAAGTGGTGCCTGAGATCTAGGAAGAAGACAGAGTAGGATGCCAAGACCTCCGCCAGGAAAGGATACCCCCTGATGTCATCCCACTGTCCCACATTGTCACCCTGTCCAGCCTTAAACTGCCCCTGCTCCACCTTCCACAGGCATATGGACAATGCACCTGTGAGACTGAGAATCTGGACTCTGCCATGGACATTCCTCCACCATCACCCATCACCGATTTTCAACCATCTCCCAAAATTGAGCACTTTAATAAACACACTTATTGCACACAAATAATCTGGAGTCTGCCTGTTTTTGTGAAAATACAGTATGTATTAGACATAAACGTGCAAAAATGACCAGTTACATTGTGATGACAACATACCACTGTCACACAGCTGTAGTCCATGGGCAAACAAAGCAGAGGTCATGCAGTGGGGCCCACATCTCTGAAATTGGATGGGAAAGTCACAACTCTGTTAGCATCCACTGGGTGAAAAGGACAGACAGTAGAGAGGCAGGAGACTGTAAGTAAATGTAAAATGCCGTTGTTGATTCTCACCTGTGTGTTATTGAAAATACTGCTGTATCACTGTGTCCCTGTTGTCTGTGTCGTCCTCTTCGTCTTCCTCCTCTTCACTCTCCGAAGGCTCCACAGCTGCTACAACACCACCATCTGGACCATCCTCCCGCAGAAAAGGCACCTGGCGTCGCAATGCCAGGTTGTGAAGCATACAGCAGGCCACGATGATCTGGCACACCTTCTTTGGTGAGTACATTAGGGATCCACCTGTCATATGCAGGCACCTAAACCTGGCCTTCAGGAGGCCGAAGGTTCTTTCTATAATCCTCCTAGTTCGCCCATGGGCCTCATTGTAGCGTTCCTCTGCCCTTGTCCTGGGATTCCTCACTGGGGTCAGTAACCACGACAGGTTGGGGTAACCTGAGTCACCAATTAGCCACACACGGTGTCTCCGTAGTTGTTCCATCACATAAGGGATGCTGCTATTTCGCATGATGTACGCGTCATGCACTGACCCAGGGAACTTGGCATTTACATGGGAGATGTACTGGTCAGCCAAACAGACCACCTGGACATTCATGGAATGATAACTTTTTCTGTTCCTGTACACCTGTTCACTGTCACTGGGGGGTACCAAAGCCACATGTGTCCCATCAATGGCACCAATGATGTTGGGAATATGTCCATGGGCATAGAAATCACCCTTCACTGTAGGCAAATCCCCCACCTCAGGGAAAACGATGTATCTCCGCATGTGTTTCAGCAGGGCAGACAACACTCTGGACAACACCTTGGAAAACATAGGCTGAGACATCCCTGATGAAATGGCCACTGTTGTTTGAAATGACCCACTTGCTAAGAAATGTAGTACTGACAGCACCTGCACTAGAGGGGGGATCCCTGTGGGTCGGCGGATGGGTGACATCAGGTCTGCCTCCAGCTGGGCACACAGTTCATGTATAGTGGCTCGGTCAAGCCTGTATGTCAGAATGACATGTCGTTCCTCCATTGTCGACAGGTCCACCAGCGGTCTGTACACGGGAACATTCCTCCATCTCCTTGCAAGTCCCAGCGGACGGTGCCTAGGAAGGACAACAGCGAGCACAGAGTCAATCAACCCACAGGGACGTTCCCACAGCTTGCACAGTATACGATTCTCTATGCATTGAATGGCTTGTATGAGTGTCGATGCAAGGCCTAGGCATGTGTGACGCAGTAGAAATTAAGCCATGTGGGCCCTTGAAATGGCGGCTGCCTGACCTGTGAAGTGCGACAATGGGATGTGATGTCAATGCGCTGGCGTGGCACACCGTGGCGGTAGGCGGCCGAAGACCGCGGCGCAAAGCCGCATTGGTTAACATTGAACCCTATGCGTTTCAGGAGCCAATGACGAAGTGCGCCGGCGGTCGCGGGACGCACCGCCGCGGTATGCACCGCTGCGGACATGACCGCCATTTTCTATCTGCTTAATCACTCAAGACCTGATCATCCACAGGAGAGGACCTATACAGCAAGTGCTGCTGTGACCTCGGTCTGGAAGATACAATGGCTGCTGCGACTGGGGAAAGGGCCCCTGCCTTCACTTCAGAAGAATTGGAGAAACTCGTGGATGGGGTCCTCCCCCAGTATGCGCTACTCTACGGTCCTCCAGACCAACAGGTAAGTACACTGGGAGCATGCTTTGGGGGCAATGCCTGTGTTGAGTCGGGTGGATGAAAGATGGTGGGGAGGGGAGCGATTGAGGCATGCATCAAACGACGGATGAGAGCACGTGCCACATGGCAAGGGTGGGGATGGGGGCCATTCACATCGAGCATGCAGAAAATCATAATAATGTTATTTCTCCCCCTGTACATGTCACATAGGTCGGCGCCCATCAGAAAATCGACATTTGGCGTGCCATCGGCAAGGACGTCCGGACCCTGGGAGTCCACAACAGACGGGGCACCCACTGCCGCAAGAGGTGGGAGAACATCCGCCGCGGGAGCAGGAAGACCGCGGAGGCTCTGCTGGGGATGGCCTCCCAACGTAGGAGGGTTGCCAGTCGTCAATTGACCCCCCTGATGTCCCGGATCCTGGCGGTGGCCTACCCCGATTTGGATGGGCGCGTGAGGACATCACAGCAGACACAAGGGGGTGAGTACAAACACATTCTGCTGACTTTGCGTGCAGTGGAGGCGCCTGGGTGGGGGAGGAGGGCTGTGGGTATCCCTAGGCCAGGGCAATTTCTGTAGGCTAGGCCCCTCCGTAAGGCATGGCCCTGTGCCCCCGCCCCCCACCTCTGTAGGGTGCCAAGTACAGCTATCCATGGCCCTGTGTCACCTATGTGTGCAGTTGTCGTCCATAGGCTTGTAGGCCAAGTCCCAATGATTGAGTAGTGCACCCCAAGTGCGCGGCGTAGTGCAGGGGGCTTCTGTGTCTGTCCTCTCCGCCAACTGTGTTGCCAATGGATGCACTCAACATGTCTTCATTCCCCCCCCCCTTTTTTGCTGCTCTTCCTGTTCATGTGTGCATTAGCATCATCAGGCGGAGGAGAAGTGGCATCGGAGCACGAGGGAGCTGCATCTCACTGGAGGGCCATGCAACCGACTCGGAGTTCAACAGTGAGACGGAGGGCGAGGGGAGCTCCACAACGGGGACACGTGGAGACATCAGCGACACAGACACGTCCTCGGAAGGGAGCTCCCTTGTGGTGGCGGCAACATCCGTGCCCACCGCAACAACAGCCACCCAGCGCACCAGCTCCGCCCTCCCAGCAGCCCCTCTGCGATCGCCCCGTGCCCGCTCGCACACGAAGGCGGGCATCTCCTTCGCCCCAGGCACCTCAGGCCCTGCCCCAGTTACCCCTGCTGCCCTCAGTGAGGAGGTCATTGACCTCCTCAGGACGCTCATTGTTGGGCAGTCTACCCTTTTGAATGCCATCCAGGGGGTAGAAAGGGAGGTGGACCGGAGCAATGCATACCTGGAGGGCATTCATTCGGGTCAGGCTGCCCATCAGCGATCGTTCAACGCTCTGGCCTCAGCACTGACGGCAGCCATTGTCCCTGTCTCCTGTCTCCCTCCTCCAACTTCCTCCACCCAGTCCTACTCCCCTGTTCCTCTGCCTATCCCAGACACACCTACAGACCAGCCTGCACACACCTCAACACCCAAGGGCAGCTCATCCAGACATAAGCACCACACATCACACAAGCATTCACACAAGCAACAGCCGCATGCAGACATACCAACAGCCACTGCCTCCTCTGTGTCCCCCTCCTCCTCGTCTCCCTCCTCCCTCCCTGTGACGTCTCCACTCACACTTGCATGCACAACATCATCAGCCACTACGTCCATCACCAGCACACCCACCAGAACACTCCGCACACGTGCAGTCACCACCCCCACTGCCATTTACACGTCCCCTGTGTCCTCTCCCAGTGTGTCTGTCACCCCCTCTTCCAAACCACACAAACGCAGGCAGCCACCCACCCAACAGCCATCCACCTCACGACAGCCTCCATCACAAGCACCTGCACCCAAAGACACCAGACTTGACTCTCCTACAACCACATCCTCTTCCTCCACTCCCATACCCACTGCACCTACCCTTCCCACTGCTCCTAAAAAGTTTTTCCTGTCCAAAATTAACCTCTTTCCATCACCTGACCCACCCCCTCCATCTCGTAAGAGTCCAATCAGCACCTCAGCCACCACAACCCCTGGACCTACAAGGTCCATAGTACAGGGATATTGGAGTCCACCACCTTCAAGGGCAGCAACATCGGCCAGCAGTAAAGGGACAGCCAGCCCACCTCCTGGGAAGAAAACCAAGAAAGGCAAGGGCCGGCGCGAGAGGCCAGAGACGGCAGCCTCCAAAGTCACTACCCTGGCACCGTCAGGATGTGGGGTGCCACCTGGCACATCTACAAAGGGAGGGAAGGGCCACAGGGAATCACGGAAGGATGGCAAGGGCAGCACGGCTGACACGTCCGGCAGCAGGCGAGCTGCCCAAGAGGGCCCCACCAGCCCCATTCCGGGTGTGAAGGAGGACACCCACGGGCCTGGAACTCCAGCACAGGAGGGCCCCGGAAGCGAGAAGTCGGATGGCGAGTGAACTCCATATATTGGCCGGATATGGTGCCCTGGAGACACATGTCAAGAACCGCTAAACAGGGCCCTTCAAGACAAGCACCGCTGAACAGGGCCCTTCAAGACAAGCACCGCTGAACAGGGCCCTTCAAGACAAGCACCGCTGAACAGGGCACCGCCGTCTCAAGAACCGCTGAACAGGGCCCTTCAAGACAAGCACCGCTGAACAGGGCACCGCTGTCTCAAGAACCGCTGAACAGGGCCCTTCAAGACAAGCACCGCTGAACAGGGCACCGCCGTCTCAAGAACCGCTGAACAGGGCCCTTCAAGACAAGCACCGCTGAACAGGGCCCTTCAAGACAAGCACCGCTGAACAGGGCCCTTCAAGACAAGCACCGCTGAACAGGGCACCGCCGTCTCAAGAACCGCTGAACAGGGCCCTTCAAGACAAGCACCGCTGAACAGGGCACCGCTGTCTCAAGAACCGCTGAACAGGGCCCTTCAAGACAAGCACCGCTGAACAGGGCACCGCCGTCTCAAGAACCGCTGAACAGGGCCCTTCAAGACAAGCACCGCTGAACAGGGCCCTTCAAGACAAGCACCGCTGAACAGGGCACCGCCGTCTCAAGAACCGCTGAACAGGGCCCTTCAAGACAAGCACCGCTGAACAGGGCACCGCCGTCTCAAGAACCGCTGAACAGGGCCCTTCAAGACAGGCACCGCTGAACAGGGCCCTTCAAGACAAGCACTGCTGAACAGGGCCCTTCAAGGCAAGCACCGCTGAACAGGGCCCTTCAAGACAAGCACCGCTGAACAGGGCACCGCCGTCTCAAGAACCGCTGAACAGGGCCCTTCAAGACAGGCACCGCTGAACAGGGCCCTTCAAGACAAGCACCGCTGAACAGGGCCCTTCAAGACAAGCACCACTGAACAGGGCCCTTCAAGACAGGCACCGCTCCGCTGGGCCCTTCATCTCAAGCACCGCTCCGCTGGGCCCTTCATCTCAAGCACCGCTCCGCTGGGCCCTTCATCTCAAACACCGCTCCGCTGGGCCCTTCATCTCAAACACCGCTCCGCTGGGCCCTTCATCTCAAGCACCGCTCCGCTGGGCCCTTCATCTCAAGCACCGCTCCGCTGGGCCCTTCATCTCAAGCACCGCTCCGCTGGGCCCTTCATCTCAAGCACCGCTCCGCTGGGCACCGCCGTCTCAAGCACCGCTCCGCTGGGCCCTTCATCTCAAGCACCGCTCCGCTGGGCCCTTCATCTCAAGCACCGCTCCGCTGGGCCCTTCATCTCAAGCACCGCTCCGCTGGGCCCTTCATCTCAAGCACAGCTCCGCTGGGCCCTTCATCTCAAACACAGCTCCGCTGGGCCCTTCATCTCAAGCACCGCTCCGCTGGGCACCGCCGTCTCAAGCACAGCTCCTCTGGGCACCGCCGTCTCAAGCACCGCTGGCCCATTGGCAGAAGGGGCAGGCCCGGATCTGTGTCGGGCAGGGCTGCACGATGCACTCTGGGCACCATGCCTCCTCCAGTACCAGTGGAGTCTGTAATCCACTTGAGAGACTGTGGCTTTGCACTCCCCAGGATGGCACAGTGGGCAAGCCACCCACTGTAGACACTTGAGAGACTGTGGCTTTGCACTCCCCAGGATGGCACAGTGGGCAAGCCACCCACTGTAGAGACTTGTGAGACTGTGGCTTTGCTCTCCCCAGGATGGCACAGTGGGCAAGCCACCCACTGTAGAGACTTGTGAGACTGTGGCTTTGCACTCCCCATGATGGCACAGTGGGCATGGAGGCCCCTCGTGGATCTGGCATCGTGGACTCATGTGGCTGAGGTGCCTCCCCTTCCTTTCCCCCTGAGGTGCCTGTAGTTTTTCAATCTGATGCCCCTGCAGTGTTCTCTCCAATGGCTTCGGGTCTCCTGTGTGGGCTTTGCCCATGTGTTGAGGCCCATCAGCCCACGTACAATGACTGAAACCCAATTTGGACAGGACAATTTACATATGTGTATATAGTTATAGATGTTTGAAAAAAAAGTTTTACGTAGCCTTACAATATATTTGAATTTCATGATCAATTTATTTTGTCTTTGCATTCTTCCGGGGGGTTTGGGGGGTGTCACTCTGAGTTGTTGCTCCGCATTGATGTGTAGGTAGTTGTGGGTGAGGGTGGGTGTGTCGCGTATGTGTGTGCCCGTAATCTTTTCTCCTCCCCCCTCCCCTGTGTCGTAGGTGCAGTACTCACCGTTGTCTTCTGCGCCGGCGTTCGTGCTCCTGGTAGAGGAGCAGGTAGACAATAGCTGGTAGGATGTGTAGTTCTGGTTCCATGCTGTCCAGATTCCTCGTGGAGTGTGTAGAGGTGAGCGTTTTCCCGTTCGTAGTCTGTTTCCGCCGTGTTTTTATCGGCGGGGCTCCCGCCCCGGAAAAGGTGGCGGATTGGTGAGTTGTGATAGGGTGGGCGGTACATTGTCTCCCGCCTGTCTGTTGGTGGTGACCGCTGCGCTGTTTGTTTGTCCCGCCGTGGCGGTCGGAGTGTTAAAGTGGCGGTCTGTGTTGGCGGTTTCCGCCAGGGTCAGAATTCCATTTTTTGCACCGCCTGCCTGTTGGCGGCTTGGCCGCCGCTTTAACACCGACCGCCAGGGTTGGAATGACCCCCTGTGTCATCTGGGTGTTTGAGGCAATCTAATATTGTATCCCATTGTTGTGTTGTGCCGTGTCTCTTGACCCTCTTCCCCGTGCTGCCTCTTGATGTAATATATTTCCCTCTGCCTCAGCCCATTTTATCAATGCATTCTGCCATCTTTGAATGTGAGGGCCCCCATCGTCTTTCCAATGGATCGTAATTTCTCTCTTGGCCAAAATCAGTGCGAGGTCAATATATTTATTGGTTGTCGGGGCGGGGAAAATCTCCTAACAGTGCTGTCAAGGGAGACAGTCTCAGTCTCCTATCTATAACCGTGGCCAGTTTCTGAAATACCTCTTCCCAATAAGGCATTATTTGTGGACAATTCCATAACATGTGCTCTAACCCTGCCTCCGGTTCTGGGCATCTGGGGCAACCCCCATCCCCAGTGGCATACATCTTTGCAATTCTTTGGGGAGTGAGATAAGCTCTATGATAGACATAGATGTTTATTAATTTAAAACAAGCATTTCTACTTGGGGATATATATGTGTAGTGATCCTGGCCCATCTATGCTCATCTATGGGTGTCCCCAACACCTTCTGCCACTTCAATCTAAGTTTGTCCAGAGGAGTATCTGTGATACAATCCTTTGTGGTTCTGTGGCCTAGGGCACCAGGTAATATGGCCACCATGTCAAGGATGTTGTCAGGGTCTACGGGCTAATGAGTCCATTGAACTCTAGGGAGACATGGAAACGTGCTCGATTCTGTACGCTCCCACACACAAGGCACACAGGGTTTGGGAACACATGGAGCCCAAGTTCATGACAGGCGCATTACTCCATATGGTCCAATTTTGAGCTTGCATTGCACACGAGAAATGTAAGAAGTTGATGTAGAATGGGGCCTTGAGTCTCACAGGCCTTCAGCTCTATCTTAGAGCATCACATCTCATTAACATTGACAACTGATTGACAGGAGGATGGAATGACCCTGCCTACCGAGCGGAACTCTCCCTCCTTGGCCTGAATCAGCTAATAGGACTTCTATATAACAACCCCCACCACATGACCTTCCTGAACCCATTAAAGTGGTGCTTGCATGCTGGGTAGCATTGCTACAGGAAATGGGTTGGGAGAGAACCCTGGCACAGCAAATTCCCTTCTGGCAGGAACGATGACTCACACACACTGCACAACTGACAGGCTTCCAGAAGTGGGACAAGATTGGAATAATCAACATGGGAGACACCTGGAGAGATGACATGATCCACTCATTGCAGGACCTACAAGCTGAATTCGTCCTCTCAAGTACACAACTTCACAAATACCTCAAGATTCTCCATGCCATTATCACATACAAATCCCAGCTCAAGGGACTCCTGAACACAATCCTCCGAAGCGACTCTGCTCAGGGGCAGACTGGACTCAGGACATATATCTAAAACTGTAAACTACTTTTACTTACATCTGCTGGGTTTCCATCCCTTAGACAAAAATGGGAATACTAAGACCATGGGAGGACACGGACTGGGCCCTCGCACGTTTAGCCCCATGGGAAATCTCAATTTCCTCAAGACTTAGGCTTATTCAACTGAACTACCTGCATACCACATACCTCACTGCACAAAGATTATGGAGTGCAAGGAATCCCCTACCCCTGAATGCCCCCAATGCCCATGTCCCAATGCAGACTTTTACAATGTGGTCTGGCAATGTTCTCCCTTCGCCACATACTGGCAGCCAATTATGAACATCCTTACCCGGGTACTCGGGAGCTCCTGTCACCTTTACCTAATAGGTATGGTCACTATTATGACCAAAAGAGACATTGCCCATAAATGGAGACCCTTTAACCTACCCACCCTCCCCAAATGGCATTCCAGAATGGACTGGTGCGCAAAACTTGAAGAACCCATACAGGTGACTAGGGGCTGCCTGCAGAAGATCTGGGGTAAATGGCTTGAACATTATGGCCCTCATTACAACCCTGGCAGTTAATGCCGCCTACCGCCATGTTGGCGGCCGCCAACATACCGTGACTGCGGTGGTAATCTGCCATGGGCATTATGACCCACACATAGAATACCGCTACAATACAGACACCCACGCAAGTCCGCCAGACCAAAGGTCAGTGATAAACTGGCGATAGCAAAACCCACACCATTACGCCAGGCACAGAACACCATCACCCATACACCATTCACCCACATCAGAGCATACACCATAACACATCACCCCACATATCACCTCACACATCCTCACACATATCACGCACATCACATCCATGTCACCCTAAAGATACCCCAGGTTTTCTGAGGAGGAGCTAAGGGTCATGGTGGAGGAAATCATCTGGGTAGAGCCACAGCTATTCGGATCACAGATGCAGCAGACGTCCATTGCTAGGAAGATGGAGCTATGACGGAGAATCGTGGACAGGGTCAATGCCTTGGGACAGCACCCAAGGACCAGGGATGGCATCAGGAAGAGGGGAAACCACGTACTGGGGAAGGTGTGTTCCGTGGTATCAAGATACCAGATTGCTGTACAGAGGACTGGCGGTGGACCCCCACCTCCTCCCCCACAACTAACAACATGAGAGGAGCAAGTCTTGGGGATCATGCATCCTGAGGGCCTCGCAGAAGTAGCAGGAGGACTGGACTCTGATAAGTCAAATCATTACTACTACATCCCCCAACCTACCTGCATGCCATCACAAACTCCTACCCCCACCCTCACACCCATCACTCCACCAACTCACATATACCCCACTATCACAACCACCCATCCCAATACCAAGCCCTGCATGCAACAACAATGCATGGACCCCCATCACAGACCTGCATGGACACCCATCACCGCAGCATGCACACTCAATAGACTCACCCAGCCCACATAATCACCAATCACACAAGGCCAAGGCGACAGTGAAAGCACATTTATATGGGGAAACACACCCATTGCACAAGATGCCACACACAGATACAATTACAATGCATTTGAATCCCAACAGGACCCCTACCCAACGTCCATTCCAAGCCCTGCATTCAACAACAATGCATGGACACCCATCACAGACCTGCATGGGCACCCTTCACCCCAGCATGCCCAATAGAGAGACTCACCCAACCTACAAAATCACCACTCACACAAGGCCAAGCCGACAGGGAAAGCACAATCATACAGGGAAACACACCCATGCACAAGATGGCACATGCAGATACATTAACAATGCATTTGCATCCCAACAGCACTCCTACCCAACGTCACCGGAGAGGAGGTGCCAGCTACATCCAGTCCCCCCACGGAAGAGGCCCACAGTGATGACAGCAGATCTGCACTCCTGGATCTGGATGACCAACCTGGCCCATCAGGGACCTCTGGACAGTCGGTTGCCCTGCCACAGTCCCAATCCACCACAGAGCCTACCCCTCAGAAACACCAGCACAGTACCCACCAAGCGGGCCCATCCCTCTGTCCCCAGGACACATCAATCAGCAGTGTGTCCACCACTACAGGGACCCCAGGCAACCCCACAAACACAGGACAATCAGGGACCTGAGGTCAGTGGCAGTGGGCACATGGTTCAGGGGCCAGAGGCACAGGACAGCAGGAAAGCTGGAAGGACTGCTGTGTGACAGGGGGAGGGGAGGCCAAGGGAACCGACCCTCCACGAGGCACTCTCCAACATCCTGGGAGCATATCACCATTCCCAGGAGACCATGGGCCAGGTACTGGCCAAGTTGCAGGAGACCAAGCGGCTGCAGGAGGGACAGTACGTGGATGACATGGGCAAGACCATGAGGGAGGCAGTGGCACACAAACGGGCCCCTGATACCAGCCACACTGAGGAACAGCCTTCCACCTCCGCCGGTGCTGGTGGACAGGAGGCCCCGCCACAGGACCAACAGGCCATCAGCACCCCACCCCCTGCAGAAGGAGAACCACCCCGCAAACAGTCCCTGCGATCCAGGCTGGAGACAGAGAACATTGCCAAGACCCCCACCAGGAAATAAGACTCTCCTGATTGTCACCCTTCTGTCCCACTCTGTCCCCCTGCCCACCTTGAACTGCCATCATACCCCTTCCTATGCCCCATTCAACAATGCACCTGTGATACCAATAGAGTGGACTCTAACTGGACAATCCTCCACCATCACCCCAGCCCCTTGCACATACCCCCATACCCCCATACAAACAAATGCATACCTGGAGGGCATTCATTCTGGCGTGGCGGCCCAACAGAGAGCATTTCAGGCTCTGGCCTCAGCACTGATGCAGCCATTGTCCCTGTGTCTAGCCTCCCCCCTACAACTTCCTCTACCCAGTCCCAATCCCCTCAACCCCAGCCTATCCCAAGCACACCTTCAGACCAGCATGCACCCAAATCAACACACAGAAGTGGCTCAGGCAAACCCAAGCACCACACTTCATCCCACAAGCACTCACACAAGCACCATCCCCATGCAGACACACCAACATCCACTGCCTCCACTGTGTCCCCCTCCTCCTCCTCATCCACCCCCTCCCAGTATCGTCTCCACTCACACCTGCATGCACTACATCCTCATCCACTATGTCCATCACCAGCACGCCCATTACAACACAGCCCTCATGAACAGTCACCACCCCCACAATCCTGCACACGTCCCCTGTGTCCTCTCCCAGTGTGTCTGTGACCCCTCCTCCCAAAGTACACAATCTAAGCACCCACCCACCCAACAGCCATCCACCCCACAACAGCATCCAGCCCATGCACCTTCACCCAAACTCAGCAGACGTACACTTCCTACAACTACTCCCACTACCTCCATTCCCAAGCCCTCTCCATCTTCCCGTCCCAGTGTGTCAAAAAAACTTTTCTTCCCTATGCCTTCTCCCACACCCCCGTCCTTCCCCTCGGGCCAGGGTGTCAAGATCCCAGGCCAGCACCTCAGCCACCAAGTCGTCATCCGCTGTGGTACCAGCAAGTCCCAGGTGATCATAGGGGGCACCCGTCAGGGCTGCCAGTGTGCCACGACCCCTGCAAAGGACCAACCCATTCCGCCACCTGCCAAGGTGAAGAAGGTGCCAGCATGCAGCACGGCCAAGAAGCATGACCGACCCAGCAAGCCGTCCTCCAAAACTGCATCTGCCAGTGCCAAGGTCCCAGCAGTGTCTGCCAAGGTGGGGAAGAAAACCCAAGGAAAGGCACTTTAGGCCTCGGAGCCTCCAGGTGAGGTACTTGTGCCCACCATCAGTACAGACAGCCCAGCAACCTGTACCGCAGAAAGCACTGCCGCTGACACCGCCATCTGCACCACCATCTGCACCGCCCCCTGCACTGCCACCTGCACCGCCGCTGCCACAATAACAATCAGCAGCATTATCCCCAGTAGCTGCAGGAGATGGCCTGGTGTCTCCCTCCACTACTACCAGCACCTGTACCGCGGCCAGCACCAGCAGCATCTCCGCCGCAGACACTGTTGCAAGCACCGCCACCTGCACCACCATCTGCACCGCCACATGCCCAGCCAGTACCACTACATCTGTCATCAGCAGCATCCCTAGCGGGCAGCCATCCGGGGATGCAGGAGGCGGCCTGGACCCTCCACCAATCACTTGAAGCACCACCATCAGCACCGGTAATACCAGCAGTTTGCAGCCTAAGTCGCCGCAGGATGGAGTCTGCCTCTGCCTCCATGGAGTATCATGCTACCTGTTCCCTGCACATCTCGTGCCTCAGACACCCAGGTGAGGGAATGGGAACTGCCACACCCAAGGTGCAGCATCACTGGGCACAAGGCCCCCTCCAGAACCAGTGGAGATATGCATCCACTATCACTTTCCTTGGCAGGATGAAGCAGACTGGGCACAAGGGCCCCTCCAGAACCAGTGGAAGAAGGCATCCATTTGAGAGACTGTGGCTTTGCACTCCCCAAGACCAGGCAGTGGGCAAACCACCCACTTGAGAGACTTGAGAGACTGTGGCTTTGCACACCCCAGGACCAGGCAGTGGGCAAACCACCCACTTGAGAGACTTGAGAGACTGTGGCGTTGCACTCCCCAGGACCAGACAGTGGGCAAACCACTCCCTTGAGAGACTGTGGCCTTGCACTCCCCAGGACCAAGCAGTGGGCATATTGCCCTCTCAAGGAGCCGTGGTGTAGTACCATCTTCCGGATGAGGTGCCCCCTCCCCTTCCCCCTGAGGTGCCTGTGTGTTTTCGACCTGATGCCCCTGCAGTGTTCTCTCCGTTTTGAGGCAGAAGTCAAGTGTGGGCTTCACCCATGTTTTTTTGCCCACTGGGCCATGAACTTTTGCAAAGGACTGTGTACGGCCTTCTGTACATATTGTAAATATTTGTATATACTGTTTTTCCAATCGTTAACTTTATCTGCATATTTCTAAATATCACTATTTGCACTCAATTCCTTTTGTCCTTGCGTTCTTCCAGGGGGTTATGGGGTGTAAATGTACTGTTGCTGCATGTGTTTGTGTGTATGGTGTTGGGTGTGGGGGTGCGGGTGTTGTGTTTTGCATGTGTGTGTCACTCTCTTTTTCCTCCCCTCACCCCTGTGTGCTAGGTGCAGTACTCACCGTGGTCGTCGCCGCCGCCTTCTTTGGTGTTCCTGGTGTATTAGCAGATACACCAGCATCGGCAGGACCTGTAGTTCGGGCTCCATAGCGTCCTGGTTCTTTTTTAAATGTCGAAAGGTGAGTGGTTCCCCTTCTGGGTACTGTTTCCGCCGTGCTTTTGATGGCGTTCGTACCGCCCCAGAAAAGCTGGCGGATTGGTTGGTTGTGATAGGGTGGGTGGTACATTGTCTTCTGTCTGCCTGTTGGCGGTTACCGCTGCGGTGTTTGTTGCTACCGCCATGGCAGTCAGAGTGTTAAAGTGGATGTCTGTGTAGGTGGTTTCCGCCGTGGTCGTGATCCCATTTTGTTTACCACCGGCCTGTTGGCGGTATTATCGCTGCTTTATCACCGACCTCCAGGGTTGTAATGAGGGCCTATGTATTTAATTGAAGACAAGTGATGCCAATTGGGATTATATATAAATGCAACTATATGCTGTGGGAGATGAACGGTGCTTGCTCTGCTGTGCTTTCTTGTACTGTTTTATTGCAAGATTTTATGCAAAATCAATAAAATCATTTATAAAAATGAAGACGGCAAGGGAGCATCTCCAGTTACCTGGTAGATTTGTCCTGAGACCTGCAGGATTTCTGATTTGAATTGAACCTCACAGTAAACACAGAGGCCCTCATTACGTGTTTGGTAGCCACCGGATCGCAACACCAGCCATATTACGACCACGGCGGTGATCCAACTGCAAGACAGCCAAATCACCGCCAGTACAGCCATTGCAGTTGGACCTCCGCCAACAGCTGTAGCCATCTCCAGGCCAGGGGGGACCAATTCCTGGCCCACCATATTATGAGTCAGCAGACTGCCAGGAGTTCCGAGACGGTGCGACCACCACGAAATGTCTGTCGGAAACTGGCAGTATAAAAGGAGACATTCAACTCCAGGTACACAGATGCAGCCGCCATGGAAGCCGAATTGGAAGTCTTCCGACTGCTGTATCTCACCATACGCAACCAGCGACAACGACGAAGACGACAACAGTAAGTACCTCCACTTAGCACACACTGGAGGGAAGGGCAGTATCACACACCAATACAAAACACACACACACCCGGCACGGACAGCGACAGCCACACACACACAAGCAAACGAATGCCCGTATCAACACACACATCTACAGACACACAAGCACACACTAACTACACAAACGAATACGCCAAATACACACACCACAGCCAACAGGCACGTGCCATTCACACAGCACACCTCACACGCACACCAGCGCCACTGTCAAACACATCCATACACAAAAACCCACAATCACACAACGACAACAACATCACAAACACACAAATGCATTGTCAGAAAGGCACATCTCTCAACTCCACCTGACAACATATACTGGCAGCAATACTTAGCAACAACACACAATCATATAAATAGTACGGACATCCAAACAAGGCCTCAGGTGACACGCCACATCCAACCAAGATACTAACGCAATCACAGATGCATCACTATACACACGGACGCACACACCATTAACAAACAATGCCACACACAACCATAAAAACACATCACAACAAGCAAATGACACAAAACCCAGCTCATGCAGCAACATAGATACATCCCATACACATACAACACCAACATCAAAGTATACAGATATAACACTTCTCAAACTTGACATCCACAGCTATGTGGGCAGATGTATTTAAACTTCAAATAAATAATTAAAACTATGTACAGGTAAGACCCAGTCCGAATGTCTCAAGTGCCCCAGGCACATTGGGCACAGTCACATGCCCCAACTTGACTCCTGACTGCAAATTGGCCTCCACATGGCAGGGGCATCAATGGGGCAGGCGGACACCTCAGGGGGGGGGGAGACTTGGGCTTAGAAGGGAGTCCTGGGGTTTAGGTTTGGGAGGGGGGTAGGCTTGCATTTCGATTATGGGGGAGGGTGTTTGGATCTTGGGGTAGGATAAGGGACCTTAGGCTTTGGAGGATGTGGTTTATTTTATTGGGGGAGGACCATTGGAGGACTAGGGGGTGGAAGGTCTGGGTTGAGGCAAGGAAACATGGTACTTAAGGGCATCATGGGGTGGGATAGGAGCAGGGAGCATGTAAAGACTGGCAAGGACATTTTTTTTAGGTATAGAGGGGTCATGGGTAAAAGGTTTAGGAGTGGAGGTAGAGGGAGTGGTTGTAGGAGGGGTTGGTGTGCTGGACGTGGATGCAGGTGTGTGCAATGTGTGTTTGTGTGTGGTGGGTATATGTTGAGTGGGTGAGTGAGGGCGTGTATGTTTTTTGGGAGGAGGGGGGAAGAGATGGTATGCAAGATGTGTGAGTGTATGTTGGGGTGGTGGCTGCAAGTAAGGTGAATGTGCTGCATTTGGTAGTGATGGTTGTTGTGGTGAGTGTGGATGTGGTGTGTGGGGTGGATGTCTGCAGATCTGCTTTTGTGGTGTCTGTGGGTATGATAGGACTGGTGGCAGGATCAGGGACTGTAGGTGTAGTGGTTGCAGATGTGAGTAGTGATGTGACTGTGATGGAGGAGGTAGTGGGGGAGACAGGGTAGGGAGTGGCTGTTGTAGTGTCTGCAGATATATGTTGACTGTGTGCATGCTTGTGGTGTTTCCTGTGGTGCCTGTGTTTGTCTTTGCGCAACTTGACTGTTGTAGTGGGTGACTCCTGGTCTGTGTGTGTGCTCTGGATGGGTGTGGGAAGATGGGTGATGGATTGGGCACAGGTAGCTGGAGGGGGGACGGAAGATAAAGGGACACTGGCTGCCATCAAAGAGGAGGCCCGAGCCTGAAACAATCTCTGCAGGCCAGTCAAGGCACTGTGAATGCCTTCCAGGTAAGCATTACTTTGTTGCATCTGGGATGCCAGTCCCTGTATGGTATTCACAATGGTTGACTTCCCCACAGAGATGGACCTCACAAGTTCAATAGCCTCCTCATTGAGGGCAGCAGGGCTTACGGGTGAAGGGGCAGAGATGCCTGCGGTGAAGGAGATGCCCACCCTCCTGGGTGAGCGGGCAGGGACAACTGGGTGGGGATCTACAGGGAGGGCAGTGCTGGGAATGGGGATGGCAGACAAGGATGGTGCTGGGATGGACCCAGATGGGTCCGCCACTGCAAGGGAGTTTCTATCGGAGAAGGAATCTGAAGATGATGTTGCTGTACCGGTCTCCCCCGTGGTGCTCCCCTCGCCCTCCGTCCCACTAGTCTCTTTGATGTCGGTGGACTCTGCCTCCTGGGTCCCATGGGCTGCAGCTTCCCCACTCGCCACTGCCCCTTCTCCTGGGCCTGATGATGCTGATGCACACAAGGATAGAAAAGGACAGGGACAAAGGGTGGGAGAGAAAGAAAGGGAGGAAAGGGTCAATACCCACCCAAGTAGTACACATACCGACACGTAATCTACTCCTCGTCTGGCGTGGCAAGGAATAGCTATGAAACATTCTCCCCAAACATTGGTCATAAAGACATAACCCAGTATGGAAGCTGTTACCTCCTAATTCTAACAAAATTACTAGGTTGGACATGCTGCAGTCTGTCATCAGTCGTTCGACAATGATATAAACTACCAACTACCCACACATACTTACCAATCTGACACTTTTGACACATTGTTTTTCAAATGTCCTGGAGAGGTACATTGCACCCAAAACATAGGACAAGTTGGTAAAGGACTCATGATGTACAGAAGCCCATTGAGAATGCAATGATTTCACAATAGAAGTTCCATACTCACAGGACTTATTGCCCAATATCAGCCCTAACTAGATGACATTGGCTATCTAAAGCAGACTCAGGGATGGGTAAATAAGGTTTTGAAATCACTCAACATAGGAGTGTGTCTAAACGTAACTGGACAAGGAGGTATAGAGCACCAACATATTACTGCTTGCATGGTGTTTAAAAGCTAACTCACGCCACTTCTATACAGGGGAAGTAATAGTCAGGACTATAATCTTATCTAATGTACACAAATTTCATTAGTACCTATGTAATCTAACTGACACAATAGAAGCCAATACAACTGATATGAAACAGTCTGTACTCACCCCCTTGTGGCTGCTGTGCTGCCCTCAAGTACGCATCTATTTCCGGGTAGGTCACTGCCAATTTGCGGGCCTTTGGGGGTTTCAGGTCCGACAGGCACCCTTCCCTCGTTGGGAGGAAGTTCCCTAGCTGGGCATCCGTGGTCTTCCGGGCCCAGGGTCTCAGGTCCTCCCACTGCTTTCTGCAGTGACTGCTCTGCCGGCTATGGACCCCCAGGGTCCGCACTTGCTTGGCAATGGCTCTCCATAATCCCTTTTTCTGATGGGTGCTGACCTGCATGGGAGACACAGACAAAAGGAGATATTCATGTAGAGTTACAGTTCACCTACAGCAGTGGCCTACACATTATCATTCATACAACACAAGCCCAGCAGTCAATCATGCCATGTCTATATTCACACACTTTCGCCATCAAACACCACCCTAGCTGATAAGTATACCACATTGTACTGACCTGTTTATTTGGAGCTTACAGATACAGAACACAGCAGCTCACACAGTGGAGGTCTTACTTGCTCGAGTGACAGGAGTCAAATGAGCTGGGCTATAGAAAATGGTGGTCACAGCCACCGCTGTCATGACCGTCACCACCTGCGATGATCATCATTGGCCCCAGTTTCCCATAGACATCAATGTTAACCAAGGAGGAGTTGCACAGTGGTTCCTACCGCCTTCCGCCATGGCGACTAACGCCGCGGAATGAGGTCACTTCAATCTGTCCTCTGCATGCAGAACAGATGGATGCCATTTTACATATTTTTGAGATATATGTCATCCTAGTGTGTCATAGCATGAAGTTGAGCACTAGTTGTTTGATGTACAATGTCAACTCATGTGAACTCACTAGTGAAGTGAGTGTCACCTGCTAAAATGTCTGATGTAAAATCTTTTCAATGTGTGGATGTTTGAAAACTGTATCCGACTTGGGGACAAATTTGCTATGTCAGACTTCCATCTCTGTACAGACCCCTTGTGAAAAGTATAGCAATGGAATTAACAGCCAGCATGCCGCAGTTGTGTAGTTTGTGAATAACTGTTTCCCTGTGTCAGGTTTCAATTACCTTACACGACTTGTCCTATTTTCCACTTCTCTGGTGTACTTTACTAACAACAGTGTAAAAGATGTCCTGAAATGTGTTCTGTCCCATGTCTAAATACAGTCCAATGGGGAGACTGAGAAAAGCACTGGTCTACCGGCCCCGAGTCTACCTTGCTACCATGGAAGAAAGACACATTATACAGACGTATCGTCTGAACCATCAGACCATCAGGGAACTGTGTACCCAATTGGAGATAGATCCCCTGCCAGCCACATGTAATCCACATGCTATCCCACCAACAGTACTGGTGTTATCTGTCCTGCATACAGTGGGGCTGGTTGCAGTAATGTCACAGCCGATGTTCAGTTTTGTGTTACAGGATGTACTGGATGCCTTACTCAAGCACTTGCACAGCTACATCAGGTCCCACAACGTGCTGATCTGTACACTGTGTAGTCTGCCTTTTATGACATTGCACACATGTAATAGGGCTCATTGATAGCACCCACATTGCTTTAGTTCCTCCCAGGGCCAATGAGCAAATCTACAGAAACAGGAAGAATCACTATTCGATCAATATGCAGGTGTTGTGTCTTGACGACCAATACATATCCCATGTGACAGCAAATTATCCTGGATCTGTCCATGATTCTTACATCTTGAAGAACAGCAGTGTCCCACAAATGATGTTGGGACTACAGAGAGCGAGGGCATGGCTCATTGGTAAGTGTACCACTGTCTATGTCTAACATCTGTGCTAATTCACTTCACAGTCAGCTTTATGCCTCTCATAGTTCCCTAATGATTTGTCCCTTTTTGCACACAGGTGATTCCGGCTACCTCAACCTCCCCTGGCTCCTGAAACTAGTGAGGTACCCTATAACAGATGGGGAGGACAGTTATAATGAGGCTCACAGCCGTACGAGGTGGGAATCAAGAGGACATTCGGGCTACTGAAAGCAAGATTCAGATGCCTAAATGTGTCCGGTGGTGCCTTACAGTACAGACCACTGAAGGTCTGCCAAATCGTTGTAGCATATTGCATGCTACACAATCTTGCCCTGAGAAGACACGTTCTACTGCTGACTGAGGAGAAGGTTGCAGCTAGATCAGTGGCTCAGGCTGATGACTCTGGAACTGAAGAGGAGGCAGATGAGGAGGATGCAGCTGACTCTAGGACTGAGTTGATTCGGCAATTCTTCCAATGAATGCCAGGTATGTGTGGTCTAAAGTTAATGGGTCCTCTAACCCTGTCTGCCTAGTGACATTGTCTCTTCTTGTGTTTTGCATCAGGGAATGTGAGTTCACTACATTCATCGGTCTGTGTTAAGCATTTTGATGGGATGCTGACTTACCATCAGGGGAGGTGTAACTGCTATACTGCCATGTGGTACTTGCTGTTGGCATGGCATAACTTCAGCATTGGATTCCCCATGTTGCATGGTTTCAAGACTGCAGTTTGGACGTGTATGGCCTGGCCTAATCCTATCAGATGACAGTACAGCTACCCATCCACACTGTTCCCAAAGCTGATGTCTGGTACCTACCTTCTTTTAGACATTGCAAGATGTGTTTTCTGTTGGTGATGTTAGCTATGAGGAATGGTTATTTTACTCTGCATGTGTGTGACCTACAGACCTACCTTGTAGATATGTGGTGACCTCCCCACTGCAACATGATTCCTGTGGATTGCATTATGTCCTGTATGTGTATTGGATGGGCAACATGGGAGACATCATTGAAGCTTTACCTTATCTTGTTCTATCTTCAAGTCAGTTGTGTGGTTACACTCTGCTTTCTGACATGACTGTTTGCACCCTTGGCATAAGATTACAGTACAGGAAGAATGACATGACCAACCTGCTGGACATTCCTGACACATCTGTCTATCTGTCAGACCTATTGACTCCTATATGTTCATTTCAATTTATACCTATCACATTAAATGGTACTGGTGACAATGATGACACGTAAGCCATTGCTGTGCTGAAATGTGGTTATTGTGATTCAAAGTGCATTTGCTGAGGAGTGGGATCATGGGGTTTGAAAGTATCAGAGTAGGTGGCCCAGCTGTTGGTTTCACAGGTCTAGTCTCCAAGGGTCAAGGGGAAATGGAGTTTAGGCAGTGGACAGTGGTATTTCAGTGGCACACAAGGGTAAATGTTCAGGAGAGTTCACTTCCTGGAGGTGTTTTTGTCTTGGCCTCAGGTCCAGCAGGATGCCTGGGTGAATGACTTTGTTTGCGTGGGGGATCCTCAGTTGCAGGACCAGGGTGCTCATAGCTTGTGGGTCGTTTGGCTGGGCCTCCATTGCAGAGCTGTGGCAGATGTAGATGGCACAAGTGTTGATTGGCTACTGGTAGGGGCCTGTTGGTGCGTGGATGATACACGAAGGATGCAGGTAAGTTCAGTGAGCACCCCACAAATAGAGGCCATGGTGGCACTGTGTGCCTGCCACTGCTGCATGGCCCCCTGGTGGTATTGCCTCTGCAGCCTCTAGTTCTCCTGCAAGGTTGCAGTATTTGACCCATCCTGTCGTGAGATTGCTGGTATGCTCCCAGGACTCTGGAGATAGTCTCCTGGCCAGTCGTGTCCCATTGGTGCTTCATACCTTGGCCCACAGTTGCCCTCCCCCTGCCCCTTGCCCCCTGTGCCTTTGACCCTGGCAAAGTATGCCCACTTCCACTGATACCAGGTCCTTCATCGTCTTGAATGTTAGGGTTCTACTCAGGTATCTGTACTGTGGGGCACATTATAGATTGATCTGTCCTTGGGACTGTAATAGCCACAGAGGTGGGGGTCTCAGATGTGGGCAGGATGAGGCTGGTGTTGGTGGACTGACCAGTCATCCCTGATTGGCCAGATGAGGCGTCCCCTTCCAGACATCCACAGTTGTGGTCCTCAATTGGGCCTACTTCCAGGGGCTGACTGTCTGTCTCTGGTATTGTCTACTGGGTGGCAGTAGTAGGGATACCTGTGGATGGAGAGGAAGTGTGTTACATTGTTGAAATGTACTTGTTGTTCACATGGTTGTTTGCAATCATAGCCTTGACATGCTTTCCAGTGATGACAATGACAACTGCTTGACCACTGGCAATGTTTAAAGGCAGATGGATAGTGCTGTTGTGTGTTTGTAGTAGAGTAGGTTGTGGGCATCAATGCTGTGATTGCCTCCACTCTGGCGATTTCATCTACCATGACCCTCAACTCCTCGTCTGGGAATCGTGGGTGTTTCTGTTGTGACATGGTGGATGTGTTGCCGGTGGTGGGGTGTGTAATGTGCAGGGTGTGCTGTTTGATGCAGTGGGATTGTGTGGTTCAGTGTGCTTGTGGTGTGTGGTGGTTGTGTACAGTGGCAACATGTTTGTTGTGTGCGGGGGTGCAGTTGTGTAGTGTGTGCTGCATGTCAGGTGTGGTGGTGCCTATGGTATCCAGGTGCAGTGTCTTCTATTTGTGTGTCATGCTCACCTGATCCTAATGACCCTCTTTTGGACTTGACAGGCTTCATTCCCCTCTATATGATGGAGCTCCCTCAACTCTTCCCATTCTTCTCAGGCATTCTACAGGACCCCTGGACTAATTTCCATGACCTATTTTGGAAAATATAGTTTTCCTCACTACTGGGGCCTATCTCAGTGATAATTGCAGAAGGGGAAGCTTGTGTGAGAAGCTTCTTGTCTTCTAGAGGTGCTTGGGCTCCTTGACTTAAAATGACTTACAAATCAAGTAGGGTAGGTTGGTTACATTGGTGTATAGATGGGAACCTGAATCACCTTACTGCCTTTTGCCTTGACCTATGTATTTTCCTTTCATCTCTGTTTGAAAGAATGTTTCATGTAGGTTGATCAATGTTTTCAGTCAGCTGTTTTTGCTGAGGATCTTCCTCTTTACTCAAAACCTGAGTTAAGTGCCCATTAATTTGATGCAGGGTATTCTGTTTTCTTGCCCTCTTTTCCCCATTATTTCTTGATCTATTTTGTCAACAGTCCTTGTGGGCCTTTCAAGTAGGCCAGCTAATTCCGCTCTATCCCCTAAAGAGATTTCAAGCCAACTCAATGTGTTTTTTATTTGGTCACACACAAACGAGCACCTGACATCAGACCTCATCCAGTTCCAGAATGATTGTTTTCACTGGAAGGTATTGTTTTCTTAATTTCAGGAAGAACCAAAATCAAGTTGAGCAGCTATGTTTATACTTATTTTCCATGCCATCTGAACCTCTGTTGCCATCTGCTCCTCAATGAACCATTAAAGAAGTTCAGGCCCTCCTCAGATTTGCAACTCCTGATTTCATTCAGAAATCCACTCCACGTGGTGAGTGCACCCACATTGTCCAGATGGATGTGCTGGTTCCTGGCTGAGATGGGTCTGAACACATTCAATTTTGTTACCTACTCTACTCTACTCTCTACTTAATGGTGGCTGCTGTGTGACCACGCCGCTGGCGTGCTGATGGCGCACCTAAGGTATGCCTGTCTGCGCCTAGCGCTAGAACCCCTGCCGCAACACACGACTCCGCTACGACGCATCACACTCCACACGCTCAACATCAGCCGCTCATCCACCTGCCATCAGGCCACCCCGCAGCTCACCCGCGGACCTTTCTCCTGCCGGAACTGCACCTTCACCAGCCTCCACGCCAGCGAACCACCCACCAAGGTAGGACGTAACCATCTCAGACGCATCCTACTCAATACCCTCTCTGTCCACATAAACGCCATCAAACTCTGGAACCTCCTGAGACGTCGCCTTCCTGACCGAGACCTGGATGAACCCCTCCTCAGCACCCGACATCGCCATAGCCATCCCGGGCGTCTACAAGATCACCATTAGGGACCGCACCAACAGACCAGGAGGCGAGATCGCCATCATCCACAGGAATACCCTCAGAATCACGACCAGCACCGAAGACACCCTCAGTGCCGCTGAACACCTGCACTTCCAGATCCATACCGATCCAAACACCACCCTCAAAGGGACCCTCATCTACAGACCCCCCGGATTCTGACAGTAGTTCAGCGACTCCATTTTTGACGTCATCAGCACTCACATCCTCGCATCCACAGTCTACATACTCCTCAGGGACCTGAACTTCCACCTCGAGAACACCAATGACAGCAACTCCACCACCCTGCTCGACAACCTCGACAACCTTGGCGTCAAGCAGCTCATCACAACACCCACCCACTCCGCAGGTCACACGCTCGACCCCATCTTCTCTGCCAACAAGCACATCTCCTTCAGCCACACCACCAAACTCCACTAGACCGACCACCGCTTCCTTCCTTCGAGAAACCCACAACACACCATCTCCAGCAGCGTATTCCCCACCGCAAAAGAACCGCCTTCAAAGAACACATTGACAACAACGCACACAGCTATAAGGAGCTCTTCAACACCGTGAAGGAACTCTCCAACCCAGGCTCCACCATCAACGTCATCCCACCATTGCAAGACCTCTGTGACTCCTTAGCCACCATCTTCTACCGCAAGATCGCAGACATCCATGACAGCTTCAATACCCAGACCCCCCCATCAACCACCAACACCACAGACTAACCGCCCTCTGGCACTCCAGCCTCCTGCTCTCCTGGACCCATGTCCACGACGACGACACCATCAAAATCATGAACACCATCCACTCCGGCTCACCATCCGACCCCTGCCCTCACCACATCTTCAACAAAACGAGCTCTGCCATTGCATCCCAACTCTGGGAGATCATCAACAGTTCCTTCGAAACCGCCACGTTCCTGGAGAGCTGGAAAAACGCTGAGATCAACACCCTCCTCAAGAAACCCAAGGTGGACCCAAAGGACCTCAAGAACTTCCGGCCCATCTCCCTGCTCCCCTTCCCAGCAAAAGTCATCAAGAAAATTGTCAACAAGCAACTGAGCCGCTTCCTCACTCCAACACTCTGGACCCATCCCAATCCGGATTCCGCAGCAACCCCAGCACCAAAACTGCCCTCATCGCCGCCAACAACAACATCAAGACCCTACTTGACAACCGCTAAACCGCGGCCCTCATCCTCCTGGACCTCTCGGCTGCCTTCGACACCGTCTGCCACCGCACCCTACGCACACGCCTCAACGATGAAGGGATCCATGACATAGCCCTGGACTGGATCCCACCTCCTTCCTCACTGGCAGAACCCAGAGAGTATGGCTCCCTCCATTCCGCTCTGAAGCCAAAGATCATCTGCGGCATACCCCAGGGGTCGTCCCTCAGCCCAACCCTCTTTAACGTTTACATGGCTCCGCTCGCAAACATCGTCCGATTACACAACCTCAACATCGTCTCGTATGCCGATGACACCCAGCTGATCCTCTTCCTCACCAAGGACCCCACCATTGCAAAAACCAACCTCCATGAAGGAATGAAGGCCATTACCTGGATGAAGAACAGCTGCCTGAAACTGAATTCTGACAAAACTGAGGTCCTCATCCTCGGCACCACCCCTCTGCCTGGGACGACTCCTGGTGGCCTGACACACTGGGAACTGCACCGACACCCACCGACCACACGCGCAACCTGGGATTCATGCTGGACTCATCGCTATCAATGACCCAGCAAGTCAACGCCGTCTCTTCCTCCTGCTTCAACACCCTCTGCATGCTTTGGAAGATCTACAAATGGATCCCCACCAGAACCAGAAGGAAGGTCACCCAACCCCTCATAAGCAGCAGACTGGACTATGGCAACACCCTCTACACAGGAACCACAGCCAAGCTCCAGAAAAGACTGCAACGCATACAGAACGCCTCCGCGTGCCTCATTCTGGATGTCCCCCGCCACAGCCACATCACAGCCCACCAGAGAGACCTGCACTGGCTCCCCATCAACAAGAGAATCATGTTCAAACTCCTCACCCATGCTCACAAAGCTCTGCACAACACCGGGCCAGAATACCATAACAGACGGCTCTCCTTCTACACCCCGACTCGACAGCTTTGCTCACCTTGCCCTCTCCACTGTCCTACACAGCCACAGAATGACCGCCGGTTGAAGATCGTTCTCCCACCTCGCCGCCAAGATGTGGATCACTCTTCCTATCCACCTGCGACAGACACAAGACTTACTAACCTTCAGAAGACACCTCAAGACATGGTTGTTTGAGCAGTAGCAGCACCCCCTTTCCCCCCCTCAGCGCCTTGAAACCCTCACGGATGAGTAGTACGCTTTACAAATGCTTTGATTGATTGATGAGGGGGTTATGTTCTATGAAACATTTTTAGCTAGCTATGGTCTGGGAGACATCTCAATAATAGCTGTTGGAAATGGTCCTCTC
Organism: Pleurodeles waltl; assembly: GCF_031143425.1. Lineage (NCBI taxonomy): Eukaryota > Metazoa > Chordata > Amphibia > Caudata > Salamandridae > Pleurodeles > Pleurodeles waltl. Next base: position 801,238,343 of record NC_090437.1, on the reverse strand, counting down.
TGCAGGGTCACCCCCAAACTTTTTTGCTTTTTTCCTTCACTTTTTGCTGAATTATTTGTGTTGACCTTAGGATTCTTGGTACTTTACCACTCCTAACCAGTGCTAAAGTGCATGTGCTCACTCCACTAAAACATGGTGACATTGGTGTATTCACAACTACTATTTAATTACTAATAAGTCCCTAGTAAACTGCACTATATGTGCCTGCCCAGGGCCTGCAAATGAAATGTTACTACTGGGCAAGCAGCACTGATTGTGCTACCCACTTAAATAGCCTTTAAACATGTCTCCTGACTGCCACTGCAGAGTCTTTATCCGCAGTTTCACTGATATGTCGGCTCGGCATTTAAAACCCCTTGCCAAGTCTTAAACTCCCTTTTATTACATGTATGTCACCCCCAAGGGAGGCCCTAGGAAGCCCACAGGGTGAGGTGATATGTAACTAAAAGGCAGAACATGTACTTTTAGGTTTTAGATGTCCTGGTAGTGAAAAACTCCCAAATGTGTTTTTCACTACTGCAAGGCCTTCCCCTCTCATTGGATAACACTGAGAATTCCTTAATACACCTATTAAATGTAATTACTGGCTGAAGAAGAGTAAGACTTTTGTGTTTGGTAACTATGGACTTGTAATAAAACAAATCCTCCTTATTTGTAAAGTTGGATTTATGATTACAAGTTTAAAATTGCCATTTTTAGAAAGTTGGCATTTTTCTGCTCTTTTTTTTTTCTACCCTGTCTGCTTGCTGCCTGCCTCCAATACACGTGTGGGTTGGATAACAGCTGGACTTTGTTCATTTCCTCTAGACAGTCACACAAAAAGGGAGCGGAGGTATATCACTTACATCCTGATGGTCCATCACTAGGCTGATGGGTCTTCCTGAGCTAGTGGGGAGGGAGGAGCTGACATTTGCACCTGAATACGGATGTGCCTGTCCCCACATAAAGAGGTGCATACCACCCTGTAGCGTGTCTGGGGCCAGGGCAGGAAAGGGAAGACCTGTTTACACTTCAAAGCCCCTCTTTGAAGTCACCCCGACTTCAAAGGCACCACTGGTTATAAGAACTGGACTTCTGACCTGACCAAATCAGTACACTTCTCAACCTGAGGATACTCTGCCAGGAAGAAGGACTGCTGTGCTGCTGAAGGGGCTGCCATTTTTCTGGAACTCTGCTGGGATTTGCTTGATTCCTGCTGTGCCTGCCCTGCTGCCTGTTGTCTCCTTGCCTGGGAGTGAGTAGGACTGGACCTGATTTTCTACATTCCTGTAACCAAGTAACTCTAAGAGCATACTGGCTTGCCTCCTGTTCTGTAGGCTCAGGGACATCAAAGACTGACTGCATCTTTCCTGCAGCATCTTTGACTCTGCCACCTGTGAGTCCTGCCCTGTCAAGTTGTGCCAATCCAGTCCTGAGCCCTTGGAGGTGGGTTCTCCTGTGCTGCAACTTTCAACATTGGTGGATCATTGCCAATGTGCCGATTGGGACCGCTGCATCCCTCTTCGATGCCGATGCATTATTGCTGCCGCTGAGGATGAGGACTTTGCATCGTTGACTGCGCGGCTTCAGATTGATGCATCTCCACTGGCCCTGGTGCATCACCTTTCGCATCGCAAAGCTGCGTGACTCAATGACGATGCATCACCTTCATCATAAAGGGTTTGACACCACACCTCGAGGACATTGCATTGACAACTGCGTTGCTCCACAACGACGCATCCAAGACTGTATGGAATGGCACCGTTGCATCACCTTCACATCACCTCCATTGCTCCTTGCATTGGATCCTCAATGTCAATGCAACCCTCCACCCAAGGTGCTGTTTCGGTGGGACAAGGTTGGTCGCTGTATCCAGCCCACACTCCATTGCAGTCAGGCTGAACTTTGGATTTACCGTGGTCTAGCACGACCAGATAGCCCTTGTTGGTGCTTTAAGTTTCCAAGCACTATAATTCCAAATATTCTTTTAAAATTCATACCTCAAATTCTACTCACTGGATTTTTGTTGTTTTGGTCTTGTTTTACTCCAAAAAATATAATTTATTTGTCTAAATTGGTGTGGAGTCTTTTGTGGTGTTTTCACTTTGTTACTGTATTAAGTGTTGCACAAATGCTTAACTCTTTACCTCTGAAGTTAAACCTGCCTGTTCTGTGTCAAGCTTCCAGAGGGTGAGCACAGGTTAACTTATGGTGTGTAACTGACTTACCCTGACTAGAATTGTGGTCCCTACTTGGACAGGTTGTATACCTCTGCCAACTAGAGACACAATTTCTAACAGTGGCTGATTGGTCCAATGTCTGTACCTGTAAGACCTTCATAAAACTGTCTTGCCTTCCCATAAAGTAAGACTTTTTTGAACTAACAATGAGGAAACCTATAGATTTGATTAAATAAAAGGAAGCAGTTTCTCCTCTTTTATCGTAAGAAAATGACAACCGCTTTCTATTGAGGTGGTACCTTTTACCTATTTTGCTTTACTACAAATAAGTACTGCTCAAATTTTAGTTGCACATTATTTACATGTTATGATGTTTCTTGAATTAGTGTGCCCCCCCTAGTGCACTTGGGTTTTTCTTTCCAGTCTCAGCCTGTATTGTATCTCTTTTCTTTTAGCCTGACGGATCTGGCTCAGCTTCCTTTCATGGTCACCTACAGGTGGCTCCATTCTAACCTGCTGTGCACCTTGGATGCATGAAGTTCAGGTTTGTCGTTTTCTGCCGTTGTTGAAATTCATGTTTACTTCGCTGAAACCGTTCAAGTTTGTAATTCTTGCTGCGAATGTGGCTCTTATGTGACCATCAATCAAAATGGGGGGAGAGATTGTACAGGGCTTAATTTGTGTTACGGACATTGTGGACTCTATTTATAATGCCAGATTAATGCTGGCACTGAAATTAAAGGAGTAATGTCATGTAATATCCGCCTACTCATTTTTGTAATCTCTCATCCTCAGATACATTTCAGTTGCAATTTTAAATCAATATCAACAAAAGTGTAATTTCACAAAAAAGGGGCAGTGGATACCGCATTATATGGTCTTTAAGTGACTTCATGTGATTTTTGAACCCTATGAGGTATTATTTTACGACTGTGCTAGACAATATTTTTTAGGAAACAAACCTACTACATTTACAAACCTAATTTAATGGCGGGAAAAGCACCCATGTACTATTATTTGCAAAATCTAAAGGGACAGCTAAACGAACTAAAGTACCAGCAATTTTAGATTTGTAGTATGAATGGTTGAATGGCATTTATGGTGAATTCGCCCACATGAAATACATGCAACAACATAGCCTATTCGATTTGCAAACCTTACCTACCCGTTAAACGATGCCTCCTAAATAATAAATCAAAACTAAGAACATTAGTACATAACCAACGCCAGACGCTACGGGCTTTTTAGGTAATACAACTTTGGGTGCTGTTATTTTTTGACAATACTTGCAATATTAAAAGCAAAACTACAGGTCCCATACTGCAACGAGCTGTTGTCATAAAGCCATGACTGGCTAAAAGTGCGCCATATAATTTAGGACGGATTGCGGCAATGCAGATCTCTTTACAACGTCAACGGTGGGTGTCTTTATTGGCGCACATGAAGTGCTCCAATATTAGATACAGGAGGACGAGCTCATATGATGCTGAGCGTGTATACGAGATACTACGGTACATTTCAGCAGCCAGCTACTAAAGCCCCTGAATGCATTTTGTCGGATTCAACTGCAATTCCTGCTTCACACTGGGGGTAAGGATGATGTTTGAGCTTGTATAACGTGCACTTCTGTAACCTTGAGAAGGATCCCTGGCGTTCGCACTGCGTTTTTTGGTGGCCCTAAGGTTAGGTGACCGTTTTCTGTGTATTTTGCACCGGTATATCTGCACTGTATCGGTGGTTGTCAGTGTTTTGGTGACTTCTGAGCAGGGATCCGAGACCGAGCACCACCTTGCAGCACCCATAACCTTAACGCTCTTCGCTCCCCGGCGGTCTACCTCTTGCGTTTCTGCTGGGTCAAGGGAGTGGGCGGCTTCGTAAAAGTTTAACCCGGGTGTTTTGAGACAGATGTGTCCGTGAGCCTGGGAGACTGGTCCCCCTCATCCGAATTCTGAGCTGCGGGTACCGCACGCGAGCTCGCGAATGACATGAGGTTGACATTGCAGTCATTCCCAAAATAGTGCAAATGTTGCCATAATCCAAACCTGCCTTGGGAAAAGAAACCTGCTGTCACCAGACTCAACCCGTAGCAATCAGGTACCTCGAAGGGATAAATGTGGAAATGAAAAAGACTGCTGAACTGATCAGATCAGAACACAAATGTTAAATCTTCTAGCTGGCAACCGAGAAGGGTCGCGGTAAAAGTAGTTTCGCTTGCGCCTTATGTGGAAATGCTTGCCTCTTCCTAATTGTTTTGATTCTCTGCAACTGGTTCGACGCTATTAGAAAATGAATTGTTAATTATTTTTTTTTCTTTTAATCTCAAGTAAAAAAATACACTCGCCTGTTTAATTATTTAACATCTGATGCCAGTGTTGCGTATATATGTCAGTTGTGTGGGTTAAGGTTCTTCGTGCCGAATAGTCTAACAATGTTTCCCCTCAGTTGCACTTCCACTAATTGCTGTAATGTCAGAGACTCATAATCAGCTTGTTTCGCGGCTACCGCCCTCGCGTAACACGTTTTACCGTCTGTGCCCCTGCTGCGATCCAGTACTGTGTACCAGCAATGCCGCCAGTGCAGTGGTATTTGCACGTGACAGTGTTGCCCATAGTAGGTTATCATCGGCCAGTCATTCATTGGGTGTAACCAGTTTTAAGATCCATTGAATAGCTGCTTAGAAACTTCATAGAAAGTTTCATTGAAAAAGGGTTTCCCTTTTATTAGTAGCCTGCCCCTGTCTAATTACTGACGCACTGTATGCGTACGTGGGCCCGCCCTGGAGCAATAATATGTGTCTAGGACTTGGAATGCGATCTGTGTAATACCGCTCTGAAGTGTTAGCTTTTGATATTTTAACTTCTTTGAAATTTGTTTTACATATTGCAGAATAAAAGGTGGCATGCTAGAACTTGCTTGACATCAAAGGCATTTTAACTGTAGAAACTAACGGCAAAAAACTTGATTTTAACGACTGTGTGCTGAAGAATAGCATGTTATGAATGCATAGCCACGGCTACTTCCCCTATGAGGAAATCCTGACTGGGGAATGAATACATGTCTGCACAGGCTCTCAATATTACTTGGGCTTGAACTGAACTTGAATTGGAATAATTTTGGACGTTTTTTAAAACTCCAGAAGATAATTATAATTATGCAAGTACAAGCGTATTGTACAAAGCCATTATGTTTGGACTCGGTTGCTTCTTAAACAGATAGAAATACCGGGCAGGCAGTAGGCCGTTAATTGAAAATTCCATGTAATCTGACAGCATGCATAGTGTACCAAGGTTGAACCCCTTTAATAGCGAGCTCTCATATTTTGTGCGTTAGCTGCACACCGAGACCCTGGAATTCAAACCACGTAACAGCTTAGTCACCCTGGAGTTGAGGGGTCCTCTCTTCCAAAGGGGCAGGTAGTGTCAGACTGGGGGATATTGATAACCCTTTTTAGTTTGACAACCTTTGCAAACAGTGCAGTTGAAACTACTGTTCCCTGGGCCTTTACATTTACTTTTAGTCTTCCAATTTGCAACGTAGTTGCTATTGTCTTTGGCATTCCTCAACAGTTTAGCCGGACATGTTTAATATTGGTGGGCGCTGGGGTCAGCATATGATGCTTCTGTGGAGGGTAGCATTAGCATCTCTTCGAGTTTCTTAAATTTAAAGTGCATTGAAGTGATGCTGCATCCGTTTGAGGAGAAACTACCCAAACCTGACCCTTGAAAGCTTTATTCAGTGTAATTGTTTTACTTATCTTACTATGTTGTTCGCAGAGAAGAGCACATAGGTAACTGTGTCATGCTGCATTAGAATGCAAAAACAGCAACCCCGAAATTTGTGAGGAATGTTATTACAGAAACACGGCAAAATAGCCTTCCTACGAGATTCAGAAGGATGGTGGGACTAGATTATTCTGCGAGTAGAAGTTTACCAGTTGCATTTTTTGACTCCATGGATGTGATTACTTTCGTTTTCTTATACGGTTTTCAGCACTAACTACAGTTGACTTCTTATGGTCTGAAGAGACTGCATCCATTTTCTTGTTTAGAGGCTTCTTTTTGTTGCATGCTCAGTTTATTTTGGTGAGGTAGTTATAAAGCAAAAACCTAGCCCCAGAGGACAACTAAGCAATGTACAAGGTGACGGAAGACTTATCAAACATGCAAGGATGGAAAGAAGGCAAGTACGCTTACAAAACTAATCTAAGACAACCAATGCTTAAAAATATTGATGAAACAGTGGGTGACATTGGAACGGACGTAGGCCCTAATTACGACTCTGGCAGTCGCCTGACCGCCAGGGCCGCAGTGGCACTCTGACAGCTGCCAAAGTGGTGGTCTGACTGATTTGGCCGGGTTCAGATCGCAACACATTATGACCGTGGTGGTTCGGCCCTGGCCGGACCACCTGCACCGCCAGTTTCAGTCCACTGGAGGGACTGGCGGTGCTGGTGGTCCTAGTCCGCCAGGGCAGTGCTGCATGCAGTGCCGCCCTGGGGATTACAAACCCTCTCTCTGCCAGCTTTTACGTGGCATGTAAAGCTGACTGAGATGGGGTGCAGTGGCCCCCATGGGCTTTTGCGCCCTACGCACTGCAACATTGCCCCTGGCCCAATTAAACACTGTTTCCTCCGCTGACCGAGCAGGGAACTTGTAATGGGCCCCGCAGAAAGGTGGCCGCACTGGTGGCAACCTGACCGCAGGAGTTTGGCGGGCGGGATTTTCCACCCGCCAAACTCAAAATGATCCCCATAGTCTAGAATGATGAGGTTGTGACAAGGTTAGTTTTCAGACCTTTTCTGAATTGCATACTCTGAGCAAGCATGAGGACCAGAGGGAGGTCATTCATTTTTTTTAATGATATTTTAGTTTTATATTATAACAACATAACATTAGATTACCAGTAATTTTCCCATTCATTATCCGTTCTCAGCCATCAGTATGGCTCCAGAGCTCCTCATGGACATTATACTAGTCATTTCTTACATTACCTGGACCATTGTTTAATAAAAATGTTCAATTACACCATATTTGCCATTACTCTTTCCACTGGTGGGGAGGTGGTGGGGGGGCAGGAGGATGGTGAGGACAATGCTTATCTAGCCCCAAAGTTCTTTTGATGTACCTTTCCTTCTTGTTACTCTCCATCAAGGGAGGTCATTCTTGGGTTATACACCAACACAAAGAATGTGTTAATTCTTCGTGAGCTCTTTGGATTTCTAGGCAGTCCAGGGATGTGCTTCTAGTAGCTTGTATGCCCTAAACTCATTGAGTTGAGAGGTAAGGTTGTCAGGTTTTCTTAAGTTAGTGCTTTGTAGACTGCACAACACATTAGTAGATTCTGTCTGGGTTTGGGAACCAATGCAGTTCTCTCAAGGTAGAGGAGATGTGCTTGAAATGGTGATTAGTTGAGCTACTGCATGAATAATTGATTTGATTTGTGTTGAACTCTAGAAGACCATAGAGTGTTTTCTTGAAGCCATCCATCCATGGTAAGACAATGGCATGGACTGTGATCTGGAATTTCGTAGAACAGCTACATTGTACACTAATGTGAGCTGGAACAAAGCTGTAGGGTCCTTTTAGGGTCGAGCATGCGCAAGCGCTCTGGATCATGTTGTGATCTCTATGTGGGCTTTTAACCATGCCCATGTCACGCCCGTCACTTTCATTAGTTCGCGGGCTTGCCTTTTAGAAATCGATTGATTCCATTTGTGAAAGGCATGCATCAGTCAAGCCTTTTCCGGTGTTTAGCCTTCCTCGAGCGCACCGGTAAACTAGCGAAAACATACGAGGCTCCATGTTTTCAGCTGGTTTCTGGACTACTTTATCTTTTCATTTCCTGCACAGTGCGATCTCGCTGGGCAGAAGTCGAGCGCTTTGCATGACATCGTCCCTGTTACATGGATAATTGCACTGTTGCTGGTTTCATGGATAGTTGCACTTTTGCTGTAAGTTTCCCTGCAAGCGAACTTCTGTTTCCTTTTCTGTGTCTCGTTCATGCTCATGCATATGTGAAACTGTTTTACTTTTCATTATTATTTTTTTGTTGCAAGAAAAGTCCGGTTAGGAGTTTACACCGCTAATACCTCTAACACGAGCAAACGCGAGACCCATTGCATGGTAAATGCTTGTTTTTATTGAAATGGTCCTCAGAGGACCGAGAGGGTTCAATAAGCAAGCCCAGGAATTCAGCAAATGATTAGAGGTAGAGTAAGAAACCATAGGTGTCATGTTGTTGAACCATTCTTAAACCAGGAAATAGACCTCAGTCTTTCTTGTTTTGAGTTTCAGATAAATTGCAGACATCCAAATTGAAATTATGTCCTGGCGGGGTTAGAGTTCAAGTATATTGTTAGCTGATGCGATTTTAAGGTGTAGTAGGGTATCCTTCTAAAGCTGTGTCTATACTTGGTTCGCCGCTATCTACAGATCACACAATACCTCTGCTCCATGACCGTCAGACAGAACTTCAAAATGTCATGTTGCCTGATATAAATGGCTTTTAATGTCACACATTGGCTGTAAAGCACTGATGCGTTCAGGTACTGAATGCCGTGACAGACTCTTTGCTGACTCTTTACGACCTGCTAATTATGGATATATCGCACACGTCAGATAGACAGGAAGATCGTTTCTGTCAGGTTAGCATTATATGCCATAGAGGTAACTTTGTAGACCGCAAGAGCCTTACATGGCTTAGACTTTCATTATTTATAAAACATTACATTACATACAGTACAATACATAACAGTAGAAACGCTTCCTCTGATTTTGCTCGCAATTAGTCTGCTTTTTGCATGTTTGATTTTGCTACAGAGATTCCATGTACATTTTCTGTACTTCCAACTGGATTGTATTTCTCATAGGAAGGACCAAGAAGCTGGAGATTTAATGATGGGTTCTTGCATTATAAGAAATAAAATATGACCTACTATACACCTTTTTTTTAAAGATGTTGCATATCTCCTCTGTGATGAACCCTGACTTTATAAATGAATACTTCCTTCACCCTTGTTCCTCTGTATGGTCACAAAGATGTCTCTGACTTGCAGTAGCAACTTAAGGGTGATTTAAGTAGTGTAGAATTGCCAAAAGGGCCTCAGGCTAATTAGACGCACTCCGGAAAAGCAGAGACCCAAGGCAGGCGTTGGATGAAAAAGACCAACGAGCTTACGTAGCCTGCCCATTTCATACCCTGTAGCAGCCCCTATTTGTTTCCTGCGGTATCCTGCTCCTGCCACCCTAATGCTCAGTACCCTTTGGAAATACCTGCCTTTGGAAATCCAGTTCCTCTGTCACCCAATCCTTTAACTTTAAAACAACACACTTGATGCAATTACTCTGTAGATAACTACATCCCATATACAGATTCCTTAAAAAATATGAATAGGCACGCATTTTTATTGTAATTTTGTGTTGATTGTGGGGAAATTAAAGTGTGATAACTAGAAGTTGAGGGTGCAGGATTCCCGCACACCGTAATTTTGCCCTGTTGTTCGCACACCTGTATTCTCTCTGAAAAACCTTTAGTAAATTATACTATTGTTTGTAAACACAGTCGTTTTTTGGCAAAACTGTGTTTGCGTGCAAAATGTTTTTAATCAACTTGAAATTGATGGGATGATTCTCTAATAGTGACAGATGAACATTTGTGTAATTACTTTGCCTTGTTTCATAGTTAGTTTGGAGGCTTAGTTTGTAACCTAATTTACTAAAACAAAAAGAAATCCTATATTTTCAACCATGAACAAAAAAAACAAAGTTCAGAATTTTCTAAAATTCATCCTAATAGCCCAACTAACAGCAGGTTTTAGGTTACATAAAATCATATTTGTAGATAAATCAGTAAAAAACTCAGCATTTCTAAAGCACACAATGCCCAGGCTTTTTAGGTCTACGAGTATTCAATCAGTAGGCACGGCCTTAGGAGAAATATTTGTTTATACCAGGGTAATTTCTACACAGTCAGCTGTAAAACACATTGTCGTTTCAAAAGGCTATTGTAAGAATTGGAGAATAGTTGGCTTTTGATAGCCAAAATCCACTTCTAATCGGATATAGATGTTCTGAGTTTGCTGTCTATAATGATATTTGAGGTATTTTCCAGACCCACTATCGGATATTTGAAATACAGTGTTTCGCGGGTTGGGGTGTGTCGGCATGTGAAGGTGGTAGATTAGTGTTAGGCAAATACTTTTTTCTGAGATCTCTATTGGAGGTTCCCAAGGCGCTTCTGTTATTGTTACATATAACATATCTTTTTGATCGAAATTTAACTGGCAATCCAAATACATGGTTTCATTGGGATGTGCACAAAATGGAAGGAGCCCAAGTGGAAGATTACGTTGGGTGTGTCGAATGTGGGCCGGGTACGAATGAATACTTTTGGTTATATCTTGAGCAAACCAGGAACAAGCAAGGGATTGGTGGAATGGAAAGTCAAACAGGCTGCAAAGAGACTTTGAGATGCTGTGGCTGTAAGGAGTTGAGGCCAGACACATTCCGTTTTCAAGCAATAGGAAGGTTATATGCACTGTCTAGCTCTTATAATGCCCTCTAATCAGTGCTTTAAATGGGCCGGTACTCTCCGGTACTGAGTACCGGCACTTTTTTATTTTGAGAGCGAGAGTACCGGCACATCTAAAGAAAAACGTAATACTTTTAATTGGAGAGTACCGGCACTTTTCGGAAACAAGCAGGTACTCTGGAGCAGAGTACCTGCACTTTAATTTTTCCATTTCAAGCACTGCCTCTGATAGTAATCAAATGTATGCAAAATTGCTTTTGGCAGTTGTGGTTGGGAATGTTGATAGGGTCATAAGAGCCAGGGTATCCGCGATGGGAAGACGAGAGAAAAATTGTAACCTTTTTTCTGTTCAGCTGTTCTTTTCATATTATGCTTTGATTGTCTAAAACCTCACCTGAATAGTACAGGGGATAGATAGGGACACTCGTAGTCCTGCTGTTATTGTGATAGCAGCACAGTGCGTGCCCAAGGGTTTTAAAAACTGAACATTGCTAACCTACTGGCGGACATCCGTTGTAGAACTATCAGCGTAGTTGCAAAGGTTTAGCATTTTTCCCCACAGCACACAGGTACCATGTTAAGGTTGCCACTCCAATACGTATCCTCAGATTTCAGTAATGGAGGAACCGAGTGATGGAGGGACAGTCCAAGTTGTTTTTTTATTGACTTTGGTGCCAACTCTTCACCACAAGTTACTGACACGTTTCGAGCAGTATATTGGTCTCCGTCACACTCTGTTATTATGGATTGGTAGGAAATTCAGCCCTTTATTGCGTTTCTTTTTATTTCTAGAGTTGAAATTCGCTCTGGATTTGGAACGTGTTTTTTTTTTTTTTCACTTTAATGCAACAATGTAATTGTGTTTTTATAAAAATGCCTTATTTTGCCTATATATTCTTATGATAGACGTAAAATAAGGTAATTAAAGAGTCTTACCACTCAAAATAGAATGTGTCTCCTCTGTTGCTTTTTCTTTTATGGCATAAAATACCCTGAGGATGTTGACATTTAAGGTAAGGATTCAACCAGCCCCTCTACAGAATTGGGCTCTTCGGGTTCTCAGATTTCCCTTACAAATTTCTAGGAGCTTCTTAAAAATGTGGCAGTAAATGCTCCGCAGTATCAGCTTACTGATCCAGTTTATACTTTTCACCCAACGGGAAGAACAGAAGCCGCCCTCATAAATGATAATTTCTTTGTTGCACTGTGTACCTGTTGTATTATTACCTACACCGCCTTTACAAAACGTTTGCCATTCTTTGGAAGATCGGGGATTGTGATGACAGCAGTTGAAAGTTTAAAACCCCAAGAGTGAAAAAAGATAGGATGTCAAATCCTGGGCGAACACTAGGCCTGGGGCTCGCTCAGGGTTGTGGTGTTCTCAGACACCTATGGCTTCTCCACCAGCAAGTGTAACACATTGTTGAAGGTGCGAGGATTCCTAAAGATATTCATTCTCAAGCTGAATTTCTTCCACATCCAGGTTGGAAATCCCCATAGATTCACACCAAAGAAACTTCCTGCAGCATCCTTCTTTCACCCTTTGGTAACGTGACTTGAGTTTAACAGTTAAGTTCATGGCTGTGCTGGGTGCGATGCAAGAGTTCTAAAACTTAAACAGCAGCTGTTAAAAAAAAAAAAAAAAAAAAAAAAAAAAAAAAACTAAGAGAATGTAAGCTCAAATCAAGATCATGAAAATGAACAAGAGGAAACCAAAGACATAGCTTTTACTTTTTCAGTTAATGTCGATAGGAGTAAGTGTTGACATACAATTTTACAGAAACCAGTGCGCTGTGGGAAGTAGTGAAAAAACATCTGGTGCCTATAGTCTTTTATCTGCACTGTAATCGATTCTAGAAAATCGGATGGGTTTGTGGTTTGGTGCAGCGAGCACAGTTTAAGACTTCAGCTTTTTTAAGCAGCTCATTTCCCTCCATGGCTGTTCACTTTATATTATAGAAATATTAGAAATTTGGTGTATTTAACTGCTGCCACCAAGAAGATCTGTAAAACTCAACAAAAGCACAGAGCAAGCCAAATACCTATTTCTCTGCATCTCCGTTTAAAAGTGTATGTGTCAGGCTTCTGTGCACGTGCAGGGCTGCTGTCCAAGGAGCCTATTTAGTAACACGCATTGACAAATCCAGACACTCCTATAAAATGCGAGTGCAGAGCTGTTGACTTTGCCAATGTTAGTCTGCAAAGATCTTTAAAAAAAAAAAAAAGACCAAAAAAAACCAAAATACTGTTATCTCAAAACTGCACTGAAATCAATGTTTTCAATCTTCATTAATGGGAAGGTTTTATTTTTTAGGTCGAACCAAGGCAGAGCACATGTGCTCTCTTTTGACATGTTGTAATCTAAATCTGTGGGCTTGCACCACGCCCATTTCACGTTCATCACTTTCATTCAGCCTGCCTTTCAAAATTCCCGATTTTGTAGGAAAATGCTTTACGTTTGTCCCACCTTCAGGCTGCTTTACCACCACCTTGGAGACTGACCCTGTTACATGGATTATTGCATGATTGGCCTTAGTGTGGCACGCGCTACTTTTTTCTTCTGCTTATACTGCATTACTTTCTGCATTCTGTTTTCATGTCATTAGGCCCTCTAGGGGCCGACTATATGGTTACATGACCATGTTTCTTATTAATGCTATTTTTATTGTGGTGCCCTCTATGGGCTGTTCTGAGCGTTACAGTCAAGATACTACAACATTCACTGTAATCTGAAGCTCGCCCAATAATGCTTTGTGGGACATTCCTTTTACAAAACATTGTTGCCCATAACTCACTGTGTGGTGGTCCTAGGACACCGGGACCATTATAAAAACGTTCAGCATGATGCACTCTTTTTATCGAGGTCATCTCTGGGTCCCCACACTAGGTTGTGGGGACCCCACAATAGTAACCTCTCCCACCATTCAATGTCTTTTTAAGGTCTCTCAGGGCTGGAACTTTTGTTTTGCAGCTGGGAGTAGTTTGTGTTTTAAGGGCATTGTTTGTAATAGTATTGCAGTAGGACTGCTAGGCCTGAAAACATGTAAGGCACTACGCCCTCTAGGGGCTACATATATGGTTACACTGCATTACTTTTTGCCGTTCTGTTTTCATGTTGTTATGCCCTCTAGGAGCTGATTATATGGTTTCATGATCATGTTTCCTACAAAGGCTATTTTTATTAAGGTGTCCGCTAGGGGCTGTTCTGAGCATGATAGTCAAAATACTACAATATTCGCTGCACTCGGAAACTCGCCTCATAATGCTTTGCGGGGCATTCCTTTCACAAAACATTTTTGCCCATACCTCACCGCATGACATGCTCTTTCTGTCTAGGTCATCTCTGGGTCCCCACACTAGGTTGGGAAATAATAATATAAACATATAATACATAATGTCAATATTTCCATTTTTTTGCTCCCGATATAGGAAGAAAGTGAATGGAAGTTGTTAGAAATGGAGTCTCTATTTGGCAGAGGTATACACCCTTGTCAGAGTAGGAACCACAATACTAGTCAGGCTAAGTCGCACACAAGCCAATTAATCCAGTGCCCACCCTCTGGTAGCTTGACACTGAACAGTCAGGCTTAACTTGGAAAACAATGTGTAAAGTATTTGTGCAATAAATCATACAGTAACACAGTGAAAACACCTCAAAAAGACACCACACAGGTTTAGAAAAATAGTTGATATTTATCTGAATAAAATAAGGTCAAACAATAAAGATTCAATAAGCTCAAGTTGAAATGTCACTTTTGCAGGTTTAAAAAGAGTCTTAAATCTTAGAAATCAACAGTTGTCTCTTGATTACACAAAGTACCTGGTTTGCGTAACAAATAACACGCACGGAGACCGCAGAGGAGGAGATGCGTGGAAAAATATAGTGTGCATCAGATTTTCCAACGTGGCACAGACGATGCATTGTTTCTTTCCACGCTGCAAGGGGTTTGCATAATTTTTCGGCACACAGTCTTGGTTCCTCACTGCAATGCGGGAATCTTTTTGAGGCCCACGGACGATGCGGGGAAATCCTAGGTGCGCTAGAAGAAGTTACAGGTGTTGCGTCGATCCGGTTGGGAACTGCGTCAAATTTTCAGGTGCTCTGTCGATTTTTCTATTCAGAGAATCGGCTGTGTTGTTCTGGTTCGGCTGTGCACCGATCCGGTAGGGCTGTGCGTCAAATTTTCTATCACAAGGCAGGTGCTGTGTCTAATTTCTCCTCGGGAAGTCAGGCTGCGTCCAAGTTCGGCTGTGCAGTGAGTTCTCAATCGCAAGGCAGGCTGTGTGTTATTTCTGGCATGCTGTGTGGCAATTTTTGGTGCACAAGGAGTTTTATGAAAAGGTGAAGTCTTTTTGGCCCTGAGACTCCAGAAAACAGGAGGCAAGCCCTTGGAGAGCACTTCTTAGCAAAGTCAGAGGTCAGCAGGGCAGCAGTCCTTCTCAGCAAAGCAGTCCAGATGAGTCCTTTGGGCAGCCAGGCAGTTCCTCTTGACAGGTTGCAGGTTCAGGTCCAGAAGTGTCTGAGTTGGAGGGTTCAGAGACCCAGTTCATATACTCAAAAATGCCTTTGAAGTGGGGGAGACTTCAAAGAGTGGTTTTGAAGTGCACAAGTGCACAGGTCTGTCTGCCAGGATCCCAGTAGGGGGTTTGGCAGTAAATTGTGCGAGGGCAGCCACTAGCCTTTAAAACGTAAGTGGCAGGCCCTCCACCCTTCCAGTGCAGGAAGATCTATTGAGTATCCTGGTGAGTGCAGGTGTGACTGAATGTCCTGTGTCTGTGGTTGTCTGGGTGAAATGCACAAGGAAGCAGTCAACCAGCCCAGCCCAGACGTTGATTGGAGACAGGCTGTAAGACATAGATAGACTTTAAGTGCAGAGAACTGGTCACTTTCTAAACGTGGCATTTCTGAAATAGTAATATAAAATCCAACCTCACCAATAAGCAGGATTTTGTATTAGCATTCTGGCCATACTGAATATGACCTGGTTACCCCTTTCTGCTCGGAATCTACCACTTAAACAGTGTATGAGGGTAGTCCTAATGCTATCCTATGAAAGGAGAAGGCCTCACAGTAGTGGAAAATGAATTTAGGAGTTTTCCACTACCAGGATATACAAAACCGACATGTGCATGTCCTTCCTTTGATCTACATAGCACCATGCCCTATGGGGTAACTAGGGCATACCTTATGGGTGACTTATATGTAGAAAAAGGGATGTTTAAGGCTTGGCAAGTAATTTTAAATGGCAAGTCGAAGTGGCAGTGAAACTGCACACACATGCCTTGCAGTGGTAGGCCTGAGATATGGTTAAGGAGCTACTTATGTGGGTGGCACAACCAGTGCTGCAGGCCCAGTAGTAGCATTCAGTTCACAGGCCCTGGGCACATGTAGTGCACTTTACTAGGGACATACAAGTAAATCAGATATGCCAATTGGTAATGAACCAATGTTGCCATTTTTAGTGGAGCGAGAATATGCACCTTAACCCTGGTTAGCAGTGGTTAAGTGCACAGAGTCCTAAAACCAGCAAAAACAGTCAGAAAAGTGGAAGGAGGCAGGGAAAAAATTCCATCAGCCTTTTGTGTTGCTAAAGTTGCCCTAAGTGGGAAGGGTGTGCCCAGACGTGGGTCCTGTGCTCACTGTGCCACTGGATTCAAGCTAGCCTGGCTGATGAAGGGTGATACCATATAACCGGTCCCAGGATGCTTGTTTCTGGTCCAGGGATGACCTGGCCTGGCAGTTTGGGCTGGATTGTTCCCATGAGGAACAGGTTCAAGACTGATTTACATATGGCTGGGTCCAAACTGGGTCGAATGGTGAGCAAAAGAACAATGGATTAAACCCAGATCCGTGACTGGGGGTGAGCATTTGCATTGTTCAGCACTCCGTCTGTCATCCTTTTGTGTTGCTAAAGTTGCACCAATGTTCCTCCACTCTGGAATTTATTTGCAATACTCTAAGCTAGTAGGGTCAATTATGGCATTTGTCATTTTCCCTTTTAGTTTGGTTTTCTTTTGTTTCTCTTTCAATCTCTAATTTCATATGTATCTGGGATCTTTCCATTCTATTTTCTTGTTGCTCATGAGTATCTTTATATTTCTCCTAGTTGCATAAACTTTGAGAGGTTATAAATAGTTTACTCATTTGCTGTTACTCCTGTTTTGCCATTACATGTCTTCTCAGTGGCAATTTGCTCTTTTTTTTTCTTTTGACAGTGCCTTCATATTTTAATGTTTTTCTGACTTTTCCTTCCAAACACGCTAGTCTGTTTATGTTTTCTTATATAAGCCCTTCCCAGGTGGTGTTGTCCTCTTGTCATCCCTTTTGTGGATGGGCTCTAGGTCTGGAACCTGTGTACATCAACAAATCCCCAATGGGGCCTGCTTGTTTTTCCTATCCTATGATCGGCGAGTACAATGCGCTTATGGTGAGTTATATATGGTATTCTACTTCACTTTGTAGTTTTGTTTTCTTCTACATTCTGCAGCACGCGCTGCATTACTACCTAATTATCTTATGGTGGTGGGTTGTAGAAGCATTCTGTTGCCCTGCTCCCAGCCATGCTTCTCGTGTATGTGGCTGACTGTGGTGGGGTGCATTGTCTGCGGGCGGGTTGTTCAAGTGCTGGGTCTGCTATTGGCAGAACTTGGGATCTGTGGCCATATCTATGTAGTACAAAGCAGCGGGGGAGGCAACAGACCTGTCTCTTATGCTCCCACAGACTGTGTTAAGTGAGGCTTGGTTACTGGGAGACTGGTACAAATAACAAGCTGTTGCTGGGCACAACTTACTTCCTGCTTGGCTGGTCGACTTCTTATATTTGTGGCATGGAGAATGCGGAGTCTGAGGCTATGCCTGGAAATTCTGCTTCCAAGAGGAAGCATGTTCAATAGTTAGAGGAGGATGTTTTGCTGCAAATTTCCAGGTCCTACTTTGCAGGATTTAATTAATACTACGTCACAGGCAGCCTTGACTGAGCCTCCAGCAAAAAAAGAAAAGGGGATGGTGATGATGAGATGGAGCATTCCCCTAAGGGAAAGTTTTCTCTGATGTTTTGGCACATATTGGAGACATGCTTGGGTTTGAACCTAAGAATCTGGTGGACAATGGGTTTTATTCACAGTACAGTGGCTCTGTGGTGGATGATTTGCCATTGCATGACATTATAAGGGAGATCCTTGCTAAAGAGTGGAAGGATGTGGATAAACAGGATATTTCGCATTTCTTGAGCAAGCAATATCTTCTGATGCATTTTAATGACTAGTTCCTGCAGATCCCAAAGGGCAATTCCATTTTGTTCTCTGTGGCTTCTCCGTCTTCATAGTCTTATGTGGAGGCAACCCTTTCGGGTCTGCCTTTTGGATCTGCCTATGCCTTACAGGTCCTCATTAAGGATTTTGAGATACTGTTCGACTGCCTTTAGGCTCAAGGAGAGCCAACGCCTGTCTTGGCTCATATGGAGGTGTTGGCTCAGTTTCTCTATGAAAACATGTTTGATACATTGTGGGCCTTTTCCTTCTCGGCTGGAGCAGCAGTTGCTGGCTGCATGTCTCTGTGGACAAAACCATTGCTGGCTGGAGGCAGGGCAAAAGGCGTTAAATCTTAGGTTACCATTTGAGGGTCCTAAGCTGTTTGGGGATGATTTGAAAACTATGGTGTAATGTTCTGCTGAGGAGCGGAAGATGTTGAAGCCTTTTAGTCTGTGAAGAAGAAGTCTTTCATTCACAAACAATTTTCAGGTGATGTTGTCCTCTTCTGATCCCTTTTGTGGATGGGCTTGAGATCTGGGAGCTGTGTAAATCAACAAATCCTAGAGTCAACAGTCCCAGGGACCCAGTCAGAAATGAATATGCTGGAGTTGGGGCCAGGCTGCAGGTGTTGCAGGATTAATGATTCCAGTTGATTTCCAACCAGTGGGTGCTGTTAGTCATCTGCCATGAATATCAGATTTCATTTGTTGGTCCTCCTCCAGGTGGTTACTTTCGGCATACCCCATTTTCAAAAGACACTTTGAAGCGGACTGCTTTGTTGTCTGGTTTGGAGAAGCTGCTGGCGAAGGGAGCCATCATCAGGGTGCCGGCAGCGGAGGAGGGACTAGGCTTCTACTCCATTCTGTTCTTGATTCGCAAACCAGATGGGTCTTACCAGCCATTTTTGGATCTGAAGGCCGAGAACAGATGAGTGAAGATAGAAGCTTTTCGAATGATCTATTTGCAGTCCATCATTCCTTTTGATCCAGCAGGGCGATTTCTTTTGACCACCCTGGATTCAGAAGATGCCTATTTTTACATTCCTGTCCATCGGGACAGCCATCAGTTTCTGAGATTTGCTATGAATGGGGACCATTTTGAGTTCCAGGTACTACCCTTCGGGCTGTTGACTGCTCCTTGGAGTTTTACCAAGGTATTGGCTCTGAATGTGTGTGTGTGTTTTTTTTTTTTTTTTTTGTTGCTTTTTCTAGGTTTTGTGTTTCCCTATCTTTATGATTGTTTGATCTGTGCTTCCTCTCTCCCTAAGGCTTTGCTGGTGGTGGAGGCAATCTTTGCCCTGTTTCAGCAATTGGGCTTCAAACTGAACCTGACAAAATCACAGCCGGTCCCTATGCAGTGGTTGTAGTTTATCAGTTGGGGCGTTTTTTCTTATTGCTGCTCGAAGGGAGACCCTGCAACATATTTTTGTTGGCCCTCTTGTCTCGGCAGTTGGCTCCAGCTCTGACTTGGTTGCGGGTCCATGGGTTGATGGCTTCCATAACGGTGGTGGTTCCCTGGTCTTGTCTTCACCTAAAGCCGCTCATCAATCACTTTTTGGCCTACTGGGATCCCTCCCTTGCAGATTACGATACTCCAGTTCCTCTCACCTCTGGTTCAGGAGTTGGGGTGGTGACTTCACACTCTCAACTTGTGGAAGGGGATCAGTTTCCAGCTCCCTCCTCCCCTGTTGTTGACAACAGATGCCAGTCTGTCGGGGGCAGGGGCCATGCTGTGGTCCTTGGAAGCAAAGAATAAATGGTTTCTAAGGACAGCCCTCGCTCCTCGAATTGGCAGGAGTTGGCTGTGATGTGGGAGGCAGTGCAGTTCTTTCTGGACCAGTTGCTGGAAGCGAACCCTGATGGTTTGTACCGCCAATCAGTTCCCTGGGGAAGGGGGAGATATGGAGCGCCCTTTAAATAATCTGGCCTCACTGATTTGTTCCTGGGTGGAGACCCATCTCGGGGCAATGAGGGCAGCCTACACTTAGGGTCAGTTAAATTTTCATGCAGCCAGCTTCAGCCACAACCTCACAACCTGCCCCCTTCAGTTCTGTACCACCTGTCTGTGCCCCTGTTCAGAGACATTTGCCTCCAAGTTCAGAGAGCCATGGATCTTCCTCTTTGTATCTCTCCCCACGTCCCACGGGGATTCGACACTTAAGTCTTACAATGAGCACTGGTGTTTTCTGGACACACATTTTCCATACCAAACAACTTCTTATTCACTGTTGCAATCTGTAGGACACAGTTTAGATTGAGCTGATCACAGAAGCCATTTCCTTCGAAGTCTGACACAGAAGAGCTACTCTGACCAAGCTCATGCTTTCTTTAGAAAAAAAAAAAAAAAAGGTAAAGTAAATCTGTATGTTACAGGTGGATTTTTGTTTTTTATACTTAGCTTTTATCTTGATTCTTCCTTCCTCGCTGCTTATAATAAATCGTTCCGCTTAATTCATCTTTAACGCTGGCTTATCGTTTTTTTTACTCCATCCACAAGCTTGCCCTCTCCTCCATAGCCTTTATTATCTTAGCTTAAATTTTCTCTGGCCATTAGTAGACCAGTTTGTTCCTTATATCAGCGTTAAAATATATGTAGTGAACGGCAATCAAGATGAGCATTATACTATGTTCCAAGCGCTCCCGATATGAATAAGTGACACAGTATTTCAGTCCTTAAAGAAGTGTTTATTGGTCTTTGTGAGGCAAGGGAACCTTGTAAGTATCTCATGGGAAGTTCTAATGGGAACCCAGCCCAGGGAAGGCTTGGAATTCCATCATGTCACAAATGTATATAGAACAGTCCACCTTAGTATTTTGGGTACATGGTCGTACAGCACTTCCAGCCATCATTGGTTAAGTATACATAACGATGTGGCAGAGACGGTGTTGTGGGAGATAATATGGCTCCAAACATCATCTAGACCTCAAGGTACTATTTCCACCAAATCATGAGTGCAGTTTTAGAAGTCGGGGCTCCAACAACCTTTCCCAACACCTCCTGACTTTCTCATCAGCCTCAACGCTCATCCACAATGTCCTGAATTTTTTACGAACTGGGGTAAATGACCAACAAGTGGATCGTTTAAGTCAAGTATTGTACAATTATTCTTAAAATATTGTCTGTCTATGTTAGAGACATATAAAATGAAACTTCTAGAATAATCAAAATTAAATTTGCAAAAAAAAATAAGACAAAGTATGCATGCAAATGTATAAAACTCATTTGTTTAAAAAAAAATCTTTATGATGAAAGTGAATAAATATTCCTGTGTTACATAACCAGCATAAATCATAAATTTATTTTGTACAATTGTTGTGAATTGTGATTATGAGAACAGTTTGGCAAATGTATGATGAATCCACTCTTGGTAGAGAGCAGTTCATAAAGTGGAGTATTATAGCAAATGATCTGTTACCTCGTTGATGGTCAGAGTAAAGGAAGAGTAGTCACCGTCGACGTTTCGGTCTCTTTATTTTAGACTCCCTTACTCTCCACCCCCCAACAAAATTAGGACTCTGTTGTTAGAAGCATGGGTCTCTTCCACAAAGCAAGTGAAGGCAGACATCAGCATATGTTGGAAGGGAAAGTTGCACCTGAAGTTGCCAAGTTCTAGAGTGGGAACGCTCATCCTCTAAAAAGAAGCAGCATCGGAGATGTTGGGTCAGACTGCTGCTGTGTGAAAACACAGGATCAGCAAAGGGTCCTCTATGTAGTGTAGCTCATTTTTTGTAGATACATGACTTAATAATTTGTCCAGAATCAAAGAAAGTTGTGCAGACCTGGTGCCCCATTTCCAAACTGTGGCAGTTAGGTCACATCTTCTCCGACCCAAAAGTGAATTAAAATAACTAAGCAGAACTGCTTTATTCATTTAAACCCCTTTATCGCAGGATCAGCGAATCTCACAGCACAGCCCTATCTGTTTTTTAATCCGTAGCGAGCAGTGGCGGCATGACATAAACCTGATTTGATTTTCCTAGAGATTGCTAGTGTGGTGTATTAAGAAACCGCTTGCTTCGAGGCAGCTTCCGACCTTGCTCTCCCTTGCACTGCTTCTCTTGAAGGCTTAGAAATCTATAATGTGATGTGAAACAAACGAAACACATTTTATGCCCACATTTTTAATCCTGAGAGGATGCAATCGTTTTTTTTCCTGCAGGAAATGCCATTATCACCAGAGGAGGTGGAAAAGATTTTGCATTGATGCCCCACGATGTTCGAAGGGATGAAATGCTTTAGTGAGGAGAAACGTTTATTAACTACAAAGGCAGTATCCTTGGAAGTACTTGGTGTTATGGGATGCTGGACTTAACAAAGTATAATTAATGCGAGACGATTCCGAAGCTCTGGTCATAATATTTAGGATCAAAGATGGACGGGTTTTCGGTCTTCTGATAATGCTTGTTTTAGTCTTTTTTGTTTATGTTTATGTTTCTTTTAATTTCTACCTAGGTGCAGGCCATATAGATACAGATATAAGCATACAAACCTAGATACCTGCAAAATGTAGCTCAAACAAGGTTGTCTACAGTGCCACTATAAGAACACAATTCTTTTTGTAGCCTACAAATTATTGTTGCCATGTATCATCTGATCAGTTTAACAAGATCCCTTTAGTTTTGGTCTAGGCTGGCTTAAGTCCCAGTGGAGATAAGCTTTTATATTGGTGGCTTTTACGTTTCTGGAGGTATGTATCATCTTTATGGCTAGTACCCCCGAAACCCATTTCATTCCTATGAAGTGTGGTTCTTCAAGCTGCACTCAGCTTTATTAAAGGCATCCAGCAACCACATCAAATACAGCCACAACAATGAACTCACATGGACCTACCACTCAATCGTCCTCTTCATCATCACAACCCCCATGCCATCCCACTTGATGCAACCCAGTGCCGCCTGTCGCAGCTGGAACAAGGCCTCAGAGACCAAATGGACCAACACTCTTGCCCTCAAGCCGCCCAAACACCACAACAATGTGAACCAGTACGGCAGAAGCTTCAGCACCTGGATCATGGACTGCACTGACGTTGTGGCCCCAATCAAGACAAGACACAAAGAAGATCCACCAAACAAGCCAGCTAGTACAAGGACCTCAGGCCAGCCAAGCACCACTGCAAGCACCTCAAGAGAAGGTAGTGCATCAACAAAACCCAGCTGACAGAGCCGCCTACAAATCAGCACTCCACCTATACCACCACCAACTACATGAGACAAAAAGAAAAGCCCTGGCATTGTGCATCGAAGTTAGCCCCAATGACAGTAAGGGGCTCTTTAGCATAGTCAAGAAATTTACCAGCCCCGCAACAGTGACCAGCAACATCTTTCCCTCTCAGGACCTATGCAACAGCCTCACAGATTTCTTCCACTGCAGAATTGCCAGAATCTACACAAACTTCAACCCCTAGCTCAAGCCTGAAGACATCTTCAACGGCCATACTGCCACATACAAAACCATCCTGAGGCTAACCACCTCACCACTCAGGACACAATCACCATCACAAAATCCATCCAGTCAGGGGCCCCATCAGACCCATGATCCCACCACATCTTCAACCTCAGAGTATCCTGGGTCCGCCTCAAACTCTCCTCTCTACTCAACACCTCACTGGATTCAACCACCTTCCCAGAAGGCTGGAAGCACACAGGAAATCAAACCCTGTTGAAGAAACCCTCAATGGCCGCCAACAAACTCAGCAACTACAGACCCATCTTCCTGCTCCCTTTCCTGGCCAAAATCATTGGTAAAGCCATCCACCAACAACTCGTCTTCTATCTGGAACACAATCACCTCCTGGTTGACTCTCAGTCCGGATTGCTCCGCAACCACAGCACTGAGATAGCCTTAATCGCAGCCACAGACAGCTTCCAGGTCCTCCTTGACGTGGGGGAGCCAGCTGTGCTTATCCTTCTAGATCTCTCAGCAGCCTTCGACATAGTCTCCCACCACATGTTCATCGCTGACTTCACGACATAGGCTTCAAAAGAGTCGCCCTCGGATGGATTGCCTCCTTCCTTACTGTTGGAACATGACGAGTCTACCTTCCACCCTTCACCTCCAAACTCAGACCAGTCATCTGCAGAGTCCCTCAAGGCTCATCACTCTGCCCCCACCTTCCTCAACATCTACATGTCACCCTTTGCCAACATAGTTGGATCACACTGACTCAACATTATATCCTAATCTGACGACATGCAACTCCAACACACAGCTCATCCTCTCCCTCTCTGAAAACTCCACCGCCACAAAACCAACTTCCACTAATGCATGACCAGCATCACCAATTGGACGAGGAATAATTACCTCAAGTTCAACATGGACAAGTCTGAAGTATTGTTCTTTGGCAGTGACAACTTCCCCCTGGGATGCCTCCTGGTGGCCCACAGAACCAGAGCTCACTCAAACCCCAGCTGAGCAGGCCAGGAATCTCTGTATCATCCTGGACAGCAAACTCACCATGAGGTTCAAAGTCAACACAGTGTCAGAATCACAGGATGCTGAGCCAATGCTGAGTCTTGAACCTGGTTACCCCAGCTCCAAAGTTGGCAGCTCAGGCCATTACATCACATCCTTTGAAGGTGTGGTATGCCACACCCTCAAGATGGTTGGAGTCTTTTCTATCTCTGAGGCTCTGATCAGGGGGCCAGTCAACTAGCCCTTTGAGTAACTGGATGTGCTGGGTGAATGAGCAGGTCCAGTCCTTCACACTCGGGTAGCACTGCAGCAAGCAGTCCTTCTCACAGCAGAGCAGCACAGCAGTTCTTCTTACGAGTCTCCACAGGTCCAGAATTGTACTGAAGAGTTGGATCAGAGGTCCACTACCTATACATGGTGCCCACTTTGAAGTGAGGGAATTTTTTTTTCTAGAGTCTTCTCTCTATAGAGGTGTCTGGAATTTCCTGCCTCACTGCCCTAGCTCCAGCTTGCCTGGGTGCACAAAAGACTAGTGTGAAGCCCTTTCTTGATAGATTGGATGTATTAAGCATCCTCAAGGACTTTGACAAGCTCAAACAGTCATCCCGAGGGACTTCCGAGCATCTTCCTTCTTTCTTATCAGAAGTGGAAATGTCCACAACATGGCTTAGACTCACCTGTTTCCTCTCAAAACATCTGTAGCATGGCTTTGTAGAACCTAACCACCTTGGTCTGTTTTCCCTGCTGCTGCTCCTTAGCCTTTCAACTGGCATCTTGGCAGAAATTGTCATATGCATCAATATTCAGTTGTAAATTAACAGCAGTTTGGGGATAGTAGACTGGCAGGACAGGTCCAGACCAACCTACAAAGCCCTATAGGGTTAAGGCCCGACCGCACCTAACCAAAAGGAGTTGTGATATGAAAGAGGCCTTATATATTGAATACTATGGGAGCAATCATTACTGAAGAATTCCAAAGAAGTCTTGGCAAGGGTGGGAGAGTTAGCTGGAATCCTTTTTGTATTATAGGTCAACCACAGTGGCCTTGGATCAGTGTCTGGCCGAAACCATGATGGCCACTTGTGAGGTCCTCCAGGGTTCCTGTCTCTGTTTTTTTTTTTCCTTCTTTTTTCAGTGTATATGTGGAACTTATGCCTTAATTTTTTTGATTACTATGGATGCTAATTTTAACTTCTGTATGGGTGATACTCAGGTGGTGTTTTGACTCTCAAAGGACCATAACTCAGATACACAATATATAGGGTGGATCTTTAAGGCTATTCATACATAGATGCCGCTGTACAAACTGAGATATATGATATTTGGAGACCAAACTCAACATGTAAGAAGCACCTCAGGCAGTCCCCCACCCCACCCCCCCACCCCACCCTGTCGCATTCCAGGAAGGACCTCAAGACCTGGCTCTTTGACTGATCCTCAGCACCCCCCACGTCCTCCTCATGGGTGAGTAGCCGTGCTTTACAAATCCCTGATTGACTGAGTATAGCAGCATCTTTCCTGGACCTCAATTCAGTAGGTGCAGGAAAGAAAAGAAAAAAAACACTAAGGCATTCTATTCCTATTCAGTAAGGATCCAAGGTTGAAGACTACCAGGTGTCGGAAGTCCTCTGTTTCAGAAAAGTGCTGCAAAAAAAACCTACTCTACAGGCAACACAATGTATCAGTGGTGAAAGCGCCCAGCTACAGTACCCCTCACAAGAGTGCCCATGTAGCAGGTCTTTCTGTCCTCTTCGCTCTCCTTTCGCACAGTCATTCCCAAATTCCCTGTGTTCGCTCAATCTGCAATCTCCTGCTCTCCCTGTAACGTTTCACCTCCTCAGTTTCACCCTGTTCCACCATCTCCATTGAACTACCGTTAAGAAGAACTCACTCTTGCAACCTCTCTGTCCCTCTCTATCCCTCTCTCCCCCGTTCCCCCGTTACCTGGCTGTTGCTGGACACACTGTATTCGTTCACACTGCAGCTTTTAGCGTTTCGTAATCCTGTCTTGTTCGTGTTTTTTAGTGATGTGGTTTACTTGTAGGCCATTTTACATTCGCTGGTCTTGGAACTGCGGAAATCTAGCAGCCGTTCGTCATTCTGTTTTGCTAATTTGGCATATTGTTTCGAAGCGGCTTCCTGAAAATGCTACAGACCTGAGTTCTCCAAGAACCTCTAAAATAGTAGTGTGTCAGACAAAAATGATGCTTGTTGCAGCTTGAATTTGAGTGTACCAAGGAGGCTAGGACGTGAGATTTAATGTATTTTTCAAACATGTTGGAACAAGTGTCGGAAACGTCTAGAAAATGAATGGCTAATTGCTTACATCAATGATGTTAAGTTACAGACGTTGATTCTTTAGGAAACTCATGTCTGTGAGATTTGAACTGGTACGTTGTAATGCTGTAAACTTGATAGTGAGGTTATTTTGTTGTAATATACTGCACATTGTTATTTTGTGTGTAATACTATCTTACCTATTGAGGTGTGAAAATCAGATCAATTTGCAAGATCGACGAACATAGACTTTTTTTTAAATTTTTTTTATTTTATTCTTGCTAGATTGCAGTGATAGGAACTTGCGCATTTTTTTTTTTTTTTTTTTTTTTTTTTTTTTTTTTTTTTTTTTTACTCTTGGTTGGTGTGATTCCTTGACACGCTTCAGCTCTCACCCTGGATGGACATATGTTAATCGCTCCTAGGGTTTAAGGACATAAAAGGCCCTCCTTCCCTTCGTACACGAAGGCACGGCTTGATACCTCTTAATGATTCCATATTTGGTCCTAGCCTCCTAGGTTAGAAGGGGGAATCTAAAATGATGAATGTGGCCTATGTACAAGTGTAGGTAAAGTTTTGGAACGGATTTTCTGAAGCTTGAAGGACTAGCTGGTAACTCTATCAAAAGGGATTTTATGTCAAGCCTATACATATCGTGAACAGTTTGGCCATTCGGGGACTTCTGCCACATAATTCAGCCTGTTCTCTACCAGGACGTACTGTCCTTTACGTCAGCCTGAAAAATCTTCAGTCGCTGTCCACTGTATGCATCGTTATGGTTCTGCAGAAGCATAAACCGATTACCCGAAAAACCGTTTCTGTATGTTGCCACTTCAAATGACCTCAAGGCATAGTTCCAATATGCTGTATATAAATTAAGTATATACTTCTGTTTAAGTAGTTCGTTTTGATTGTATGTCGTATTGCATGGTTTTGTTAAATTCTAATACTTTGTGCATTCTTTGGGGATATACAAGCGATTAGGACGCCTTAAACAATAACCACAAATGATGTACCCAAGCACAAGAAACGAGAAATCCGCATTGAATAGAGCACTCTGGAAGATAGCACATCAGCCTAGAGAGTCCAGAAATACTTAATCGTTGGGCATTCCCACCACATGTGGATGAAATTGCCTCTCCCCATAACCTCTAAGACACAGGTCCGACCTAATGAGGCCATAGGCCTTTATTTTGATGCACGTGTAGTACATACGATGGAGCTGCTTAAGCTGCACCAGACTGAAGCCTGCTTTGAAAGCAACTGTTCCGGACGCCCAGGTCACTTCCTCTTATTCAGAATTTTCTGTCACCCAGGTCTCACCAGGACAGGTTACTCATACCCTCCTAAAGATAATGAAGGTGTAATGGTTGGGACAACTGGTGTGGCTAGGAGATTTTAAAGTAGTACAGGAACCCTAAATGGATAGGATTCCAAGTTATAGATACTTGAGCAAGGGGATGTTGAAGGAGGTGGACAAACTACTATCGGAGAATAACCTTCATGAGGTCTGGATAAATGTCCGCTCTGATGAATAAGATTTTTTTTTCCTCAATGTCCACAGATTATATATACTCTGTGATCTAGCTTTAATCATGAGCAGGCGCCGTATTGGATGCCACGGCAAATATCGACATAGGGCTCAATGTAGTATCCACCCACAAACCTATCATGTGAGACCACAATGTTTTTCACTTCCCTAAGAAATTATTATGGCCCTTTAACCACACACTCCTAGAAGATATAATATAAGAGCATGATATGGCCAATCAGACAAAATATTATTTCCTGCTAAATGAAAAAGTGGCATGACAACAGTGATATTGTGGGATGGCGTAATGACTCTTATTAGTGGGAAATGTGTAGCCACCAAGACTGATACAGATGCAGAATTAGAATTTAACAAAACTTGAATAACGCCACAGGCTCTCTGGCTCCCATCATTTCCTTAGAGAGGTTACAGTTCTTAAGGACTAAATTAATTCACTATTGATAGAAAGGCCTGAGAGTGTTCTCCTAAGACACAAGCAGCCCGTTTGTGAAAAGGCAAATAAAGCTGATAACTTAGTTGCCTCTACACTATGAATGTTCAGGGAGATAACTGAAATGCTTAATGGCATAATCTCCATGGGTACACTACTGGACTTTGAAACAGGAAAGAAATTGAGTTTTGCAGACTTTTTTTGAGAAACTGCATAAGGGATTCTCAGGATTGTGAAGATGTGGCTTCTTTCTAGGAGCTTTAGAGTTCCCCGTACTGGTCCCACAGAGGAGATAACCGTGAGCAAAACATTACAGAAGTGGAAGGAGGTCAGTTTATCAAGGACCTGCCAGTGACCAAAGATACTGGTCCAGAAGTATTGACCATGCTCTTTTACATGAGATTTTCCCCTCCTTTAATAGTAAATCTGTGTAAGTTCTTGGGAGAGGGGGGCTAATTACACTAACCATGAGCGAAGATAGAATAGCCCATATACAAAAAGGAGATCAACCCAGTGACCGCTGCACATGCCATACAACAGCCATTCTTAATGTAGATATTTAGGTCTTCACAAAGGTCTTCGCCTTTAGTGTGGAGAACTTGATTGCTTTTTAGATCAACATATCAACATGGGTCAGACTGTCTTCATAAAAGCTAGACCGGTTTTTGATAATTTACAACTTCTACATCAAATGGAGAAATCCAACAAACAAAAGATTCTTATGCTCATTTTTTCCTTGGATGCCGAGAACGCTCTTAATCAAGTGATCTGGGTGTTTTTGAGAGAGTTCCGGAATAAGGCCCATGATGTAGAAATACATATGGGCTAGCAATGCAAGCCCAGTCGCTAATTCAGTATTAAATGGAGACAAAACACCTTTCTTCACACTGAATAGGGTTACGAGACACTGATGACCCTCTCCCTCCTTCTCTTTAAGCTTTCAATAAAGCCACTAGTGCAGATATATTAGACTGAATGCAGTGGTGGAGAAGACACCCTCCAGGAGCGTGAAATGTAAGCACCTATTCACTGACAATATCTTACTATCACTGGGACCCAGAGTCAATGATTCCAGAAGTATTAGATATCTTATAGAAATAATGATCTAACACTAGGGTTGGATTTCCAGCAGAGTGCCCATGAGAGGTTGGGAGCCATCTCCCCCTTTCTCTGATCAGAGGGAAAATTAAATATTTTGGAATCTATGTAACAGCAAAAATACAAGGCCTCTGTAAGACATAACTATCTGCTATTATTGGCAGCTATTTAAAAACAAAGCAGGAAATAACTGTGAAGGAATTTTCTGGCCCTTTCCTAAACTGAGGTGGAAAATTAAGATAATAATACCACCTTCCCCTGAAAAGCTTACCCTGGCCTCGGTATGTAGTGTGCTCTGTTTCCATACACTGGCACCTTGCCTGTGGGCCTACAAGGCATACTTTAGGGGTGACCTAGCTCTTTAAAAATGTAAAACTAGGCTTTTTTAAAAATGTTTTTTTGCAGCTTAGCTAGCGCATGGTGATGCTCCTGGCAGATCTATTCGTATCATATATGTTGGTGGTGTAAATATATACTGCAGCCCACATATGACATTTAACTTCCCATGCCATAAGTGCACATAAGGCACCATTTTCAAGGGACTTGTGGGTAAGCTATATAGCCAAATAGGAAGCTACATTGTATAGTACATGTTTTAGAGGGAAAGCACAGACATTTTACTACTGTTAAGCAGTAGTAAAGTGTAAAGAGTTCCAAAGCAAACAAATGAAGACATACAAAAACTGATAGACCATGACAAAAATTAGGTACTTTTTCAGAGGGTTGGGACTTTTCAACATGTGTGAATTTTTGTAAAGCAGTCCAACTAGTGATAATGTTCAAGTGGTCCCTGTGGAGTTAGAAAAACAATGGCCCCACATGGGGAGGGCGCTGATGGGCCGCTGCCTCTGGAATTTTCTATTGCTGCTGTAAAAACACAGACCAGTGGTTGCCTGTCTGTTGGAGATAACACGACCACTGCTATAGATATGAGATGAAATATCATGCCACATACAAATCGCAGCATTCCCCTTCCCAACTATACGTGATAATTTATATTTTGAACCAGCCATAGGTAGTCCAAGCTTTGGAGAGTGGGAGACCATTGACCAATGAGACACCTTTTAATCAGGGCAAAATTAAAACTTTCAAAGATTGAGAGATTACTTACATTTAAAACTTTGGATCTTTTCACCTACAACAATGGTAGCAGACACACCAGGGACCTGAAAGTCTTTGAGAAAATATGCACTACACATAAGTTGTCAAGATGATTAATATCCGATATCTGTACACTACTAGCTTGCACTCACACCCTGTACACACCATGTACACCTACCTATGTAGGGTTACATGAAAAGATGGTCAAATGTGTTGGGTTGAAAGGCCACACAAGATCAATGGCAAGTATTCTGATGAGATATACCCAAGATAACCTGCAGTGTACAAAATGGAGAAGCAAAATAATGTTTAACTGGTATAGAGCATCGAGCAGGTTGAGAAACATCTCCCCAGGAGCCAACAGAAATTGGAGACTGTGGGGTGGTAGGGGATGGTGTGCCCATATGGTGGTAGTGTACTGTACTACACGCGTACTGTAAGAAGCTTTTTAGTGACATCAGATGGAGGTAGTACGTTCCCTTCACCATAAAAACCTGAGGGTAGCCATCCTTACACTGATACCTGATAGAATGGAGAGGCTGTCAAATAATGACTCTGGTGACTTCCAGCATGTTTGTAGCAGCTAAACAAGAAATAACAATGAGATGGAGAGGGGTGTCTCTCCTGTCTGTGAGTAATTGGCCTAGGAAATTGAGGTCAAATATGGCCATGGACATGCTTACATTTAATGGGCAAAATGAGAGAAACCCATTTTGCATGCTCTGGTTTACCCCTAATTGACTATTTGCAAACACACACTCCATCACTTTCCTACCCAGAACACTTTGACCCCTCACTCTGTATTGGGACCCCTCAAACCTAGCAGTAGCAATTGACTGAGCAGCAAGTCAAAGGGGAAACCAGAGCAGGAACAAGTCCTAAACAAGTATTCATTTTTTTTTTTCAAGAAATAGGTGTTATGATTTACTACAAATAATATCTGGCATCTTCAGCAACCTGTGGAAGGGAAGCTAAGGCGGGGAAGGAATTTCTCTCAAAACTGTTGAATGTTACTAGAAGCACATTAGGCCACTATATGGATGCGGGAGGGAACACTACTTGTGTAATGTTCAAAACTAAATTAAATGACTTGGAAGGCCTTGAAATAGTCTAAGGGCAAGATGGCATACATTTCCTACCCATGCAAGGGCTGTAATGTTTGCTTCACTTCCATAGTACAAGAATGCCAGAGAGGGTAAAGGCCTGGTCTTAATTAGCATCACTCACCTGCCTTACTGGATTGGTTATGTCAACAAAAAGTAGAATTACGTCAGGAGGCAGGTTTGGTATGCAGATTATAAAATCGTAGCAAACAATTCAGGCATCCAGGAAAATGACTGGGTGCTAGTATTTCAGCAACGGAGGATGAAATGAAATAACATAGTGTTACAGTGAGACATGACTCCAGCCAAGTTGAGATTCTTTCGTACTTCAATAGTTATTAGCCCAAATGAATGTGGGGAGGCACTCGCCGAGACCTCCAGCTCACCAGCACCTCCAGCATTCCAACCGAATGTCCGAGTGACAGGTCAGTGCGGAGAAGTCACGAGCCAGGAGGCCACAAGCGAGCATACATATGCTCTGGATATAATACATATTTGACAAAAATCCAGATGCAGGTAACATCAAACTAAGGCTCTGTGGTAAACTCTTTGAAATAAGACGACAAGTATATTCTTCAGGAGAGATTTGTTGAAACGCCTCATCTAAACACCCCAAAATTTTCAACTGTCACCCTTGGGATCCCTAGATCAGGATCCCTCATAATATTCCAGAAGTGCATAACTTGTCACAGGAATTCCAAGAGCTTGCAGGATACCACATGTCGTCCCTTTTATGTACACTGGAAACTTCTACAACAAAAGTATGATAACAATGGTGAAATAGAAATAAGCAAATAAATTATCATCTTATTTCCTTGTCTTCAAAACATGGATTACAATTGAATATTCCAGAATCTTTACACAAAATCTCACTTAGGAGTATTACAAACCCGACCTGACCTCCTAGATTTGCTTTTCTGTTTCTCCTTTCCCTTTTTTAGGGTCGAGCCTGCGTTGCATGCGTATCGCAGTGAGACGCTTTAGGTATTAGAAAAGGGCTCGGAGCCCTGTCGACGTCACGTCAGTGTTTTTCATTGGTTCGTGGGCTTGCCTATTAAAATCTGCTTGCTTTCATTAGTCGAAGGCTAGTCATGCCTTTTCCGGTGGCTAGCCCTCCTCAAGCGCATCGACCAAGTACAGAAAACATGTGAGGCTTGCTGTTTTCTGTCGGCTTGTGGACTACTTTTTTTCTCTATTTTACTAGTGCGATTTTGCTTGGCAGAAGTCGAGCGCTTTACACGATTAATTGCACTTTTTCGGGTTACATACATAAATGCACTTTTGCTGATAGGTGAAAAGTCGGGTTAGGAGTTTACAACGCTATCAGCTCTAACATGAGCAAACGCGAGACCCGTTGCATTGCAAATGCTTGTTCTGATATGGTGTTTCTTCCTCATTGTCCCCCTTACGTAGCACCTCCCTTTCTTTTTTTTATTTTTTATTTCTTACTACGTAAAAGAGCAATTGTATTCAAATTCGAAATACGTCCATCCTGCGTTTTAACTGCATTTTTAAATAGCTTAGTCACCCTTAGTGGTACAGAGAACTTTGATAATGGCATTGCTCATGTTGGTGTACAACTTTTGACCCAATCACCAATCCCCACCTTTCTTTTACACACTCCTTTTCCTTTCATCATAAATCTTCATCCTTTCCTCTCCTTTTTCTTGACTTACTACCTTCCAAGATTCATCACACACATTTCCCCATCACATTCTGAGCTGTCACTTATAACTCTTTCTACTTGCAAATCAATCACTGGCCACCAGAAATCTTGTCTGATTATTTCTTACATCTTTGCAACACCCTAGTGTCCAAGATGGGCTTACTCTATTACTCTTTTCCTGAGTGTGTTTGGTACCACTAATCTGGAACCCCTAAACAATAGATTCTCCTTCACCGACAACTCCTCTCTAATCAGATTATATGATCTCCATTCTTTGGGAAACTTATCTTGATCCCGTCTGTCCATCTTCATCCAAGTAACCAGACCACATATATCACTACCGTTTTTCACCTCATTTTTCAGTAGCACCTTCTGTGGTGACACAAACTTCCATCCACTCTTCATCCATATCCAACTCCTCCTGCGGTATTTTAGCCTCCAAGGAAACTAAACGTGAAAGACAATCTTCTGTCTTGTTACATCTCCTAGGTAGATATTGTACACTGAAACTAAATTCCTGCAAAGAAATAACCCATTTACGTTTACGAGATGAAACATTGTCAAGACCTTTGTTGATAAAAATCTCCACCAACAGCTTATGATCCTTTTTTACTGTGACTTGATTTCCCCACAGATAAAATCTAAGTTTCTCTATTGCCCACTTGACAGCCATAGCTTCTTTTTCAATTCACTGTAATTTAATTCTGCTCCTTTCAAACATCTAGTTGCACATGGGATTGTTCTTTCATCTCCATCCACTTCTAGACTCAACACTCCTCCTAAATCCTTTTTGCTCACATCAGTGGTTATACTACATGTTTTACCTGTTACAAATGCTTCCAAGCTGGGAATTTCTCTTAGGTTTTCCTTGATCATTACAAACTCTCTCACACTTTTCAGACCAAAAAAACGCACTTCTCTTTTTCGTTAACTCTTTTGCATTGAGTTTTTTCAGCCAAATTCTTAATGAATCACTCATAATATCAAGTCATTCCAAGAAAAGACACCTCCTCTTTATCCTTTGGCGGTTCCAACCCTACAACTGTATCCACTAGCTCCTTCCTAGGAAATACCCCTTGTTTATTTACACAGTGACCCAGAAATGTAATCTCTTCCTTGCTGAAACAACTATTTTTATTTTTTAAGCTAAACCACTATTCTTTAAAATGTTTAACACTCCTTTCAACCTTTCATCATGCTAATTTTGATTAGAACCATAAATTAACACATCATCCTAATACATTAGTGTTCCCAGTAATCCATAAGGAGCTTGAACATGACCCTATGGAACACAGATGCCGCTGTTATCAAGCCAAAGGGCATTCTCAAAAAATGGAATGCTCCCATTGGAGTGATGAATGCAGTATATTCTTGAGAGTCCTGATGAAGTCTGACTTTGATGGTAAGCTGAAGCTAAGTCTAATGTGAAAAATGTTGCCCCTTCAAATGAGTTAACATCTTTGTAATATTAGGTAAGGAGAATTTGTCCACCACAGCCTCCTTCTTTAGGGCGCTCAGATCAATACATAATCTGAAATCTCCATTACACTTCCTAGCTACTACGATTGAAGATAACCACTCAGTTGCTTTCACCGGAGTAATTACACCAGTCTCACACAGCTTTGCGAGATATTAGGTCTGATGTCATAAAGGTACTTGAACAAAAGACATTAGGACCTTAGAAAACAGACTCCACGCTATTGTCTGAAGTAGACTGGCAGTGTTTCCTGTGTGGTGAGAAGCACACAATGTGCGGAGGAGCAGATTATTAAAATTATATTCTTAAACATTTTATCAAGTGGTAGAAGAATATTACTATCGTACTATTCCGCCATTCAATCTTTGGCGTTGATGCAGCTTGACTGTATCCTCCTTGAATGCCTTTTAAATATCTTAACTCCCATTTGGCATTACAATCAATGCTGCTGACTTGAAATTAGGGAACCAAGTTTGGGTCTCTTTGTCCGTTCAACATCCTATGAATCTGGGCAAATCACTTAATCTCTTTGTGCCTAAAAAAACGATGCGACTTTGTGTGATGCAATTGGTTCTCATGTAAAGCATTCCACTACATACAGGTTAGGTTTGCGCTATACAGGAGCCTTACACCCTTGCAGTCATTGGTGATTGGTGGCCTTTGAAATCTGTAAGCAAGTTTCTGCCTCTGAACATGATTATTATGCACACCTAAGTACAAATGCACTACTTAACAGTCACTAAGTCCTTCTAGAAACCTGCATTGTATTCTTTATCTTAATACCTTAGTAATTTTAATAAGTATATTGCACACCCGAATACATATATACAAACAGATTCATGACCCATACCAAAAGACGAAAACATATTGCCTTGTTTTGTGATACGTGTGTGTTTAAAATATGCAACATTTTAGCTTGCCCCCATTTCTCCCATGTTATTGCTTGCCAGTCCCCCCTACACTGTTTTTTTTTTTTTCTTGCCTCATCCTTCCCGTTTTGTTCTTGCTAACCCTGCCCCTCACACCCCCCCTCTCCTGCGTTGTTGCTCCCTCCCCCTCCTCCCCACCTCCGTCCTGCCAAAAAAAAAAAAAAAGCACAATAACCTGGCCAGCGATGGCAGTGTCATACCACTTTTTGCCCTAATTTTCGCCATGGTGCAAAACAGCCACACTGCTGTATAACATAGCTAAAAGACCTTGATAAAGCCAATAGCTCATGCGTAGGCGAGACTTATTAGCTTTGCCAATACTTGTTTACTATGAGTAATAAAGAGTCGATGCTAATCTGCGCGTTGAAATACTTTAACTTTGTAATTTTTGTAGCTTGTGTGTCTATGTATGCACATATAATGCAACTTTTAACACAATATTTTCGGTTAACTATATCGTTTTCTGCTATCAGCTGCTAACTCTGCACTGCAGCATGAAAACGTTTATCCCTCTGTATTCAGATGAATCTCTTTGAAAACCAGGACGTGATAAATTAAAGTACATTTGCTGACAAACCAGGACATTCCCAGCAAACCCTGGACGCCTGGTCACCGTACACGACCTTCTCAAAAGTCTTGTCCTTTTTATCTGTAACGGGGCCTGCATAGATATTGGTTGCTGTAACTCACATTAATTACTGAAAATCTAAATGGCGTTTAAATTAACATTAATATGGTTGTGAAAACTGGTAAATAATATCGGGTTCCTGCTGTGCGATACCTTACATGTTAGCTTTTTTGTTATTAAGCAAGAAAAACGATTGGCTACCGTTATATTGTTTTTTTACAACATTCCATTAGAGGATGAAATGAAACGCATAAATCGGTCATTTTTAACCTTATGCTTGTGGTGTTCAAAATGATAGCTTGCTTCGTGGAAATTAGGTTGCGAGTTTGGAGTTTATGTTCACATTTGCACTGTCCCCCAACTTCAAAGCAGGCATTTAGTCTGGTTCACAATTGCAACGCAGAGTATTTATATTCTCCCTAGCAGTCGTGAGGAGAGGAGTCCTTTTGCAGTTGTTGGGATTCTGGAGCTACGTCCGTCATGCATCTGCCAGCTTTGCCCATGGGCACTGTCAGCACCGCAGTCAACATTGCTGTGTTTGTTTTGACAAAACACATACAGCTAGGTCATCAAGTTAGTACGTTTGTAACCTTTGACTGCAGGATATTGTGAAATTATGTTTTCGTGTTGACTGCGAGTCCCGTTCCATAATGAGTTAATGTTTGAATTCCTTGTAATGTTTCCACTTATTTTCCTCTGAATAGCGATTATTTTCTGAAGTCTGCTGCTCCCACACCATTCTTCTGCTTGATGGGTCAGTATTTTTTTTTCTCTCCTATTTAGTTTTCTCCCCTATTTAGGGTTCTCACCCTTATTTATGGTTTTTTTTCCAAGAGTTCTGTTCCTCTTGTTGGACGGCAAGCAGGGTCAGATTGGTAAACCAGCAGGCTTTCGGGTAGGCGATCTGCCTGAGGGCCTCCGTGGGCTGATTTTTTTTTTTATTTTTTTTTTTTTAGCTGAGTGGTACTTGTTTTGAACAGTTTCGGGGTGAGCTGTGTTGCACGGCATAGCCAGTAACTCTGAGGGGCCTAATCGGCCCTCTCTGGAAGCCTACAGCAAAGGCAGAAGGACTCGTCTCCTCCCCACGTCCAGCGGGAGCTGGCAGTGTTCTTACCAGTCCCTTACACAGCCAGTCTTAGTGTGTGGGGCTGTGTTGGACTGGTTTACGGACACAATATGACAGCAGATTGATCTGGGTGGGTGAGAAAAAAGGGGGCTGAGCAAAAGCTGCCGGGCTGAAGCCCAGGTGTTAAAAGACACTTACACCTCTTCATCTCCTGACACCTTGCTGCCATGCCTGCGCGTGATGTCCATAGGTGGGACGGTTATCCTGAATAGCCTTGCTGGAGCGCAGGTGAGATGGACTATTTTACAGCCTCCCCGGGTTTGGTTTACCCTGATCTCTGCCCTGCCAGGTTCTTGGCACTTACATGGGGCCCTGCAGATCTGTCTATGGGGGCCCATGAACCGTTGGACTACCTGCGGAGGATGGAGAACCTGGAGAGAAGTTAAGGAGTAAGGGTACAGTGAAAGTGAACGGACAGACTGGGTTACAGAAAGGGTAAGAGAGGCAAGGAAAAACACTAAGGGCATGATTCACAAAGGTAAACTTAGACTTAAACTGCAGAGATCAATCCCGAGTGCGGACATAATGATAGTAATGGTGAATGCCCTTTGTGAAATCCCAAAGTCGTAAACTTCAACATTTGGTCTAAGTTTAGAACAAAAGCCTAGGTTTACCTCTGTGAATCAGGCCCAAAGAGCAAAGATTATCAAGATAATTTAGTGAATGGACATGTTAGCGTAAAATTGTGGTGAAGAGTTTTATGTGAGCTGGTACCGCCCATTTTGAACGGGAGAGTGCCTGCAATTCTCAACACTCCTGCAATACATTTAATGCAAGATTACTGGCACTTTTCAGGAGCAAACAGGTACTCTGGGTAGAGAGTAACGGCACCTGTATATTTGCATTTAAAGCACTGGGTGAGGGAGGGGGCAATAGAAAGTTACAGAGGAGAGAAGCAGGAGTGGAAGAGAGCTTGTTACATTAGAGGCTTTGAAAAGGGGAACAAGAATGATGAAAATTAGTGAGTTAAAAAGTTTGTGACAAGTAGAGAATTCTGTGTGTGTGAAAGAGGGAAAATGAAAGCTAAAGGAGAGTGGCCATGTACATGACTGGCTTCCTTCCTGGGTGATGGGGGAGGGAGGTATGCAGGTGGAATGCATTAACTTTGTGTTGCAAGCTGTGCATCTGGTCCTAGGCGTCATATACATACCTGTTCATCAATGGTGTGTTCATATGTAGTGTGTATTTGTAGAGGCAGGCCCAGTACTTTCATATAGTGCTCCACTTTCAGTTTTCTAAGCACTGCCTATCCACTGCCACTGTTACCCAAGTACTCAATATTTCTACCGCAGAATGATGATTTAGTTTTGCTTTTATTAGAACACTCGACTTACAGGTCACAGCAGATGCCAGCAGCAGTCACAACTCCTTGAGCTTGCTTGCTGGAGAGCAGTATACTCCATTGAAGCCATTGTGGAGCTGTTCACAATGCCTCTACATTCACCGCTGTTTTTGCCCTAGAGCTCAGCAGTGAACCAAACTGAGTTTACCCCTTCCTCAGCCTTGGAGCGCATTGGGACGTTTATAATATGTTGAGTATGTTCATTGAGTACTGTCTCTGAGCAGGGGGCCACTAGCTGCCACTTTAAAGGGTTTTTAATAGGACATCAATGGCACTTTTAAACACACTTTAAACACATTGTTAATACATTAATGGATCAATACTTGAATGTCTAAAAGTTCTTAATAATGTTGTGTGATTGTTGTTCTCACCCCATCCCCAGCAGGAAGATGAAATTCTATCTTCCTGCCTCACCTCCCTTTGGCTTTGCTACTTTTCTCGCTCTGCTGCCTGCCGGAGCAAGAAAACAGCCAGAGAACTTGTAAGGAATGGGCAATGGGAACAATTACAATGGCCTCCACCTTCCAAGGTACCTCCTGATAAAATGATGTCGCACCCTGTTTTTCACACCTTTTACTCTTTATAACATCCCCTATCTCCCTCTCTCTAGCTCTGACACTGTCCCTATTCTAGTCTTGTTGCACCGCTTTCTACCTTTCTGTCTACCTCTCCTTCTGTCGTCACCTGTCACTTGCTCTAGCATCTCACTATCTGCCATCGACCTGCTTTACTGATCTCTTTACTATTTGTCTACCTCCGTCTAAATTACTCTTCACTTTCGACTGTTTACTTTGCATCTCTCTACCCCTCCCTTCTCTTTGTGAATCATATTTAATACTTCATCTCTATCGACCTATCTTTTTGTGCCTCATTTCTCTTTACCTCACCAGTCACTAAATCCCTATCCATATCTAGCTACCCCTTCTCTACCTTTGTCATCTCTTGTTTTACTTTCAACTACTTTCTCTGCCTCAGATAGCCTCATTTACTTGACCCCAGCTCTTGTAGCGCCTCTTTTCTTTCTGTCTATCTCAACTGATCTCTACACCTCTACATTCTTAGTCCTCAATCTGTACTTAAGCCCTTTGTACCAAATTTCTGTCTACCTTCAAATACACCTTCTGTCTCACCTGATTCTACCTCTCTCCTATCCGCACCATCCTCCACATCTCTTCCTCTCTACCCCGTGTCTACCTCATACCTATATCGGCACCTTGCAGTCATTTTCATCTCACTGCCCTGTCTACCTCCTTCATCTACTTTACCGGTCTCTCAACCACAACTATTTATGTACTCTATGCCTGCCTACCTTTCTGTTCCCTCACTCTACCCCACCACTCCCTTCATCACCTCTCACTACTTCATCTCACACATTACCTAATCTTTCTCCTTTGACTTTCACTCTCTCACTGCCCAACCTCTTAATTTCAATCATAATGTGATCACTGTCCTGACGTACCATTTCTTTCTACCTCTGTTGCCTTTGTCACCTCTTTTACAACCTTACTCCTTTATCACTAACATGTTCTCTATTTCTACCCCCCTTTTTAAACTACTGTGTCCTTTTTTCTCACTTCCATCTCCCACTTTGGACGACCTTTCAACACACCTTCCCTGCCTCTTTCTTTTTATATCTTTCTAATCCACTTCTCTGGCACTTCTTCATAATCCCACGCTTCCTCTGTCCTTAATTTCCATTCTCCTAACTCCACCTCTGTCTCTCTACTTCACCTCTTTTCTCTACAAACAATACCTTTTTCTAATGTTTACCCCTCTCAGTACTCCTTTCTCTCTACCTTGCGCCCACTGTAGCTAACATATCTTTCTGTACCCTACTTCTCATTCTGCCATTCTCTGTATTTCACGGCTGTTTCTAGTGTTTCTCTACTTCTTCCTCGTCTTTTTGCCTGTGGGCCTCTAAAGCTCTTTGTTGCTACTTCTGAACACTCTTACAACATTACCTTTCTCTTTAACTCTCACTCTGTGAAATCCCCCTTCTCTTTACAGTTCATTATCTAAATTTCTATCTTTCTACATGTCTACCTCTTTACCTCACTCCAAAATCTTTTCTATCACTCTGCTTCCCCTTTTCTGTCTACCTCTCCATCTTTCTGGACACCTCACCATTTTCTTTCTACTTTGTGTGTTTCCTATTCACTGATCTATCTGTCATCTCAGTCCCTACCTCGCTTCTCCCTCTAATATGCTGTGACATTCTCATTACCTCATTGTCCTTTCTATTTTGTTTACTTAGCAGAGCTGAAGACCACTATCTAGCCAGAGAAAGAAAAGGGGGACAAAGCAGGGGAAGAGAATTATGAAGAAAATATACTTTACTTCACCTGATAAAAATGAAAATCCTTGAAGACCTTTGATTTTCACTATTGCAACAAGAGCGTCAGTGGTGAAGAGGGATTTATTTGTGATTACAGATATTTAGCAATGAAAGCTGCATTCTTAAGCACTATGTGCATAATTGTGCACTGGTCCACTAAGCATTCACCAAGTCACTTTTACTGTGTTTTCCTACAGTGATATCAACCAGTTTGTTAGACACTGATTTAAACATAAAATATAGTTTTGCATATCAAAATATTTAAACATAAATGCAAAAAGAAATGGCTTTAACAATGCATGTTCAGGCTTTATTTTGATACTGTTTTACTGGCATACTCTGGGCATCTTCAACTCTCAGTTGGTTTTGCAGGTCACTTCCTGGAAGGTTAATTTATAACGCAATGTTTGAGATTATTGAAGGCTTACATTAGCTGAAATGGGTAGATAATTCACAGCTGTTCTGAAAAAAAAAAAATCCCCAAATAGGTACTTCTTGGGATCCCAAAAATCCTTAAGATGGCAATGAAAACTCCAAGCGTGGAGTGTTTGTGCCTCAAGGCTCTGACTGCACTTCTTTCTCATCGAGTCAGGGAATTGCATTTTCTAAGGGAAAGTGGAGTGATAAAATATTTAATTCCTACCTCCCGATTTCCATGCCCACTTCTGCTAGGTAAAAAAAAGATAAAAACAACTGAATTATGCAGTCCCCACTAACAGCAGGATCTAATAAAAAGGCTGCAGAAGGAGAACAAAGCAAAGAGCTAACTGGCCCACAGGTGGACAGGAGACTTGTCTTCAATAGACCACTGCAGACCTCTTCTTCATCTCCTTATGTGCCGGCCATCTCCTGCCCGGCTTTAGAGGAAGAAAACATTACCTAGACCAAAGCTTTTAGTGGCCCAGTTGAACTCTTGAGGCCAAGGCAGAAGGCAGGTCACATCTCTTCCAGCCAGGGACACTCAGCATTTTGTTGACTGTAACTTTGCCAAATCAGAAGGATGAGAGGATCAGAGCACCAAATCCAGAGGTCCACCTAATTCACCTTTCAACCCACTCCCCTCCACCGAGGACTGACTGTACGCAGGCTGATGTAAACTCTTCTATGTTGGCTTTGGACTAGGTTTTTGTGCTAATCAGAGTCCAGCATATAGTTTGGGACGGTGTACCTCACTTTGTTGTGCAAAGTGTTAACGCTGTAAAGTAAGCAGTTTTAAAAGGTGCAGTGTTTCTAGTCTTGACCAATGTTATTGTCCCTTATAAGCTTTTAAAATGGTCAGTTGGCCACACATACTTGCAAAAATCAGTCCCTTGATAATAATCTAACAGTGTTTCATGAAAGGCTGTGATCCGCGCAAATGGGCCACTATGTTTGGGGGGCCCAGGTAAATTTTTGATCCCAATCAGATCCTGTTGCCATGTCTTTTACTTGAAATCTCAAAAGTAAGGAAGAGCCTGCTCTTTTAAACGAACACAGGCAAATGGAAAATTTTGGACACTCTGTGTGGGCTGTGTAACAGTATTTTTAGAACCTATTCCAGTAGAAATGCATCCATACCCGTGGGTCAGGTAACCGTGGCCTCCTGTAACCCCAAAATATGTGTAGATCGACTGCAATCCTATCCTGGTTATTCTACTGTACTGGAAGTACCAGCCGAACACCATGCTGATCATTCTTGAATAGAATTTACTGTTCCCGGTAGTAGTGCCAGGGATTCTTTACAAAGCGCACCAGAATTAGTTAAATAGTTCCATGTAATTGTGTGATATACTGAACCGTGATGCATTGTCCATCAGGAGGCGATCACACAATTGAGTGCTATCTTTGGTTGGGTTTTTCATCACAAACAATCCTACCAAAACTTCCAGACAACAGATTTGGAGGTCGTGCTTCTCTTGCATTTGTTTGCCCTCTGTGACAACATAGCTGAACTGGAGGTCCCCATCTAACTTGCTAGCATTTGACTGTCATCAAATTTGTGTACATTCCAAAGATAATTTTCCATTCTTCAGATGCTCCAATCACTACTGAAATTCAGAACAAGCTTTATTTGATATCAGGGCTTTCTCTATGTAGCCAATGGCCCTCCATGAAACTCCAGTCACTGATGGACACTTTACTGCAGGACCTACTTCTAGATGGGCTTTATTGAAGAGGAAAGTAGTCCTACCATTCTAACTCTCCTAGAATGTCAGTTCCTTTTCCAGCGTCGCCTTTTAGCACCCTCATGATGGAGAGTAAGTGGGTGTGCCACAGAGATGGAGGCCTTCAGCTACATTTTACCAATGCTTGGTCTCTTCAGCCAGTGGTTGGGGGACTAGATGTACTTCGAAAGTTGAATCCATTCCATCTTGAAATTACCTTATACTAAACGCCAATTTAATTTCTTCAGATTGCTCAACATTTAAAAAACAGTGCATTATGTTTGAACACAAACACGTTTTTCAGAATCTCTGCAGAATGGAGTACTGTCAGCACCTGCCTATGGATGCCTCATCACCTTCCTCCTCATATTCTATTTTTCTCAGGAAAACTAAATTGGCAATAGGAGCTTGGCCTTATCAGGTGCCCTAGAAATTACTAATGAAACTTTTATTGTGCATTACACCCATAAACTTACCTCCTTGTGCACAATCACATCCTTCTACCTTAAACATGAGAAATCTTACCTGTAGCAACTGTTGTAGTGCAGTAGTTGCACTGACAACCTTTGGTCTGCCTGTTCTATGGCACAGATATTTTTGACTTGCTAAATGCCACCACCTTTGAGTAATA
This sequence comes from Pleurodeles waltl, assembly GCF_031143425.1. Classification (NCBI taxonomy): domain Eukaryota; kingdom Metazoa; phylum Chordata; class Amphibia; order Caudata; family Salamandridae; genus Pleurodeles; species Pleurodeles waltl. The sequence goes on along the minus strand of NC_090437.1, from coordinate 801,194,154 downwards.
GTGCAACAGGCAGTTTAATTGAATAAGTTGACAAGAAGATTCTGGTAAGTCAAGCTTCAGCTTTGAGTGCTATGTAGATACCCACATACCTGAGCATCTCCTTCATAGAGAAGTGGCCAGTTGGTTTCCAGGTTATGGGACCTCTTCTTTACAGAAGCTAGTTGTCTCTTGTATGAAAATAGCCCTTGTTGCAGTTACCCCCCCCCCCCCACCACTTTTTGCCTGATATTGATGCTGACTTGACTGAGAGTATGCTGGGACCCTGCTAACCAGGCCCCAGTACCAGTGTTCTTTCACTAAAAATGTACCATTGTTTCTACAATTGGCACACCCCTGGGACACAGATAAGTACCTTGTAAAAAGTACCAGTGGTACCAAGGGCCCTGTGACCAGGGAAGGTCCCTAAGGGCTGAAGCATGTGTAGTGCCACCCTAAGGGACCCCTCACCTAACACATGCACGTTGCCATTGCATATTGTGTGTTGGTGGGAAGAAAAAGGCAAAGTCGACATGGCATCCCCCTCAGGGTGCCATGCACACAAAACACTGCCTGTGGCATAGGTAAGTCACCCCTCTAGCAGGCCATAAAGCCCTAAGGCAGGGTGTACTATACCACAGGTGAGGGCATAGCTGTATTAGCAATATGCCCCTACAGTGTCTAAGTCCATTCTTAGACATTCTAAGTACAGTGTGGCCATATTAAGTATATGGTCTGGGAGTTTGTCAAAACTAATTCCACAGTTCCATAATGGCTACACTGAATGCTGGGAAGTTTAGTATCAAACTTCTCAGAATAATAAACCCACACTGATGTGAGTGTTAGATTTATTAAAAATGCACACAGAAGGCCTCTTAGAGATGCCCCCTATATGTTACCCAATCCTTCAAGGCAGGACTGACTGGTCTGTGCCAGCCTGCCGCTGAGAGATGAGTTTCTGACCCCTGAGGTGAGAGCCTTTGTGCTCTCAGTGGGCAGAAACAAAGCCTGGACTGGGTGGAGGTGCTTCACACCTCCCTCCTGCAGGAACTATAACACCTAGCAGTGAGCCTCAAAGGCTCAGGCTTCGTGTTACAATGCCCCAGGGCACTCCAGCTACTGAAGATGCCCAGCCCCCGGACAAAGCCCCACTTTTGGCGGCAAGTCCAGAGGTATAATTAGGAAAAACAAGAAGGAGCCACCACCTCAGCGAGGACCACTCCTACGGTGTCCAGAGCTGAAGTGACCCTCCCTCCTTGCAGAATCCTCTATTTTGGTTTGGAGGACAGGGACCAATAGAGTTAGGAATGTGCCCCCCTCCCCAAAGATGGTGCGCACTGGAACGGTATAGCCACCCTCGGGGACAGTAGCCATTGGCTACTGCCCTGTGACCCCTAAAAACCCCCCTAAATCTTGTATTTAAGGGCTCCCTGAACCAAGCTAGTCAGATTCCTGATGACCTCCCAAGAAGAAGATGGACTGCTTAGCTGAAATCCCAGCAGAGAAGGAAAGGAGACAACAACAGACTTGGCCTGTCTCCTGCTTCAAAGAACCTGCAGAAGAAAGGCGACGTGTCCTGCAAGTCCAGCAACCTCTGAAAAACCTCCAGAGGACTGCCTGCATCACAGAGGATCAAGAACTCCCATGGACAGCGGCCCTGTCCAAAAAAGAAAAGAAGAAACCTCTACTAAAGGACCCCCACCTCACTCCAGAAGTCCACGGCCCGAGTCCAGGTGGCCCAACCAACCAGAGAGGGCCCCCAGGCGACGGTGACCAAGTACCCACCATGGGTTGACCTCTCCACAACGACGCCTGCAGAGGGAATCCTGAGGACCCGCATGTCCATGACTGCCCTAGACAAAGATAACCGTTGGCAAAGGACCCACTGCACCCGCAGCCCCCAGGCCTTGGAGAAACTGACACCCAGTGTAGAGACTATCATAAGACAGCCCTCTTCCCTGTCTGACCGGTGGTGTGCCCGAGACACAAACCCCCCCCCCCGTACCACCCACCCAAATCCCCTCCCGCCTCAGACCTCGCCTGCAGCACCTGAGTGATCCCAGAGGTTTCCTCATAGAGTTTCATTGGAAACACGACTCCCTGTTTGCACCCTGCTGCCCCAGTGCTGCTGAGGGTGTGGGACTGGTGCCTACTTGGGGCCCCTTTAGTGCTCCTCTAATTTCCCCCCCCCCCCCCCCTGGTCTGCCCTCCGAGCAGCGGGTACTTACCTGCTGGCAGATTGAATTCCAAGTACCCCCGTCTCCGTAGGAGCCCACGTTAAAATTGCTCAACTTTGACCTCTGGCCTGGCTGGCCCCGTGTTGCTGGTGGTGGGTGTTTGGGGTTGACTTGGACCCCCAACGGTGGACTACCTATAACGCAGAGACTGGAACTGTAAGAGATGTACTTACCTCTAAAATTGTTCTTTATTTTCTTCCCCAGGAACTGTTCTGAAAATGCAGTGTCCCCTTTTAAAAAAGATATTCTCTGTTTTCTTAAACTGGTTACTTGACTAAAGTGAAACAAAGTTACATTGATGTCTATGCTAAGTACTTACCTGCAAAAGTATTTACTTCTGAACGGAGTCTTGTGGTTCTAGTAATAAACTAACAAAAATATATATGTCCAAATAAAATCCTAATGGTCTGGAGTTAAGTCAGTGAGTGTGTTTATTTTATTGCTGAGTGTGTACAACAAATAGTTAACACTACCCTCTGATAAGCCTAACTGCTCGACCACACTACCACAAATAGAGCATTAGTATTATCTGTTATTGCCTCTGTCAAACCTCTTTGGGAACCCCTGTACTCTACACATAATATCTCATTTTGATATAGTATGTACAGAGCCAGCTTCCTACAGCTCTTCAAAGGAATCTTACACGTATAGCGTATTTACTCCCTGGGCATGCTGCAATTAGAATTAGCTAGGAAGCAGGCAGCCGTTTTGGCCAATCACCCAGAATCTTAGCTCCCGAGACAAATTCAGGAGACAATGACCTGTACATCCAAGAGCTGCAAAGAAAGGGGCGACAGGTAACGCTTCAAAAGAACAATGAAATGTCACAACCCTGTTAAAGCTACCTGTGCAAATGTTGTCGCTGTGGAAGAAAACCCCATGTTAATAACAGAAAATGGCCATTAAACTGAGGGAGATGTGCTTTTCTTTTCTGAGGACCATCTCCAAGAATCTAATTATATATACAGTATATTGCTACTGTAGCATGTAGATGGCTACCTTGGTCACAGGCTGAAATGTGTTTTGTTTGAAAACTGCATTTTTCCCCCGAGGGCTCCTGGGAAGTATGTTTTTCTGTTCATTGCTGCTGAGCGGGTAGAATTAATAGTTTAAGCATCCTTGGCAAATAATTTAGTACGTCTAAAAAAAAAAGCACATACAGAACTGCATTATATTTATATAAATGAGCAATCAGAGCTACGGGCGTGAAATAATACCATGAGTACTGTATAATATTGCATTATATAGTGTTATGCGTGTTCACTTGGTATTTCAGGTGTTTATTTCGACCCATATCATTAGTGAATGCCACAGAGCCGTAAAATCTCGCCGTGTGATCCTAGGGTGAAAAGTCTGGGTGGCTGGTACGATGGTAGAAGCGTGCGAAAAATAATGTAGATAATGGTTTTGAGTTTGGCTACGTTCTGTGTTGCAGTGATCTGAAAACAGGCACCATTTGTGAGGATTACTTTGCGTTCTCTGCGAAGTACTTGTGGGTGCTAGGTTTCACGGAAAAGCATTTTTCATTAAAAGAAAAAAAATATATATTTAAAGTGTTGCAGATTAAAAACTCTGTGTATTAGTGCAAGTACACTGTGTGGAGAGGGTATCACTCGTATTTTCATTTTCACAGGGAGTGTCTGACAAGGAAAGCCTTTTAATATACACGGTTTTCTCCATGAAAACAAAAATAATACTTTTAAAATATCTTTACTTTTTTAGTCCATGTGACTTGATTGTGAGATCAGTATAGGTGAGAAAGTGTACCAGTATTCCCACTTTTAACAGGTTTTGGGAGAAATGTGTCTTTTAGCTGGCAGGCCCCCCAAATAACTCAGTGAATAGTGATTTGACTGATCCGACCTTTTTTTTTTTTTTTAACCGGCATTTTGGTGAGGCACACTGGCGAAGGTGAAAATGTGGTGTTGATGGCCTGTATTAGTGATGTCTTCCTGCATCATTAGCTAAACGGGCGGTGTTTGGGTGACTTGGAGTCTTTTCGATAAATTTGCTTTGATGATTAATTGATAAGTCCTGTTTGAAAGCATATAGCTTAATCCTGCTTTATGTGTGGCGTGATGTCATTAGCGTCTATTCGTGAAACAGTTAACTACCTGATCATGAAGACCATAGACATGAACAAAAAGTGACCGCTGCTTCAGTCAGTGGTGAAAAAAAAAAAAGACTTATGTATAGGCATCAGTGCTAAATATTAGGATACGTATTACTATACATCTGCCTCTGTCTGCATTAAAGTCACTATCATGCCATTTGCGACACCGAGAGCAATTTTATTTTTGTAGCAGCACCACTTTGCATCAGGGGTATGTTCCCCGATGCATTTAAAAATATGGCCTTCAAAGCACCAGCATAGAAACTAAAAGCCAGTGCTGGCTGGAGGTGTGGCATATAGGCATGCATAGCTATTATAATTAAGGTTTTGTTTTTCCTTATTGGTTCTTAGTTTTGTTTTCTACGTTACCTATTCAGGAAAACAACCCCTCAAATACAAAGAAAACAAAACAGGATTTAACTTATCATGGCAGACAAGCAACAAATTGTGATTAATGTAAATTGAACCATGTGCCAGTAATAAAACTGAACCGCATAAAACCATTGTAATGCAAAGCACTTTACAAAAGTTGTGTTTGTGCTAGTACATTAAAACATTTGCAACATATAAGATTGAGTATGCGGGAGTGGGCAGCTCAGTTAAATTATCAGTTTACAAAAAAAGACACCACTTCATTTGGGAGAAATCCCCTCTGTACTGCTTTACAGGTTGATGGATCTTTGACGTTAACTGAGATTATTCAGGAGCTGTACATCACATTAAATTGTCCACAAAATCTATAGCCTGTTTTAAGTCATTGATAGTTTGGTATGAGTTAAAGGGTTTTATTTATCAGATCTTAGTATTTCACCTTTGGTGGAATCACCATATAAATTCATCAGTATCAGTCATTAGTTTTGTCAATGAAAATAAGCAATGTATACATCATAATAAATGTATTGTGTGTTCCATAAAGGAAAGAATCCCTATTCTAGGAATGAGAATGAAAAAGGTGTCAGTTAGAAACTCCTAAAGAGTTCCAATTCGAAAGGGAGAGATTGTTAGCATAAAGCTTCAGCATCAAATATCCGCACAATAATTCAGTAATCAATCAAAGCAAAATTTCTCACGAAGAGAGGCTCAACAAACTCAGTCTCATGCACATGGCAACATGAGATTGTGAGGAGAGGAAAGTGGCGACTGTGGTAAATCTACTTTAGGAACACTTACTAATATAAACACATATTTTGAGTGTTGTAGTTCATTGTTTCTTCTTTCTTGAGTCAGCCAATCATCTTTCTGTGCCCTTATGCAAACAGGATCACTCCATCTTCTCACGGGGAACGTTTCTTCTTTCTTGAGTCAGCCAATCATCTTTCTGTGCCCTTATGCAAACAGGATCACTCCATCTTCTCACGGGAAACGCAATAACTTGAGATGACAATCTTCAAGACCATGACTATTTCTTATCAACTTACTGTAGTCTCTTTCTCGCATGTCCTACTCATGTTAAAAAAACGCTTTCCCATGTGCAAACTTTATTAGCTATCTTTCTAAATAACAGGTTTATGCATTAGCTATCACTGATCGTTGTGTAAATAGAAATATTTGCAGAATTAGCTGAAACCATTTATGGGACCACTGTTCATTATGAAAAACATGTCCATGGGAAGGTCCGGAAATAAACATTTTGTGCACATTAAGCATCCTTTAGTCATATCAGCTTTTCAGGCACTAAATACTCAACTATTCAGGCCTAGTATCGGTAAATATGGTTGCCTGCTACAGTTTTTGCATTTAAACATATTCATTTTTCATTAAAGCCTATATGTTAATTCTCTACATTACAAAATTACATTATTTTTTCTCGACATTGTAAAAATCCTTCAGCAGGTATCAAATCTACTTATTCCACTCCTGCACCTTTTTAAAAAAAAAAAAAAAAAAAAAAAAAGCACATACCAACACGAGGAACCAAGCCCGACCGACAAAATACATACTGCTGTGACCAGTCAGACTTAAAACTGATGTAGCAGCCAAGGGACTACATGTATTGTGTGACTTCTGCCAGTCCAAGCTTCCATTTTAAGCCGTTATTAATAGTTTTGAAGCAAAACTATTAGCCCTTGAATGCAGTGTGGTATTGTCTTAACTCCAAGTGAGGCTACAGATGTCACACTTTAAATGGTCGAAATTCTCAATTCTGTCACAATAAAAACAGCTCTTCTGTAGCACCTCGAGTGTACTACAGATATAGTTGTGTCCCACTACCGAGGTAATTTGAAAATAATCTAGATATAGACTGATGTCCTCTTATATGCATTACTCACTCAGTTACTCAATGACTCCCGCATGCCAAGACAGGACACAAGATGGAAACTGGACTTCAATGCATTCATTGAAAGTGGGCTGCGATAATATGGCAGACAAAACACACTACAGTAACATCATTACAACCAAGGTAAAGAAGATAAACAACCCCACCATTTTCTATGAGCTTAGAAAGCGTAGAGATTCCTGCCTAGACCCTATGTCAGAGAGCATAGTGGTTGTAACCCTTCTGCCTGTCCCGATCTAAGAGAGTAACCCCGACACCGTACCTGAATAAGATAGCAGAGGTTTGTCTGTTGTTTGGATGTCAGTCCGCTCAGGAAGCTCAAGTCAGCGCCAGGATCAGCAGAGCTGACTACAGTCTGGTACACGTCCCAGGACAGTTATGACTGTAATGCCATCTACCCTCCATAGGCCTATGTATTTATATATTAACCCCTACGGAGTATGAACAGGCCTGAAGAACTCATGTGTCTAGTGGATAGGAAGTGGCTCCTGGACTGGCAGTACAAGTTAGCATATCATGTACGGTACATGACAGCCTTGAACAGGACACTGAGTACATGTTGTACAATGGCTGATAAAATGTGCTGCATGAACTCTGGCCTCTTAGAAAGAGGAAGCTGATTAAAATATAAAAACAACTAGCTAAAAGCAGCCTTTGCTGGACAAAATGACACAGAATAAAATGCATATGAAAGTAAAAGGCACAGGCTGCAGGCCTAATGCTAAAATAGGTGCGCCCAATCTCGGGGCTAAAGGGGGTCCTACAACATCTGTACTAAAAACTCACTTGTATAAAAATCTTTATATTGTAGTGGGAAGAAGCACTAATCTCTTTATAGTACCTTAAACATACATATGCGTGCAGTGTAACAGTTAGTTTTTTACACTGCCACTCTGCCACTTTGTCAACATTGCAAGGCTGTAAAAATACTTGAAACTCTAAAAGTTAATAAGGAAATTTTAAACATTTTATTAAAAAAATTAACATTAGAGACAACTATACTAACAAACTACAACAACAGTAAAAAGAAAAAAAAAAACGTTATCATTTGTTTACATTTTCAGTTCTATCCAATTTCCCTGCACCATCACCACCTCCCTTTTTGGTTCATTTGCCTACTGGATTTTGATGTATGTAGATCTTCTTTGCCTTTGTTTCAGCCACCTTAGCCTGCCAACCAGTATCTGCTTTAATAGCCTTTTATGGCAGGCTAGAAGGCAAAAGAATTACTTTAAAACAGTTTCCAAGAAGGGGTTCAGCTGGTAAAGTAAAAGCAACCAGTTTGTTACATATATTACAGGAATCTAGACCAGCTCGAGAAGATAAAGGCCCTACTTTTATGAATAAAGTACTTTTTTGCTGTTTCAGTAAGCAGATCATTTTGCCATCAAAAAGAAGCAGTTACACAGAACTAGCTTCTCCAAGGGTACGATTGTCTTCATTGGCACTAACAACAACCTCAGTGTGCGATTATTGTTTTTCCTGACTTTCCGCACAATAACTGTTCCCTCTTTCTTCACTGAAACATATCATGGGGTGAAATATGTGTACAGTAAGGTTCATACAAACACTAAGCTGTATATTAAGAGATTGCAGATTCTTTGTTTTATAATTTCAGACACTGCCTCTTTTACTTACAAGTACACAGAACATTTAATTTTTTACACAATGTCCAATATTTGGTGATATATCTCTGCATTTTAAACTCTACCTCTCGAAACCTATGTTAAAAAGCATGCACTTCAACAAAGGGCGTTTGACTCACTAAACTTTATATAGACTAGGTTTACCAACAGTAGTGCACTTACTCACACTTCTCAACAAGGCTCTTAAAGTATATTTTTAATGACCGAAACTTAGAGCAGTTTCTTATATGCAGGTGAAGGCACCAGTCTCAGTTCCAAATTTAGAGCACAACTTTAATAGGCTTCCTTCTCCTCCACGTCACCAATAACAATGTGAACTATGTCTGGTTCTGCACCCTATCACATCCCAGCATTTCCTCAATCATCATAATAATGGTAACTATAGGTTGAGCCTTGGCCCATTTTTTTAGGTTGAGCCTAGGCAGTGCACATAGGCTGTCTCTCGACATGCTGTAATCTACTTCTGTGGGCTTTCACCATGCCCCTCGCTTTCATTTGTTCCTTGGGCTGCATTTCAAAACTTCTTTGGTTAATGCTTTACTGTTATCCTGCCTTTTGACTGTTTTGTTCCTTCCCTGGAGGTTCACTCTGTTACATGGACCAGCCCACTTCTGGCCACTTATTGTAGGTTTGGTGCACTATTTATTTTTTTCTTTTGCCTCAGCACGTGGTGCAGTCCCCGCACCATCTCATGCCTGTGCTGCATTTCCTGCTCGTGACGGCTTCAGTACACGACTTTCAGTAAACATGGCTGTAACTATTGAGGTAGCGTGTGTAATTTTGGAGGCTTTTCAGCTGCTCCCAGATGCTCATGTCTTCGATAATTTTTTGGATTTAAGTTATTTTTTGTGCTTTGCTACTGCGCTTATGTGGTGGCATTTATTCAGCTTTGGTGCATGTCACTGCTTTCAGCTGATTGTGTATTTGGTAAGTGTTAGTTCAATTAATCTCCGTGTGCCGGACCTGTATGCCTCCCCTGCCTCCCACCCATTGTCACTTGTTGTTTTCTGTGTCTGGCTTGTTTCCCCATAAACAGACTTCCGTCACCGGCCTCTGACATACAGCACACTGCAAACCTGTGTCAGCTCCACTACTCATTTTTTGTTAGCTATGACATTTTGGTAAAAAAGGCTTTAAATTGTGTATTGTCTTGGTATATTTGCCATTCATTTAATGATACTAGTTAAACTTGCATCATAGAGGTATGCAGCTTTTTTTATGTGTACATTTAGACCCTTCTGCTTGTCTGTATTTTTTGTTGAATGGGCGTTTTCACAATTGGAAATCACTCTTAAAGTAAAAGGTTATTTGTCTATGTATAGTTGTGAAGGCTTATTATTTTTGTTTAATGGAACACATTTTGGGTAATTTTTGTATGTTTGGGCCACATAATGACCAAATTTACTGTCTTCTCTGCAGGTATGCTCCATTTCAAGGCTATATTTACAAATTAGATACTTTGAACCCATAGCTTTTTGTGTTGTTCTCTTTTGTTTAGAATATGCATTATTAAGGTAGCGCAGCTTTCATTTTGTGTACATTTTCTTTCTGCTTATTTTAACTTTTGTGTCTTTAATGCTTTCGCTTACATACACTTTTTGGAAATAAAGGACAACCTGCCCCATCAATTGCCACAAAGCATTGTAATTTTGGTTTCTGAACTTGTTCTGTTTTGTTTGCTTCACTGTGTTGCAGTTAGGAAATGTGTAAAACTTAAAATAATATAGGTAGCCCAACTTCTGTTTCTGTTCACATTCTATTCCACTTACAATGTAATCGTCTTTCTCAATCCACTCCAGACTCTTTGATGCAATTTTGAGCATCGTCTGGGGGGAAAAAAAAACTTGCTTCAAAGGTGAAAAGAGTATTTTTATTGAGCTCTGTCTATTTTCTAATGTTCGGAAACTCGCAGCTTGTGTGTTGCATGGCTCAACACTTATAAGGTCCCAAAAGCGGGACCTATTGGCTATGCCAATGCTGCTTCTACTTGTCCCCATTACGATCTTGATGGACTCTCATGGGATCGTAAAACACTGTTTTATTTTCCATCAGGATCTTGTGAGCATCTTGTAACATTGCACGTGTCCATGCAGCAAGCTTCGCTATCTGATATTCGTGAGCTACTCTCATGAGATTCTCGCAGGATTGCAACAAATTTGTAGGGCAATAGTGATATGTCGGGCAGAGTATCCTCTCCACTGAGACCCATTTCTTACAGTACAGTTTTTTTTTTTATAGTAGGGTGTGGGGAGAGATTGGCCTCTCCTTTCACACCTCTCTGTCAGATCACAGGTGTGCGTATTATGGTGTGTGGATGGACTGGCCTCTCCTTTCAGACCTTGCTGTCTACAAGCTCCTAATCAGTCCCTATATCTAGTGCAGATTTCTTACCATCCCACCCATGCACTCTTTGAATGGACTTCTAGGGAAAGAGCTTTCCCTTTCAGGGCCTTAGTTATCCACACCAGTAGTCAGTGTACTTCATAGCTCCGCGCTTCTGCTGTGGAAAGTGGTGAAGAGTAACTGACTTTGGCACGCCTGGGTGGCGCCTGTATAGTTGCTGCGGATGTCACTTCTGGCACAGATGATGATGCACTCAGAGCCGATCAACGCCACCTACTGGAGCGCAGGGGTGATGCTCACAAAAAATCTTCCTAATCCAGTCTGTATCCAGCAGCAGATTCCTTACCTTAGAATCATTACAAGATGTCAGTTTCTACCAGATAAGGCATTACCGAAAGTAGGTAACTTGTGCATTAAGAACTCATCCGCTCCTTTTTAATATTCACAATCCCGTGAGAGTCCCGCAATATTGTAAAAATTAGTTAAAAAACAATATGCATTTATTTTCTTCACAGTAGTTATCCATTAGAGACCACCTAACTAAATCTAGGTGGGTAGCATGCCTTACAGCTGCCCTCATATATAGATTTTTTATTTCATTTCCACAATATAGTAAACAGTAATAGTGGGCATTTCCTTTCTAACATTCAGATAGCCAATGAGGGCGCTTGTGAGACTTGAGGAGGGCCTTGCACTCCCACAAGAGCGTGAAGGTTCATGGGAAAAACTGGAATCTCTACCGATCACAGAGCTCCAATGTTGATTTTGTGCTCTCTCAGGAGACCTGCACGACTCTTGTGACCCCAACTGCCAAAACATACAATCATTTTTTTTTTTACCCTTAATTTCCCAAACATGACTGAAGGGATTTACACCAAATCACAAAACGCACAATCTGAGGACCAAGATCTAGCTTCCTGTCTAATTTGGTGTAATTCCGTTCAGCAGATTTTGCTAAAACATGTCTTAAAGAAGTCTGTCGAAGTTACATGGAGATTTTACATTTTGGACCCCCCTTTTTTTTTTTTCGGCCCTTGCAGGACTGATCACCCTGAAACTTTCCAGGAAGGAGCTGAAGGGGATTAAATTTGTTTCTGGAAAGTTTTGTGAAGATTTGTCAAACAGGGCCAAAGTTATTAGCAAACCAAAAAACGTTCCATCCATGGAAAAGCAGACCTAGCTATAACTATATATTTGTAAGTTTATTTATGACCTACCAAATGTTATTTATGATTTTTCTTAATACGTGAGGCTGGAAACAAAGTCAAAGCTCCCCTTATGCCAGACCTAAAAAGCAGATTCACGTTTTTCTGTAAACAGAAGCACATATTTAGCTGGAAAATTCAATAAATGTTATCATCCAGAGTGGATGAGTATGTTTACCTAGGTATACTAATGTTCGATGGCATGTGTAGCTGCAGATACACATGCTTTGCACATCCCGCCATCTAGTGTTGGGCTCGGAGTGTTACAAGTTGTTTTTCTTCGAAGAAGTCTTTTCGAGTCACGAGATCGAGGGATTCCTCCCCTTTCGGCTCCATTGCGCATGGGCGTCGACTCCATCTTAGATTGTTTTCTTTCCGCCATCGGGTTCGGACGTGTTCCTTTTCGATCCGTGTTTCGGTTCGGAAAGATAGTTAGAATCTCAGAAAATTTGACGGTATTGTTTGCGTTCGGTATCGGGTTAGTTACAACAGATCGGAACCGAATTTTGAAGAGCTCCGGTGGCCCTTCGGGGTTTTCGATTCCCCGTCGGGGCCTGGTCGGCCAGACCACGTGTCTCTTCAAGGCTAATGGAACGGACCCCATTCTGCTTCTGCCCCAAATGTCACAACAAGTATCCTTATACAGATCAGCATCTGGTCTGTAATTTGTGTTTGTCTCCAGAACACAAAGAAGATACTTGTGAAGCCTGTCGAGCGTTTCGGTCGAGGAACACCTTAAGAGACCGAAGAGCGAGAAGACTACAGATGGCTCCGGCGCCGACAGGACAAAAACACTTGGAGGAGGAAGAAGAAACCTTCTCCATCGAGGATTCGGACGAGGTCGATCCCGAACAGACGCCGAAAACCGTGAGTAAGACGTCGACACACAAAACCCACGGAAAAAACACTAAAGCCCAGGGGACGCCACCGCCAGCAGGCAATGGCTTAACCCAAAAAATAGGTGACTGATCATTGGCACCGAAAAAGGGCACACATGTGTCGAAGACATCCGACTCCGGTCGAGATACCGGCACAGAGCAGACTCGACCGCGAGACAGCGGGTCAGAGCAAGTTCGGCACCGAGAGGGCAGCACCGAAACGAGTTGGCACCGAGAGACCGGAACGCCAAAAATTAAGAAAGTGTCGTCGCAGCCGAAAAAGTTTCCATTCCGAAACATCCGGCCTCGGAACCAAAAACAGGTTCCTACACAGAGGAACAGGGACTGTCCTCACAAATGCAAGGACATAAGTTCGGACAAGAACTAGAGTCAATGGAGCCAGACTACACTCAGAGAAGGCTCCACATCCAAAAGGACACAGGGGAAGATAAGTACTCTTCCCCCAATTAGGATGAAAAGAAGACTTGCCTTTCAAGAAAAAGACAAGCAGCCACAGGCAAAGGTGGCAAGACAAGTAACACCGCCACCATCTCCACCACACTCAACGCACACATCACTGGTAGCCACTCCACCACTGATGCAGTCCCCAACTCATACTGGAATGAGTCAGGATGATCCCGACGCATGGGATCTTTATGATGCGCCAGTATCAGATAACCGCCCAGACTGTTATCCAGCGAGACCATCGCCACCTGAGGACAGTACAGCCTACACACAGGTGGTGTCAAGAGCAGTGGCGTTTCATAATGTCACACTGCATGCAGAGCCTATTGAGGATGACTTTTTATTTAACACACTATCCTCCACACATAGCCAATACCAAACTCTCCCTATGCTACCTGGAATGCTAAAACACTCCAAACAGGTGTTTCAGGAGCCTGTGAAGGGCAGGGCTATAACTCCAAGGGTGGAGAAGAAATACAAGCCACCGCCAACAGACCCTGTATACATAACGCAGCAATTAACACCAGACTCTGTGGTAGTAGGGGCAGCTCGCAAGAGAGCGAACTCACACACCTCGGGAGACGCACCACCTCCAGACAAGAAGAGATGCTGCGGGGAAAAGGGTTGCAGCACAAGCGGCCAACCAGTGGCGCATTGCCAACTCACAGGCATTGCTGGCGAGATATGATAGGGCTCATTGGGATGAAATGCAACATTTCATTGAACACGTCCCCAAAGAGTTCCAAAAAAGGGCACAACAGGTGGTGGAGGAAGGACAGAGCATTTCGAACAATCAAATACGCTCTGCAGTGGATGCAGCGGATACAGCTGCTAGGACAGTAAATACAGTAGTGACCATAAGGAGACACGCATGGCTGCGTACATCAGGATTCAAGCCGGAAATCCAACAAGCCATGCTGAATATGCCATTTAACGGACAGCAGTTGTTTGGGACGGAGGTGGACACTGCTATCGAAAAACTTAAAAAGGACACTGATACGGCCAAAGCCATGGGCGCACTCTACTCCCCACAGAGCAGAGGCACATTTCGTAAAACACAGTTTCAAGGGGGGTTTTGAGGACAAAGCACAGAACCCTCAACCTCACAAACAAGGCCCACTTATCGGAGCCAATATCAGCGGGGAAATTTTCGGGGACAATATAGAGGGGGCCAATTCCAAAAGATTAGAGGGAAGTTCCAAAGTCCCAAAACTCCACAAAACAAGCAGTGACTTCCACGTCACAAATCCCCAACACATAACACCTGTGGGGGGGAGACTAACCAAGTTCTACAAACATTGGGAGGAAATAACAACAGACACTTGAGTCCTAGCAATTATCCAGCATGGTTATTGCATAGAATTTCTAAAATTCCCTCCAAATGTCCCACCGAAAACACACAATATGTCAAAACAAAAAGATGCAATAGAACTGGTACCAATTAATCAGAGAGGAACTGGAGTTTACTCGCTGTACTTTCTCATACCCAAAAAGGACAAAACTCTAAGACCTATATTAGATCTCAGAACATTAAATACCTACATCAAATCAGATCACTTTCACATGGTGACATTACAGGAGGTAATCCCATTGCTCAAACAACAAGACTACATGACAACACTAGACCTAAAGGATGCATTCTTCCATATACCGATACATCCTTCACACAGAAAGTACTTAAGGTTTGTATTCCAAGGGGTACATTACCAATTCAAGGTGTTGCCATTCGGGATAACAACTGCGCCAAGAGTTTTTACAAAATCCCTGGCAGTAGTGGCTGCACATATCAGGAGGCAGCAAATACATGTGTTCCCGTACCTAGACGATTGGTTAATCAAAACCAACACGCAAGAACGGTGTTCACAACACACAAAGTATGACATAGAAATCCTCCACAAACTAGGTTTCTCACTCAACTACACAGTCACACCTTCAGCCGTGTCAA
Organism: Pleurodeles waltl; assembly: GCF_031143425.1. Taxonomy (NCBI): domain Eukaryota; kingdom Metazoa; phylum Chordata; class Amphibia; order Caudata; family Salamandridae; genus Pleurodeles; species Pleurodeles waltl. The sequence continues at coordinate 801,179,068 of NC_090437.1, read as the reverse complement.
ACACAGCAATACTTAGGAGCAACAATCAACACAACAAAAGGGATTGCCACTCCAAGTCCACAAAGGGTACAGGCATTTCACAATGTAATACAGGCCATGTATCCAAAACAGAAGATACAAGTCAAGATGGTGATGAAACTACTAGGCATGATGTCCTCATGCATAGCCATTGTCCCAAACGCAAGGTTGCACATGCGACCCTTACAACAGTGCCTAGCATCACAATGGTCACAGGCACAGGGTCAACTTCTAGATCTAGTGTTGATAAACCGCCAAACATACACCTCGCTTCAATGGTGGAACAATATAAATTTAAACCAAGGGCGGCCTTTCCAAGACCCAGTGCCTAAATACGTAATAATGACAGATGCCTCCATGATAGGGTGGGGAGCACACCTCAATCAACACAGCATCCAAGGACAATGGGACACTCAGCAGAGACAGTTTCACATAAATCACTTAGAACTACTGGCAGTATTTCTAGCGTTGAAGGCATTTCAACCCATAATGAGCCACAAACACATTCTTGTCAAAACAGACAACATGACAACGATGTATTATCTGAACAAACGGAGGCACACACTCGGCACAGTTGTGTCTCCTGGCACAGAGAATATGGCATTGGACGATTCACAACCACATTCGCCTAATAGCACAGTTTATTCAAGGGATTCAGAATCAGTTAGCAGACCATCTCTCTCGGGATCACCAACAGATCCACGAATGGGAGATTCACCCCCAAATACTAAACACTTACTTCCAAAGATGGGGAACACCACAAATAGACCTATTTGCAACAAAAGAAAACGCAAAATGCCAAAACTTCGCATCCAGGTACCCACAAGATCAATCTCAGGGCAATGCGTTATGGATGAGCTGGTCAGGGATATTTGCATACGCTTTTCCCCCTCTCCCACTCCTTCCGTATCTAGTAAACAAACTGAGTCAAAACAAACTCAAACTCATACTAATAGCACCAACATGGGCAAGACAACCTTGGTACACAACACTACTAGACCTCTCAGTAGTGCCTCATATCAAGCTTCCAACAGACCAGATCTGTTAACTCAACACAAACAACAGATCAGGCATCCAAATCCAGCATCACTGAATCTAGCAATTTGGCTCCTGAAGTCTTAGAATTCGGACATCTAGACCTTACACAGGAATGTATGGAGGACATAAAACAAGCAAGGAAACCAACCACAAGACATTGCTTTGCAAATAAGTGGAAAAGATTTGTTTATTATTGCCATAATAATAAAATTCAACCATTACACGCATCTGCTAAAGACATCGTAAGCTACTTACTGCATTTACAAAAGTCAAAGCTAGCTTTTTCATCCATTAAAATACATCTTACCGCAATTTCAGCTTATCTGCAAACTACGCACTCAACTTCATTATTTAGGATCCCAGTCATAAAAGCATTTATGGAGGGCCTAAAGAGAATTATTCCACCAAGAACGCCACCAGTTCCTTTGTGGAACCTTAACATTGTCTTAACACGACTCATGGGTCCACCTTTTGAACCCATGCACTCATGTGAGATACAATATTTAACATGGAAAGTAGCGTTTCTCATTGCCATCACATCTCTAAGAAGAGTAAGTGAAATACAGGCATTTACCATACAAGAACCCTTTATTCAGATACACAAGCATAAAGTAGTTTTACGAACTAACCCAGAGTTCTTACAAAAAGTCATATCGCCATTTCACTTAAATCAAACAGTAGAACTACCAGTGTTCTTTCCAGAACCAGATTCTGTAGCTCAAAGAGCACTACATACATTAGATATCAAAAGAGCTTTAATGTACTACATTGATAAAACAAATACGAAAAACAAAACAACTGTTCGTTGCTTTTCAAAAACCTCATACAGGGAATACAATATCCAAACAAGGCATTGCCAGATGGATAGTTAATTGTATTCAAACCTGTTATCTCAAAGCAAAAAGAGAACTGCCTATAACACCAAAGGCACATTCAACTAGGAAGAAAGGTGCTACTATGGCCTTTCTAGGAAACATTCCAATGACTGAAATATGTAAGGCAGCCACATGGTCCACGCCTCATACATTCACCAAACATTACTGCGTGGATGTGTTAACAACACAAGCCACAGTAGGACAAGCAGTACTACGAACTTTATTTCAAACAACTTCAACTCCTACAGGCTGAGCCACCGCTTTTGGGGAGATAACTGCTTACTAGTCTATGCAAAGCATGTGTATCTGCAGCTACACATGCCATCGAACGGAAAATGTCACTTACCCAGTGTACATCTGTTCGTGGCATGAGACGCTGCAGATTCACATGCGCCCACCCGCCTCCCCGGGAGCCTGTAGCCGTTTCGAAGTTGATCTTGAACATTTGTAAATTTGTAAATATATCACTTTAAACCACATTATGTACATACATATTTACTCCATTGCATGGGCACTATTTCTATAATACACAACTCCTACCTCACCCTCTGCGCGGAAAACAATCTAAGATGGAGTCGACGCCCATGCGCAATGGAGCCGAAATGGGAAGAGTCCCTCGATCTCGTGACTCGAAAAGACTTCTTCGAAGAAAAACAACTTGTAGCACTCCGAGCCCAACACTAGATGGCGGGATGTGCAAAGCATGTGAATCTGCAGCGTCTCATGCCACGAACAGATGTACACTGTTTAAGTGACATTTTCCTTACTCCCACCCCTATGGAAGCCATTTATTGGATACTGTAAGGCCAGGTCATAGACCTTCATTTTATTTAATCTTACAAATCAAAAATGATAGCTGGTTTTACTTATGATTATTAGGCCTGATTCCCTCCATTTTGTATGGGTTTTTGCTCTGTTGGCCTTAGGACTGCTAACCAGTGCTGAAGTGCATGTGTTCACTCCCCTTATCATGGTTTGATTGGCATATACCTGATTGGCATATTTAATTTACATGTAAGTCCCTTGTAGTGTGGTATACCATACACCCAGTGCATGTAAATTAAATGCTACCAGTGTGGCCTGCAGCACTTATTGTGCCACCCTCTTAAGTGGCACCTTAAAACTTGTCCCAGGCCAGCCATTGCAGCCTGAGGGCAGTGCCCCACTGCCATGTCAATTTAGCATTTAAAACTCCTTGACAAGCTTTAAACTCCTCTTTTATTACATATAAGTCACCCCCAAGGTAGGCCTTAAGCAACCCATAGGGCAGGGTGCTGTGTAATTAAAGCGTAGGACATGTACATTTTAGTTTTACATGTCTTAGTAATGAAAAACTCCCAAATTTGTTTTCTTACTACTGAGAGGCCTACCCCTCCAATAGGGTAACATTGGGGGGCTCCTCATTAAAATTAATAAGTTGTAATTCTTAAACCCGAGGTGGTAGATATATCATGTTAGGTACCTATGATCTTGTACTGATAAACCCTTTTTAATGGTAAAGTCAGATTTACCATTGGTAAATTTTGAAAATGCCACTTTCAAAAAGTTGGCATTTTCCTGCCCTTAACCCTCTGTGCCTGTAGCCTTCCTTAGTTCACATGACTGGGTGTAGCGGACAGTTGAGACTTTGTGAACTCACCGCAGACAGTTACACAATAGGGGGATCAGCAGAGCCTGAATGGGCCATTAACTGACTTGATGGGAGGGTGGAGCTAAGCACAGCCTCACTTGCAACTGAATAGACAGGGCTCTGCCACCACACAGTAGGCTTAACAACCCTGTATTGTCAGTGCAGCCAGCTAGGGGCCAGGACTGGGGAGGCAGGACATTCCTGGAACTTCAGAGAACCCTTTCGGAAACTTCTCACAATTTCTAAGAGCAGGGCACCAGGGTATAAAAAGAGCCCTCTCAGATCTGCTCCTCAGTTCACTGCTGGACCTATGGAAGGACTCTCAGGGGACTGCTTACTGCTGTGACCTGCTGTGCACTCTGGCAGAATGCTGCTGTACCTGGAAGGACTGCTTTGCTTCCTGGAGTCTGCCTTGGTTCTTCAGAAACCAGCCCTGCTCCAGAGCCCTGCATCACCACCTGCATCCAGGACTTCAGAATTGACTCCAAGGGCTAGTTCAGTTGGTCTCCTGGTTTGAGCCACAGGACCATAAAAGGCTCCTACCATCTTAAACCTGCACTTGGACCCAGCCTGAGTGAGTCTTGGGCCCCCAAGAGGTCGCCCTCCACTCCTGGACTCTTGATTGTGGTTCTAAAGGTGCACAGGTGGCCGTTTTAGTAATTTGTCGTACAAGCCCTTCTCACCAGCCGTCCTGACTACGGAACGCCCTCTATGCCGGAACCACTACCCTCCTTCTCAACTGCCTCCAAACAATCCCGAATGCAGTGGCAAAAACCATCCTGGATCTGCCAAGATGATCCCACACCACCTCCGCACCCTGCATTGGCTCCCGATCAAGAGGAGATGCCAGTTCAAACTACTCACGCATGCCTACAAAGTCCTCCACAACTAAGGACCTAAATACCTGAATAACTGCCTGACTTTTCACCACCCCAGCAGACACCTGCGCTCGGCCTCCCTGGCCCTCGCCACGTCCCCTGAATCCAGTGCACTCGAGCCAGAGGACTCTCCTTCTCGCACCTTGCTGCTAAAGCCTAGAAGAACCTCCCCATCCACCTCCGTACCACCTACTCCCTTGCCGAATTCAGGAGCGGCCTCAAAACCTGGGTGTTCGAGTACCTTCTCCCCACCCCCCCCTTTGTTCCTTATAGGATATAGTGACACATCACCTTTTCTTCAAATTGCTTAAATCATTTGGTGTGTTGCTCTTTTATGTGTAAGATATTTGATGTGATTAATACAATTAGAACCTGTACTGCAAAACACATCAAAGAACAGTTAGATTTTTGTTCCAAAAAGATATATAATAAAATGAGATCGAAAAAAACACAATGCTGTACCGCAGAAATTGTAGAAACATACAGAGAAATTCTGTCTATACTCTAATTACCTAAAGTGTGCAAAAATAAACATTTGCCACCGGAAATGACTTATGCATGCCTTTTACTAATGAAAGCAAGCACATTTTAAAAGGCAAGCCAACGAACCAATAAAAGAAACTGACGTGACATGGGCATGGTTTGAAGACCAAAGAGATTACTGGATGAGGTGAGCGAGTGTGTAGGCGTGCGTGTGTGAGTGAATTTAAGGACAAAGGGCATGTGATGAGCGTGCGATGGCACTTCCACTGACCTTTGCATTTTGGTGAATTGACGTTAATGCTGCCTATTATTTTAGGCTTTAGGACATCCGAATTAAACTGTAACAACGAGCTTCTAGACAGTCTTTCATACAAGAGTCGCAGGCTCCAATGTATTACAAATCTAAGTCAACAAAGCAGCACGGTTCTGTGAGGTTCCACCGATTAACTGCCTAAACCGGGTCATTCCCATGTGTTTCTCCTGCTCCTTGAGAATTTCTAATTAACTCTCAGTCAGATCTCCCAAAGGTAAATCTGCACACCCAGTCCACCGTCTTTGTCTTTAAGCCAGCACCACACCTCCCTCATTTCCTGCCACCCATTGAAGGACGTGATGATGTACATTAAAATGTCTGAATTTAGAATTGCCGGACCGTGCAACGTACTTTTAACCTGTGGTATATTCGTTAATTAACAATACCCCTATCCAATTTCTAAAGTAAACATTTATTTTTCAAGAAGCTCACTGGCCGGTTCACAGCTCATAATCTTTAAACCATTACTCAATACTTCGGTCTGTATTTGAATTAACTCTGACCTTATCACAAAATATAGTTATATTTATGCAAATTCCTTACTACCATTTAATAATTACGACTTCGAAATTATCACGTATTTAAGAAGTAACACCTTTTTCAGAATGGCTTGCATTGCAGTTTGACATTAGACTTACGTTGTAAATGAATTAACCATCCGCAGATTATGGGTCTAGGTGTTTCCTCAATCCCTGCGGCTGTGTGGCGTCAATGAAATATATTTTGTTGCTTTCTCTCCCCCCCCCCCCACCACCCCATCGAATAACTAGTAAAATCAATGAAGGTAACTTCTACCCACCACTCATCAATTTTCGCGCCTAGGCAGGTCTCTTAATGTACAATGAGCAAAATATTATGGCACCCATAGTAATATTACACAAAAATATGTATTTATTCCTCATCGACATATGACTTTCTTAGAGACTACATTCCTCCGCAGCAATTTGAGCCCACCAGTGTACTCTTTTTGTTTATTTGTGACATTTAGAGAAGGGCAGAGTGATAATCATGGGCAAACTGTCAGATCTAAAGCTCCAGTCTGAAAGATTCAAAACTCCCAATGGTAGGTTGCTAGTGCATAGACATGCTAGACCACGTCACATGCTAAAAAACGTCTGTGTGTTCTTTCATTTCTCCTTTGGCATTTTTTTCCTTTATCATAACATATTTTTATTGTTTATCATAAACAAAAGTTGGTATAAATTGAGAGCATGACCCAGCAATAGTTACAGTATACATCAGATGTACTTTCCAATTATGTTATGCATTGTTACTAGTATAAAGCCCTACCACCTCACCTGCCAACCCTACCCCATTTATGTGAGAGAGAACCAAGGAAGGGAAACCCTTAATCAGCTCACTACTGTCCTTGAAACGCCATTGTTTTGTTTTCTCAGCAGACTAGCATCAGTTTGATAGCTATCAGATAGTCAGCGGCTAGGGGTCTTCAGCGTTCCATTTGCAGTCAGCGATTAGGGGTGTGTCTTTGGCGTTCCATTTGCAGTCAGCGATTAGGGGTGTGTCTTTGGCGTTCCATTTGCATACAATACTTCATCAGGCCACTGTAAATCAGAGGCCTTCCGGGGTGATGGTGCCTACGTTGCCCTCTGAGCCCTCCATTATCCCCTTGGTTCAATCAATCAGTTTTTGTAAAGCGCACCTACTCACCCGTGAGGGTCTCAAGGCGCTGGGGGAGGGGTTCATCTGAAGAGCCATGTCTTGAGGTTCTTCCTGAAGTTGGTGAGCGTCGGGCTTTGTCTGAGGTGCAGGGGGATGTTGTTCCAGCTCTTTGCTGCTATGTAGGGGAAGGATCGTCCTCCGGCGGTGGTTTTGCAGATGCAAGGGATGGTGGCCAGGGCCATTTGGGTGGAGCGGAGGGATCTGGTGGGGGTGTGGAAGGGATTTTTGCTTCCAACCACTCTGTCTGAAAGAGGGCCGAATCCTCCTTCCCATTTCTGTCTCAAGTTGACAAGAGGTTCCGGGGTGAAGTTTACTAACTTTATATACATTGCAATGCAGCAAGACAACTTGCTGCACTGCGTAAATGGAGAGGGCAGGAACATTCCATATCTTTGAAGATCTGGGGCATTCCTGCTTTCTCTCTGTGATGGCCCACCAGTGGCTGCCATGCACTTAATGCAAGCACCCTTGCAGGACAGACCTGTAAGTATCAGAAGAAAATTGTGCTACTAAGCTCAAAACCTTCCACCAGCAGCTCAAAAGCCTTTGTGGGTTCACTCTCATATGTCACCCAGTGTCTATTAGATTGCAAGTTCGGAAACCCTTCAGAGCTGTCACCTGTGGGAGTAGTGCTGCATGCGATAATGGGGTCTCTTTGGTTAATTCCCCCACTCATTCCATATGTTTGAGGAATGTGTTTCAGCATAGCAATGGAGATCTGGTAGTATGCAAGAGAGACCTTAGAATGGGGATGCCATATAATAGTGTGTAAATGTCATGCGGGTCCCAAAGGTCTAGATCTGGTGGCAATGTGGTGTCTTGTTTGTCTGAGAAGAGCCAGTCATTAAGTGTGACTGTTTGTGAGTCCCAAAAGTACATTTGTATGTCTATGAAGCCCTCAAAGGTGGTTTGGACACATTCCTCCAATGAGAGGCAGTGTATATCACCTGACCATAAAAAATCAAATTAGCATTGTTTTGAGGGATTGAAAGAAATGTGTTGCAAGCTCAGATGGGTAATTTGGAGTTACGTAGAGAAGGTGAGATAGCGTAACCATCTTGAATAGGCCACCCCAGCCCATTATCGAAAGGGGTAGCTCTGCCCAGTTTGAGGTCACATTTAGTGCAGTGAAGCAAATGAGCTGTGTTATGGTCCAAGCAGTGTTAGTTGTTGGTTACCTTTATGTCTAGGTATTGAATATGATCAACAACAACATGTAATTTAGTGTCCTTTAAGAAGTCCAACAGCTCGCCGTTTACTGTGAGGTAGGTGGATTTCTCCTTGTTCACCAAAATACCAGAGGCATCCTCCTAGATCAGAAACTATTGCATAATGCGGATAATGGTCTCTGTGGTTCGCAGAACATCTATAAACAGGTAGCCCACATATAATCATACCCTGTCCTGAATTCTGTTGGGCCATCGAAAATCCATACACCTGTGCTTCTAGGCATATCCACACTTCCAGGGGATCGATCAAAGCAAATAGAAGTGGTGAGAGTGGACACCTTTTACATGTGCCACACTGTATTGCAAAGGGCGAGATGAGAGCACGATTCAACTGGACTCGTGCCTAGGGAATGTCGTATAACATTTTAATATACTTCAGAAACTGGGACTGAAGCTCTGTTTTTGCAAGACTTGGTACATAAAAGACCAATGGACCATATGAAATGCTTTCTCAAAGTCCTTCGGATGGAGAGCAGCCTGCCTTTCTAATAAGACGGAGCAGGCTTGACCCACTTGCTGACAACTGAGATAATGTCTGGTACCCCTAGCAGGCAATAAACCATTTTGATCAGTGTGGCAAGTGCAGTTGTCACTTTTATGAGCCTGCCTTTCAGGACCTTTGCTAAAATCTTGGCCTTAACATTGATGAGGGAAATAGGGAGATATGAGAAACACTGCGTAAGGGGTCTACTTGGCTTGTGGACAACTGTAATGAGGGCTTCTCTCGGATCTCTTGGGACTGTTCCAGAGGTCAAGGCCTCTTCGAAGAGCACCTTCAGGTGTTGCAACCATAGTGAGGCATATTTCTTCAGGAACTCCACAGGAAACCCATTTGGACCTGGGTATTTTCCACTGACCAAGACTATGATGGCACAGTGGATCTCGGCAGCTGTGATTAGTTGATCTAGCTTGTGCCTGTGTACCTGGGTAAGTGTTGTCCTGGGGAGATCTGGGTATTATGGGTGGTTTGGTTTCAATCTGTCATCGCGTTTGGCGTACAGTGCCATATAATAGATTGCAAAGTTTTCTGCAATGTTGAGCCCATCCATGACAAGCCGCCGGGGCTGTCAAGTGAAGAACTAACCAGAAGAGGAGTTTGCCTGTTTTGCCCCCTCCCCCAACCTTCCAATGTCTCCTTGGGCATTTCAATCCATGAGTTAGCAGATGTAGAATCACCATGGTAGCACCCTCTTGAACTTAATACACTTCAGTACAAAAACTGACATCCGCACTTTCTAAAACCTAGAAGAATTCTTACTATCATGGAGCAGAAATGTGTACTTGAGTGTTGGCAAGCATCATTAGAGGAGAGCACATCAATGACCCCTGACTCCAATACATGGAGAAATAGAATGTGGATTGAAACTGTGCTACAGGAAATGGAAATTCAGTAAATTGCCCAGGAATAAGAGGGAAGGGTATTCTAGTCCATCCTTTTCTTATCTTTAACATTTGAAAGGAATAGAGATTGATGCTAGACCTCAAGAGACTTAACAAATGTCAAGTTCTGTCCCTAACCTTAATCCATCACTATGGGTACAGCTCGACATAGCGTGACAGTAGCCCCACTCCTTCCACATGTTTGCTTGTTAGTAGTACGAATTACAGTAGGAAACTCAAGTGGGAGCTTTGGGCATCTATAACACCTTCTCCTCCTCCAGGGATGACAATTAGACCTTATGTGCAATGGTGTTATTGTCTCCAAAAACACATTACATGATTTGGCTCCTGTTGCTAGACCCTTTTTCCACGAGGATTGGAATATGTGTCTTAAGTATTTTACTTTTTGCTTGTCTGTGCTACATTGAGATTTGCCAAATGTTTTAAAGCTTACTCTGACTTTGCTTTGTTTCTACATCACTGATAGAAGTGGTTTGTTTTTTGCCTGTTGCAGAATAATACCTTTTTCATCTTTAACACAAATCTAATTAGTCATATTATCGAGTGTAAACCAGCCTGCAGTTGAGTTCCAGAAATGAGCAGTTAATTCCACAGTCTGATGCCCTTGCCTTCTATACCAGCAACATATTGTATTTTAGCCTTTACTCTTTGCTTAAATCTTTGTCTCTTCCTGTAAGCAAATTGCGTCTATCGGAGACTCCGATTTTCTCAACATCAAGTCCCATTTATGTGAGTGAAACTTATTTGATATTCGCAAGACGTATCTGTAAGTCTTATGCAGTGAGATGATGAACTCCTATTACCGCAGCATCTGTCCTTCCTCAACTATGAAGCAAAGCATTTTTTAGAACTGGATGTGGTTATAGCATACCTTTCAGTGTATCTCGTATGACCCACTAGTCCTGTGATAGACCCAGTAGTCTTTTGCACATGATGGCAGAATTTGACGATCATCCTATTAGGTTATCCACTTAAAGCTAATGTATTCTGATGACCACTAATACTTAGACATATTTGTTTGATCTGGGTGTTCTTTATACTTGACGTCATAATCATAAATGTCTTTTTATTGTCCTTTAGTGTGATGCACGTGTCTCCTTTACTACTTTTCCATACCAAGGTGTCAAGCAGGCATGGGCAGACCAGGCACCCCCAAATTGTGTTGCTGCAACAACAGGTTGCCCAAAGAACTTCACTTTCTGACAAGCTCTGCAGACTTCAGCCTTCAAGATGGAAACCTTTTGTTGTTTTGAGTGCCTGCTTATAACTCTTCTGCTTTGGCTAACCTTTGGCTAAGATCCCAAAGAGATAGGTCAGGCTGTGTACATGGTTTCCATTTGTGAGCTTTCTCCTGAATCCAGGGGTGTTGCGTTTTCAGTAGCATTGGCGCCCTAGTTCAGGGAGATTAGGAACTAGAATTCCATTCTTAGTCCAGCAGGAGAGCTCCAGTACATCCAGTACATCTCCTGAGAGCATGTGTCTACGAGTCTTCCATCCCCCAGTAATCATGACGGGGAAGTGCAACTTTTGTTATGGCGAGGGGTGCAGTGCCCCATTTGGCTCAGACTTTGGTAGCTATTAGAATGTTTATCTTTTTCAAATAAATGGAATTAGCTGTCACCTTCAAGGCAATCCCGGTTTTTGACTCACTTCTACATAGTAAGATCAATCAATCAATCAATCAGTTTTTGTAAACGCAGCTACTCGCCGTGAGGGACACAAGGCTATACACTCAAAATCTGTGTCCTTTTTTTCCCCAACATCCTGGGGATTCTAAAGGTTCCCACGGTTTGTGGATGCTTTTGTGGGACTGAAAAATTGGCCAAATTCAGTTAAAATATGGGTTTTGTGGGAAAAATTAGAAAAAGTGCTGCAGAAGACGGCATCTGTTTTTTCCCTGCAAATGGCAGCAACAAAGAGTTTGTGGTGATAACATCACCATCTTTCCAGCTTTCAAGAACTTTCAGACTAGAATCAGAAAAACAAATTGTTCAACCCAGGTTTGGCATTTTACTGGGGTATACCCCATTTTTGCTATTTTCTGTGCTTTCAACCTCCTTCCAGTTAGCGAAAGAAATGGGTTTGAAACCAATGGTGGATCCGGGCTGCTGTACACTTGTGAAAAGTAGGCAAAATTCTGAATTAAGCAAGGGGTCATTTGTGTCGATCCTTCAAGGTAAGTAACAGTTGAAATAAAAAAATATTACAATTCAGTTGAAAAAAAAAAACCCAGCCATTTCTGTCTGTGTTTTCATCTCTAACTTTCTCCAGCTATGGCTTCTGGTTGCCGGGATATATAGGGCTTGTAAGTTCACCAAGAACCTAAGGGACCCAGAGCCAATAAATGAGCTGCACCTTGCAATGGGTTTTCATTGTTTACCCGGTATAAAGAAATTCATTTGTTAACTATAAAGACTGAAAAATAGGTATCAAGGAAACCTATGTATTTCAGAAACTAGCACAAGATATGAAGTTTAGAAGCATTGGTTATTTGCACATGTCTGAATTTGGGGTATCCTTACTAGCACGTGTATTACAGGGCATTTCTCAAGATTACTTTGTTCTTACACACTGTCTTACACATGGAAGGTGCAAATGCAGAGAAAGGCAATTGTTAATAACACTTGCTCTGCTATTCTGTGTTTCTCAAAGTTTCTCCAAACAAATGGTACCTCATTTATGTGGGTAGGCCTAGTGCCCGTTACAGGAAACACCCCTGTAGGAAAATGCCACTGTTTGCATGGTCACCCCCCCACTTTTTGCCTAGTGTTGATGGCAGCTTTGATTGGAAGTGTGCTGGGACCCTGCTAACCAGGCCCCATCACCAGTGTTCTTTCCCTAAAAATGTACATTTGTTTCCACAATTGGCACAGCCCTGGCACACACAAGTCCCTTGTAAAAGGTACCCCTGGTACCAAGGGCCCTGTGGCCAGAAAAGGTCCCTAAGGGATGCAGCATGTATTATGCCACCCATTGGGGCCCCTCACTCAGTACATGCACACTGCTTTGCAGCTTGTGTGTGCTAGTGGGGGAGAAAAGACAAAGGCAACATGGCACTCCCCTCAGAGTGCCATGCCCACAAACCACTGCCTGTGGCATAGATAAGTCAGCTCTCTAGCAGGCCTTACAGCCCTATGACCGGGTGCACTATACCAGAAGTGAGGGCATAGCATGCAGTTGCGTTTCGCCGAGATTTATCCTCTACCGTGCAGGATAGGGCACTGTTAACTCAGATACCAAGATAGGGAAGCTCGTTTGGCACCTATGTCATATTGTAGCCTTGGATGCATGCAGTGGCTGTAGTCACTGGGAGGGCCTCATTTTGTGTCCTATGGACCCTATACCCGGACAATGCGGAAAAGTCCTTCTTGATGGACATTACTGCTGTTATCGGGGGCGTGGTGGAGACAATAGTTGCAGGAATTTGAGCAGCGCATAATCTCGACCTTGCTAGCTCCTTTGAGGATCCTGAGCACTTCTCACAATCCGCAGATAGCGGCAGACAGGGGATCAATCACCAGGAGAAAAAGGAGGAGGGAAGGGGCAGCCCTGCTTAGTGCTGTGGGCAGTTGGGATGGCGTCAGAGAGAAACTCACTGCAGGACACTTTGGCAGAGGGTTAGTTGTACAGAAGGTGAACTTTACTAATTAAATCATACTCCAATCCCATGTGGGCCAAAACCTAGAGTAGTTATGGCCATTCAACTCAGTCAAAGGTCTTTTGGACATCTACAGAAAGCACTATCATCTTTGATGGATAATCCTTCATACTCCCCAAAAGTTGCACCAGCATCTGTAGGTGTCTGCAGGAGCTTTGCCCTGGCACACAACCTATTTGGGTCACATGAACCAATGTGGGATCACCTTCCCCCAGCCGGCTCGCCAGAATCTTGGCCATCAGTTTAAGGTCCACAATTATGAGAGAGAACAAAGTAGCTGGCGCAATCCACAGGGCCTTCATTGTCCTTTGGGAAAAGAGTGATGACTGCTTTATTAGATATGGCACCTGCAAATCCAGTTCCCATTACCTCATTGAAGGCCTTGGTAAAATGGGGTGTAAGAATGCCCTTCACGGACTTGTAAAGTTCACTGAGGAATCCGTCTTCTCCAAGAGATTTACAAGTGGAGACCTGTACCTCTTCCGCTAAACGCCTCCTCGAGAACCGAATCCTTCAAAATCGGAAGATAGTGTGTCAAGGAACAGTCTAGCCTGGTCGCAGGTTGTTACAAGTTCCCAGTTCCGAAGAGTAGCAGATTGTGTATTAGGCTTCAAAGCAACCCACTAACTTCACGGGGTGCAGTAAAATTTTACCGGCAGCATTCAAGACTGCCGATATGGCGAACTGAGATTCCTGCTCCTGTAGTTGAGCAGCCAGGAAACTGCCAGCCTTCTCCACATGCTCGTAGTGGTGCCTGCAGAGTTTTAACAATTCTTTCTTAGCAGCCGCTGTAAAAATGGAGTTCAGTTGTACAGTTGTATCTTCACCCACTCTAACTAGGCCCAATGGGTCTGTGTATGGCTGGCTACATAACCGGTCCTAAGTGTGTGCACTTCTGCTGCCAGAGCCTTAAAATCTGTTTGGGCCTTGTGATTCGTAAGCACAGAGTCTTGCATTAGTTATGCTCACAGTGTCACCTTTCACGCTGCCCAGAGAACCCTGTGAAAGGCTACAGAGCCTTAATTTTCTGCAAATTAGTGTTGAAGCAGTTCATTTCCCTTGAGCATCTGCATGCAAACGCCTTAATTTCCTACCAAATCGTGGGTGGATGAATGATCCTTAAGTCCAAACTGAGGACTGGCATGTTCAGTAATGCCCTGTTGCTTCTGTGGTGGGTATCCACTTGTCCCAACCTGTCCAAGGTCAGGTCTGGGGCCAGGTTCTAGTAATCCTCCAGCAATACAGTGTTCTTCTCAATACCGACAACAGTGGAGAGAGGTAAGCTATGAAATTATTTTTTGGTGGCAGGCATAGATCCACACCATGATCATAGAGTGGCCTAGTATACGGAACTTTGCAAAAAGCCATCTGCCTGTCACATCTGTCGAGGTCTGAAGGACACTGCAAGATATGTTACACTCTATCAGTAGTACTACTTTCCAGTTCTTGGAGTGGCTCATCGCAGTGGAAGATTCCCCATCATCATCATTGACAGCCCTACTACTACTTATGACCCTATGCACCCACTCGCAGCATAGCTTGGAAACATCCTCGGAAGATAAATGCACCTCCTGCACTAAGGCTATGTCCGTGCATATAGTGTGTTAGTAGTGTAGAACTTTCTTGCGTTTTAATATAGTTATAGTATAATGCTCAGTGCGAATATTGTCCAGGCCGATGACTTCTCCAAGTCCGGCATTAAAGGAGAGATGGTAGGTGCAGAGATAAAAGAATGCCCACCAAGTGTATGCAGCACAGGGGTAGATGGGGGTACAAAAGCGAGAGTAAACTGAAAGGTGAGGTGGGCAGGAAGACAGAGGTGAGACTAATGGTAAGGGAGGATAAGAAAACTAACAAGATCTCAATCTTGTACCTGTGCTGAAGGGCACCAGCCCAAAGCCCAACCCACCCGACAGGTCTGGAAAGGTGGGTGGAAATCCTCTCAATATCGTGGTGGAGGATAAAGATCATAGAGAGATGGAAGCAGGTGGTCATGAGAGTCGGGGGCAGCTGGTGGCATGTAATCTGTGGGGGAGGTCCTTGTGAGGAAGAAGTGGGAGAGTCCACTCTGTGATGGTGCCTTCCGTGTCACCCATCCCTGGAGTATGAAACAAGAGAAGGCACTACTGTGTGTGGGGGAAAAAAAGTGGGGAAGCCATGAAGAACTAAGGCTAATGCCAGAAGCAGCAAGAGGTAGCTAGGGGACAGGGCCCATCCGCACATGGGAGGGGGGGGGGGTTCACCGCAGGGGGAAGAGACTGGGGTGTGTAACAATCCCACCCGACCTGGGGCTCAAAGTATAGGTGGCCACACTCAAACACACAAAGCAAGAGCATACAAGAAGGATACTTTCAGATCTCCACAGTCCTGCCTCACTGGTCAGTTGTTTTAGCAGAAAGCAGGATTTATCTCTGCACCTGTCCTTGTGGAGCTCTTCCACTACCTCATGAAACCCAGCTCTGTCCTATTCCCTCGTGGGGCCCCACCCATGTGCAGGTGTCAGGGTTGGTACTGCAGTGGATTCCAAGGGGTGAGTGAGCCATCTTGAAAGTGGCTTCCAAGAGGTGAGTACCTCATCTTGACGAGCGCCATCCTTGGGTTTCAGTGAAGGCCTGTCCATTGGGGACTTCCACCAGGAAGTCAAGGAACCACTTCTAAGTCGCCATGATCAGAGAATTTTCGGATCCACCTGTCCACCGTCATCTTCATCCTGACCGGGTCTAGCAAACCATATCTTACATTACGGCTCCTCATCCTAGGGTGGAGTGCCAGGATCCTCATGTGCCTGGCGTTGGCTGCCACTGAGTAGTCTGCAGAGAACAAGACTCTGTTGCCTTCAATAAGGAGGGGTTCAGTTGCCATTCTGGCCACCCGCAGGATCAATCTGGACTGTAGAACTGAGGTCTTTGTCCGCTGATAAATTGCTGCCACAAACACGAATATATGTGAGGAATACTTTTTTCCACTTATTACACGGAATAGGTGGATCTCCTGCTAATGACAAAAAAAAAAGGTGGCAGAGTATATAGTATATTTTATTCTCTGGACATCTGTTCATTTGTATCAAATATTGTAGTTGGTATGGTCTGGTTACCCCAGCACCACTCTTGGATAATCTGGAATGCTCCGGGGGTTCTAGTCAGTTGGAGCAAGTGGAGCTGCATGGAGGTGTGGCTGGAGTTTCCTTGACCCTCCTCTCTACAAAATAAAGAAGAACTTTCCATATATTATTCAGACTGTATCTTCTTCTATGAACAAGAGAAACTACTACACTTTAGAGAGGAGGGTAAAGGAAACTCCAACCAAACCTGCATGCAGCTCTACTTGCTCCAACTGACTAGAACCCCCAGAGCATTCCAGATTATCCAAGAGCTGGTGCAGGGGGTAACCAGACCATACTAACTACAATATTTGACCCTCGTCGCCAAAGTGTAGTAGTTTCTCTTGTTCATAGAAGAAGATGCGTTCAAGAAAACTGAGCATGACAGTCGTCTCAACACAACAAAAGAGGGTCCCACAAAGTCGGTGGTGAACTCAGTGAGTTGAGCAATACAGGACGGCGTGCTGGGGACCTGGGCTGTGCTGTGCACAAAGGATTTCTTGCAAAAGTGCACAGGAGCCCTAGCAGCTGCAGATCACGCATTACACAGGATTACTGTCTGGCATGGGGAGGCAAGGACATACCTCCACCAAATTTGGACAGAAGGACCACTGGACTGTTTGTGTCACTTAGATCCAGCTCCTGTGTTCCAGGGACCACGCTCGTCAAGATGAGAGGGGATTCAGCGTACCGGTGATGCAGACGTTTGGTGCCTGCGTTAGCAGGGGGAAGATTCCGTCGACCCACGGGAGATTTCTTTTTGGCTTCCAGTGCAGGGTGAAGGCAGACAGCCCACAGAGCATGCACCACCAGGGAGCAGTCAAGAAAGCCGGCAGGATTAGGTGCTGCAATGTTGTTTGTAGTCGTCTTGCTACTTTGTTGCGGTCTTGCAGGCATCCTGTAGTAGTCAGTGATCGATCCTTGGCAGAAATCAAAGAGGAAGATGCAGAGGAACTCTGGTGAGCTCGTGCATTCGTTATCTGAAGAGAAACCTACCGGAGAGACCCTAAATAGCCCTCAGAGGAGGAATGGTCACCTAACCAGGTAAGCACCTATCGGGAGGGGTCCCTGACATCACCTGCTGGCACTGGCCACTCAGAGGCCTCCACTGTGCCCTCACGCTTCTGCATTCAAGATAGCAGGGGTCTGGGACACACTGGAGGAGCTCTGGGCACCACCCCTGGGGTGGTGATGGACAGGGGAGTTGTCACTCCCCTTTCCTTTGTCCAGTTTTGCGCCAGAGCAGGGTTTGGGAAATCCCTGAACCGGTGTAGACTGGTTTATGCAAGGAGGGCACCATTTGTGCCCTTCAAAGCATTTCTAGAGGCTGGGGGAGGCTACTCCTCCTCAGCCCTTAACACCTATTTCCAAAGGAAGAGGGTGTAACACCCTCTCTCAGAGTAAATCCTTTGTTCTGCCTTCCTGGGACTGGGCTGCCCAGACACCAGGAGGGCAGAAACCTGCCTGAGGGTTGGCAGCAGCGGTAGCTGCAGAGAAAACCCCAGAGCTAGTTTGGCAGTACCTGGGGTCCATGCTGGAGCCCCCGGGATGCATGGGATTGGAACCCCGAAACCAGCTTTGACATGGGGGGACAATTCCATTATGTTAGACATATTACATGGCCATATTCGGAGTTACCATTGTGAAGCTACATATAGGTATTAACCTATATGTAGTTCACACGTGTAATGGTGTCTCCGCACTCAAAGTCTGGGGAAATTGCCCTGAACAATGTGGGGGCACCTTGGCTAGTGCCAGGGTGCCCTCACACTTAGTAACTTTACACCTAACCTTCACTAAGTGAGGGTTAGACATATAGGTGACTTATAAGTTACTTAAGTGCAGTGTAAAATGGCTGTGAAATAACGTGGACGTTATTTCACTCAGGCTGCAGTGGCAGTCCTGTGTAATATTGTTCTGAGCTCCCTATGGGTGGCAAAAGAAATGCTGCAGCCCATAGGGATATCCTGGAACCCCAATACCATGGGTACCTAGGTATCGTATACTAGAGAATTATAAGGGTGTTCCAGTGTGGCAATCAGAAATGGTAAAAATGGTCACTAGCCTGTAGTGACAGTTTTAAAAGCAGAGAGAGCATAAACACTGAGGTTCTAGTTAGCAGAGCCTCAGTGATGCAGTTAGACACCACACAGGGAATACATAGGCCACAAACTATGAGCACAGGGGTCCTGGCTAGCAGGATCCCAGTGACACAGGCAAAAACAAACTGACTCCCAAGTAAAAATGAGTTTAACATGCCAGGTAAGATTGCACTTTCCTACACTTGCTCATCGCCTATCAAGGCCATCACAGTAAGACATTATTTTTTAACACCGCTCACACTGGTGAGCTAAATTATAGTTTTCAAGGCAAGCTTAAGCCAGGCAACAACTGTTGAAATGCCTAACAAAAACAGGTCCTACACTCCTACCAGCCATTGAAACGTTTTACCTAAAATGGCCACCTATATACAATACCGCCCAACATTGCCCAAAGCTAGCCCAAAAAGCCCAATGTGCATCCGTGGGCTGCTCCATTCCCCAATGCGTGTCACCTTAGAACATTCGCAATATATGCACCAAACCATGCCTCTTAGAAAACATTTTGTAAAGAAAAGTTTTTGTAATTATCTTGATGGCCAATTATACGCTACACATAATCCCTCCTCATTCGAGTGAACATCAGTCCTTCATTGTAACACAAGGTGCCAATGCAGTGTTTGGCCCAGTGACATAGGTACACTGGTATAGACCAATACAACCATCCTGTTAACTGTCTGCTAGTTCCTGCATGCTCCTCTGCCCAATGTGTGAATGGCGCTTCTTCATAGACATTGCACAGATAAGGTACCAACATTGAACCCAGGCCTTCCACAGCCACCCCAGCTATGGCTCCACAGCACACAATCTGGACACCAAGATACAGCCGCTCAATATGCTGTGTATATAAAATCAAAACTGTGTAGCTGCAGAGTGGCACATTCTGTTGCCCTTTTAGCAGGAAGAGAAAAACTTGATTCTATTCAGCATGATGGAATAATTATACTTTTCACTGGCAGGCGAAATGGTTTAGGCATTGCTGTAACAGGTTGAAGTATTGCACTGAGTTTTGGATATCCTAGGCCTCTCTCTTTCACAAATGTAAAGTACACAAGGCAAGTACTTTGTTCTTCTTTAAGTGTCTGAACTTGCAGATGTTGTAGTAGTTTGTGCTTTTGTGAAGCACACTTGTTGCTCCATTCCTCCCTGCTCCTTCAGCCGGGGTGTCAATCAATGCTAGTAGTTCTAGCAAAGGCATCAGTGTTTTTGTATGAGGAGGGGGAATGGACTCTGTCTTGGTCGCTCTGACTATCCTCAAAATCCTGTTCCCGGGGACTGAACGGCATCAAAATGCATCTGGAAACCAATGAGACATTTTGCTCCTCTCAACATGTCAAAGGTTCAGTGGTATGATCCTTTCTTGACCATCCCTTTTTCTTGCCAAAGGATACTCTGGTAAAACGCACAGGGGAATGGTGGTGGCCACTTATGCTTAAACCACATGTTGATCATGAAGCTGTTTGGTTTTTCCTGACACTGGTGAAGTGTTTTCACAGTTGGTAGCTGTGATTCGGTAGTCATCATGCCAATTGATTTGATGGTTGTGCTTGTAGTTGTAGTCCGTATGCCAGGGAGTTCTAACGGGTAGCTCAGGAACTACTGAAGCTCACCGGTACCCTAGATGTAGTTCCCTAAAGTGCAGCCCAGCACTGTCCATAATTCAGAGGTTCTAGCCATTTAGAAGATTGCAGAGCTGCACATCTTCGTATCCTTGAAGTGGCTGCCAGCCAAACCACTGGCAGGTCCACATGGTTAGACACAAATACACACTGACAACCTCCTATATTATCAACATGATCACCTGTCTTCACTCTCAATTTAGTAGAGTCAGATAGAGATTGGTCACTTTGCAAGCCCCACTCTATCGATCTCACTGTGAGAACTTGGCCAAAAAAGAAGTGCCACCAATAGCCAGAGTAGAGTTACTGAAATGAGGGGTGGGGGAGGTGCCAGAGTCCGAGTGGAAGAAAGTGACAAGTATGTCTAGATTACCAAGGGAGGAGACCTGTGGGCGTAAAGCCCCTCTAGGAGAGCCATGTGTAGAGAGTAGATCTAAGGGTATGACGGGATCATCTGAAAAAGGAAAATTGTTAACACGTATGAAACATAACAGCAACGTGTCCACAAAACCTACTGCAAGTACTTCCTCAAACCCCTCCAACTGCCCCCCCACATCATACTTCCATCCCCAAAGCATCTGTCGCCCAAGAACACAATGAAAACCCCAAACCAAGGTGTCTGTAGCAGGTGTGGAGTGGTGACCACTTCATGTAGTCGGAGTTCTGCAATAAGGCCCCTGTCTCGCTTTCATTGTTGGCCAGGAAATCTCCCTTCATTTCCTCTAGACCTTCAGGGGATCAATGTTTGTTCTTTGCCTCACACTAGGGAGGGAGTTTGACTAAGGCGGTCAATTACTTGGGTCGACAAGGGCTGCCCCTCCTCTGAATGATCGGTCGCAGCCGGTCCCGACTGAGCCGAGGGCCCTGTGGTGTCTGCCTCGGATGCTCGAGTCACCTCACTTTGTTTTATGCATCAGGAACGGGTGCACCCCGCTTACACCTTAGCCCCAGCGAGTCATCTTGTTTGAATGTTGGGGAGCCCCCTGGGTGGGGAGGGTTTCCTCTTCTGGCAACATGGTGTTCTCCAGTGAGCCAGTCCCTGGCAGTCTCTGGTGTGTCAAAGAAGGATTTCCCGCTTAGTAGGACCTTGAGGCGCGAGGGGAACAGAAGCATATACAACAGTTGCATCGCCATTAGTTTCTGCTTGACTGCTTCATATGAGCAGAGCTTGTTCTGTACCAAGGATGACATCTTGATCCTTGAAATGAAGAAACCTGGCAATTATTGGCCTCCTTTGCCCTACGAGTGTGGGCCTGGGTGCCAGTGATCTGTGGGTTAGCTCAACTGCAAACCAGTGGGACAGTTTTTACTCCGTCACCCAGGTTCAAAGCCACTGCTCCAAGAACTCGGCGGTCTGGTTCTTCTCCACAACTTCAGGGAATCTTGCGAAGCACAAGTTATTGCACCGGGAGCGATTTTCTGCATCTTCAGCTCTGTGCTGGAGTTCGCCTGTATGGGTCAGCAGCTAGGCTACCTTGGATTTAAAGTCAGTAATCTCATCTTCAATTGTTGAGACTCGATCTTCATCCTCTTTAGTACGGCCTACTGCTGTCCGTAGGCTGCTGCTTGTTGAGTCGGTCTTTCCCCATAACAGGATCAGAGGGGGCTCGGATGTTACAGACTCTGGCTCGCTGTCCCTCTTCCCTGCTCCTTTGGTGTTGGGTACACCAACTACTGTCTAGAGGATACAAGCCGATCTCTTGCGCTTCTCATGTGCCCCCTCAGCGTCTAGGTTGTACTCCTCAGGGAAGCACTCCACTGGTTTCACTGTTCCGATCCAAGCGGCCTCTCAGCTGTAGTTGTTGGACATGAAAGCTGTCAGCAGCTTCACTGGGGTCGCATTGGGCCTCACCACCTCCTTTGCCATGAGGCCTACTTCTGGCCAGGCACCTGAACTCGCTGGCAGTTTGGCTGGGCATTCATGGGTGCCTTCCTATTTGTAGCACCAGGGGTGGGGGCACGACCCACAGTCCCACCACAGGTCGCTGAACCCTCACTGCACCCTACCGCACTCACTTCCTCATTGGTGCGGCCAGGTCTTTGCATCCTTTCTGGGCGGTTTCTCCTTGTGCTTCCACTCTGGCTCACGCACCCGGGTTTTCGCTGTGCCTTGTGTCCCTGCTCAGGCCCAAGCCCATCATTCAGCCTGGCCCGCTCAGCACGCCAGGCACAATGGCGGCACACGGCAGGGCCCGCTCTGATCCAGTGCCTCTGTTGTGCAGCCCTCGAAACTGGGCGAGTTGCCCTTCTGGCCCCTATTTTCTGCAGGAGCGCGCGCTGTGCGTGATCGGGCCCTTCCAGCTCCCCTGACTTCTTGTCACCAGCAGCTACTCCTCACCTCCCGGTCTGGTCTTCTTCCTGGCTCCGGCCTCTAGTTAAGCCTTTTCTCCTGGTGCCGGGAGTCCAGTTATCCGAGGACCTCATGCGCCCCGCGACCACAACTCTGACCAGGGTGCCAGCCAATAGAGTGCAACGGTTGCCCCAGCCTTATTTCACCGCTCTGCCTGGGCTCCGGCCAGACCTCCATTTTCTTCAAGCCAGGAGGAGTTCACGGCTTGGGGCCCCCGCTTCACCAGTCCTCCTCCCGCGGGGGCACCGTTTCAGTTGGCCTGCTCCTCTGGTCTCTCTTGCCAGGCCCACCCGCTGTGGGCAGCCATTCCGATTCAGCCACCTCACGAGCGGTCGGATCCTTGCTCATGAGGCGCTTCGCTTCACCTCCTGGCCTGGTCTCCTCCAGCAGGCCCAACATTTAGCCGGGTCTTCCCCTGCTCCCCCAGGCTCTTCAGCTACCGCAGCGCCCTTACCGTGCCTCGGGGGTGGGGAGGAGGGTGATCATGGCAGATGACTTTCTGGGCGCTGGATATCAGGGCTTCTAACGGCAGATGACGGAGGGGTCCGGAGCACTCCTAGAGTGCGACCGCCATCTTGATGCCCAAAGCCACTCCCCCCGCTATGGGTAAGTTAATGGCGGAAATCTGTTTGATTCACACATCTTAAGTGGCAATAACTTTGGCTGCTAACAGCAGTTGAGGGTTACGTAGTGCACAAACTTAGCCTGTAGCATTACACTGTGATGTATGAAAGCCTCAAACTGTTTTTTATGTCCTATACAAATAAAGTTGGCACTCTTTTTATTCTTTTCCTTATTTGACAAGTTCACCAGCTTGAAATCCATAGCCCTAAACATTTGGTGGTATCAGCATTGTGGGAACCTCTTTAAATATGGTTGTTCAGAGATTGTATGAGCTAGTTCTCCGATGTGTTAGAAATTGGGTTTCTGATTCGCAGAGGTATGCACCCTGTCCGAGCAGGAACCACAGTCCAAGAGTGCGAGCTCAGGGTAAGTCAGATTCACATCATAAATTAACCTAGTGTGTGACTACAGGCCCCTCCCCCCCTCAGATCCTCCATGTGGTAAATACTACTGAGCAAGAAGTATGTAATTCCTTCCATAAATATTGCATGGTACTCCTGTCATTTTCCTCCCACCACTTTGTTCTTTGTCACTTTTTAAACTAATGTGTGTGAGCCTTACTACCTGACGCGATGCATGTTCACATTCATCGCGTTGCCATAACAGGACAGTGCATGCTGAATCACCATATGCTGTATAAACGTCATGGCGCATAATCTCTCCTGCACCTTTGATTTACATGCATGATTGGGCATTGCAAAGCACATATAACAGTCTGCGATTTTGTTCAGGGGCACGCAGGTTCCACCACGCATGTAACTACATACATGACGCAAGTACGCTGAGAGTGTGATGCTTCCTTGAATGTTTTTTTCTACCTTAGTACGAAATTATGCCTTTTTCACATTTTATATTCCACACAGATACTGAAATGGAGTAAAACCCAGATAAAACCGTAAGGTACGTACTGCGATACTGTCGCATGCCTTAGCGCACACACAAATCTGGTCCTGAAGATAGCCATACTGACCCTATGGTGCGGCTTAGACATTATAGTTGAAACATGTCAACCTAATCTAAGGATGTGCAGGCTCATTGGTTTTACGTAACACATCCACCACTGAATTTAACCCTTGTCCAGGGTTATGACTATTAAATTATACTACATAGGTTGGTAGCCTGAAGTCAATTTGAAGCCTCCTCTTTTCTTATTTGAAAAAATTCTAAAACAAAAACCTGCTCCGGTGTAATCAGGCATTGAAGCACACCCTTTATGTGCTAGGTGTCTCGGTGGGACCTCACCAACGAAGTTTTTGGATGGGGGGTCTTTTGATAAAACTTAAAGGTGTTTTGTTTACACCGAGGGAAGGAACATCTCAAACAGACTAATTAATGAGTATGGTAGCATGCTCACTTTTCTTTAAGTATATATTTATATGGAGAGGTGAGCGACCTCACTTCTCACTCTTTTTTTATATCCTTTGAAATTATTTGAACAACTCTTAAAACAGTGAAAACACAGAACAAAAAGACACCATGCCTATTTACAAAACTAGAGCTTAATTGTATGGAGGAAACAAGACCAGAACAACATAAATCCAATAAGTAGAACTTGAGGTCTGAATTTATAAAGAATAAAATGCAACATAGTGCTTAAAAGCATACCGCACCAACCAGGGACAAATGGTCGTGCTAGACTATGTTAAATTCAAAAGTTCAGGCTGACGGCAATGGATCACGGGTCAGATACAGTCCCACGTAAGTCCAGCTGAAATTTTACCTTCTCGAGAATTGGGCCAAGAGTTCCGTTCATGGGTAAGAAGTCCACCAGGAGCAAGGAGAGCTTTGCTGGCAATCATGCACAGGTGTGAAGAGTCTGCTGGGCATCGTGGATTAGCGGCTGTATTCTCGCGGTCATGAACATTAAAATTTGCTGTGCGAAGACGCACACTTGCGGTGGCTCGCTCTCATTCATTTGGCAAGCGACATGGTTCTGGTGTGAGCAGGCCCGTACACGGTAACAGAAAGATGGAAGGTTGTTTTCAGGAGCCACAAACCACTTCCAAGAGCCCGGGAGAGGTGCCTCTTGGGGTTCAGGAGCTAGTTGAAGACGGATCCAGGGCTGTAGCAGGTGAGATGGGAGTATTTTGTGTCCCTGAAACTTCAGAAAACAGGAGGTAAGCCAGCAATCCCTTGGAGTTGCTTTGGTCCAGGATGAAGAGATGAAGGTCCTCTCCTTCTCACTCCCAGGCAAGATGGCAGCAGGACAGCTCAGCAAAGCACGAAATCCAGCAAAGTAGCACTCCAGATGTGTATTGGAGACAGTCGGCAGGCGCCAAATTGCTAAAGGAAGACCAGGCCAACTTTTCTAAGACTGGAATTTTCAGAATAACAATTTTAAAATCCAACTTCACCATTAGTTGTGATTTTTAATATGATTCCAGACACCGATTTTGGTGGTCCTATCTCTAACCAATTGGAAATTAAACATACAAAATGTAATAAGGTAAGCCCAGTGTTATCCTATGCGAGAGATATGCCTTGCAGTAGTGAAAAACAAATTTAGCAGTTTTTTACCACCAGGACATTTAAAACTTAAAAGTACATGCCCTACTTTTTAAATACACTGCACCCTGCACATGGGCTGTCCAGGCCCTACTTTAGGGGTGACTTATATGTACTAAAAAGAAAGGTTAAGAAGGTTAAGGCCTGGCAAGAGGTTTCACTTTCCAGGTCGACATGGCAGTTTAAAATTGCACACACAGGATCTGAAATGGCAGACCTGAGACATGGTTAAGGGGCTACTTAAGTGGGTGGCACAATCCGTGCTACAGGCCCACTATTAACATTTAATTTACAGGCCTTGGGAACATGTAGTGCAATTTGCTAGGGACTTATAAGTAAATTAAATATGCCAATTGGGTATAAACCAATATTATCATGCTTAGAGGAGAGAGAGCACAGGCACTGTATTCTATTCTATTATTCTTGTAAAGCGCATGGCTACCAGTAGGCCTCCCAGCACTAGAACAGTCATCATAATAGCCAGTATGCCACCAGGAAGAAGACTAATTACTGTAAACCTAGGTTTTCAAGGCCTTATGAAAAGCAAATTTGTTGGTCAGCTGACGTTGTTCAAGTGGAAGGGTATTCCAGAATTTGGCGGCCAAATGAGAGAGTGAACTCTTGATCTTATGAACCAGGCACACATTAGCTGAAGAGGATCTGAGCAACTTCCCAGGAATGCATGGGGCGGCTAATGATCATAGCAAAAGGTGGCCTCTTTTATGAACTGATCTGTGCAAAATACATAAGGCTTTAAATTGTACCTGCTGCTTCATTGGGAGCCAGTGAAGATCTTTCAGGGCCTCTTTTTGCCAATTGGTGCCTTGGAAGGTTCATAAAGAGCCAACCGGCGGCATTCTGAGTGACCTGCAACCTTTTAATCATGTGTATGGTTGTAAACCAAGATATAGGGCATTACTGTAGTCGGTGCGTGAAATAAGAGCCGGAATGATTAATCTTTTGCTTAAAAAAGGAAGGTTAGGGCCATACTTTATAGTCTAATGATGCCAAAGCAATTGGCAGCAAGCTTCTTAGACTGGTGATCCATTGTGAGGCTGGAGTCCAGCCACATTGCAAGACTCTTTATTGCACATTTGGGACTGGAAAACCTCTCCAGGTAGTCCGGCACAGAGATGGAGATTCCCTTGCAGAAATTGTTGCTTCAATTTACAGTTAACCATCCATCTGGCTACTTCCTGAGGACCGAGGATCAGACTGAGGTGACTGGAGTTGGAGTCTGGGTGGGGGGAGAATGTAGATCACCAACTGAGTGTCACCAGCATAAGAAACCAGTGCCAGCTCATGGGAATGCAGAATTTCATCTGGCGGCACATATAAAGATTAAAAAGGGTGAGACTCTGGGAGGATCCCTGAGGTATCCACACAGCTCAAAAAAAGTGTTGGAGTAAGACGACTGATCTAACACCTGGAATGTTAGGATCTACCGTATCCAAGGACGAACTGAGGTCTAAAAGGATAATGGCTGCCGAGGCTTCTTGGTCCACCATATGTCTTAGTTCCTCGACCACTGTGAGCAAAATGGTTTCTGTGCTCTGCTGTGGTCTGAACCCTATTTGAGTAGGGTGGAGGATTTTGTTGGACTCAAGAAAGGCAGAGTGATGTTTGATAACCTGTTTCTCCAGGAGCTTCGAAGGTCCTGGTAACAGGGAGCCTGGCCTATAGTTACTCAGGCAGAGGAGCTAAAGACTTGGCTTTTTTTTAAAAGTGGTTTGACCACTGCATTCTCCCATTGCAAGGGGACTTGCCCACTGATGAGAGAGCGTGATTGAGCAGATCCACCGGGTGGGAGCAATACTATCAGATCCTTGCCTAAGAATGTGAAGGGGGGGCATAGTCGAAAGTATAGCCTGACTTTATTGTATTTAGGAGATCTGTGAACGGCTCAAAGTGAGGTCAGGAAAGTCTGTGAGACTCTCCTCTAGAGTGTTATCTGTGGAATCCTCAATGTTTGAGCTATCAGGGAAGGAGGAGTAGATGCCCAATATCTTCATTTGAAAGAAGAAAGCCAAATTATTTCTGTGCTCTAAAGAGGCTTCTGGAACAGAGCCAGACAGCGTCTCCTCTGTAATGTCTTCAGGATCTAAAGGATCTTTTTGGGGAGTTGATGGAGCGCTCTATTTTAGAGGAGAAATAGGCTGATTGGGAGACCTTTTTTCCCACATGAAAGAATCTAATGGTGCTCCTATACTTAAATTTACTGGCTTCATCATAGGACTTTCTCAAACTTCTCTCCAGCTGTTTACAGTCGTTTTTCAAGGAAAATAGGCGGACATTAAAAAAAAGGGGATTTTTTACTTTGCTGGACATTTCTTTGCCACTTTGCAGGTAAGACCATGTCTATTGAGTTGGCATTCCAGTCATTAAAACTGCTAGTGGACGAGGTAACCTTGTCAGATAGGTGAGGTTTCATTACCTCCAAGAGAGCTGACCAGTCCTGAAACTTCAACTCAGGCCAGCATTGTTCCAGCCGTCTAGCACTGGCTAGCAGTGGTAGAGTGCTCAGAGTCCTAATCCCAACAAAAACGAGGTCAGAAAAAGATGAGGAAGGCAAAACGTTTAAGGTGACCCTTCATAGAGGGCCATTTTTCAACACCATGCATTAACAAGAAACGGAACGTTCTTAAATTCCAGTTTCATTTCGTTTCAATTTCATTTCGGTCATGGTGTACTAAAATATACATAGTTCTTATTCACTGTGGCAAATGGCTCCAAACGGGAATTTAACATGTACATAATGAATGTTCAGATTATACAGGAGCCCGCATTGCAGTTCTTAACCAGGTATGCACATTTTAAAAACACTTTTTCTTCTCAGACATTCGCTTGGTTTACACCAGCTCTTTACGCGAGTGTGGTGTTACTTCCTAACTACACATTTGCATTCGGTTTCTTCGCGTTTGGCAGTGTCCTTACTCAGCGACGTAATGCATGCCCCTGCAACCCTTGTTCCTCGGGTCCCCAAACACTTCAGAGGGCCCCGATCACCCCTAGACCAGTACATTTCTGTGAGATATGGGAAAGTCAGGAGTCTGCGGCTGGCGACTGGGTGCGAGGGCATTATTGTGTGTTACGCCACTGACTTTTGCAGCATAACCATCCCAGTGAAAAGTCTGCGTGAGGTTTTGTTGCTGCCAAACTAATCCTCGCGGTGCCTCCAGGGGAAAGTTCAGGTCAGTGTACCTAAGATCAGTGTAGCTGCTGAATAACAAGAGCTGACGACAGGCTTGGGTGCACCCAAACATGCCCACTCAGCATAATGTTCCTGTTTCTAAAAATGATAACCGTGTATGTTGGCTGTATACGTATTTCAAACAATAAATAGCTTCGCTGAAAACACTGCTCTAATACGCGAGAGAATAGGCGCGTCATAATTTTTTTTTTCTTAGAAGGAAATCAGAGCTTTTCTCCGTGTCTTAGAAACTAACTACTTTTCTAAATCTTACAAAGTAGAACATATATTTCCGTGTTATCTTAAAAAAAAAAATTAAAAAAAAATGGAATGTTCATAATCTTGTTTTTCCACGTCTGCGGTAGAAAAACTGTTGAGTGTAAGAGGGCCTATCAGGGAAGCACTTACCTGGGATCCTCCATAACAATACCTAGCAGAACCCCTGGTGGAGGCAGAGACAGCATGCTGGCAGTAGGAGACAAAAATGGGAGAGCATAAGAACTGGTGAGGGGACATGTAAGGGGTGCATGGAGCAGAAGAGGGTGGATCCGAGAAGGACGAGAGTGCATGTTAGACTTGGCCCTCCTTGCAGGGTCACCCCCAAACCTTCTCCCCTCTTATTTTGCTGAATTAGTTTTTGTTGGCCTTAGTTCTCTGTGCACTTTACCACTGTTAACCAGTGCTTGTGCTAACTCCCTAAACCATGGTAAAATTGACACACCTGATTGGCATATTTAATTTACTTATAAGTCCCTAGTATAGTGGTATACCATGAACCCAGGGCCGGTAAATAAATGCTACTAGTGTGCCAGTAAATTAAATGCTAGTAGTGGGCTTGCAGCACCTATTGTGCCACCTCTTTAAGTAGCCCCATAAAACATCTTGGGCCTGCCATTGCAGCTTGTGTGCAGTTTTATTTTTATTTATTTAAGGGGTTTTATATAGCGCTGGCAAGACCCGAGGATAATTGTCAAAGGCAGCGTGTTAGATAATGTTTATTACAAAATAAAATCTCGTTGAAAAATCAAAGCATTTCCTGTAGAGGAATAAACATAATAAAAAGCTCAGGGGACAGATTCTAGATGAGATATGAGTTGTGTGCCAAGCGTTAGCAAAGGCAGTGTTAGATAACATTGGTTACAAAGTAAACTCTTGTTAAAAAATCAAATCATTTCCTATAGAGAAACAAACAAACATAATGTACACCTCTGAAGAGATTCCAGATGAGATTCGAGTTGTGTGCTAAGGTTTTGAGCCAGAACGGTGAAGGTGCCAATTTAGGAGAAGATCTTTCAATTGTCTTTTGAAGCTCATGAAGGAGGGATTTGTCCTGATACATACTGGGAGGGAGTTCCAGATCTTGAGGGCATTGCCTGAGAAAGAGCATGCTAGGGCTTTTCTTTTTTGGGTGGGGGAAGGAGGGTGGTGAAAGGCAGTGTTTGTGCTCCTTAGATTTCTCGTCTGGTCTGCCTTCGTGAGTTTCAACGCAAAGTAGGCTGGTTTCCCAGTGTGAAAGACTTTGTGAATGAGGCAAGCAGTTTTGAAGCCACATCGGGCTTCCATTGGTAGCCATTTTAGATTTTTTAAGGAAGGTGAGATGTGATTGTGTCTTCTGACTCCAGTGACCATCCTTGCTGCAGCATTTAGTTTGGCTCTTAGTGGGGTTAGGTGTGACTTTGCAATGCCAGTGAGGGTGGTGTTCCCGTAGTTCAGTTTTGAAAGCACCATAGCTTGCGTGGTGATTTTTAGATCATTCTTGGGGAGGAAGGACTTGATTTTGTGAAGAAGTTTTAGGTTGTAGAATGCACTCTAAGATGTACTTTGTGTTGGCTCATGCTCAGCTTTGGGACCAGGGTGATTCCCATATATTTGATGTAGTAAGCTAAAGACAATGTGCAGTTAAAAGCGTCAGTGGTTTTTATCCACTCGTGGACCTGAGTGGTTTGTCCATTGTTGGAGAGGAGAAGGATTTCTGTCTTATCTTAGTTAAGTTTCAGGTGGTTGTGTGATAGCCAGTTTTAGATTTTTTTGAGAGTGGAATATAGCTGTCGTAATTCCTTAAGTGAGGATATTTCTAAGTAGATCTGTGTGTCATCTGCATAAAGGTGTTAAGGTATGCTTGCTTGTTTAAGTATGGTGGTGAGGGGTTCCATGTAGATATTGAAGAGTGTAGGTGAGGGCACTTAGCCTTAGTGTATAACCCTCGTTATGGAGGAAGTATCAATGGTTGGGTTGTTTTATTTTTATTTATTGGCAGCAGTTATGTAGATATGAGGTAAATCCATTGAAAAACCAAGCCGTCTGTTGCAATCCGTTTGTGGAGTGAATTGTGAAAGCAGCTTGTGGTCGACCGTGTCAAAGGCTGCTGATTAAGTATAGGAGGATGAGCAGCCAGCATCTTTCAGTATCCAGAGATTTTTGTAAGTCATCTGTTTTATTCAGTTTAGCTCTTTGCGTGCTGCATCCCTTCCTAAAACCTAATGGGAGTGAGTCAAGAAGATTGTTGGAGTCAATGTGTTGGATGAGTTAGAAGAGAACACATTTTTCAAGAATTTTTGCCAGGAAGGTAAGGTTGGAGATGGGCCTGAAGTTGTTGATGTCATCCTCCGGGTCAGCACCTGTCTTTTTTAGTGTGGGGGGGGGGGGACTTGACCTAGTTCGAGACAATCAGGCATAACGCCTTTGCTCAGGGAGCGGTTTATTATCTTAGTCTAGTGAGTGGGTTACGGCATGGTTGAGACTTTTCGTCAGGGAGGCCAGAAGAGGGTCCGCAAGGTGGGAGGAGGGCTTGGATTTAGCAATCATCATTGAGATGTCCTCCTCTGTGAACAAGTTGAACATCATCCAGCTCCAAGGAGTTGTGGGGGATCCTGGGATTTGATTGCACCCTGAGGGATGAGAGATAGTGTGTGCTGCTTGGGAGTTTGAGGAGAGTGAAGGGAAGTTTCCCTCCGTTATGGAAGAGATTTTAGTGGATGACAGAGTGGTCAGGGAGAGCTCAATCTTCATGATTTTCTCATTAGAAGAATTTTGCAAATTTGTCACAACGACTTTGGAGACATGAGGATTCTTTTTTGCTAGTTTAGAGGATTGTTGCTTAATGACTTTGAAAAGTTCTGTGGGGTGTTTTTTTGCTTTGTTGCAGGCTCTTTGGATAAATGTGGCTTTTGCCTTCATCATGTGATTTTTGCATTTCCTGCGTTTCACTCTGAGCTGTAGAAGATGGGTTATGGACGTTTTTTTCCCCAGGGTCCGCTGGCCTTCTTTCAGAGTTGTTCTTTTTTTAACCAGGATCTCAGGGGAGTATTTCTAATTTTTTTTGAGTTTTATAGGAGCTATTTAGTCAAGTATGACTGTCCTCATCGAGGTATAGTGAGTGTAAGTTCATCCTTTGAGAGGTAATGTGTTGGGACTAGGGGAACAGTATTGAGATTGTTTCTTCCATATCAGCCAGGGAAATTTCACTTGGAAAATGATCTAATGATCTTGTAACATGATTGAATTTGGGGCTATTTCAGCTTGGTTGATTTGGAATAGAATGATGTGATCCGACAGGTCCTCTGGAAGGCTGTTATCAATACTTAGTGCGTCATTGTGAGCTATGATGGCGTCAAGGGTAGCACTTCTGTTAGGAGTTTGGCCATTGCAGTGCTTGATAATTCCTTTGCTGAGTAAAAGTTCATTTAAGAACTGGATTAGTGAGTCTTTCTCATCATTCCAATGTAGATTGAGGTTATCTAATATTAAGATGTTATTGTTGGTTAGTAAGCAATGACTAATTAGTTAAGGTAGGTTTTCGCCAAAGGAGAGTGTTGCCTGGTGGGTGGAAAAGGAAGTGACATTTAATTGTTTTATTGTTCTTCAACATTATGGGTGTGCTGACATATTCAAAAGTGAGGTAGGTAAATGTGTCTGTTTCTGCTATGGGAATGATATTCTTGTGGAAGATGGCTGTGCCACCACCGTGGTTGTTCTCCCTGTGTTTCTTGATGGTAAAGGACCTGGGAGGGACTAGTAGGTCAAGTATCTGAGCTGAGGAGTTATGTAGTCATGTTTTTGTGAAGAATGGGATGTCAATGTCATGGTTCAGGATGGCTTCAGCAAGTTCTGTTGCTTGTTTGGTTGTTGATCTGCGGTTAATGAGCATGCAGTTGATATTTCTGCTGCTGTTCAGCTTCTGAGCTGGGTGTGCCAGTGGGGTATTGATGTGGTTTGTTGGTGATCTAGAAATTCTTGGAGGGTTGAGGTCCCTCCTGATCCCAGTGATCACTTGATCTTGAAGGTGGGGTGGTCCCAAGTTGGCGTCAGGTCATAGGTTTTGGCTAGGTCTGTCACTTCACTCAAACATGTTAGGGCTTGATCTTTTTGGCCTGTGAGCTTTAAACTATCAATTTGAGGAGGGCGGAGGTATGCACAGCCACACTTGGATTTCAAAGCAGCTGCCTTAGCCCTTACACAAATAAATTCACTGTAGAGTTTTATGCCCCCAAACATCCTGGGACCAGGGCAGGGAGGCAGGAAATTCAAGACGCTTAGGTGGGGGAAAACTCCAGAAGTTTCTTCCACTTCAGGTCTGGCACCAGGTAGAACCTTAGGGCCCTCTGGCCCACTCTTCAGTGCACTTCTGGACCTGCTGAGGACTCCCAGGGAACTGCCATACTGCTTGTGGCCTGCTATGTACTTCAGTGAACGCCCCCTTTGTGTTCATAGGACTGCCCTGGTGCCTGAAGTCTCCTTATGCCCGCAGAGGACTGCCCTGCTGCTTGAGGCCTGCTTTTCTGCTTGAACCCAGGACTTCCAGAGTGACTGCAAGAGCTAGTTGGCTGGCCTCCTGATTGGAGCTTCTCCAACCATCTTGAACCCACATTTTGACCTGGCCAGAGTGAGTCCTGACCATCCAGTTGGTGCCCCCCAGCCTTGGGCCTTTGTAAATGGTGCTGTAGGTGCCCAAAAAGCCCAAACCCAAAACATGTGACTTTAAACATTTTCAGCCAAAAAGTGCCCTGAGAACTGAGAGAAGACCGGGACCTACCTGTTCACCAGTTTGTCCAAGTGCATCACCAGACAGCCTGACTTTGCTGCATCTCTCTACAGTGTTCTCTGCACAGCAAATCCTGTTCAGTGGATCCTTGCAGAAGGGGTACCTGACCTTATGGAGCCCTGTGAATGTCGTTTTGGTGTCAAAGAACAAGTTACTCGCCTTCGGTAACACCTTTTCCGGTAGGTGGTGTTGATCAGCTCTTCGTCCTTAGTCCTCCGCGCTTGAAATTATGTTGGGCTTCCTATATAGGTGCCACCCAGGCGTGTCAACATCAGCTTCTTTTCATGACTTTACATGCCAGACGCACAGAGCCATGTAGAACACTGACCACTGGTATGTCAAAACTAGGGCCCTGAAAGGGAAGTCCCTGCCCCAGAAATCCGATCGGAGAGTGGGAAGGATGGGTAAATTGGTAAGGAATCTGCAGCTCAAGATATCTCTACCAGATTATGCATTACTGAAGGTTAGTAACTTGTTCATTTAATCGAAACTTCTAGCTGCAGATTCCTTACCTGTGAAAAGATACCCAGGCAATACTATCCCCGGAGGTGGGTCCATGAACCAATTTCAAGCGAAAGTCCTGCAGGTCCGAAAGGGCAAAGTGCCCATCCCTACAGACCCAACTGTCCTGGCAGTAGTGTTTGGTAAATGAGTGCAGAGATGCCCAAGTTGCTTCCTGGTAGATTTCCAGGACTGAAACTGCGTTTGCTAACACAGTTGTTGCACCATTAGCTCTGGTAGAATGTGCTTGCATGCCCTCCAGAGGTTGCTTTTTGGTCAGTATGTAGCAGATCTTAATGCAGAGCATGACCCAATGACAGATTGTTCGCTTCTGCACTGCCTGCCCTTTCTTCACACCCACATAGCCCACAAAGAGTTGGTCGTCCACCCAGAACTCTTTTGTTCGATCAAGGTAGAATGTTGATGCTCTTTTTTGGACCCTAAGGGTGGAGTCTTTAGAAGGATGTGGGGTTCCTAAAAAGTAAGCAAGGTGATTAATTGGCCTACATGAAAAGGTGTGACCACTTTTGGCAGAAAAAGGGCCATAGTGCGAAGCACTACTTTGTCAGGATAGAGACATGCTTACTCACTCTGTGGGCAGATGTAATTGTCACAAGGAAGGCTGTTTTCAATGTGAAAAGTCGGAGGGGACAGTTGTGAAGAGGCTCAAAAGGAGCACACATCAAACAGATCTGAACCAAATTAAGATCCCATTGGGGCATAATAAATGGGGAAGGAGGAAAGATGTGAGTAGAACCTTTTGAGGAACCTATGTACAATAGGAAACTTAAAGAGGGTTGATCTGGCAACCTTAAAAAGCAGAAATGGCAGATAAATAACTTTTCAGAGTGCCCAAAGCAGAGTGCTGAAGGGCAAGGGAAAGAATTAACAGTATAACCTCATAAAGAGGGACAGAAAGGGGATCAACAGACTTGCCTGTGCACCATGGGATTCATTACTTCCAATCACAGGCGTATACCGTTTTGGTGGAGGGACGCTTGACTGCCAAAATTGCATTAGAGTTTGTGAGGAAGGTCAAAAGCTGTCAACTGCTGCTGCTCAATCTCCATGCAATAAGGTGGAGAGTGGACAAGTTCGCATGAAGAACCCTTCCCTGCTGTTATAACAGAAGATCTTCCCAAAGGAGCAGTCTGATCAGAAAATCGATGGACATGCTTAGCAGCTCGGAATAACAAACTCTTTGTGCTCAGTCCTGAGCCACAAGGATTTCTCGGGCCCGGTTGGTCCTGATATTCTTGAGAACTCTGGGCAGGAGTGGTGTGGTTGAAAGGCATACAGGAGGTTTGAATTCCACTTGAGACCAAAAGCATCTCGGAGCAAGAGCAGCCTTAAACTCCAGCATGCAAAACTGCTGATATTACTCATTCTTGGTGGAGGCAAACAGATCTAACCAAGGCTGTCCCCACTTCTGAAAGTCCTTGCACCGTCCCCTGGGTGGAGACGCCATTTGTGATCCACTAGGCATTTTCAGCTAAGTTCAGCTGCTCTGGCATTCAGGGAGCCTGCCAGATATTGAGCCACCATGAATATGCCCTGATCTTCCAGCCATGTCCAGAAGCTTAGAGCCTCTGAAATCTGGACTATGTCAGAGACATTGCCCTGATGCTGCACCTACTGGAACTTCAGGTCCCACTGTAGAGCCCCTATATGCCATCTGGCATGTGTCACCAGCAAAATGCAAGATACCATGAGTCCTAACAACTTCAGAGTCCGTCTCACCGAAATCCAGGATAGAGGCTGAAACATCTGTGTTATAGCCTGAATGTCCTAGACTCTCCAGTCGGCAGGATAAGCTTAAAACTAGACTGTCAAGAACAGCTCTGATGAAAGGGAGAATGTGAGAGTGAGTCAGGTGTGACCTTGGCACTTTTATAGTGAACCCCAGTGAATGCAGAAGGTTCGCCATAGTCTGGAGGTGGGAGACGACAGCCTGAGGCGAATCTGCTTCAACAGCCAGTCATCCAATATAGGGGAAGACTGAACCCCCTGATCTCCGCAGATGAGCTGCAACTACTCCCATCACCTTGGTGGAAATCCGAGGGGCGCAGATAAAACCCCAGAAGCACGGTGAACTGAACGTGCTTGTTGCCTACCATGTACCGCAAGTATAGTCTGTGAGCACGCAAGACAGGGACATGGAAATAATCATTCTGCAAGTCTAATTCTACTATCCAGTCTCCTGGGTCTGGGCAGGCAAGACCAGAGCCAACATGAGAACTTCTCCTTCTTAAGGAAGAGATTGTGGGCTCGTAGGTCTAGGACAGGACGAAGACGCTTGTCCTCTTTGGGAACTAGAAAGTAGTGGGAATAACAACCACAACCTACTTCTGGTACTGGAACCCTCTCTATGGCTCTCTTGTCCAAGAGAGATGCAACCTTGTTGCGGAGAAGGGACAGATGATCCTCCATCATCTGGTCATGATATGGCGGCATAGGTGGGATAGTCTCAAAACGGAGGATCTGCAAAACCCACTTCAATGAGGTAATGGACATCCACTGGGGCAGGTGATGGTGAATCCTTCTGCCAACTGGGTGCTCATGGTGGTAGAGAAGCAGACTCCAAGTGCTGGAGGTTGCTGCAGAGGGGGCGGGCAGTGGACTGACCAGACCTCTGGCCCTTGGGTTCGGTGGGTCCTGCACCCTCATAGGCTGGGCAGCATGCACTGCACAGTGGCTGGATGGAGATTGGAACGGTTGGATGCCATAGGCTGGGCAACATGCACTGCACAGTGACTGGGTGGAGATTGGAACGGTTGGAAGCCCCTTCTGTAGCCATTAAAGGAGCAAAAGGCAGATTGAGGTGGTTAAGTGGGCTGCCACAAGGACATGGTCGTAACCGTATAACCCTTGAAACACTCAAGCGCTGAATCTGCCTTGTCAGTGCCATCGAAGAGCATGCCCATAGGGGAATCTTGGACATCCCCTGAAAGGCTAGATGTCATCAGCCAGGAGTGGTGCCTCAGGGCCACTGTCATTGAAACTGCTGTGCTTTATGAGACGGTTGTATCCAGTCAACACTGGATCATAAACTTTGCTGCATGTCTCCCATCAGTACAGCCTGTGCCTCCTCCGGGACCTTAGGCAATACCTGTGCAACTGTATCCCACAGAGGATGGGAATAACAGCCCAAGAGGCAAGCAGTGTTCATGGACCACAATGCCAGGCTGACAGAAGAAAACATTTTCTTGCCAAATTAATCCAGCCTCTTGGATTCCCTATCTGGGGGAGCTGTAGAGAATGCACCACTGGGAAGTAGAGAGTTGGACCACCAAGCTCTTAGTGGTGGGGTGTTGCGTGAGGAAACATGGGTCATCAGGTGTGGGGCGATGGCGGCTGGCAATCGTCCTATTGACAGGAGCACCTGTGCTGGGTTTGGACCAGGTACCCAAAAAGACCTCCATGAGGGCATCATTAAACAGGAGTAAGGGTTTGGCTGTGGAAGCTCAGGTTGCAGCACCTCTGTCAAGAGATTAGTCTTGACTGCCAGTGAGGGCAGCTCTGAAGGTCGAGAATGTCGGCCGCCCTCCTCACCGCCATTGTATAAGAGGCTTCCTCCTCCATAGCCACGATAGCATACCAGTAACTGGAGATGTATCCAGTCCACTGGCTTCATCCAGGTCCTCATGCCAGTCCATTTCCTCCTCATAAGACTGGTATTCTCAAGGGTCCAGGGTCCCCTTCCAAGTCCTCCCCAATGCCTAGTCCAGTAGAATAGGGCTCAGGATCCGATCTAGGAAGCAAAGCTCATGTCGTAGTTGGCATTGGGCGATGCCCATCTGGCTCCCTGTCAGAGTGGGGAATGACTTTGGGGATGGCACTGCTGATGCTCCTGGTGCAGGGGAGGGTTGAAGTAGTATAACCTGCAACAGTCCAGGTTCAGGACTAGATCCCTGTGAGCTCATCCGTGCTGAGGCTGAACCCACCGGCGCCTAACCCAGTGGTCTCCCGCCGACCCAATGAGGTCCGAAGGCACAATGAAAAGGTCAGACTGCCTAAAAATGAGTTGCATAGCCTCATAAAATTGTTTTAATTGGGCAGGGGTCTCTCCGACTCACGGAAACTCAGGGAGGCATGGAATCTGCCCTGGCACAGTTTCCTACAAACGAGGCCTAGACTAACAACACTCCCTCGTTGCATCAGCCGACGAATGAGATGTCGAAGACTACTTCGACTTTTTACTCTTCTTCTTGTGCCTCGACTTACCTGATTGTTCTGAGGACTTGGAGTGGGAGGACGATGACCTGGGACTCCGCAACTGGTCTCGGGACCTTCCTTTCGACCGGGACCTTGACAATCATGGAGTCATGTGCCGGGTCACCATCAGCTGTAGAGACGAGTTCCTCAAAGCCTTTGGATGCATGGCCCAGTACTCTGCTTGATTTCAGGCCATGATCGCGCTCCAGACACCAAGCAGACGAGGTGCGAATCAGTCACCACCATAGCCCAATGACAGGACATGCAGGGCTTAAAACTCCTCTTACGTGACATTTCGACACACCAGGAGGAAGAAGCCTCAAAAACGTTTGACAAAGTTTTTTAAAAAAGCGAGTCAAAAAATTACTGTGGGGTAGCTCTGTCTCGTATCACGCTGTCTGGTGCGTAAAGAAAAGAACTGACGTTGGCCCTCTTGGGTGGTACCTATATAGGAACTGCAACACAATTTCCGGCAAGGACTATGAAGGACTCTGAGTCGGTCAGCGCCACCTACCAGTGAGCTGGAGTACTGCTCAAGAACAATCTTCCAGATTTGGTCAAGGATAAGGAATCTGCAGCTAGAAATCTCTATTGTATTAAATTGGTGTGGGATTTTTCTTGTGTTATGTTTTAACTTTATTACTGTTTGAGTGCTGCATAATACTTTACACGTTGCATCTAAATTAAGCCTTACTGATTTTGTGTCAAGCTACCAAAAGGTTAAGTACAGGTTAATTTGGTGACTTTCTCACATTCACCCTGAGAAGGATTGTGGCCTTTGCTTGAGAAAGGCTCACAGCCCCCTTCAACCAACATCCCAGTTTCTCATAGTACACTATCACTGAAGACAGCCAGAAGAAGTGCGAAAGGGAAGAAAGGTGCTACATAGAATCTGCAAGATGGAGGAGACCAAGTTAAAAGACACAGAAAGGGCGAAACAAACACGGGAGTCAGAGACTAACATCCAGGAAAGAAGGAGTGAGGATTCCACTGATGTGTACCACTGATGTTTCCTGAAAGGGCAAGAGAACACCATGATCCCATTTGTTGTCTCGGTCGAACCTCGCAAGGCCAGTCTCAGGAAATGGAGTTGGAGGTGGTGGCGCCGGAGACTTGGAATAAATAATTTTTGGTTTACAATAGCAATCTTACCAACTGATCAGAAAACATAAAGTCCCCACTCTGCACTGGGCCCAAGGTTGAGCTTAGTTGTAGAAGGGAGTAAGCAGGAGCTGCAAATCAAAACATTTTATTTGGCATCATCAACAATTTGTTTATTAGGGAGTCAATGATGAGATTTTGGTGTGAGTTTCAAAACTTTATTAAAATCTTCTAGTTAATATTTCTTTATTGCTAAGTTCTCAAAATATTAATCAAAGCATCAGTACAATACAGGACAAGGCATAAAGCATGTTCCATGAAAGTAATTCCCTATTCTAAGGTTAGGAAATGGGAGGAACTAGCTAGTACTGGTCCCCATCGTCTGCTTTACTACAAGACAAAATCACTCGGGGTTAAATTTCTAAATCACAAATGCAGTTGTTCCTTTCCCATGCGTTCAAAATGTCAAAACACTATTCATGAAGAAACATTCTACGTAATTAAACATTTTTGATACATTATTATTTTTTTATGCGCTTAAGTATGTGTGAAGGCTAGAGGACGTCAGTTTTTTTTATTAGCCAATTCTCTTCTCATTATATTTGTATCATGAAAAGTTGATATTTTAAAATTCCCGACGTAGGTCAAGCTAAAAGAAAAAAAGGACGCTCATGCAATTTCAGCTCAACGCTTGTTAATGCTGTAGCCTTTTTCTGTCATTTGTTTTTAAGTGCATTTTCCCGATTCAGGCCTACATGTTATTTCTACATGTTAATTGCTTTTAATTAAAGGATTCTGCAACCGATTTGTTTCTTTCACTGCTTTTCTTCTTTTGTAACAATATTTTAATAGCCGTATATTCACCTAGTGAAGTCAGGAATCACAATTGCAATTAATACAGGTACTAATATTGCTTTGAGGATTTCTCCTCCCCCAGTTGCTACCCAATTGCCTTTTGCAGAATCTCCTTTTGTGAAGCGTTTCACTATCCTAGTGGCTTCTAATGGTTTGACATCTGAAATGTTTTGTGCATATTTTTTTATCTTCTTACACTCATCAGAAATGTGCGTGCAGCAGTGTTCTGACTGTAAAATCTAACAGACGCCACCTCTTTCTGCGAACACACTGTATGAAGCATATCCATTCTGCAAAACCATTGAGCGAACGACCACTAATTCTGTGTTGGTACTAGTGAAGATCCAGATGTACTGGTTGCAAGCCTATACACTACTGTTGAAAGGTTTCGAATAGTCTCATCTTTCAGGATCACCACCATAGCTGGAATAAAAGCACCAAGGATTTCTCCCACTAATTGTGTTCCCTCTTTTAAGTTTCTAGTGTTTGTATGCATGTGTCATTGTTGAAGCTTTTAAGCTATTTACATGATACATATTTGGGCATAATAGGCATAAATAGCAAATACCCTCCCAGTCAGCAGGTAATTTGAAATGTGTGTCCTGCCCACAAATAAAATATACTCCAGGTATTGAAATTGCTGGCTCTTCGCCCTTTAAAATCTGCCAAGTTCTGCCTGATAGTTCAAAAGCATGTTCACATTTACTATTCCCTGCATGTAGTTTCCTTATTTGAAATCTTTCTAAAAACACATACTGTCTCTTTGCATCTTTTACTCAGTCTTCGCTTTTTATCAGTTACTTTCTTCCTAATATCATCTTCTTCCTTTTTCCAGGCATCCTTTAAAACATCATCATTCAGATTCTTACTATGTGCAATGTGTGCTTTCCCCTCTTCTAACAGAATTTTTTTTTTTTTTTAATGGTACCATTAAACATGTCATGTTATTCTGGTAAGCTTTTACAGAGTTAATAGGTAAGCACGGACTTAAATACTGCCAAGAAGTGTCCATTTCTTTCACCTGTAGGTTCATGGTTTTCTACAAAGATAATTTTGAAAGAACCATTTCATAGTATGAGTGATAATATTTAAAGTGCTGTTGTCTATAAACCAAGCAAAGCAATATGCTACAGGAAATTGCAGAAGATGAAGGAATGTGATGGTATGTCCCCTCATCCTCAGCTGAGGAAGGCAAGTGCTCACACACATAATATCCCTTAGCACTCGTAACATATATTCCTGAACTAATCTAGAATTAACATTTGTTGAATAATCTTCATTCATGTAATCTACA
Organism: Pleurodeles waltl; assembly: GCF_031143425.1. Taxonomy (NCBI): domain Eukaryota; kingdom Metazoa; phylum Chordata; class Amphibia; order Caudata; family Salamandridae; genus Pleurodeles; species Pleurodeles waltl. Next base: position 801,137,371 of record NC_090437.1, on the reverse strand, counting down.
AATGAGGCTTTCAGCTCATCTATGTCAGGAACAGATGTAGTATTAGTGTATGAAAATACAGATTTCTCTTTCTCTGGTGTAAAGTGTATCCCTAATAATAATGCTGCAGCTATTAATACTATCAGTAAAAATATAATACCTAACATAGTCATGTTTTAACCAGAAATAGATGTATGTTTGTCTGAAATCACATTTTAAAAAATGAGTGTAGTAGCAAAGGTTAGTTTCTCCAATTTTAATGCAGAAAACAATCTTTGTCTTTGCAGTTCAGTTAGATTGTTGCAGCTTTAATTACAGCAATCTTCGTATAGTCTTCCTTAACCCTACTCCGTGTTATTCTAAAAATGTTATCCCTACTCTTCTTCTGCTGCCTTGTGCCTAGGTACTCTTCCTAATTCTTCTCATCAATGTATCCATTTTTATTTCAGTCCTTTGCTCAGTTCATTCAATTAGTTTTCCACAACTGGAGTTTGTTTTACACAGTTTCAAGGGGGCTCGGGCAATTCTCTGCTCCAGTCATCCAAATCTGATATTGGAGCATTTAGCATTTGGCTCACTTAGTAAGTCTATTCAGGTGCTGAATGTCTTCTGCTAGGTGCCTTTTTATCTTTTGGATTTCCTTGGCACTTGTACTTCACCTTCTGTGTCACTGATACCACTTGATTCTGGTTCTTCATTGATTGTGGGTGGTGACACGCTTGATCTCAATTTCTTTTGATTATAAACTTTTGGCCATTCAGGATTGAAAGTCCTTTCTAGTCTTGATGTAGTGCTTGTTCCTTCACCTGAATCGTCTCCTTGCTCTTGAAGTATCTCAACTGTCACTTCAGGTGGACTGTTTACTCCTTCTTCTCCAAGAGCTCTAATGCCACTTTGTGAGATATCCGGGAATTGGATTTCTTCACCCGTCTGTGGTTCTTCACCCCTTGATTTTTGCTGTTGTGCCACTTGTGATATTTGTTTAATACAGTCAGCAGTGCTCCTGGTTTTGGTTCATGGAGCACTGTTTCTTCATATGGATCTCTTATTCTCTGGGTATGCGAAGCATGCATGCACTTTAGTACTCCGCCACGTTTAACAGCAGTGTTTGTGACTAAAACCGCCTAGTAGGGGCCTTTCTACCTTGGCTTTACGCATGGGCCATCCACAGATAGCACACAGGGCCTGCATTCAATTTTGGTGGACGAGTTAATCATCACAATGGTGAAGGATAGCCCATCCACCAAAATCTAAATCCTATTATATCCTATGGGATTTAGAATTCGGCAGAATGCCATCCATCACTGTTGTGACGGAGTAACCTGTCTGCCAAAATCATAATCTGGTCTTATTAAAGGCTTATCCTTTATGTTGGAGCTTGGCTTGGTGAATACTTCAGTGACATCTAGACAGTCATGGTCCAAATCATCTCTTACATCAGTTTTGGCTGAGGCATTAAAGTACTGGGGTTCAAAATTTGGCATCTCTCCAACACCACGTACTCAGTAACAAAGATCTACTGCTCATATTTGGTCAAGCTAGTGTTGGTCATGTATTAAGTCTTGGTTCTGGTAAGCAAAACCTTAATCTAGTGAGGGACCATAACAGTTAAAGAATATCGCATCACTATGCTTTCACTTTTCTCCAGGCTAACATTCACAGCTGCTACTGATGTAAGACAACCAGGAAGTCCTGCATCAACGGGATCAAAGGGAATTGAAAAATATTCTGTAGGTCTTCTGGCTTTTCCTTGCAATTGAGTATGCTCTGAGAGAGTACAGCCCTCCCTCTCACTGCAAACAAATTAAATCTCTTGATATATATTTCGAGTGCTGGCTGAGACAGAGGCTTTGTCTTAGCTCTAGGAAAACGTCCATGCATTTGTTGTCCCGTAAAAGTGGATCAAGCACATCTCTATGCATCAACTTTAACAAAGGCTTTGCCACCAGGGAAAAGTAGGGTATCCACTGTATACAGTAACCAACCATTCCCCAAAACATTCTGACCTCTCTACTTTGTAGGAAGTACCAGCTTCAGGATTGTTTTCACCCTTTCTCGTGACACTTCTCTCATTCCCTTTTCAGTGGTATGTCCCAAGTACTGGACTTTTTTGGCAGTATTGCAACATGCTAGGGGACATTTAATTTCCATTTTCAGCCAAATGAATCAGAAGTGCAATGGTATATTTTTCTACAGTCTTTTGTCTCTGACACTACAAGTAAGTTGTCAATATATTGAACAAGGACTGAGTGACCAGGTATCTGTAATGTGTCCAGATGTGTCTTTAGTAGCTGATTAATGATTGATTGGATCTTCAGTATACCCTTGTGGTTCTCAACACCACACCAAAACTCTCCCTCAAAACACAAATGAGAACAGGTACTGGCTTTTCTCATGGAAGAGATTGGAAAAGAAAGCTTGACCATGCATCATTCTGCTGTGCACAGAATTTACTATAATATGGTAGCTGGATTTGGTACCACAGGACAGCATGGATTACAATGTCACTTTTCGTGAATCTTCAACAATCCTAAACTTACTATTAGGTTTCTGTAATGCCATAATCGGTGAGTTGCACAGACTCCCGATTATTTCTTTTAGGATGCCTTTTTGTATCATATCTTCAATTATTGGTGTTATGCCTGCTATTATTTCTGGTATCAATGAATAAGGTAGTGTCCTCGTGAAAACCACATTGGGTTTGACTGTGATGCAGACTGGTTCTACACCTTTAAATACTCAAATCTTTTCCTGTAAGATCCCAAACTTCTGAATTCACAGTTTTTCTCAAATCAGAGGGCAGCTCTTCTACAGATCTTAATAGGTAAAGCCTTGCCGTATACTGCTATTAGTTTGAACTCCACATCTCCATCATGAGTTTGAAATTCAACCCTGTTAGACCTGATAGCCTTAGGGTGGTCACCCCTATCTTTTTGCCTGCCTCCTTCCACTTTTCAGACACTGTTTTTGCTGGTTTTAGGACTCTGCACACTTTACCTCTGCTATCCAGTGGTAAATTGTATATGCTCTCTCCGTTAAAACATGATGACATGGTTCATACCCAATTGGCTTATTTAATTTACTTATAAGTCCCCAGTAAAGTGCACTACATGTGCCCAGGGCCTGTAGATTAAATACTACTAGTGGGCCTGAAGCACTGATTGTGCCACCCACAAACGTAGCCCCTTAACCATGCCTCAGGCCTGCCATTGCAAGGCCTGTGTGTGCAGTTTCACTGCCACTTTGACTTGCCATTTAAAAGTACTTGCCAATAATTAAACTCCCCTTTTTCTACATATAAGTCACCTCTAAGGTAGGCCCTAGGCAACCCATAGGGCAGGGTGCTGTGTCGGTAAAAGGCAGGACACATACCTGTGTAGTTTATATGTCCTGGTAGTGTCGAACCCCTGAATTCGTTTTACACTGCTGTGAGGCCTGCTCCTTTCATAGGCGAACATTAGGACTACCCTCATAGGCTGTTTAAATAGGAGATTCTGATCTGAAAGGAGTAACAAGGTCATATTTGGTATGGCCAGAATGTTAATACAAAATCCTGCTGACTGGTGAAGTATTTTAGAAATGCCACTTTTAGAAAGTGAGCATTTCTCTACACTTAAATCCTCCTGTGCCTTACAATCCACAACTGGCTAGGTTAGTTGACAGCTCCCTTGTGCATTTCACTCAGGCAACCCTAAACATAGGATGCTCAGTCACACCTGCACACATCTGCATACTGAATGCCTCTTCCTGGGCTGGGAGGGTAGAGGGCCTGACACCTACATTTGAAAGGACAGTGGCCTGCCATCAGTGTTTACTGCCAATCCCCCTACTGGGGCCCTGGCAGCCACTCTTTGAAGTCTCCCCCACTTCAAAGGCACATTTGGGTAAACAGGCCCTCTGACCCTACCAACTCAGACACTTCTGGACAAGATACCACAGGTGAAGAAACTTTGAACCACACCCTGCAACCTGCCAAGAGGAATTGCCTGGCTGCCCAAAGGACTCATCTGACTGCTTTTCTGCAAAGGACTGCTGCCCTGCTGTTGCCTTGCTGCCTTCCTGCCCTCTGGCTCTGCTGAGATGTGCTCTCCAAGGGCCTGGATAGAGCTTGCCTCCTGTTCCTTGAAGTCTCAGGACCAAAAAGACTTCATCTTGCTAAGAACTCCTTGTGAGGTGAAAATTCAATGCACAGCCTGCCAGAAACTACGCAGAGCCTGCATCGCGGTTAGGAAATCACTGCACGCTGAACCGGAATGACGCAGCCCAGCTTCCTGAGAGGAGATCGGCGCAGCACCAATGTTGTGAACGGAACTTCCCCGCACGGCCCACTGGATAGATGCAGAGGCAGAACGATGCAGCCTGACTTCCTGCAACAGGAATTTCCCTTCATCGCCCACCGGATTGACGCAGCTCCTGTGACTTCATTCTGCATGCCCAGGATTTCTCTGCATCATCTCCGGGGCGTCTGAATACCCCGCAACCTGAAGAGGATCCAAGACATGCGCCAGAAATCAACGCAAAGCCTTCCCTGCGTGGAAAATTGACGCATTGTCGGTGTGCGCCGAGAGAAACCGACGCACACCTCCCTGTTTTCCATGCATCTTCTCCCCTGCGGTCCCTCGCGGAGAATTTGAACGGAAACCCAGGACTTTGTGCTTGCAAGAGACACTTATTGCTTTTTAAACACTAAATACTCTTTTATAATTTTCTAAAGTGATATCTCAACATGTACTTATCAAATCTTGATTGTTTTGGACCTTCATTTACCCAGATAAATATTCTATATTTTCTAAACACCTGTGTGGTGTATTTTTGGGGTGTTATACTGTGTTATTGCATGATTTATTGCACAAATACTTTACACATTGCCTGACTGCTCAGTGCCAAGCTACCAGAGGGTGGGCACCGGATAATTTGGATTGTGTGTGACTTATCCTGACTAGAGTGAGGCTCCTTGCTTGGACAGGTGGTAACCTGACTGCCAACCAAAGACCCCATTTCTAAAAAAACAAAACATTATGAGTACAATAAATTGTGCAATTCAGCTTGCACAACCTGTAAGGTCCTAGTAGATTTGCAGGACTTGAATCGCACATGAATTGGTGAGTCTCTTCAAATGGACCTTTTTTTGCAGGCAATTCCTTTGAAACATGATTTGTAATCTGCTTGTTTGCAACACCTACAACTTGGATCTGCTTTCCTGAGAGGGGTAAGTCTAGGAATTCCTTTGTTCTAACAGTGGAACGGGTAGCACCTGTGTCGATAAGGAATGATACTTGGTGGCCAATCTCCTAACCTTCTAAAAATGGTCCACTCTGGTCTACCTCTGAGACTGTACCAAGCACGCAATCTGCCCCCTCTCAGGCACCGTCATTGAGACAAATCTGAATTAAAACTCTCACTTTCAGTCATAGGGAACGGCTGATACGCAGTTTGATTCTGTGCCTCATATGTATTTTTGTTTACTCAGGGAAATGATTCACATTCATTTTAGTGTTACCCATTTGCTTTTGAACCATAAGTGCTTGTAGGACTGGCATCATTGGGACCTGCATCTGAATTGGCACTTGCACTTGTTAAACAGGAACATTGGGTATCTACACTTTGATATCCTCCTTGCATTTGATTATTAACATTCTTTCTATCTTGATTAAGCCTACATTTGCACTTACAATGCCTGATCGTATTGCAGAAGTGACAGCGAGTCGTTTTCTTCAAAGTTGCAATATCTACACCAGTATTCTGATCAGTTGGATCAGCCTCCACCCTGAGCTCCAGCCATACCTCCTTGAGCAGCTTGAAGACGAACACCTGCATCTCGTTCTGCAAACCAGCATTCTGCATTGCACCAGCATTTCCTGCTAAAGACTGATTCTGAAAACCTTTCTGTGCCAGTTTCGTCTGGGCTAACATGACCTTCTCCTCATCTTCTGCTTCATCTCCTGCTCATCACTACAATACTTTTCTTACTACAGAACTTTAATCAATGATTTTGTCTGCCTACAAAGCACATTCTGCTGTATGATCTCTGGTCTCAAACCAACCACAAACTGTGAAATAAAGAACCCTAAATCAGTAGGTTCAAGATGTTTGTCCTTTATGCTGTTGGAATCCCTTGAGCAATATCTCATAATATTCATGGACTGACTCCACTTCCTGCTAAATTTGATTTGATCTCACATAATCCAAATCTTTCGGAGGTACTCTATCTTTCAGAAAAGTAAGAAACTCAATGTACTTAGCCATCACAGTAGGTGATAGTGCATTAGTGCGATAATCTCTCGCTGGCTCTGCGTCTGGCCTATAAACATAAAATTTGTGTTGAGCCCATAAATCATTCGAAACAACATCAATAATGTATTCAAAATCCTAAACTTTTCAACCTGTGTCTATCACTGCACGAGGTGTACTCTCAGCTTACAGAAATTGTTAGTTAATGATGCAAGGTCTCCCCTATTACAAGGCACATGAACATATCCTTTTCCTAGTATTTCTTGTGATGGATAAGCTGAAGCCTCCTCAAAATCTGGAGGACCCGGAGGTGGCTTTCTCTCAACCTCAACTGCTGCTGCTTCTGCCGAAGTACTTTTCTTGTCATGTTTTCTTGCCCATTTGTTTTCTAATTTGTCAAACTCACTCCATCTGTGAACTCATTTCACTGATTCAGCAGTGTGCAACCGCATTACTGAGAACGCACGGTTTCAGTTGATTCATCATCAAAATGTACACTGAAACTGTTCTCCAACAGGATGCTATTTGAAATATCGACTTCATATTTATTTGCCCACTCGGTTAATTTGTCATATATTGTTGCTGCTCTCCTAGTGATTTCTTTGCACAAATAAATCATGTCTTTTCCCTGATATTTATTCACATGATCAAGACATCCTCTAATTATTTCCTCTAATTCTTTTTTTGATTTCAGGACCTTTTATTGGCCTCTCTGTTTTTGTACCCAAACTAGTACTCGGGCTTTCTGTATCCTCCTATTTCACACCTTTCCTAGCAGCTTCCTCAAATCATGGGGGACAAATTCCATCTTTAAACAAATTCTTTTCACAGTTTTGACCAGTCTCCTTCCTTCCCCTAATGACGGAATTGTCTGTGATGGTGTCCAATCAACAAGCTGTGTATTTTGTGAAGTCAGGATGAATCCTGTTTCTGGTGCGCCTCCAGCAGCTCCTTGAGTTATTACACGTGGGACGTAATTAGTTTGGGCATTTGGTACATTTGAGGTGCATACCTCTACTGGCTGGGCTGTAATCACTCTAGTAACAGATGCTGGCATTGTTATAACAGAAGCAGTAACACCTGCAGGCATTACCATGTGAACAGACACTACTTGAGCTGGTACATTATTTGGGATCACTGGCTGTGCAACAGGCTGTTGCATAACAGACTAGGCTACAATGGGTTGTGTTACCACAGGCTGTTATTACAGGTTGAGCTACAGCAGGCTGAGCTATCAGAAATGGTCTCGTAATCTGAAATGTTTGGATCAACAGGGGATGTGCCCACTGTCACATCATAGGTGTCTTTCCATCAGAATTTATCAAAGGAGCCACATAAGGTGGTGGGCGTGCAGCCAATAATTTGTCCATAAAATCACTATCAGAGTCTGATTTCCTTTTATCTTTTGCTTCTTTTTCCCCTTTGGCGTTAGTATTTTTAGGTTTCTTATTTCTCTCATTTGTAATTGCAGGATATAACCTAGTTCCTTCCACTATACCCTTTCTCTATTTCTGTCGTCCCTCATCCCCTTGCTTTGCTTGTCCCTGGTATCTCTCTCTCTCTCTCTCTCTATTTCAGACTATTTTTCCCAAGCACTTATTGCTTCAAATTATGTTGGTCTAGAAGAGATTGCTTCATTTCACCAAGTGCCTGTCTTAATCTGTCAATTATTAATTCAGATGTACCCCATCTTGGAAAGCTCAATGGACCCTCTTTCTCAGTAATCTTGCCCTATAGCGACACCATGCACACTAAGTACACCTGCTTATTATATGATAATTGAAGAAGGGTTACAATCAGGAGGTCCCCCTTCACCTTCCCTTACTACAATAGTTACATCACCTCTCATTAAACCTTCTTAATAGCTTTGAAAATGTTCATGATTTCAAATTGTATCAAAAGGCAAACAATGAAAAGTAAAAATTCAATGTTTTGATTCTGTTCCATATACATTAGATTTTCAAGAAGCCCTTCTCCCAATTTCCGCGCAGCTCCTCACACCAATGCACCAATCACTATGTGACTTTTCTCACAGTTAAACCAAGCACTATGTGACTTTTCACACCAAACGACTAATTTCAGCATGGCAGTGTGACGCAACAACCTACTTCTTGCAGCAAGTTCACTCTCCTCAACAACCTCTTTGTACACTTACAATTCTACAATGCTGTGCTACATAAAATACCAGTCATTGTCTGGTCCTCTAAAGAAAACAAAAACAACAGTTTAACAATCATAATATTGAGGTTTTTACACCCTCAGACTTTTTCTCATTCTGAAGATTTTGACACACACAAATATAATCTCGACCAGCGGAAAATCACCTTAATCAATGCAGTGTCATCTTTGTGCATCAGGCTCCAATAAGTACGACCAGAATGAATGCAATCACAACAAACTGTTATCTCCTATCACAATTTTGCAGTTGACAGTGCTTCACAACCTGCACTACAAATCTTTAGCAGACAAGAAAACTATAAATCAATTATTTGTTTATCTGTCCTGGGATCTTGGGCTACTTCTTCGACAAAAGCTCATGGTCATCAACAACTCATTCAGCACTTATTAATACTTGAATTAATCGCAAACCACAAGATCCAAAGAAATTGTGATGCATAGCCCTAATAATATTCACACCTCCAAGTCTGCAACCCCCATAGAAAACCGCACTCCGTCATTCTTCAAGCTCAGGCTTTGGGCAATTGGACATTGGCATCTATCTCGGGGCAATACATTACTACTGTTCCTGTTTCTCATTACATAAACCATCCTCTTGATATCAACTTTGGTGGAGCAGGGATTTTAAATAAATATCTGGGGTGTGATTTTAAAACTTAACAACTCATCAAGACAGAAATCCCCGCAGTCCATGCCCACAGACCTTGGACACAAATTAGATTAACCAGGAGCTGTAAATCAAATTTAAATGGACACCACAGTTTCACTTGCAACCTTGAGAGTTAATGATGAGAGTCAGTGTGAGTTTCAAAGCTTCAAGATTCTTAATATTTATTAGAATCTAAATTTAATTTCATCAAGCCAAGAATGAATAAAACAATCATAAACTATCAATATTGAAATAATAATGTTTAAGTGTGTTCCATAAAGGAATAGTTCCTATTCTAAGATTGGAGGGGACAAGAGAAAAGTGTCATTTACAACTCATAAAGAGCTCCAAATCAAGAGGTGAGAACATGAACCTTTAGCATAAAATCTCAGTCATGGCAGACTTTCCCATAAAGAGAAGTTCAAGAAACTATGTGGAATCTCAGCAGCATATATTCAGGCAGGGAAAATGTATGGGTCTCTCAGCGTAAATCTGAGAAACATCTTGGCAACAGGGCTCTGCAGAAAAAGTCTTGAAAGAAGTTCTAAGGGGATCTCTAGGAACAGAAACATATATAAGCTTTCATATCAAACATTTGCAACCAGTATCTCCATCTTCAACTAGGTCATCCAATCAGTCAGTCAATCAAACAGCATTTGTAAAGCGCAGCACTGTCACCCTAGGGGCATCTGGCGGCTGAGGGTGCTGAGTCTCCATTGAATTGCACGGTTTTGAGTTTCTTTCTGAAGGTTGCTGTGCTGAGGTGGAGTGGAAGGTTGTTTCAGGTCTTGCGGCGATGTAGGAGAAGTTGCAGAATCCACTGTGGCTGCAACAAATGTGGGGGTGTGCGAGGGCAAGAGATAAGGAGCGGAGGTGTCTTGAGGGGGGGATGATAGTTCAGTCGATGTAGGATGGTCCTTGATTGTGTAGAGCTTTGTAGGCAAGTGTGAGGATCTTAAACTGGCACTCTTCTGAATGGGGAGCCAATAGAGGTGGGGGGTGGTGTGGGTCAATTTGAGAAGGTCCAGGATGAGTCTGGCTGCTGCATTCTGTATGGTCTGGAGTCTTTTTAGGAGCTGGGAAGAAATGCTTGCGTAGAGAGTATTGCTGTAGTTAAGGCAGCTGGTAATTGGCCTGGGTGATAGTTTTTCTGGTGTTGCCTGGGATCCATCTGAAGATCTGTGGAGAATGCGCAGGGTATGGAAGCAGGAGGAGGCAACTGCGTTGACTTCTTGTTTCATGTTCAGTCTGTTGTCGAGGGTGATGCCTAGGTTGTGTGCATGGTCTATGGGAATGGGTGTTGGTCCAAATTCTGCTGGCCACCAGCTGTGGTCCCAAGCGGAGGTGTTCTTCCCGAAAATCAATGCTTCTGCCTTGTCGGAGTTGAGTTTGAGTTGACAGGATTAGTTGTGTCGTCAGCATAGTATATTATGTTGTCCATGGGTTCTGATGATGTCTGTGAGACATTGAACATGGTGGAGCTGAGGGAAGCTCCTTGGGGTACACCCCATATGATGTCCTTGGGTTTGGAGGTGTAGGGAGGCAGCCAGATGCTCGGAGTGTGACCTGGAAGAAAAGATGCGTTCCATTTGAGGGTGTTTTGCTGTAGGCCGATGTTAAAGAGTCATTTGATGAGGGTGTGGCAGTAGACGATGTCGAACGCAGAGGAGAGGTCGAGGAGGATCAGGGCCACAGTGTCTCCATGGTCAAGGAGAGATCTGATGTCTGTGACAGCGATCAGCATGGTCTCAGCGCTGTGGTTGGCTCAGAAACCTGATTGTGAGGCGTCAGTGGTTTTGATCCACGTGTGAGTGAGTTGTTGGTTGATGGCTTTCTTGTGAACTTTGGCCAGGTAAGGGAGCTGGGAGATTGGTCAGTAATTATGATTGCTGGGATCAGCAGAGGGTTTCTTTAGGAGGGGTCTGACCTCTGTGTCTTTCCATCTGTCCAAGAAGGCTGGAGTGGAGATGGAGTTGATGCTGGTAACTTCAGTGCTGATTGGTATGGTTCCGAGGTTGAAGAGTCTGAGGGTGCAGGGATCGTTAGGCGCGCTGGAGAGGATGGTAGATGTAATGGGTGCAGTGGCATGAGTGGTGAGCTGAGACCAGGTGGTGATAATTCAGCTGGTGTGCGTTGGTTGGTTGAGGTTGAGAAACATGGGTTGAGTCGAAATGTGTGTAGATGGAGGCAATCACGGTATGGAAACCTTTTCAGAGGGAGTTGAAGAGTTCTTGTGGGAGGAATGGATGGTGTTTTCTGTGGCTATCGGGTTGAAGAAATCCTTGACTATTTTGAAGAGTTCCTTCATTTGGTTGGCTGCTGTGTTGATGCGGGCTGTGATGGCTGCTTTCTTGGCTTCCTTGATGCATCAGGTAGTAGTTACTGAGGGGTGCTTTATGGATGGCTGTTTTGAAGGGGTTTCTCGTGGCGTGCCAACGTTTCGCAAGTCTGTAGCAGTTGCGCTCAATAATTGTGAGCTTGTTGTGTCTTCATGGGAACTGTAAATCTTCTGTAGTCTGCACAGCAAAAGACCAAAAGTCTACAGATATCAATTAAAAAAATATATTTTATGAAACATCTAGTAGAAAGTCAGGGGAGTACCACCATAGATTTGCTCTAAGAAAACTGCAGTTTATGGTTAGGCCTTTACATTACTTTATGAAATCACAAGTTTTCTTGTCCATTTTATTTAACTAAACTATTTTTTGTATGGAAACATTATGCAGAACTAAACTGATCATTTTAATACATTATTATATTCTGTGAGGTGTATGCCTAAGGAAAGGCCAAAATATATCTTCTTTAACATTGTTATGCCACTTCATCCTGTTAGCTTTGTCAAAAATTAACATTTTACATTCTTAACTGAGGTCAATCTCTGTAAAAATGCTTGCTTCAGCTTTTCAAGTCAAAATGTGTAAAAGTAACAGCCTAGTGCTGTAATTTGCTTTAAAATATGGATTTTCGTCTGAGGCCTACATGTTAATGTTAATTTCCATATGATAAGCAATATGTACACCCCTGCCCCCCCAAAAAAATGTATCATACTTGAGTATTTTGGGCTTTGGTATAATGTACAAGTCCATTTGGGAGAGTTTGTTATAGCTCCATAATGTGCCCTGCTGAGGGCAGTTCATCTACATTAGCATCTTCAGTTTCCACTATCTCAATCTTGCCTCTCCTTGATGGCAACGTTAAATTGGAGGGTTAAAAGAAATAATTTATATATGCATTCAAGTTCATCGAGTCCACAGTATCTTTACGATCAGTGATGTCCATTTTTTTGTCTGATTTTACCTGCCCACCTGCATCCAATTACATCTTTAGTCCACCACTCAACTTTATGGTGTGTAGGGCTTAGCCAGTGTATTTAAGGACCAGCTTGGAAGGCTTGAAAACCTGGACATAAATCTGGATTGTATTGAAAGGTAAATCTAACTGTTTTAGAACAATGATGCAATTGTGTAAGTCTATAGAAAGGCTGGAGTTTGTTGTGGCGAGGAAAGGGCTATTTGCTCTGCAGTGAGGAGATCAACAGGACTGTTGTATAAAGTTAGAAACCTTCATATCGGTCCGCTGGTCTCCTGCCACACAGCCTTTTTGTTTGGTCTGGGGCAGTGTGTCAGAGGGACCAAGTAATCTTCTCACCGAAATGAAAACTCTGCACACTCTGGTCAAAATTCATTTTATTGCTGACAAGCCAAAATGAGCAACACGTTTCAACCATGCAGTCTCCCTCATAAACGCTGAGTCTTTTTTTCTGTTTCCTATAATGTTCATTTGTCCCGTTCGACCTTACTTAGGTCTTCTGGCAAATGTAGTCTTTTCTACTCACCATTGCAAAATGTGCTCTTGTGCAAACTTTCCTTTGTTGTCCGTTCCCATAACATGCACTTGTGAAACATATTAAATTATTAAAAACGTGTCCAGATTTTTTGTGCTGTACAATTCTCTGTATACCATTGCTATTTAGAAGTCCATCTCATTATTTGCTTTATTTTGTTAACTTCCACCAAGAATCTTTCTTCATGTATTTTGTGTTCTTCGGGGATCGGCATTTATTGCTGGTTTCCATTTTGCTGTTTACTTTTAATTCATTATATAGGTGATTCTTTCAAGGGCACTCCATATTTCCTTTGGGTCCCCATCTAAATACATTCTTCGCATTTGGATGTATCTATATGGTTACTAAATCAGTCCGTGGTCTGTACCCAATTGAACTATCTTAACTAACTCATGTTGGTATTTACTTTTTAACCCGTAAATGGGTCTATTTGATGCTGGCCTTTCTGTATTGGATATTGTCCTTTGCTAATTTTATTTAGTCATGGGTCTTGATTCACTTATCAATTCTCTGATGTGCTTTATCAAAAAGGGTCGCTAGAGATGTACATACAATTCCTCATCTTGATTCAAGTCTTTTGGTGTCCTCCTTCACAATGATATGATGTATTGTGATTCCAAATGCATAGCCTAATCTCAGTTGACTCCTCTGCATCTTCTCTACTGTGTCTGCTAGTTTCTTACAGTTACTCTTATTTTGTCTTTCAAAATGTCTAACGACAGGGTAAATTCTGTATTTATTTGACATAGATCATGTATACTCCAGAATTATCTTAGTTAGCTCACAAAGGGTGCTCCCTACATATTACAAGTTGCCCATGCTTTTCAATACATATATTGTGTATTTGATCTTACATGTGAGGGCCTTTTTTAATTCTTTTTTTCTCCCATTTTTGAGTAGGGATTCTTGCAATCTTATTGTTAATTCACAGACTTTTCTATTACTGCATTTTCGTAATCCCTTTTGATTCTTCCACTGTTATCCTTCTGGGGGTAATTCTTTTGCTTTACAGTGACTATATTCTAATCTATCTTTATTGCTTGTTACTATTTGAGCATTTCCCACACGTTTCCCACTGTAGAATCACTCTACGGTGCCTTCCAATTATTTCTCATAATTTATTTGATCTGTACGGCCTCTTTTGAATGTTGTGGTTATTCTGACCTCTGTTGTTTTCAGTTGTGTTTCTACTTTTCCTTTTTGTTAATAACGGGTCTTCTTCGCTCCTTTCTTATACTTGTTGTTGTAATTTCTCAATGAATTTCAATGGATAATTCAAAAATAGTTTGTGCATTTTTATTACACTCAATATCAATAAATATAGCCCTCTGCGAGCTGATTGTATAAGTGAATCTCAGAATATGCTTATATGATAAGTACATCATCTTGAGTTTTATGCAGAATATGATTTTCCAATCTGTTGTAATTGTTGGCCCTGTGCAATCTCCATCCCCTTTCCCAACATCCTACGCCTAAATTAGCAAAGTGGGGTGAAAAGGAATATTCCATACTGTTCCATGTTTTTGACAAAAGACTTCTACATTGAAGGGTACGACGTTATTGTTTACACTGAGATCCATTTCTGTAAGCATTTTATTGTAATCTAATAGTTCTGTATCTTTTTGTCCAAAAATATATCCACACTTTTTTATACCTATTGCTTGGTCAAAGCCTGTATACAATGATACCATGTTTATTGTGATCATCTTGTATGTTTCTTTTAAAGGTGTATTTTGTAGTGGTAATAGCAGGTCTGTCAGTTAGAAACCTCTGCAGAGGGAGTACTAATATCTTTGAGCGAGTAAAACATGTTGGGTTCACCAAAACATCACACAGACTATGAAAGAGAATTAGGGTGATTTAAAGTACCATGTTGACAATATATGAATTAACTTCAGAGCTAAGCATGTGAAGCATAAAGTTGGTGGTGTTAGCCTCTGGGTAATTTGATGGAAATGTTTAACATGTTGTGATAAAAGGGATTGATTGAGCAAGTGAGTATGTCATACTAAGTGTTTGTTCCTTGTAATTCTAGCGTACTTACAGGACAGCAGCACGAGAACGTGTATGTTGACATGTGGAATGTCAGTTTTCATCCTCTGCTTAGTATTAATGAAATGATCAACCTGTTTGGTGTTGCTTCAGCATTTTTGACCTTGGATATGCACTCTGATGTGCACTTGACATAAGCATCAGTTTTAGTTGCATCCTTTGGTCGAGGTATTTGACTGCAGTTGTATGAAGGTTTTTACCATTTTAAAGAGATGCCATTCTCACTGATGTGGTCAGCTTTTACAGGGCAAAGCACAAAGTGTTCAGTGACATAGAAGAATGTGTAAAATGTGTCCACAAGTATACGTTGGTTATTGTCAGAGGGTTTGAATAATGTACAAGAACTGCATGGAATGCTAGTGAGTAATAGTCACAGCTCAGGGCTTCAAAGGAGTAAAGGGCAATCTGTACAAAAGGGAAGTTGAATTGAGTACCTGGAACACATTTCTGATGTGGAGATCAACCAACATGTGTACCACCGGGAATGCCCTGTTAAATAAGATCTGCTGTTTCCATTTTTTTAGGTCCAAGCCTATCAAATAGCACAGCTGTCTGGTTGCAGAGACATATTAGGGACAAGCTAATAGCTTCCATAGGAATTCATTCCGCTTATTGCTTACCATTGGCTTTGTGTTTTCTAACTCATACTGGCTTGCTTTCTATTTGCTGGCTTTATTTGGAATAGGCTGTCCAGTGTGTTTTTCTCCCTTCCGTGGAGCACAACTGTTTACCTCCTCTCTGACTAACTCTTTGAATCATTCTATGAGTTCTCACTTTCTGGGAACTCAACCTTGCTGGAGTTCAGAGGTGAATGAGCAATAAATAGGCCTTTACATTTGCTTTTATCATGTCATATTTGCTGTTCATTCGAACACAGAGGTCAAATGTTAGGCTCTGTGTTCTCAAGTAGGTTGGTGTTTATTTTTCTTTCTTTGACTGCAAAGTGAGAGGATTTATGTGACAATCTTGCTGGGGTGTGAAAGGAAAGGCTGTAGGATGTTATTTTGTTTTCTAGCACACAACAGTAAATGAACTGTACAAATATCACAGAATATATCAGAATTAGGAAAGCTCAAATGAAGCACATTTGTTTGTAATTCTGAAGTGTGGTGGAACCAAATATTTTAATATGATCAACACAATTCAACACAATAGATGATGCCAATTTTCCACACATTTCTGTGCTGTCTAGGTTTATTAGCAAAATTGTGTGTCTGTGAAAATGTATTGGTAATTTCAATTGAAATGTCTTGTCTGTAATAGTACTGTGGTAGTAAACCATGCATACTCAACTCTATGCCACTTTACGCTACTCCACTCGACTGCATTCTATAACATTCTACTTCACTCTTCACCACTCCACTCTACTCTGTACCACGGCACTGTACGCCACTCCACTGTACGCCACTCCTGATTACTCCACTCTATTCCACTCCACTCTACTCCATTCCTCAACACTCCACTCTGGCACTCATCTCCATTCTACCGCACACTAGTCCATGACACTATACTCTGTCCTTTTACACCACTCTATGACACTCTACTCTTCTCCATGCCACTATGATCTACTCCACTTTATGCCACTCTACGCCCTTCTGCTCTATTCCACTCTGCACCACTCCATCCTACTTCACTCTATGCCAATTCACTCTGTGCCACTATACTCTGCAACATGCTACTCTACTCCGACAAACTACTCCACCCTACACTCTGACACTCCACTCAACACCAGTCTACACCACTTTACTCCACTCAACACCATTCCACAACACTCTACTCTACAGCACTACCCCACAACACTCTACTCCATGAAACTACTTCATTAAGTACCATGCCACTCTGCTCTACTCTGACACTGTATTCTACTCTGTGCTACTCTGCGCAACTCCACTCTGACACTCCAGGACTCTCCACAATTCTCTGCTGCTCCACTCTACGCCACTCCACTCTGTTCCACTTTACTATATGACAGTCCTCTCTTACACTCCATTATGCTATCAGTATGTCCTCTACTGTGAGCATCAAGTGTGGAACTATCAGAGGGCAATAGCTTGGGCACAGATAAGCCATGAACAAATCAGAAAGGTACGTTCTGCAGTCGAGGAATATGTACAGTAGTATATTGACTTGTAGTAAGAGGCAAACACCTCTGCAATGCCCACCGATCTACTGATGAGCCTACCATCCTCACTATAAACAGAGAACAGTGTTCTATTTATTTACTCCTCATTGGCAAGACAGTAAGTGAGTAAAGTGACATATTAAATGGTGTGGTTGTGTGACTCACTGTGTAATACACTCACAGTACCGACTTGGGTCCAATCAGGCTTGTTTGTTTAACCTTTGCTCAACTGGGTAGCAGTCGCTTCAAGCAGTCCGGTTTAAACAAAGGAACAAGTGTAAAGCATTTAGAAGTACAACAATAGCAAAGTCACACAACACGAAATAAATCTGACACCGGTTTATAAAAATAGATATTTTTTTATATATTTTAGAAACCAAAACAAACAAAATTAATCAAATGTTTCCTGGTGGAAAGGACACGCTCTTTTATTTATTTTTTTCAAACATGTTTTATTGGTTTTGAAAGGACACACTCTAGGGCGAGATAGACCTCTCCCTCTCATCCATGACTATGCTGCGAGACAAGGCCTCCAAAGAGGTTCCTCTACCTTCCCTTTGGAACAAACATGGCACGTCTGACAAGGACAAACTGCAACCCAGCCATGAGGCCTCTGCCATGCCTTCCTCTACGGTCCCAGTCACCCAAGACTATATGGTGCAATTTTTACAGGAGATCCTACGAAAATTGGCTAGCTTAAAACTGATCTCAAAACCTGCATTAAGAATGTCAGTAAAGAAATTACCGAGATAGAACGAGTTGACGACCTACAGCACACTGTGGACACATGCTCAAAAGATCAGGAGGCACTCTGGTGACGTATTGCCGCCCTTGAAGAACAACACATAGTGCTTCAGGCCAAGCAGGAAGACCCTCAGGACTGAGGCAGGCGCAATAATATACGCATCCGAGGGGTGCCACGGAGAGCAGAGGGCACAGACATAATGGTGTTCACAATGGCTCTTCTTAACTCAGTCCGTGGAGATTCCGATGCCCCCTGCCCATCTTCAATCATGCCCATCGAACGGCTGCTGCCCATGTCGTTCCAATGCGCTTCCTGATATCTTGACGCGCCTACATTATTTTACGGAGAAAGAATCTATCCTCCTCATTGCACAACAACAAAAGCAAGCTGATCTTTCAGGGGCACACTATACAACTCTACAACTCCCCCATAATGCTCAGACACTGACGGGATTTTAAAGCAGTGACAGCTAAATTGCAGAGCATGGATATCGAGTACCAATGGGGACATCCATTCACTCTTCTCTGTTTGTGGGAAGGTAGGAGGCGCACGTTGCGTTCACTTCATGAAGAGAAGATACTACTGGGTCTTGCCTTGCCACCTACCGAACAACAAGCCCCGCTCTAACTCAGTTTGGTCCACAGCAAATGACAAACCATCTGGCAAGAGCCCCAGCGAGGCTGTAACTCAAGAGGCGAAAAGAGAAATCAAACACCATCTGCAAACCCGGTCTCCCACCGGCTCTCCGACTGCAACCTCTGCAGACACCCCATGATCAGGGGCCCACCATGATCCTGCTCTATCTGGGGCCCTGCACACCACTGGTGGCATGAACATGACCCTTAGCATAAGCTGGGGATGATCACACACACTATCTGGGTGAACCTCACAAGTGACCCTAGGCCGTCGCCCACATTTTGCCCTTATGACGGTGGTGGGGAGCCCGGGGGGCACACCCTCTTCTCCTAGAGCTGAACTGTTATTAGACCATGATGACGCCTGTGCAGGGGCTCAGTAGGCGAGAGGGTGATGTCTCCAACACGACTCAGACACTGTGGTACTGGTCTACGTGGAAACTGATAACACGTGTTGGACTTGTTTGGTCCTCAACTCTTATCTGTGGTTTGCTGTTTTTTATTATTTTTTTTTCTTTCAGGTCTGTAAGCGCTTTGGTATCTTATCCTGCTCTAACAGCTTTAACCTCCTTGTCTGGTCTCGCTCTGACCTTTGATGGTAGGGCTCTTTTAGGGCAGGTTGACGTGGCAATAGTGGCAAGGCATGAAAATTCCTCCCACACATAATGTTCTTTACTAATGGTATCAAATTTCTTTCCCTAAATGACCGTGGGCTCAACTCACCAAACAAGCGTAAGCAAGTTTGGGACTACATTCTGCACTGTGACCTCAATCTAGTCTTCCTTCAGGAGACACACCTGAGAGGGGTTGATAAACACCACATGACACACCTTTGCTTCCCCATGTGTCACCGGCACTGCGGCAACTAGAACGGCAGGAGTGAGAATACTTTGTAAATTAGCTAGGTCGCACCATTACAAAAGTGACAAGATAAGGAGGGACGAGACCTCATTCTTCATCTCTTGAAGAGGAGGGCCAAGCTCACTATGTTAAATCTGTATGCACCAAACTCTTCTCAAGATACTTTCATTCGACGGGTTCTTAGAGAACAGCTAAAGGGAGTGGAGGAGGACTTGATAGTTGGAGGAGACTTCAATCTAGCTTGGGACCCAACAATGGATCGACACACCACTACTTACCTAGGGACTGGGGCAATGTCAGTGCAGTTGAAAATAGAAATCAAATTGTTGGGGCTGGTAGACACCTGGAGACATATGCACCCTGACTTCTGGGACTACTCCTACTCACATGCCCACACTACATACTCACACATGGATCATATCTTTATCTCCCACATGCTGCTTTGCATGTTAGAACGTGCCAAAATCTCAGACATATCCATCTCTAACCATGCCCATATTGCTCTTTTTTGGCCTAGATTGTCCTCTTCCAATGCGGAAATACGTAGAGACATCACTGAATACTTTGCTTTTGACACCAACCATGACGTGGCACTCCTTGTGCTTTGGGGTGGCTTTAAAATTACTGTACAAGGAATTATTTCCTCCATAGCTATCGCCAGGGGTAGAGAAGCCGGACTTGTGGAGGATGAACTAACTGCTGAGATAGTGACCTTAGAACAAACAGATAAGGCAAATCCCTCCAGAAGGCAAAAGAACGCTAGCAGTTTTGAGTGGCTGGTTGCGGGCACATAGAACTCATAAGTTGAATGGTCACTGCCGGCCCTCAAACAGCGCTACTTATGAGGGTGGTAACAAAGTGGGCAAACTCTAGGCATGCAGGTTGTGCCATGAACAGGCACGCTCCTATATAGCCAAGCTTTGACTTCCCTCAGGAGGTTGGGCAATAACAGAACGTGACAAACGTCATATCTTCCAGAACTATTATCAAACTCTATATACCTGAGAAGTTACTCCCCCAAACCTGTATTGACTCATATTTGGCAGCATGTGACTGGGCACTGCTCCATCCCAGACACTGAGGAGCTTGATGGCCTGATTACCTTCGAAATATTTGGCTGGCTCTTAAGACCCTTTCATTGGATAAATCACTGGGCTGGATGAATTGCCAGTCAGTTTCTACAGGGTTTTCTCCATGAACTTGGTGATCCAAGCTACGACTATTCAACTACTTTATGGCTACCTCGGGCCTTACCCAGACAATGGCTGAGGCAGCAATCACCCTGATACTGAAACCAGGCCAGGATCCAAATCTGTGTTCATCATACCGTCCTATGGCCCTCCTCAATACAGACACAAACTTTTTTTACCAAGATTCTCTCCTCTGGGCTAGAGTGCGATCTCCCATTCCTGATAGACCCTAACCAGGTTAGGTTTATTCGCAATCGCCATGGTGTGGACAACGTACATAGAATAGCACACCTGGTGGAAGGCCCAGCGTCACCAACTTCCGGCATGCTTCCTGTCACTAGATGCAGAGAAGGCATTTAATAGAGTCAACTGGGCCTTCCTCCACTCGTTATCTGGACAATAAGACTTGGACTGGTAATGACTAGTCAAATCTTGGCCTCCTACACTGCACCAACAGCAGGGGTGCGTTGCATTGGGCCCTATTGCCATAGGCAAGGGAACTAGGCAGGGATGCCCTCTATCACCTCTGCTCTTTGCATTGGTGGTAGAGTCCCTGGCGATAACGATTAGCCAAACACCAGCAATTAAAGGAATTCCCTTTGGGGGCAATATGCATAAGGTCAATCTTTTTGCTAATGATTTGTTACTCACCCTGACCCATCCTGATGTTTCACTTCCAGCGGTAGTGATGTGTCTCCACGCCTTTGAGGAGGTCTCTGGCTTTAAAGTCAATATGGCGAAATCTAGCATCTTAAACTTGACCATTCCAGCCACTAAAGTGTTCTAATTGCAGCAGTTGGCACACTTCTTTTGGTCCCCAATGCTTGAATACCCAGGCTTAAGCCTAACACCCACGTTAGCAACTTTGTCAGCAGCCAGTTGGACTCCTCTAGGCCACACCATAGCCGATGACCTTCAGTGTTGGAGTCACATCTACATCTCATGGCTGGGTAGAGTCAATGTTGTCAAAATGAAAATTCTCCTGCGAGTATTATACCTCTTTCAAACCCTCCCCACCCCAATATCTCAAGAAGGCATACAGTGACTTCAGCGTGAGCTGAAATTATTTATGTGGGGTGGGAAGAAACCCTGGATATCCTCCACACTTCTGATGCAACAGAGAGATAAGGGGACTTGCCTGTCCCAAGTACTACTAGTCGGTGCATCTGCCTTTTATATCTGACTGGGTGACAGATGAGAGTGAATGCCATTGATTTCACATGGATAGAGCTGGGCTTGTCGACCTCTGTGGGACCTGGCATGGCTTCCTAGGCATGCCCGCCCTTGCAACGCATTTGCAGCAACTCCCGCAGTACTTGAAATCTGGTATAGGCTACAAACAGTGTGTGGATTGACCACTTTACCCTCCCTGAACACCCTGATCGCCTGCAACCCAGCATTTACACTAGTGCTCTCTCCCCAAACTTTTCAGGCATGGACAAACTAAGACTGCAGGTCAATAAGATATCTCTTCCAGGGCACTGAATTTAAAACTTTCTAGAAATGCCAAGAGGAATATGGCCTCATAGACGGGGCCCTGCTGGAGTATCTACAGTTGTGACATTGAGCGCTCCACCCTGTAACTTACCTGGTGGTTATACTCCCCTATACACCATTCAAGATATTTGGTTCGGACATATAGTGGGATGAAGGGACCCATTTCCAACACTTAGTGCACTCTCCAACACTCCACAAGCATGCACCCACCCACATATCAATCTCAGTGGAACAGAGACCTGGCAGTAGAAATTCAGCCTAAGCAGTGGGACACTTTGTGGACCGAAATTCCCAAAATATACTGTAACCTCTCTTTGAGGGAAACAGCCTATAAACTCATGTACCGATGGTACTTGAGTCCCTCCCGGCTGTCATCTATCTATCCATCTCCTCCCCGCTTTGCTGGAGATGTGCACAGGCTGTGGGTGACTTTAGCCTTACCTGGTGGACATGTCCCCCTATTCAGATCTTCCGGAAAGAAATCCCCAGTCACATTCAGGATATCTTAGGCTACCCCATTACCACTACCCCTCACGTAGTTATCTTGGACCTATTCACCGTTAAGTCCTGTGCAGACTGGATACTCACCAGTTACATGCTGCATACAGCGCGGCAGCTGAGTGCCCTAGCCTGGAAATAACAATCTATGCCTTCCCTGCCACAGTGGATCCCACGCCTCTGGCAGGCCATGGCACTAGAGCAATGTGAGTTTTCGTAAAATCTGGCATCATCTTCTAGCCCACCTCTCTTTCCGCATAGAATTTACGTACTTCACCCCACTGAGACTTAATGCATTGGAGTTGTTCATCTGACGCGCCTAGAATTGTACCTTGCCGACCTCTCCACACTGCGCCCTCCTTGGCTCTAGTTTAATCCAACACTGGACCACTGATCTTTCTTGATACTATACTTGGCTTTTGTGCAATGCTGACCTGAATATTGTTTGTTGACATGTTTTATTGTATTAACCTTCTTGTTTCCCTTCCCCTGGTTCAGCCTTTCCCTCTTCACTTTGCAGTTCCACAAAACGTATTGCAAACACGGTCAAATTGATTTGATTTTTGCCACCATAGAAAAGAGTCAGTCTTTGTTATTATGATATATGAGGTCTTACGCGCCTGTTTCACAATGTCACTGTCAACTTACCTTTGTAACTAACGTCTTGCTCTGCCTGTTCCACTTTGAAACTTTTGTGAGGAGCTATGACGTGGCACAAGATTATTATAGAGGGTGTGAGGTTCTGTCATGTATTATAGGAATAAGTGCAACTTAATGTAGGTGAAGAGAAACCATGCTGGAGAATAAGCCAGGAAAGTGTTTGGGTATATTGCATATTCATAGGTTGTTATAAAATTGTGAGCCCTTCGTATTATAGATCACTATCATTTTCTAATTGTGGCTTAGAAAGATGGGATGGGTGTGTAGGAAAATTTTTATAGAAAGAAGATAAGGAGGATGTGAATGTGACCTAGAGAAGGGTGAAAGAGGGGCAGTATGAAAGCAAGCCTAGGTAGGATTTGCATCACCTGAGTGATGCAAATCATACCTGGTATTTCTGTCTATAGGGGGAAGCAGTTTTGCACGGTGGATCTGGTGATGTTCACGTTTCCTGACTGTTAAAAAGGACAGGTCAATTACCATTAAACCCATTGCTCTGATTGCTTTATGGAAGAGATATGTTACTGAAAATTGCACATGCTGATGTTGGAGGAGAATTGCATTGTGATTTTATGGTTTCTAGCTCCTTCCTTGGGCAGAATCCGAATGTGGTGGTTTGTTCTAAGATTATGGTACTAATAGACGCAGGTTTATGCTGAGTGTGGTTCAGATGATGTAATAGCAGGGCAAAGCATGAATGTTGCTGAAGTTGAGGCAGATTTCCCCTTGTGTCGTGCAAATAAGTGTAATTAATTTGTAATTAAGTTAAGGTGTGAATACATTATTGTTTCCAGACACTGGAATCTGTCTTGTGTGGGATAGTTGTGTGGAAGTGCTGTATTAGGATGCGAACAGTAACAGTAGGTCCTAACACTTTCTTTCCAAACATCAAACATTATTTGGCGTTTGTGCTCTTGGTGCTTTGAAAACTATAGCATGGAGGCATATGGACAATGTTATTCTATGATTGTGCTGTTGAACTTGCTTAGCAGAGTGATCTGATTGATTGCTTGAAATGGGTCAATGGTTTAACTATATTCATTATGTACGGTCAATAGGGCAGAGTATTATACACAAAGATACAGTGTGTCCAGTAGGATGTATAGCCTGTCCGATATGTGCCTTTGTTTCTTTACGTTCTGGGTATAAAAGCTGAACAATCTGGTGGATTTGAAACTGTGTTGCTCAGTTTCCAAAACACAACTTCGCCAAATTTGTATGTCCTACTCAATGTTCTGCTCAAGTAAAATAAGGTGCCAATAGCTAGTTCAGCAGAATCCAGATTTCAAGATAAGGAGACTACTGGGTGGCTGATAGACTGCAGCCACTAAGGACATCGTTTAGATGGAGACCAGTTAAGGGCTCAACTCATCTCAAGTCATTAGAGTGGAACTGGGAGCTATAGCAGCACTAGCACCCACAACAGTATCCCCTGGGGTCCATGCTTCAGTGGCCCATATCTTCTATCTGGTGGATCTTAGCTCCCCTCCCCAACATCAATAATCTTGACTATCAGAGGACTAGCTATGCCCACTGTACACATTGGTTGCACCAGTTGGACATGAAAATTATAATTTAGGATCACGAGTCCAGTACAACTCTAAACATAAATAGGAATGCATTGGGCTTGAGGCAATCCAAACTGTTCCCAAAAAACTAATGACCGCAGCCAATGGGGCACTACATGAAAGTATGTTATGAAAAAGAAAAAATATGCTTCTCTGGATCCACAATGCATTTGATATAAGCTGCGATGTGGTTAGAGAAGGAAGTGGCTGGGTTGTAGAAGATGCAAGCTCACCACACTGGTAGTCATTAAACATACCTGTTGGCCCCCAGCTTCTGATCAATAACTTGCATCTCAGCGGATTCCGTACAACTGAGCTGGAAGATCCTAATGGCTTATAGTAGATACATTTTGTGGGGGGGTTCACTGATAAAGTGGAAGGCAGAAACTAGTTTAGTAGAGTGGAGTCTATCAGATACCATTTGGAGATTCAGACCAGGGACTCTATGACCATGTCAAAGCAGGCTGTCTCATCCATGCTGTAGGTTGAAGACAGCCACTATGGAAGCCCACCATCTCATGCAGACAAACACCACGTCCACTATAGCCATCAACCTGCTCCCTGAAGCCATACGCCAATGTGACATGTAGCACATGCCACATACAGTCCCTCACATGCTGCACACTAGGTGGTGGGAGTAGCGGCCCTTAGCAAGTAATGTAGGAGGCTAGCCTGGTTTGTAATGGGTACCTAAGGTACTTACACCTTATTTCAGGTCCAGTTATCTCTTATTAATGAAATGTAGGCAGTGTTCTAGCAGCTTAGGCTGTCTAGGGTTAGCTGTAGCAGAGCAGCCAAGGCTCAACTAGGAGACATGCAAAGCTCCTGCAATACCACTATAGTTACATAGTATGTATACACAATAAAAGACAATACTCAGTGTTACCAAAAATAAAGGTACTTTATTTTAGTGACACAAGGCCAAAAATCTCTTTGAGGCAATACTCCTTCTGGAGGTAAGTATTATACACAATATATGTACTAGTAACCAAAATCAGGTAAGTAGACAGTCATAGAATAGTGCAAACAGTAGAAAATACAATAGATTGCAATGGGCCTAGGGGCAACACAAACCATATGCTAAAATAGTGGAATGCGAATGTGGAATTCCCCCCTAGGCAAGGGTAGTGTGTAGAGGTGTGCTAAGAGTGTAAGAAAACACCAAAGGTAAGTAAAGTACCCCACCCTAGAACCCAGGAAAGCAGGAGTAAAGTACAGCAAGTTTCCTCAGAACACACTACAAGTTGTGATGAATTATGCAAGAACAAAGCAAGACTGCAAGCAACAAACAATGGATTCCTGGACCTGAAGACCTGTGGAGAGAGGAGACCAAGTCCAGGAAGAACAGGAGCCCCTGCCAACCTGGAAGAAGGTGCAAAAGTGGATTCTCTGGTTAGAAGAAAAGTACAGAAATGCACCAAAGAAGATAGCTGCAGGTTCCTGCTTGGTGCAAGAGATGTCTCATGTCGAGTTGTTGGATGCAGGCTGTTTGCGTTGCTGGATTTCGCCAACAAGCCTCGGTTCCAGCAAGTATGCCATTTGCATCAAAGAGGAACTACCTGGACCCAGGAGGGACCTGGGGGTCTCAACTCGGACTGAGGAGACAGAGGGGGCTCTCAGCACTTCAGAGAGCCGAGCCCTCAGAAGACCAGGCAACACCCATGGAGTCCCAGAACATGCGGACAAAGAAGATGCAAAGGGCGGTCGTCGCAGCACTACACTGGAGGGTCCCACGCCTCCGGAAAACAACTCGGGGAGCTGTGCATTGCAGGATGGGGTGCTGGGGACTTGGTCTTTGCTGTGCACGAATAACTTTTGGAAGAAGTGCACAGAAGCCCAAGGAGCTGCAGAAGATGCAGTCCAAAGGGTACTGTTGCAGCACAGGGAGGCAAGCTCTTACCTCCTGCAAATTTGGACAGTTGGACCTTTTGGACAGTCTGGGTCACTTTGGTCCACCACCTGTGTTCCAAGGAGCACACTTGTCGTCAGGAAAGGATTCCCAGAGTACTGGTTGTCGTCAGAGAAGGGTGCCTGCTGAAGCAGGGAAGTGACTCCGTCACTCCATGGGAGATTCCTTCAGTTCTTCTGGTGCAGGGTAAAGACAGGCAGTTCTCAGAGCGTGCACACCGTGGAAACTGTTGCAAATGCTGGCTGGAGCTGAAGTTGCAGGTTACAGGAGTCGTCCTGTTGCAGTTACAGTGGTTCCTGGAGCAGTCTGTGGTTGGTCCGACGGTCAGAAGCTGAAACAAAGGTTGCAGAGGAGTCCTGGAGAAATCTTGCAAACGGAATCTGAGGAAACATCCAGAGGAGAGACTCTAAATAGCCCTGAGAGGGGGATTGGCTACCTACCCAGGTATGCCCCTATCAGGAGGGGGTCTCTGATGTCACCTGCGGGCACTGGCCACTCTGAGGTCTCCAGAGGGTCTCTATGCCTTGGAATCCAAGATGGCTAATGCCAGGGACACTCGGGAGGAGCTCTGGGCACCACCCCTGGGGTGGTGATGGACCAGGGAGTGGTCACTCCCCTTTCCTTTGTCCAGTTTCGCGCCAGAGCAGGGACTTGGGGTCCCTGAACCAGTGTAGACTGGATTATACAAGGAGGGCACCGTTTGTGCCCTTCAAAGCATTTCCAGAGGCTGTGGGAGGATACCCCTCCCATGCCTGTAACACCTATTTCCAATGGGAGAGGGTGTAACACCCCTCTCCTAAAGGAAATGCATTGTTCTGCCTTCCTGGGATTGTGCTGCTCAAACCTCAGGAGGGCAGAAACCTGTCTGAGGTGGCAGCAGCTGGGGGTACAGTGGAAACCTCAGGGAACTGATTTGGCAGTACTGGGGGTCCATGGTGGAGCCCCCAGGGTGCATGGGATTGGCCCCCCAATACCAGATTTTGATTGGGGGTCAATTCCATGATCTTAGACTCCTCACATTGCCATATTCGGAGTTACTATTGTGAAGCTACATATATGTATTGACATATATGTAGTGCACACTTATAATGGTATCCCCACACTCACAAAGTCCGGGGAATTGGCCCTTGCACTAGCAAAGGTGCCCTCACACACAATAACTTTGCACATAGCCTTCAGTAAATGAAGGTTAGACATATAGGTGACTTATCAGTTACCTGGTGCAGTGACAAGTGGCTGTGAAATAGTGTGTGCACTATTTCACTCAGGCTGCAGTGGCAGTCCTGATGAAAGGTTTGTATGAGCTCCTTATTGGTGGCAAAAAAATGTAGCAGCCCATGAGGATGTCCTGGAACCCCAATTCCTTGGGTACCTAGGTACTATATACTAGGGACTTTTAAGGGGGGTCCAGTGTGCCAATCAGAATTGGAATTTGGAGTCACTAAACTATAGAGACAAATTTGGTAAGTAAAGCGCATAAGCACTAGAGTTCTGGTTAGCAGAACTTCACCAACAGTCAAGCATACTGACAACACACATAGGCCACAAACTATGAGCACTGGGGTCCTGGCTAGCAGGATCCCAGTGAGACAGTCAAAACACACTGACAAATAGGGTTTAAAACCATGAGCACTGGGGTCCTGGCTAGCAGGATCCCAATCAGACAGTAACAGACTGACAAGCACAAACAGGCCAAAAATGGGGGGTCACCATGCTAGAAAGAGGCTACTTTCTCTCATATGGGTTTCACTGATTTTACAGGGAGAATTTGCTAGACCTCTGCTTTCCAGGTCTTGATGTAGACTGGTATAAGGAAGTAGTTACTTTGAAAGCATCACCCAACCAACAGAGCTAAGAATCTGCTGTGAAATGTCACAGCAAGCACAGATTGTTGGGTGCACTAGTGAAAAGTACAGGGCAGGTCCGGAAAATACTGACCAGAGCAGGTTCATGGCCATGTATGGACTTTTGGTGGTGTATTTGCTAGTTCGACCTTGTACCCTGCTTGACTTCAGGCACTCCCAACATATCCCTTATTTTGCAGAGCTTGGTTCTCCTGGGAACACTGCGTAAACTCCTCCCACTGTGTGTGATAACAGAAGCTACGTTAACACAGTCTGTCAGAGTATAACTTACCTATCCAGTGCCCAGTCATTCAAAACCAGTCAATGGCACCTGTGTCCTCTTTATATCTGCCTCACTCATAGAACTGCGTTCACATATACTTAAATTCTACAAAGAACTAAGGTGAATGCCCATTGTGTTATCTCAAAGAACCACAGAATAACAACCATTTAACAAATAAGCCAAGAACCCTGATGGGCTTTACATGTTCATGGCATGGTCCTGTTTGTTTTGCATCCTTCCGGTATGAAGGATCTATTTTGAGATAACTGTTATTGATCCATGCATTGAAAACTTTGGAGACAGAAAATGAATGACTTCTGTATTGGCATTCTTCATCTGCACCAATAACTGGTTTTCATGGAAATGTATTTAACTTGTCAAATGCTGATAATGGCAAGTTGCTGAAGCTATTGGTTAAAAACTTTATGGGAATGTGAACAGAAAGTAACATATAACCTTCTTGTTGATTTAAACAGCTAGGGTGTGTGGTGTATGCCTATAATTGGGGCATACATCACAGCTGAAAAGTCCTCTTGGAAGATGTGGACAGTGAACACACTGTGATTTAGTGCTCCTGAAGAAGGGAGTCCAACTTTTTCCTAAAATGGAGACATGTTTGGGTTGTTGTGATGGATATGGGGATGTAGTCCCAGATCCTGGGGGCATAAATGGAAAGGGCCTGTTGTCGCTTTTTTATTTTTTGGTTGTTGTTTAGACGTTAGTCTTCATTCTGATAGTGTCCTGGCTGTGGGTGTGCTAAGTATCACTAGGGATGGTGAGCTTGTCTGCAAGATAAGCAGGCATGCTTGTTGTGATGGCTTTGCAGTGGCGTCCGGCAGCTTTAGGAGGGAGGGGGCGGGCGGGAAACACACACACACACACACACACACTCATTCTTTCTCTCACACACACACACACACACACACACACACACACACACACACTCATTCTTTCTCTCACACACACACACACACACACACACACACACACACACTCATTCTTTCTCTCACACACACACACACACACACACATCCATTAACACTCACAACATTCAAACATGCACGCACCAAACTTTAATTTTAAAAGATTACACACACACACACTTTCCTTCAGCCTCGGAGGTCTCTAGAGGGTTGGGACTGCTGCCTTCCCATAAGGGCAGGCAGCATTCCCAGCCTTGTCACAGAGTGGGATGGGGTCAGTGAGACTGCTGACCCCACCCCACTCTGTGACAAAGTGTCACTAATTGACACACCCTGGGCGCTTCAGGGCTTAAACCTGAAACTTCTAGGTCGAAGTCAATAGGTGACTCTTTCCTCGTCACTCAGGGGAGGCCCTGGAGGCACCTTTGCTGAGCAGAGGAGGTCACGCCCATAGGAGCTGTGACCTCCTCAGCTCAGCAAAGTTCAGCTCAGGCAACCAGGAGTCTGCGCAAATCGCGCATCTCTGCTCCTGGATGCCTGACCTGAACATGAAGACTGTCAGGCTGTCCTTTGTTCAGCCTGACAGACACTCCTCATGAGGGGCAAAAGGTGGGGGGGCGTGGCCCCTCCGCCCTAAAGGACGGGCCGCGCCTGTGGCTTTGTAAATGAGGAAGCTGGTTTTGAAGATGGTGTGGGCCGACAAGGGGAACAAATGGAGTTCCATCAAAATGAGGGTTACATGATCGTATTTCTTCAGGCCCTAGATGAGATGTGCTGTGGCTTGTTGAATGCTCCAAGGGGTTCTGGGTCTGGGAGGCCATGACCACTATCTAGATGCCAGAATACAAGGCCTGGAACTGCAGTTTTGAAGTAGGTTTCTGGAAGAAACTGTTTGCCTTTTTATAGAAAGGAAAGCTCTTACCATGTTTTTTTTTTTTTTTTTTGGCAGCGTTCTTTGATGGTGAAGTTGGTGTCCACAGTGAATCAATGTGACGTGGCATTCAGTGATAATTGGGGCGCTAAGCCCTCAAGGTTCAGGACTTGTCATACACAGCCTGTGAACATCCAGACCTTCTACTATCGGTCTATAAGTAAATTACTAACCAAGATCTAATTGGATATAAGCATAGCGTTAATGAATGGGTAAATGAGACCACACATGGTCTAAAATAATGTCATTCCATAGTGGCTAGTACTATTGTGTTTACACCCTGTGAAAGGATAATAGTCTACATCTGCTTCTTTGATCTTTAGAATTTGACTGTTTATTGCAAGACAAGACAAATTCTTACTGCTGGCCCTGCGAAGTATGGAACAGACCTGACCGCAAATTGCTGGTCTGGGGAAGCAACAAGCAGGTGAAGAGGCAAGGCTGGGCGACATGCCGGGAAGAGATGACAGGAGGCAGTGAAGAAGGGGTGCAACCAAATATATTTTCAGAAGAAAACGTCAACAAAATGAAAAAAGCACTATTTTCTTATACAAGATACGAATAAAAGCGTCACAGTAGTTTATCTGTTTTGTTAAATATTTCTTAAAAAAACAGTAATACCTACCCAATGACGTCACGGGTCAAAATAATGCCGTAAATTCAACTATTAATATTGATTTTATCGAATCGGCACAATGAGACAGCCACACTGAATTTTGCTTATCCTTATTTGCCACGAAGCAATATGTAAGGATGATTGATAGATTAACCAGGCGCCATTCAGTAGTTTTCAGGAATTCAGTTTGCCCTTTTCTGCTCCTTTTTAACCGTATTGATACCTACTACCTGTTTATGCATCAGACCTACTTCATGGCCTCTGAATGTGCCCATTTTTTCCGAAATTTTGAGTTTTAGAGAATAGATGTCACCACATGACTAGTAATGCTTTGAAAATATGAAGCAATGGGCAAATGTTTTTTAGTCGGCCTCTTGTTTTACAATAGAACAACCTGGGACATTACAAAGGCGGGTTTTCCTAACATCGCGTCTCTGTTTTCATAACCGACACTTTGCGTCCATTCTGAAAGACATGAAGTTGCTAAGCTACAGGAATTGAATTGTAATGTAGGATGAATTTCAAGGTTTTTTGTTAGTAAAGAATTCTCTTGTATTTTCTATCGTGCCTTGCTGAAACGAAGCTTAATTTTTAATGAAGACTGAATGCTGGCTAATTTTGTGGAAAATATCAAATATGTGAAATGTATTTTTTCTTCTCAGGATCTTATTCCCAGATATAAATTCTATGGAGCCAGGTTGACCATGCATGTGGCCGGCTTCGTGTAAACGACTTATTGAAAACCAGAAACAACCTTCCTGTGGCAGAGCCGGGCAGACGACCATCCAAAATGATTGTGGAGAGATGCCATCTTTGTTCTTTCACTGTGCCTATGACAGGCCTCTTCCTGCTTTTGACTGGATTGATGGCTGCCGCAGAACTGAAGAACAGCACTTTCAATAGCACAGATAGCTTGTTGGAATCCTTGCCTGTGATCACTGCCAGCGTGGACCATGTCATAGCTAAGGAGGGGAGTAGTGCCTTGATCAAATGCAACGTCTTTGGGAACCCACGCCCACGCTTCCAGTGGTACAACTCTAATGGCTTTTTACAGGAAGAAGATGGAGGTAGGCATTTGTTACACACTCGTTGCCATGATTTGTGTTTCACGCGCTTTGGCTTTTACTAAGCCATCACAGTGGAACTCGGGTCCGGCTAGGCTCCGCAAAGAATGTTAAGATGCAAAATGGAATTGACCGGTGCCCGAGTCCGTTGTGTGGCTGCGACGTCTTGATCTGTACATCTAATTTAAATAAACCAAGTAAACTCACAGCGCCTCTTCAAGCAGTCCTCTCTAATAAGACACTCAACACCATGTTTTTAATTTAAACTGTTTGACATTCTTCTCCCCATGGAAAGTTGAAATTCACTATCCTCTTTAACATCAGTTGAACGAACAACAATTAATGTATTTTTTTCCAAGGAAATCGACGTTTAAAGTTTCACCAAATATATGTCCCATTACAATATAGGTGAAGAATAATTTGTTTAGTTACATTTAAATTATGTGCCCAGAAATTGAAAACTCGAATAACATACGTTGGACTTATAATTAGGGTGTATAATAACAAAAAATTAGTGTGCTTGAGAAATATACTAAAAGAAAATGAGAGAGATTAAAAAAAGCCCCGATGCGGGGCCTGTTTTCTCTTTTACTCTATGTAACATACCATTGCCATACTCTGGTCTAAGCCACCTCAGTCTTTGCCATCTTCAAAGCATGTCAACCACATTATTAACACCTCGAAGAGACCCCAGATGTTCCTGTGGAAGGTATTTGGGAGATGTCTCTTTGGGTTATTTAAAGTAAAGCTCCGTTAGAATGTAATAAACGCAGGTGGTGTGCCAGTGTAAAATTCACGCAGAGTTAAGGTTAGGAAAAAACATCCAGAAAGCTCACAATACCCTCAGTTTTAAACTATCTGCTGCTCGCCAAGGAGCTGGGGGGACGTAGGGACACACATGCTGTTTGCAGGAGCTCGCGCCAGTGCCCATTTTGTTAAAAGTAAAGTGTGACTCTCCACTCAACGCAGCCGAATCTGTTCATATTACAGAAGTGAGCACCGCTGTTTCCGTTTCAGTAAATAAGCTGTCCGAATCTGTTGGATCTCAATGTGTGGGCCTTTATTAATACGTTTCTCGCACTTTTGTGGTACGAAAAAGGGTATGTAACGCATGCATCCCCATTTTTAGTCAACAAACTGCTTTGGAATGTGACTTTTTTTTCTGCTTAGTTGGTGACCTTTTTCTGGGCTTTTGATTAGAATGTGTTGAACTTGAAATGTAGACGCTGATCTCAGTAGATATGCAGGTGCGTCAGCCACCTTACCGTGGGATATAAGGAGCTATATAAACGCAGTTAAAGTCCGATACAGTGCGCTCGACTGGCAAGAAATGGAAGGAGCAATAGCAGGTGAACGGTTATGTGCCAGGTAGGCGCCGTTACAATTCCCAAGCCACTTACCCCGTCAAGATTGCTTTGCCAGAAGAAAAGCCTGCCTGGTGTGCTCCAGTATGCCAGCCTTGCCGGAGATACTAATGGTGGCACTCAGTAACACAAGAACTACTTGTTGTCCTGCTTTTGGCACAAGGCTGCTTTTCAGGGTAGCATAGTAGGTATTCGCTACCCATCACGCTGTGGTTATTTATCCTACAGACCCAGGTTTTTCACACCAGACCTATCCATTATCGATGGGTACCAAACCTATTCATTTTATCGGTGAGTACAGTTCTTCCACAGTGTAAATAAATCTGTAAAGAGCTAATTGCTGGGCCGTGCTGGCATTTCTTTCATTAGGTAAAGAACTCATGGCCAGTGTGTTTCCA
Source organism: Pleurodeles waltl (assembly GCF_031143425.1). Lineage (NCBI taxonomy): Eukaryota > Metazoa > Chordata > Amphibia > Caudata > Salamandridae > Pleurodeles > Pleurodeles waltl. Next base: position 801,103,330 of record NC_090437.1, on the reverse strand, counting down.
CAATGCCCTATATGTAAACCACCGTTGTCGCACCCATTGTCACACTGCCCTACATAAAAGGACAGATTGCCATTGAAATGATCTTTTCTACACAGCAGTTGTGATACACGAGTAAGGCAGTATACATTAACACAGTGAATGAAGCATCTGTGATATACCAGTTCCTACTTGATCAGTTGAAACTTATAAAGATGTATAAACCCAAAAGGGGAATTCTTACAATCGTACTGTGTACATTTGGGAATGGTCATAAAGTGTTTTCTGTGCAACATATTTGAACCCGTCCCACATACCTAGTTCAATTTGCCCCCTTAAAGTGCTGTGGGAAGTACTTTCACTACTCCTGAAATAAAAGCAGTCAATGATGCTAGAACCTGGATACATTTCTTTGTTTTTCTCTGCAGTCATCTTGAAATGATACTGGCACTGCTAGGACAATATGTAGGCCACAGGATGTGCCTTACGTGGACTGCTGAAGGATGAGAATTGAATGTAGTAGAAGTTGCCTTCATGTGGAAACCCAGGTGCAAGAAGTCCAATACTAAGGCAATAATGAAGTGTTGAGGCTTGTGCTTCAGTTATGTTATGGTAAATTGCATTCATTTTGCAGTTATGGAGGCTGAATGGACGATGTGACTGCATGACGAGTAGTAACTGAGATCTGGATGAAACTGAGTGGCCAAGGAAATGTGGCCACCCTGGGCCCCCCTGTGCTCTGTACTGTTAAGTAATGCAAGTAACCCCTATTCTTGAGAACTGAAATGGAGAAGAAACAGACACTAAAGTGTCAGTCTTTCATTTAAAATTCACGATTCCTCTAGCTTAGGGAATCGTGCAGAAACCATATACAGGGAGTGCAGAATTATTAGGCAAGTTGTATTTTTGAGGATTAATTTTATTATTGAACAACAACCATGTTCTCAATGAACCCAAAAAACTCATTAATATCAAAGCTGAATATTTTTGGAAGTAGTTTTTAGTTTGTTTTTAGTTTTAGCTATGTTAGGGGGATATCTGTGTGTGCAGGTGACTATTACTGTGCATAATTATTAGGCAACTTAACAAAAAAAAATATATACCCATTTCAATTATTTATTATTACCAGTGAAACCAATATAACATCTCAACATTCACAAATATACATTTCTGACATTCAAAAACAAAACAAAAACAAATCAGTGACCAATATAGCCACCTTTCTTTGCAAGGACACTCAAAAGCCTGCCATCCATGGATTCTGTCAGTGTTTTGATCTGTTCACCATAAACATTGCGTGCAGCAGCAACCACAGCCTCCCAGACACTGTTCAGAGAGGTGTACTGTTTTCCCTCCTTGTAAATCTCACATTTGATGATGGACCACAGGTTCTCAATGGGGTTCAGATCAGGTGAACAAGGAGGCCATGTCATTAGATTTCCTTCTTTTATACCCTTTTTTGCCAGCCACGCTGTAGAGTACTTGGACGCGTGTGATGGAGCATTGTCCTGCATGAAAATCATGTTTTTCTTGAAAGATGCAGACTTCTTCCTGTACCACTGCTTGAAGAAGGTGTCTTCCAGGAACTGGCAGTAGGACTGGGAGTTGAGCTTGACTCCATCCTCAACCCGAAAAGGCCCCACAAGCTCATCTTTGATGATACCAGCCCAAACCAGTACTCCACCTCCACCTTGCTGGCGTCTGAGTTGGACTGGAGCTCTCTGCCCTTTACCAATCCAGCCACGGGCCCATCCATCTGGCCCATCAAGACTCACTCTCATTTCATCAGTCCATAAAACCTTAGAAAAATCAGTCTTGAGATATTTCTTGGCCCAGTCTTGACGTTTCAGCTTGTGTGTCTTGTTCAGTGGTGGTCGTCTTTCAGCCTTTCTTACCTTGGCCATGTCTCGGAGTATTGCACACCTTGTGCTTTTGGGCACTCCAGTGATGTTGCAGCTCTAAAATATGGCCAAACTGGTGGCAAGTGGCATCGTGGCAGCTGCACGCTTGACTTTTCTCAGTTCATGGGCAGTTATTTTGCGCCTTGGTTTTTCCACACGCTTCTTGCGACCCTGTTGACTATTTTGAATGAAACGCTTGATTGTTCGATGATCACGCTTCAGAAGCTTTGCAATTTTAAGAGTGCTGCATCCCTCTGCAAGATATCTCACTATTTTTGACTTTTCTGAGCCTGTCAAGTCCTTCTTTTGACCCATTTTGCCAAAGGAAAGGAAGTTGCCTAATAATTATGCACACCTGATATAGGGTGTTGATGTCATTAGACCACACCCCTTCTCATTACAGAGATGCACATCACCTAATATGCTTAATTGGTAGTAGGCTTTCGAGCCTATACAGCTTGGAGTAAGACAACATGCATAAAGAGGATGATGTGGTCAAAATACTCATTTGCCTAATAATTCTGCACTCCCTGTATTTGAATGGAATAACTTCAAATGAATGCAGTCTAGCAAATGGCTAGGCAAATAAAGGTATGTGGCCATGTGTTTCAAAGCCCTAGACCATTTAACTAGATCGAGTGAAGATATAAGGTTGATAGCCCTCGGGTCACCCCTGTTACACTGATATATGAATAAAGTGAACTAGCGAAGGACTGTCAGTGGAGGTAACCAGGTGTTTGTATCCCCTTGTACGGGCCAGATTCCTCACATGAGATGATTACTAACTTCTATGAGGAATAACTTGGACTCAGATGTGGTAGCTTGACCTTGCATCTGTGCTTTCACTATACAAGAGTGGTTTATGTGTAAAAAAAAAAAAAAAATCATATCAATTAGGATTACAGATACTATATAAATTACTGAACATCTTAGCTGAAAAAAAGGGCACATTTCCAAAAGCTCACAATTTACCTCAACATGTTAAAGTCGAGATGCTAAACACCAGTTTCGGAGATTTGTGGTTGTTTTCCTTGACCTGGCCCCACCTGACCCTGCCCACACTTGATTATGTTTTTCTACCTTCGTAATTGTCATGGGATCCTCCCCTTCCTTAAAACTCAAGAGTGAATTGTTGTCAGCCTTGCTGTGTCCCTCAAGCGTTGATTGCTGCAGTGCGGTGTTTTGTGCTCAATATGCAAAAATGAAGGTACTCAAATCACACAGATTTTAAGGTTTCACCATCGGCTGCCAGTTAGACAGAGGGCCAAATTCAAAGTCTTTGCTCAGTCACCAGGCCTATCATTGTGCCACTCTGTTACTTTTTAGAGTGTTGTACTCCATCTCTTCCCATACCACATCTTTTCAGTCTAGGAAACTAATTAGGCATTATATATTTATTCAATTGTTTACATATCTTCAGATTTTTCCACTCTGCCGCTTTGCAGCGCTCTCAGATGCAAGCAAGGGGACGATAGTGTTCGAATTTGCTTACAAGCAAAGATGCACCACTATTTCATTTGGGAGCCAAGCACATAGATGTTTGTGCCCACTTTGAACAGCGAGTCCGTGTTGAGAGCATTGGATAGGATTAGAGTGATCCGTAGTATTAACAGGAGGATAGTAGCAGGAGGTTAAATTGAAAAATGTAGATGCACTATAATAAAAATCTTCGACTCACGAGACCTGAGGAAATGTTGCAAAGTGATACCTGACGTATGTCTTCGTTGGAAAAACAATGTGCGCTACTGCATTAATCTGCTAATGGTGGAGTGAGCTTTCACTTTAATGCCCAGAGTGAGTTATAGAACTCAGTGTTTGACCTTCTGCAGGAAGGGGTAGCCTGTGAGATGTACCGCCTACACCCTTTTCGATTTTACATAAGAGTTCTGAGCGCATCTGCGTCCTACTGAGCTAACAAATAGGAGAGGAATGCATCTGAGAAAGGGCTCAAAAGTAATCTAACTATAGTTTGACTTGAATGGGCGTAACCGATCTTTCAAGTTTATCATTAATCCTTTAATTCACGAGTACATACTTTTCTGGTTTGTGGGTAATTAATGGTTTCACATCCTTTATGCTTTGTCTGTGTAAAAAATATAGTTCAGCTGCCTGGTGAATAACATTTCTGTGATTTATATCCGGCTAGGAGATATTCACCCTGGAACTCCATGTGCCAAGAAGGCACAATCTAAGAATATGCAAACGATAGACAGCAGTTGTGAATTGCAGTGTTGTGCCGCAGTTGTACAAACTCGGCCTAGCACATGACTTATTACACACATTTATACAATAAATGATGGTGCTTGCCTCTTGGCAACAGTTTCAGGTCCGAAGAAAAGCTGAATTGTCTTGATATGGGGATGAGGTGTCTAAATTACTGACAAATTTGTAGAGAATAGGTTTACACAATTGCATTGATGTCTTCACTAAAGCCGTTGTCTGCGATATAGAGACATAATTTTAGCAAATACATGCTAATTAAGAATGAGAGCTAGCCTGTCATATTATCTTTGGCACGCCCGTTACACATAAAATATCTTTAAAAAAATGCCTTGTCATCTCACAACAAGGTGGGATAAATGAGAAGTAGCTGCCAAGTTGACTTAACACAGATTACATTATTCTATCCACTGCTCTCCAAGGTATAAAAATGAGATCCCATTTGATCATGTTGAATCTGATTTTGCCAACCTAATATTGAATGTGAATTTGGTCTTGCCACCACCATACTGATGTTGGTAAGGGCTTTCCAAATCTTATGAATGAAAGACCGCCTTCTGATTCAAAACAACTATGATCTGCATTCACAGTGTATACAAAATTTGTCCTATATTACTGTATTCTCACCTGATTATGGCATAATAAGTTTCTACATTTGTAATCATAATTCCCCCTGAAGTATCACACTTTGTTTACAAGTGAGCTGTTTCCTAAACGAAACTGTACCTGGTATGTTGCCGGGGAAACTCCTTTACTAACAGGTATTTGTTTGCCTGTGCTCTCTGGCATTGGGAACAACACTGGAGGGACCACAACCTTTCCCACACTGGCCTGTTCAGCAGTGCCTTCCCATCACAATGAGTAGTTGTTGCTTCTTCATATACAAGGCGAAGGCGGTTCTTGAAACTACCCTGAAAAATATTCCTTTTCCTTGAAACCTTATCTTCATAAAGGCTAGTGGCTGAAAGATTGTGAACAAGCATTGGCAATGCCAATAGGTCTGGCTTGAAAAGAATGTTGGATGGAAATGAGAAGCATTACAAGTAAATAGCAGGGGAGTGAATATGTATTGTGTGGAAACAAAGAACTGTTGACCAATATCAGTGTAGGCTGAAAGGCCAGGTGTCAGTTGCACTGTCAAAACAGACCTAAAAATCCATGTAGGTTACTGACTACCATGTCTCATTTGTGCTGCTGTCAGAGGAAAACAAGTTATCTAAAAATCTTTAATACCATTACCAGAGACAAGCGGCATAAATTATTAAAAACATTTTAATAGAATTACATGCATATGCCTCTGAAAGTTCAAACTCTGGCAGCTGGATAAATAACCAAATAGATCACAGCTGTGTCGAGGGCAAGCAATTGTTTTTTGTGGAAGTGCTCATCTTTTGCCCAATCAAAACGTGCTTCTGGCTCCCAACATATGGGCAGAGCCAAAGCCCTCTCTAGTAATGCTCACATAATTGTCTGGTGACAGCCGCTGTGTCAAGCCAGACCGTGAAAGGGCTTTAACTCAATTTGTCATTCAGTCTGTAGTCACATCAAGTAGCTACCTGAATTTCCTCAGCATTCATTCTTAAGTAGTCTCTCAGTCAGTCATCCCCTGTGTTCTGCCTAATTAGCACACACATTTACTCACTACCACTATTGTGTTCTAAAGCTCCTCAACACAATGCTTCCACCAAGTTCACTGCGTGCCACACTGTCTCCATTACAGTTGCCACACTGGAGGAAGAACTCCTTTTACCATCCTATTTATTTTCATGATTAGTGGCGGTCACAATGGGGTATACTGTACTGCTTTTTGTGCACCATTGTGGCAGGCATTGATTCACACCAGAGGTGAGCTGCTGTAATATGAAGGCATCATGACATTTATTAAGGAAAGCGATAACATCATCCCTGCATCTTCCTGAGAATTACTTGTAGTGTTTCTTTCGCAGAAAGTCATCCTTGCCTTAAAACGTTCTGAAACACCATCGGAATTAATTTTGATTCTTCAGAAGCCGAAGAATTAAGACGTTAACTGCTGGAATTTAGGCACAACAGCCATTTTCAAAATAGTAACTTTGGCCCATAAAATCACTCTTTACCATTTCTTATACAATCTCATTCAACTCGTTTCATTTCGGAACACTTGTTACAATGGTGAAATGTTAGAATGCTGTTTTAATACACTGGCTGTGTCCTATTCCTCGATCTGTTTTAAGACAGACACTCATAGTTAAACACAAGATCAAGCAGAGGGTGTCAGGATATCTCGAGTCCCAAAATACACCATTTAGCTGTGTATAGCAATAAACTTCTCTCATCCTCAAGAAATTCCGTAAACAGCTGGACTCTGAGTCGCCAAGACAAAATGTTATATTGCACTATTAACTAAGAATGGTTAAACCAAACAGGACATTCCTCACTTGAGTCCTGACCCTGCCTCAGTTCTTCGTATGTTTTACCCTTGACTAATACAGCTGACCGTGCATTATTCTTCTATTTTGAACACATTCATAACTCCCCACCCTGAACATCAAACTCCTATAGCACCTTCTCAAAATACTACCTTTTGAGATACCCCTAATCGGGTACACATGAGCAGCAGAATGCTAACGCTTACTTAAAAGTAGGACAATCCTCTAGCAATGTGGCTATTTTAAATAGTTTTACCAAGAGTTTGTTGACATCCTGCCTTCCTTATTATCTTTAGTTATTAATGGTGTTTCGAACAAAAGTATACTACTGTTTTTTTTTTTTTTTATTATTGTTTTTATTGGCATTTCAACATCAACAATCGAGGCCCTGCGGAGTGTACCCGAGCTATAATCATCATCATCAACAGTAGAACCATGGATTCTCAATTCTCGTAGCTCTGTTACATATCTCCTATCTTCTGGCTCATCCTATATAGTAGAAGGTTGTTCTATCCGCAGTAACAGTGCTTTTAGACGAGTCCAGAATATACATACACAAGAAATATGTTAGTGTAATGCAGCAACACAACCCATTAGAACTCCCCCAACCCCATTCCACCCGTTTGGGCTTCCCAAAGTGAGAACTCCATGAGGGCCGACCACTGAACTGTGGAAGCCAGGCAGCACTTAACTTTATATGTGGTAATCGAATGGTCATTTGGAGGCACAGTCTAGTGGGCTCCAGAGGTTGGGACCCTTCTTGGAAGGGTCAGTGAGTCCTTTAACACTGTTGTTTGCTTGCCTGGGGAGGGATGACACACAACCTAATCACCTGGTAGTTTGTTATTTCATCTAGTGTGCTGCATGTGGGCTTCTTTGGCTCCTGCCCACTCTACAAGGTCATCCCGCTATCTACTTATCTGCGGAGGTTGAGCACTTATATATCCAGTGTATCGCAATGTGCTGGTCGGCAACAATGAGTCCTAGTGTTATGTACCTTCTGCTTAGCTTTTTTGGGGGTTGTCTGGGCGGTAAGCCTTATAGACCTGTTCTGATTTGTCTAGGAAACTGTCCAGCCACTCGCTGCTCTGAGATGGATCAGCTTCTCCATCCAAAAAAAAAGTCACTACTGGGCACCCCAAACCATGTGTTAAAAAAAAAAATATATATGTATATATATATACATATGTTTTTTAATTGGGTCATCAGTACTGCAACAGGCACAACTGGGGACTCTCTGTGGGTATATGGTATGGAGTTTATCTGGTGAGAGACATTCCATGTGGACATAGTTATATTGTATTAATTTGAATCATGCGCTAACTGATACTGTCTTTATCCCCATATATATTTTCCCCCACTCCTTAGGGATAATGGGCTCCTCACTAGGGCTTTGCAAGTATTCCTCTTCCCAAAGTGGCCCCAGACACCGGTCGGTACAAAGCGCCAGGTAGATATGCATGATTAACTGCTGGCCTCCAGCAAACGCCAACAAGGTGACAAGTGTCTGTGATGGTCCCGGTGCCTCAGGAAAGGTCAGCCAAATCTGACGGCCATTTTCGCATATTGTAAAAATTGTCCTCGTCCTAGTGCAAACATTCCAAAGGCATCTTGCATAGTTATGAAACGATTGTCCGGATATAAATCTGCCAACATACATTTCAGCACTTTAGGCAAAAAGAAGTACAAATCATATCTCCAACTCCAGAGCGTAGGGTGTCCGCTGAATCACTTGGCAGACCGCTCGGTCCCACAAGCAGCAGGTTAGACTAATCAGGTGGTGTTAGAAATGGGCTCTTTGGTTGGCAGTCAGGTTACCTCCTGTCCAAGCAAGGACCCTAACTCTAGTCAGGGTAAAGGAGAATCACCCTCAGTTAACCCCCGCTCACCTCCTTTGGTAGCTTGGCACCATCAGGTAGGCTTAACTTCAGAATCAATGTGTGAAGTATTTGTACCAACACACACAGTAACTCAGTGAAAACACTACAAAATGACACAACACATGCTTAGAAAAATAGGGAATATTTAACCAAGCAAAACAAGACTAAAATGACGAAAATCCAACATACAAAAGTCAAGTTATGAATTTTCAAAGAATAAGAGTCTTAAGTCCTTTAGAAAACAGTGAGAACGTTGTTAGCGTACAAAAGTACCTGGGTAGCGTCAAAATAACAGCGCACAGGCGAGTGTGTCGGAAAAGGCCGGCGATGACTTCATTTCTCACTTGCATGCGAGATCATGCAGGTTTGGCGTGCATCGTTTCTCCTCTCCCGCAAGAGAATGATGCGTCTATCCGGACAGGCACTTCGGATCCGACAGGCTTTGCGTTGTTTTTCCGTGCCCAGCGATGTTGCATTGAAAATCCGGTCGCACAGTATCACAAAACCGTGCTGCATGGGGTTTGTGGCGTTATCAGCTTCTGTTAGCGGGTGTTGTGCGTAGTTTCTGCAACTGTGTTGCGTCAGTCTTCCAGCCGTGATGCAGGTGGAGCGTTGAATTCAGCCGCAAAGCCGGCGGCACGTCGTTTATCAGCCGCGTCACGGAAGGTATGTCAAAAATTTCCCCACACGGCGGTCTGTGCATGGATTTCCAGTCTTGGTCTGCCAGCTTTAGCTTTCAAGGGCCCAGGAACTGGATAGGGCACCACTTGGCAGTGCAGGGGCCTCAGCAGAGAATCCAGGTGCTGGCAGGGGAAGTCTTTGATGGCCCTGAAACTTCAACAACAGGAGGCAAGCTCAGTTCAAGCCCTTGGCCATTCTTCACAAGCAGGAATGCACAACAAAGTCCAGTCTTTGTCCCCTTTCACAGGCAAGCAGCAACTGCAGGATAGCTCCATAAAGCACAGTCACGAGCAGGGCAGCATTTTCCCTCAGCTCTTTCTCCTTGGGAGAGGTTCCTCTTGATTCCAGAAGTGATCTAATTTTCAGGGGTTTTGGGTCCTCTTATACTCCTTTCTGCCTTTTGAAGTAGACCTACGTCAAAGGAAAGTCTCTTTTGTTTGTGAGATCCTACCTTGCCCAGGCCAGGCCCCAGACACACACCAGGGGGCTGGAGACTGCATTGTGTGAGGGCAGGCACAGCCCATTCAGATGTGAGGGACCACTCTTCCCCTCCCTCCTAGCACATTTGGCTCATCAGGATAATCAGGTTACACCCCAGTGTCCTTTGTCTCACTTTCTAGAGAGAGGTGCAACCAGTCCAACTGTCAAACTAACCCAGACAGGGAATCCACAAACAGGCAGAGTCACAGAATGGTTTAAGCAAGAAAATTCCTACTTTCTAGAAGTGGCATTTTCAAACGCACAATCTCAAAACCAACTTCACTAAAAGATGTTTTTTTAAATTATGAGTTCAGAGACCCAAACGCCACATGTCTATCTGCTCCCAAAGGGAATCTATGCTTTAATAATATTTAAAGGCAGCCCCCAGGTTAACGTACGAGAGAGAGAGAGAGGCCTTCTAAAATTGAAAACGTAATTTGGCAGTATTTCACTGTCAGGACATATACTAATGAGTTTTATATGTCCCACCTTAAACATACACTGCACCCTGCCGATGAGCTACCTAGGGCCTACCTTAAGAGTGCCTTACATGTAAGAAAAGGGAAGGTTTAGGCCTGGCAAGTGGGTACACTTGCAAAGTCGAATTGCCAGTTAAAACTGCACACACAGACACTGCAGTGGCAGGTCTGAGCCATGTTTACAGGGCTACTAATGTGGGTGGCACAACCAGTGCTGCAGGCTCACTCGTAGCATTTGATTTACAGGCCCTGGGCAGCTCTAGTGCACTGTACTAGGGACTTACCAGTAAATCAAATATGCCAGTTGTGGAAAGCCAATCAACAATATAATTTACACAGAGAGCATATGCACTTTAGCACTGTTTAGCAGTGGTAAAGTGCTCAGAGTCCTAAAGCTAACAAAAACAGGTCAGAATAAAGAGGAGGAAGGAGGCAAAACAATTGGGGATGACCCTGCAAAAGGGAAAAAGTCCAACAGGTGGGGTAATGTATCTGGAAGATCTCTACCGCTCATGACAATCATCCATCATGGGAACCTGCTAAGAGTGACCTCTCCCAATTATCTTTTCCATCAAGTCAGTAGGCAGCATGCTGGAGGTGGGCGGCCATGTAATAAAGCTCCAGGTCGGGGACCTCCCACCCCCTCCATCCCACTCTGTTAAGGGTGGCAAGCCCAACCCTACAGCACTTTTCAGTCCATAATAGTTGTAGTATAAGCTTGTCCAGCTCTTTGAGCCCTTGGCAGGGAATTTCATACATGGCCCCCTGAAGGGCATAAAAGCATCTTGACAATACCATCAACTTCAGACAGGCTATCTTCCCCATCATAGACAGACGCAACGTGTTCCAGAAAGCCATACGTAGGGCATTCATCACACAGTCCAAATTGAGGTCATGAGTTAGTTGCTCCCCAATACCCAAATAGCGTACCTTGTTGCTTTTGCAAGGAATACCTGCCTCTGGCAGTCGTTCTGGTCGTACCGCACTCAGTAATCCTATGGGGAATAATGCAGATTTAGTTGCGTTGAGCCATAGGCCTGAGAATTCCCCAAACTCCGGCATCAGATTTAAATTTATGGGGGAAGACAAGTCAGGTGGATGAACGAATACCAATGCATTGTCTGCATAATGCAAGACTACATGTACCATGCGTCCCACGGTCACTCCCCATCCTCCATGAATCCGTGCAGTCGGTTGTTCGTATAACAACTTAACCCATTTTGTGTAAGTCTGCCCCAGTCCAGATGCCTCCATTACCTGCCATATATAGTCCCAACTGACTAAATCAAAGGGCTGTTCTATGTCTAGAAAGGACAGTGCATAGGTATCATCCATCAGTCCTGGGGAGTGTAACACATTCATTAACATACTTCTGTTACGTAGCGTGTTTCTGTGTGGAATAAAGCCAGACTGGTCAGTATGAACCAGAGATGGGAGACATGGGAGGAGCCGTGCAGCCAGCTCCGAATTTAATATTTTCTGATCCATATTCAACAGCTGATAAGAACTTGCCAACATGGGATTTTTACCAGGTTTCCTGATTAGTACTATCATGGCCTCCCACGCGGTGTCTGGGAGAATCCCTTTGGAGAAGGCCTTCTGATACTGTCAAGAGCTTATACACTAAATCTTCAGGGAAAGCCTTATAAAACTCCGCTTGGAGTCTATCCCGCCTGGCATCTCTGCAGTTTTCATGGCGTCAGTTACTCCTTTAATCTCTTGACAATGTCAGTAATGACAGCCTCGCTAAATATTCTGAGTGTATGGGGTGCCCATCGGGAGGGGTGTGGTGTAAACTTGATGCAAGTGGTCTTCGAAGATTCTGTTTATCACCTGTTGAGTGGTGACGACCCGTCCCTTACTAGTATTTAATGCCAGGACCGTTTGCTTTAAGGTCTCAGCGTATCAGGTGTGCCAATAGGCATGTATAAACACTGATAACTGACAGCTTGCTTGTGTTTCTCTAGCCTGTCCCACAGTTCAGACACAGTCTCTTTGTCTATCTCAATTAGCATTGTTGACATGTGATTTACAGAGCATCTTTTCTAATCAAGCCAGCTCTGTCTCCTCCCTCATTATATCCCTTTCCAAGGTTTGTTTGATGCCTAGTGAAATAGACATACAAACACCTCTAAGGACCACCTTGAGTGCTTCCCACTCAACTGCTGTAGTACTTGCACTGCCCCAATTAGTTGCAATGTATTGGTCTAAAGCATCTTTAAAGGTAGTTGGGAACACTGGATCTGTCAATACCTCCCCCCGGAGCTGCCATAATGGGACAGTGGGCAAGGTCTGTCCAGTTGAGTTCTGTAGCAAAAGTGGGGAATGGTCAGAGATGCATTGTCCCAGATATGCTGTATTGTGTATGCATTATGTTGCTGTGGACTGGACAAGAAAGAAATCTAATCTACTGTGTGTGTTGCACGCTGGTGGATAGCAGGAATATTCCAGGGCATGTGGGCACTGAGCACTTCAAATATCCACTAGTCCAATTCCCTTTTGTTAGTGCTGCTGACATATTTGGTTTAATTGAATGCCGCAGGGGGGTTCTGTCTTTCTGGGTTACAGATAAAGTCCCCTGCCATCAAGACCTCAACCCCTTCCGATATCCCTGCGGCAGTCAACACCATTCCAAAAAATGAATTGTATTCCAAATTAGAATCGTATATATTAATAAGGCAGAGATTGTGCCCATCCAATGTCCCCTCTAGAGCAATGTGACGTCCCTCAGTGTCTGCCTGCACCCTGACTGTCTTAAATGGTGTTCCAGGTGCCACCCAGATGAGTGTCTCTATTTCATAACCTGAATGGGATGTGGCGTAGATCTGTCCACGCCATCTCAGCGTAATGCTGGAATTCAGTCGACCCAGATGTGTTTCTTGTAAGAAGGCCACTTGCACCCCATACTTCTTGAGATAAGCACCTACCTTATCCCTCTTTGTGGGGTTATTCAAACCTCTAACATTCCAAGTAATAAATTTGCATGCAGCGTCTTTGATATTCATTGTGTATTCGAGTGTTGTGCTGTGGGCACCATATATGTGTTGTGTGCCCAGAATCCTCAGCTGTGCCAAATAAACATGGAAGCCTTTCCATTCAACAACAAAATATATATCTACAGCTACTTAACCACTCTCACGCAGACCAGATGGAGTCCCATGACACAACCTTCAGCCAATAGAGCACCATCTCCCAACCCAGACACCTTCCCTTAGAAAACACCCCTTTAAGGTAAACTTTAATACTGGTAAACTTTGGTTGAAATGTCTGGCATAGTCGCTGGGGTCTCCTCGGATTCCACAGCCCATGAGAGAGTCGCAGCAATCCTCAGGGATCAGAACCCCAGGCATTTTCCACCATGAAATGTAAGCATTCCTTTTGGTGACAAAAAACTGTCAGCAACAAACATTAAAATTAGTAATAATGCTCATCAGTTTTTGTGACCCCAGTCAGTTTGAGAGCTTTCAGGCCCAATCAGGTCCAGTCTCTCGATTTTACTGCTCTTACTGGATAGTTTTATAAGTGCAGTGATATCAGGCTCCGTGCAGTTAGTCACTCAGCATATGTGCTATCGCTCAGTGTGTCTAGCCCCTCTTGAAGCTGAGAAAGAGTTGTGGGTTGTCACTATCATTGCTTCAGTTTGCAGTGTGCTGTCTTGGCAGGCCAGGATGCGTCTCTCTTGAGACAAAGCAATCTTTCCCTGACGCGTAACTCGCCTACTCCGACCACCCCTCGTCGGTGACCACTGGACAGTCCTTCCACACAGCCTGGGGGGACAGTGCCCAGAGTGGGCCACAAGAGTGCAGTGGGCTGCCCCCACTTGCGATCCTTTCTCCCTGCACCAGTGGGGCTTTCGTCAGCTCTTCGGCCTTTGCGCCTGCCCCACACGGCGCTTCTGCAGTCAGCTGCTGGGGCCTCTGCTGTCCTTGTTGTACCACTTCCGCTAGCTCAGGCCCCCTTAGTGTTCGTTTTATATAACAAAAAGGATGGACACTGCAGCTATGTCCCATTGGCACCGCTCGTGGCCCTGGGGTAGGTCTGGCTTGGGTTCCCTTCTCGTCTGGTGCTGCAGGAGTCACAGGTACATGCCCTTGCCTCTGGGGAAAGTGACTCCCGTCAGTGCAGCCTCTGTAACCACGAGGCACAGGCCCGTTCAGCTTCGGCCAAAGTAATCAGAGGCACCCCAGAGCTTTCCGGCTCCCCACAATGCAGAGGCTTTGATGGCAGCATCGGATCCAACATTTGGTGATCAGATTATGCAGGATTTGTAAGGATTATTGATTTCATGGCGGGAGTCCTTGTAAGACGTCTAGTCTGACATCTTGCTGGCCACACCTCCCCCCACCCTGTGGCCCTCATTAGGATCCTGATACTGTGAGAGAAGGTAACAAAATATGCAAACAATAGGCCCAACCTCCTTCTAAATGTTGATGTTAAGATTTGCTTCACATTATTTGCTGCCAGGACAGAGGCATTAGTGCCTGTAAATTAGATTATGCACATGCGGGATTTATTAAAGGCTGTTAGAGTGCAGGTTAAATAAGTTAGGTGATAGGTCTAATAGATATGAATAGATGGGAACACTGATCTGAACACCTAGTATAGTTTAGAGAAGGATATATTTTGTGAGAAATTGGATTATTTGTTAAGGGGGATGTTAACCCCACTCAAACTACAATCCGAATCCCTGTCAAGGTGAACCACAAAAAGTCACTAAATTAACCTGTGCATAACCGTCTGGGAGCTTGGCACAACACAGTCAGAATTAGCTGAGAGGCATTGTGTATGGAACACCTAAACTGTATTAAAGTGAAAACACAACACAAGACAAATCTCTCGCCAATTTAGAAGCACAGAGTAAAATCTTATAACTTATTTGACACCAAAAAGACAAACATCCAATCAGTAGGACCGGAGATGTGAAATTTTAAAGGATTAAGTAAGTATAGCACCTGAAAGCACAAAGCCTCAACTGAGGTTATCTAGACATGCTGGACTGGGACAAATTCATAAGTTCAAGCTGACCAAGATGGAACGCTGGCTGGATACAAGAACGCGTTTGGCCACTGTTCGATGTGCCGGGTTGCACTTCGATTGAGCTGCAAGGTCCTGCGTCAAGATGCATCCTGTTGCATTGGTTTCAATGAGGCCGCTGACCAGGAGCTGTGAAGTCCTGCATCAAGATGTGTCACCCTGTGTCGATTCCAGTGAGACCACTGATCAGGAGCTACAAGGTACTGCAATGTGAGGTCCTGTGTCAAGTTGCGTTGGGCTATGTCACTTCTGAGGGAACATACAGTTGGGACAGGAGGAGTACACTCTGATGCCAGCCAAGGGTCTAGGAGCTGGGGGCTACTCTTAGGGATCAGGACCTACTCCAGTAGAGGCCAGCATCAGGGCACAGCCAGATCCAGTTGAGGCTGGGCAGATGCAGGACAGGTCTTTGGAGCTTATCTCTCTATAGCTTAGAACAAAAGGCCAGTCGGCTAGCTCTTGGAGTCACTCTGGTGGTTCTGGGTTCAAAGAGCAGGTCCAGTCTTCCTTTCTCAGACAGGATGGCAGTCATTCTTCCAGCAGGGCAGTCCTTCCAGCAGCAGGACAGTCTGAAGAGTTGGTCTGAGGGCCCAATGTGTATACCTGGTGCTAGTGTTGAAGTGGGAGAAATTGCTAGACTTCCCTCCCTCCCTACATCTGGTACCGGGATTTCCTTCCTCCCTGCCCTGGTCACAGGATGTTTGGGGTGGCAGTAGATTAGTGAGAAGTCCTTTGTGAGGGTGCTGATGCAGCGCCTTTGAAATTCAAGTGTGGCAGGTGACAGCCCTGCCCCCATCCATATTGTCAGGATAGCCCATCCTGTCAACGCCAAGTCTGTCTGGGGGGGGGGAAACACAAAGGCAGACAGCCAGCAACTCCTAGTCATGTGACTCAGGACACAAGCTGCAGGAACCAAATGGTTAGGATAAGGAAATGCCAACTTTCTAAAAGTTGCATTTTTAGAATTGTGACTTAAAATTAAATTTTACCATTAAAGAGGATTTTAAATTACAATTTACTAGAGGCCAAACATGGCATTTCTACCTGTTACCAAGCAGTAGTTATTAATTATTGTATGTAATAAGGTAAACAAGTGTTATCCTATGGAAATGGTAGACCTTGCAGTAGTGAAACATGAAATCAAGAGTTTTTCAAGACCAAGACATGTAAAACTCAAAAGTGCATGTCACACTTTTTAACCTATGGGCTATTTACGACCTACACTACAGGTGACTTGTATGTATTAAAAACTATGGTTTAGTCCTGACAAAAAGTTTATCTTGCCAACTTCAAATGGCAGTTTAAAATTGCACAACACGCTGCAGTGGCAGCCCTAAAACACGATTTAAAAAGCTACCATAGTGGGTGATACTGTGAGTGCTTCAGGCTCACTTGTAGTGTTTCATTTACAGTGCCTGGGTACATGTAGTGCCACTTTACTAGGTGCATAACCGTAAATTAAATGTGCCAATCAGGTAGAAGTCAATTCGGCCATGTTTTAGGGAGAGAGCACAAGCACTTTAGCACTGGTTAGCATTGGTAAAGTGCACAGAGTCCTTGAGCTAACAAAAACAAATTCAACAAAGCAGGAGGGGTTAAGGCAAAAGATCTGGGGGACTATCACCCAAGGGTACCCGTTCTAATACTCCTGAAAGAATATTTTAATAGTGAACATTCAGCATACTTCAGTTCTGTTTCGCAATTAATTGGCCAGTTGTTTGGGAAGCTCTTTAGAGATTGATGCAATAAAGAAACATCATGGACTGTTCCAAAATGTAACATTTCTATATTGTTTGTTCTTGATAGTTTACCAAAAGGAAAATTCAACCATACACATTGGTGTCTTCTTTTGTAGTAGTGCCAAAAGTAGTGAGAGCACTGTGAGCTCAACCTTTTTGGAGTAGACAGTTAGTTTCCTCAAGTCAATCGAAATTAGCAGGATAGTTCTAAAATTCACAGCACTACTCACAGAGCTGTGGTTTCTACTTTGGTTTGAGATGGTTTGCTACTTGGTTTTCTATTTTTATTATTACACATTACAAAAAGCCCATAATGGCCTAGCAGTTGCAGCAGCTGAAGAACACCGCTGGAACCAGAGTGCCCTGGCCTGCATTGCAGATTACTCTGTGAAGTAGTCCAGGGACCATGTCAAGGGAAGACCAGGTGCTTGGTGGGCACAAGCCATTGCAGACCTCAAGAGATGATTCATTTAGACTACAGGTGACTATCTGTGCCTTCCAGAGAAGGCCGACATCTGGACAAATGGCGCACAATGGACATCTGAAGTTGAAATTGGGAGATCCAGCCCAATAAGGCGAGATCTCTACTAGGCTGAACATCTTGAAGTTGTGTGGCAACAATCACTGAGAAGCCCATTAATGTTTCCAGCAATATCAACTAAGCATCTTCCCAGTATAGTGGCATTACCCTTATCTTAGGTGCTGCCAGGAACTTTGAAGCTCTACCTGTACCCCAGGGTTTTGTGCTGCGGATAGTACCTTTAATAAAGTCCAGCTGCGGTTCCTGTGTAACATCATTAAAACTAGATTGTAAGAGACCCTCGGACTTCTACCTAACAGCCAGTCAGTGACTGAGCCACACGAACAAGTCGACTGCCTGGGGGGAGGGAGGTATTTTTACATCATGCATGGCATTACTTGCTGTTTATCCAGAAAATACAAAAAAATTAAGTTTAACTGTAAATACACTTTATTAAATTGCCTTCATAATCATTGCTTTTAATGCTGCTCTAGGAACATCAGACCATGGCCTCTGATGTCATGAGTAAAATCTTGCCATCATTCCCCGCCACTTGCCATTTCACGGCAGTATAAGCCACAACAATCTGACTCCTTAATTACTGCAATTATCGGTACCTAGGATTTCTCATTACCTTGTCAAAAGTCCACCAGGCATCCAGATTGCTGACCTGTGTAGTGCGTACATTTCTGGACACCTACCCAGTTTGTAGTTAGCTCTTGTTTTAAAGCCATTCTCTTTTAAATGCGCCTGTACCCGACACAAGGCTTTCTAAAGACAAGGTCCGACTTTCCGTCAGTACAACTCAGAGGTGTATAATCCTTCAAGGACTCTGTCCTCTTCAACAGGTAATCCTTTGGCTGTGCACAGGTTTTGAGTCTTTGCAACAACTGAAGACTTGACAAGTTCTTCAACAAACCAAAGGCAGTTGGCTCCCTGGTGCAGTCTTGAGCCCCAGTCTTCCCTAACTGTTAACTGTGCGTTATAAGAATTGCAAATAAATAACTAGCAAACGGCTGTTGTCAAGAAGGGCATTGGTCAACTGGACCAAACGATCTGCTTGTAACATTGTTGTATCAAGACGCTGTTCAGTCGGTGCTGCTGGTAGCTTTATTATGAACAGCAAACACTTTAATGACAACACCAGCTAGGCCGCACCCAGTTCAGTGCCAGCTCCAAATGAGGTGCACCGCCCACAAAACCGCACCCTGTCGTTATTTATAGCACCTTTGTGTAATGGTGGACCAATCGGTAGTCATCCTTGTGCTGTGGCAGAATGTGGTTTCACAAACCATTCACTGGAGGGAGGCGCGTGATATTACTTGCCACAAGCATTAACGGAAACTCTCCTTGTGTGGTACCCTCATTTGATAGCAGGACTTCCTGATGTTTCTGGAAGTACCCACCGGCCAGCAGTACCAGATGTCAGAATCTCCCACTGTGCAGCACCCGTAATTTACTGACTCTACCCATTCTGCAGAAGCTGCATCTTGTTACTATAAGGTGGGTCCTAACGTTACCATTTTTCATGACCCATTGTGCAGCACCGTGCAGCACTGTGATATCCATGGAAGCATCCATTGGGCAGCAGCTCCTGTTAGTGGGACTGCTGCTGCTACTGCCAGACACGCTTGACTATCAGCCTAATGATGATGGTAGACAATCATCAACCCACCGAGCCTCTTTCTGTTGGAGTAGTATCCATCAAGCGGTCACCGGATGTTGCTAGCAGGAAACCGATGCTTAAGATGGCACCCAGCGAGCAGCAGTGGCTCGATGTTCGAACCCATTACGCAGGACCCTGGATTAGTGGTGATGACGCAGACATGAAGGTTTTACATTTATTAGCGCATAAACGTAGTATTACAATAATCAAGTGTGACTTTAACCGAACTAATAAAGATTGTACGGGGACAAAATGTGCCCTCAGAGTAGTTCGCCAACATTTATAAGCGTGCTTTATATAACGTGATGTATTAGAATTGTACTAATCTGACATAACCGTAAACGAGTGCCATGATTCGCTTGTTTGAAATGTTTTAGCTTAGCATTACTTTAGTGGAGGCTTTGGCCTAGTTGCCTGGTCTCACGGTTTAGATGCTCGTGTTTTTCCAATGTGCCAATAAACGTGTATTTCTGCTTGAAGCTGTACTTTTCCACTGAGATCGTTCACATGCTTATCTATAAGGTTTCGTGCCAGCCTGGCATCTTCTTCTTTGCTCCAAGGTCAATCTGCAGGTGCGGACAATGGAAGCTCTGAAAGTGAGTTAATTGGTATAAAATGTTGCAACTTACGTACCCGTCTCCAAGGATAATGTATGCCTAGGTAGAAGCTTGAGAACTGTTGTTTTTGATTGGACAATTTGAAGCCAACCTATGAACCCTCCAATGGAAGACCCAATGGACCTGAACTGTTGTCTATTTAAACCAGGTGCACGAGGAGAAAGGAGCCATTAGCAGCCATTACTCGTCCATTGGCCATTGCATCCTTTACGGCCATTGCCAGCCTTTTACCCGCCATTTTGCAGCCATTATGGCCCATCTTGCTACGACGCCATTTTGAAAGAGACTTTGATGCTTTCTCTAATCGAGAGAAAGAGACTTTAAATAATTCTTGCCCTAGAGACTTTAACTTTGAACTGCCCCTTTGCATGAAGTAGTAGTTTACCTTGCCGCCGTGAGGCAATTGCCCCGTCCACCTTGCCCCTTTGCCCCGTCCCATGCTGATTGAAACCGGTATCCATGCTGATCGAAACCGGTACCTGTGAGACGAAGACTTCCTTGAATGCTGATTGTAATTGGTAAATATGAAAGGAAAATTGTACAATTGCATTGTGTTTCTTTTTAGGTAACCAACTGCTGATTTTGATAAGGGCCCTAGCTAGGAGTTTTCTAAATTAATGTTGCTAAATTGTTTTTGCATGAAATCCCACATGCAGATGCTAATTCAAGGTTAGATGAGGAATCATTGGTGCACGATGCAATTTGAGACCTTGTTATGCTGACTAATGTATTCAATTAGCTCATTACAGATCATAGTTTTAGTGGTTTGCGTTGCTATTATCGAATGCATTGTTATTCAAATTCTGCATAGATTGCATCTTTTCCGCCGTTATGGACAGCTATTAATGTTCATTTACATATATCAATTGGTGTTAAGAGATATCTATATTGTGCTAGCTTTGTTAATATAGGGAAATAAATTCATTAACTTTGAATAAACTGGTGTGGTTATTCATGGCCAAAAGGACATGGTTCGCCGAAATGTATTCTGGATTAATTGTTAAGTGTTATGTTGATCAGGGTATTGCTTATGTTCGTTATTGATTAGATTAGATAGGCTGATCTCGGGTGAAGAGAGTCCCACTTAGCCAAAAGATTCATCGACCCGAAGAGCGTCCAAATACAGGTAATTTATTAGGGAGGAACGCTCTATCAGTAGATGGTAGCAGAGGACGGTTTAGACTTTTGAGACCCCACTCGAGAGGTATATGGTGTTGAATTAGATTTTCTTGGGTAAAACAGATTGAGAGAATGATGATGGGCTAAGTCCCCCGCGACTTTCCCGGGATCTCGGAGCTTGCGAATGGAGAGAATGGAGGTGTGGAATCGGCGTTGGCGGTACTAGTGACGGTATGAGAGAAGTTAGGGTTTTGCGCTTGCACAGCTTATTGCCGCAGAGTGTTTGAAAAGGTTGTGAGGATTTTAGAGAATAGCGGAGGTGCGACTCCGAGTGTGAGAGTAGGGAAGTCGCCGAACTTCATGTGCATGTGGCGCTTTGTGCAGAAAAAGGTCCACGTGGTTGTTGTTGTTGAGACGGGCCCTGCGAGGTCAAGAGACTCCGGAGTATGTTGAAAAGTGTATGAGACACTTGTTTTATGTTGTGGTCTGGTCGGTTTAGTAGGTTGATCGGGCGTGGTCAACGAATCGGTACGTGTGTTAAGGGAGCGAAAGAAAACTTCGACTTCGGGCTTTGACAAATTCTAAGTGCACTAGAATAGATCATTGACAAGTTGAGAGCAGTCTGCGGGTCAGATTTGCTTGCGAAAGTGGGGACCGAGAAAGATGGAATAACTGCCGAGGCTAGTGAAAAATCCCTAAGGTCCTGAAGCGACTGTGTTACCCTTCCTGTAGTAAACCGACAGATCTGTTTTATTATTATTATTTTTTTGGTTGCTCGCGATACATGCTAGAAGTTGTTACGAGAGGAGCTGAGTGAAGGAGGACTAGCCGCGAGGCTTTGTCAGCCGCAGTGTGTGTGAGTGTGACGTCACTAGGAGCCGCGCTGGGATAGGTTGGTTGCAAAGAAGGGTCGCGCACGGATTGGACGCAGTCCGTGGGGCTCGATTGGAAGGGGAAAGGCAAGCGAAGAGTATTCCGGGAATTAAAGTCACTTATTGATTACAAACTTTGTGAAATAAAAGACGAGAAAATGAAATTTTTTAAAGCATTAAAGAGTGCGATGAAGGGGGAGTCTTACATTAAAGCGAGCGTAGGAGAGGAGACGCCGCCCGAAGGTACACCAGCTTACATTGTAATGGAGGAAAAAGGGGTAGCTCCGTGCCTTTGGCTAAAGCAATGGCACAAGCTGACAGAGAAACATGGGAGTGTAGCGTTCCCGATCCATGGGACATTCAATATAAGGATCCTAGAGAATTTGAGATTCGCGATGTACGACATGAAGGTACCTCCAAGGCCAGCACAGTTTGAGGCTCTAGCGATTTGGAAACTAATGGCTAGACAGCAACAGCAAAATAAGTTCGAGACCAGGATAAGGAAGGTAGAAAAGACACTAGCGGACGCTAGGTGGGATAATGCACAGAAGGTGTGGAGGTCAGATGTATTGCAGGGGATAAAATTGTTTCCCGCAATTACTAAGGAAGAGGAGGCGACAGGCAAGAAAGTTACCTGTAAGACAAACAGGAGGTGTTCCAAAGATAGAGAGGACGAGGAAAAGTTAAGAAGAGAAGAGGAGTTAGAGGATGAAGAGTTAATCATGCAATTGCTGAACGACCGTCCGCCACCTTATGCAGAGAGTGGA
This sequence comes from Pleurodeles waltl, assembly GCF_031143425.1. Classification (NCBI taxonomy): domain Eukaryota; kingdom Metazoa; phylum Chordata; class Amphibia; order Caudata; family Salamandridae; genus Pleurodeles; species Pleurodeles waltl. Next base: position 801,080,971 of record NC_090437.1, on the reverse strand, counting down.
CAAGGTCCAAGTACCAGTTCTGCCCCTCAGGCACCGGTACAGAATAATGGAACCCCGAGTTCAGAAACGTCATCGGGATCCAAGGACCCGAGTTTACTGTTCACCCCGCAGATACCGCAGGTTAGGAGAATATATCCAGATGTGCTATATTGAAAACAGCCGAAAATTATCAGCCGCAGGTCCCAAGGTACTACAGCAGTGACAACAGTACGGGAATGACTCTCGATCCGACTGTAATGGGAGTACAGAATGGTCGCAACCCAACATTGGCACAAGCTGAATCAACTCAGTTTTTGACGCCTCAAAAGCAGATGCAGGGGGGAAACGCACATGCTCAGATGACGGGGAGTCAGATGGGCATGCCGGCAATGATGACCCATAGTGTGGGAATGAACATGCCTCAGAACATGGGGAATGGACAGAACGCAGATGCGATATCCCTACCCATTACTGTAGGCCCACCGGTACCTTTGTACATTCAGCCTAACTCGGGTATGAGCGGTCAAGGATCAATGGTGCAGAGTGGGATGGAAAGGAGGTGCATACAAAACACTCCAGAGACAACTCCGATAGCGGCTCTGCCAACTGGATCTGGGTCCTTGATGGAGTTTAGTCCCATATGTGCTCAGTCAACAGTGGTGAGGTCGAGTCCCCCACTGATGATACCGCTATCATCGAATACTGAAAAGTTGCCGCAACCATCAATGGCAGTCGATGTGAATGCTACTCTGATGGGGTTGAATGCGCAACAGCTGACACAGTGGTTCAACAGTCTGAATTCCACACAAAACTCAGCCAGTGGGAAGGGAGAAGACTATTTGAATAGGGTCAGGTTGAACATGGAAGCAGAAGAATTGGTGGAAGGGACTATGGGCGTGAATAGGTTAGAGTCCTACTCGGAAGAAGAGCTGAGGTATCTATGTCCCAGGATTACGAGAGAAGTGAACAAGGTACATAGAAGGTTGCAAGAAATAGCTGACAAAAACGGGGTTGAGATAGACAAGACAAAACACTTGAGCAGGAGCTATAGATTGGATTTTGGGACCACAGACTTTGAACACATGAGGTCAGCAGGCATGAAGATACACCTTAGAGAATTGCTGCAGAGTGCGCAAGTGTGGAGGTGCTTAGACAAATGGGAAAGCAGATGGGTAAAGAGAAAGGAAAAGAGGAAAGACAGTGTTCCAGAGCACAACGAGAAAAGACCACAGAGTAGTGATGCAATAACAATGTTACCAATGAGGGAGACAGCAGGGGGAAAATTAATACATGTACCGTGGCACAGGAGCGACATTCAGTCCTTTACGGATGATTTTCCCAAACTGAGAGAGAAACCGATTGAATGGTATCAACAGACTGATAGGTTTGTGAAGCTTGCAAAATGTCTTTGGGAAGATCTGAACACCCTCTTTGAGATTGTGGTTCCGGCAGATTTGTGGGAGGATTGTAAAAGGGCTGTAGGTTGGCCGACAAGTGAACCAGAGAGAGACAGGGATACGGGTGCACCATCACCTATGGTGATGAGCTTGTACTACAAGGTGATTGAGCATTTGAAGACGAAAGTTGCTGCGAAAAATGTGGATTGGCAGAAGATTGATCGAACTGCCCAAGAGGCTAAAGAGTCGATTCATGGTTACTATGAGAGGTTGTTGAAGGCGTTCAAGAACTACAGTGGCACGGAAACAATAGAGGCGAAGGACATGCTTCATTTTGTGTTTAGATTTGTGGAAGGGCTGAGACCAGAGATAAGTCAGATGATAGTCGCATTTGATTTGTTGGCAGTCGAAACCTATTGATGAGGTGTTGAATTACGCGAAATACTGTAGCGACGAAATTGAGGTGAAACAGAAAAGGTTGAAGGAGAAAGTGATGGTGATGCAGCTTAAAGCAGCTCAGACAGGTCTGCAAGGGTTGCAAGGGCTCCAACAGCAGATACCGCAGCCGCAGGGAAACATGGTGTTTCAGCCACAGGCGAGAGGCAGAGGCAGAGGAGGTTTTGGGAATAATGGTCCGGATTTGAACACTGTTGTGATTCCGAATGGTGTCCAGGCAATGAAAAGGGTGATGCCGTGTCACGTGTGCGGAATAGTAGGTCATTGGAAACGCGAGTGCCCGATGGTGGTGCAGGAAGGTGCAGGTGTTGGTCAGCAAAACAATGATGTCAATGCATTCCAGACAATGAGGGGACCGAAAATGAGGGGTCCAAACCCAAATTTTCAGACCATAAATCAGCTGCAGGGATTACAGCCCATGCAGCCGCAGCAGATGCAGATGCCCCGTATGCAGATGACGCAAATGCAGCCAATGCAACAGCAGTTTCCCATGGTACCTAATCAGCAAATGCAAATACCTTTGGTACCAGTGAGTCAGCAGCAAGTGATGGTTCCTCCACAGGTCTTGAGTCAGGTGATGAGTACAAATGGCACCGTACAACAGTTCCCATTACACAGTGAGAATGGAATAAACAATGTATGGGAGAGTGAAAGTTCAGATGAGGAGGGAAATTGTGTGCTTGCAGCATCCTTGGAAGTTGATCAAAAGGGTCCATATGTGGAGGGAAGAGTTATGGGTCATAGTGTTTCATTCTTGGTCGACACAGGAGCCACACGTTCAACTGTTAGGAGCATTGAAGTACCAAATTTGCCACTCTCAGGGAGGACAGTCCAAGTGGTGGGAGTAGCAAACAGGCACCTGACGAACCCAATCACAGATCCAGTACCAGTCAGAATTGGTAACTATCAAGGGTCACATAAATTTGTGGTATGTGACTCAAGCCTGATAGCACTGTTAGGGAGAGACCTATTGTGCAAATTGGGATGTTCGATTATGTGTTCGAACGATGGAATTAGAATTCAGACGAGCAGTGATGGGGAAGAAGAGGACAGTGAAGAAGGGGATGAGATGGAAACTGTCGATGAAAAATATCCTCTGATTAACCTTTTCCCGATGATAACTGAAGAAGATATTCCAGCTGAATTACGGGAAACAGTCGGAAAGGAAGTGTGGGATATGACAGGGAAAGAGGTGGGATTGATGAAAGGAGTGGAACCAGTGAAAGTGACTGTAAAACCCAATGTAATCTTTCCCCAGACCCCACAATACCACATGGCACAAGACACCCTCATGAAAGTCGCCCAACTCATTGATGAGTTTGTAAAACAGGGAGTACTGAAAGAAGTGTTAAGCAGTCCATGTAATTCACCAATCATGGGACTAATAAAGCCGAGTGGAAAGGTCCGAATAGTGCAGGACTTGAGGAAGATAAATGACATCATAATTAAATGCTGCCCTGTAGTACCGAATCCAGCTGTGATAATGTTTCAAGTCCCTTGCGATGCCGAGTGGTTCTCAGTCATTGACTTGTCACAAGCATTCTTTTCGGTGCCTCTTCATGAGGACAGCCAGTTTCTCTTTTGTTTCAAATTCTTAGACAGAGTTTACAGTTGGTGTCGAATTCCTCAAGGGTTTTCGGAGTCACCATCAATTTTCAATCAGATTCTAAAGAAAGACTTGGAAGCGTTAGAATTGCCATTCGAGTCAACTCTAGTACAGTACATCGATGACTTACTGATTGCATCTAAGACAGAAAGTGGCTGCACAGCCGACACCATTGCTCTACTGAACCATTTGGGAAGGAATGGACACAAGGTGTCTCCTTCAAAGTTGCAGTTCTGTCAGAAGAAAGTAAAATACTTGGGTCATCAAATAGAGAAAGGGTCACGGAGAATAATGAAGGAAAGAATAACAAGTGTACTTCAAATGAGTCCACCAAAGATGAGGAGGGAGGTGAGGAAGTTTTTGGGGATGGTGAGCTACTGTCGCCAGTGGATTCCCAACTTTTCAACTCTAGCAAAGCCTTTACTGAAACTGACCCAGAAGGATGCCTTGGATCAAATTGAGCTGAAAGGAGATGAGATGGATGCTTTTATTGAATTGAAAGAATGCATGTGCAGGGCTCCAGCTTTAGGTATGCCTGATTACACAAAGCCTTTCACATTGTTTTGTCATGAACATGATGCATGTTCTTTGTCTGTCTTGACCCAAGCCCATGGTGGCATAAACAGACCAGTAGCGTATTTTTCAGCTACTTTGGATCCGGTCGCAGCAGCACTGCCAGGGTGTTTGCGCGCCGTAGCAGCAGTTGGTATCAGCCTCACTCAGAGTGAAGGAATAGTGATGGGACACCCAGTAACAGTCATGGTCCCTCACTCAGTTGAGATACTTTTGACCCGCTCCCGTACGCAACACATGACTGGAGCAAGACTCACAAGGTATGAAACAATAATTCTGGGCTCACCGAATGTGCAGCTGAAAAGGTGCACTACGTTGAATCCAGCAACCTTGCTTCCCGGTGAAAATGCTGAAATTGAGAACGCTGAGGACGTCGAGCACGACTGTCTTCAGGTGACTGAATTTTGCACAAAACCCCGACCTGACATTAAGGATACTAAACTTGATGAAAATGACCAAATTGTTTTTGTTGATGGGTCATGTTTAAGAGATGCATTGGGAATACTGAAACTAGGATATGCTGTATGTACTGTCACAGGTGTCTTGGAAGCATCCTGGCTTCAAGGAGTCTATTCCGCACAAGTAGCAGAGCTTGTAGCACTTACAAGAGCATGCCAACTGTCTACATTGATGAAGGTTACCATTTACACTGATAGTCAGTACGGGTTTGGAATTGTGCACGACTTTGGACAACTATGGTCACAGAGAGGTTTCCTGACCTCTTCAGGGTCCCCAGTGAAAAACGGGGAGAGAATAAGGGAATTGTTACACGCCATTCAAATGCCAGCCGAAATTGCAGTGGTAAAGTGTAGTGCTCATACAAAAGGACAGGACTATGTTTCTCTGGGAAATGCATATGCGGATCAAGTCGCAAGATTTTGTGCCTTGAACTGTATATTGCTCAGGGATGAATGGAATTTGATAAGTGAACCAGAACTAGAACCAGCTGAAGCATTTGCCTTGAAGGTCGTAGATACGATGGATGAACTAAAAGCATTACAGAATAGCGTCAGGGAGGATGAAAGAGTTTCCTGGATTAAGTCACAATGTACAAAGAGACCAGATGAGTTATGGGTTTCAAATGAGGGAAAATTTGTTTTACCAAATAGTCTCTTATCGCCGCTAGCGCGGTTCTATCATGGGCAGGCTCACCTAGGGAGAGATGCCATGATAAGATTGTTCAAAACTGATTGGTTTAACCCCAGATTCCGTCAAGCTGCAGAAGCAGTTTGCCATCGATGTGTCATTTGCCAGCAGATGAACCCAGGAAAGGGAACGGTTGTGAACATGAGCCACATTGGCAGGGCGAGTGGCCCGTTCAGTAGAATGCAGATGGACTTTATTGAGATGCCTGTGCATGGAGGTCTGAAGTATGTGTTGGTGATTGTGTGCATTTTTAGTCACTGGATTGAAGCATACCCCACACGTAGAAATGACAGCCTTACAGTTGCAAAACTATTGTTGAGGGAGTTGATACCACGTTTCGGATTCCCGATCTCTTTAGAATCAGATAGAGGAAGTCACTTCAATAACGAGGTGATAAAGTTACTTTGCGCAGCGCTGAACATTGAGCAAAAACTGCATTGTAGCTATCGCCCAGAGGCCTCAGGACTGGTGGAACAGATGAATGGTACACTGAAATCAAGAATGGCGAAAATATGTGCATCGACAAATTTGAAATGGCCTGACGCATTGCCTTTGGTGGTAATGTCAATGAGAAACACCCCTGACAGACTGGATTGTCCCCGCACGAAATTCTCATGGGCAGGGCCATGAGACTTCCTGCCGTTCCCGCAAACGCGCTTTTGAATATTACAGATGATATGGTGTTAGACTACTGCAAAGGTCTGGCTGACGTGGTTCGCTCTTTCTCTCACCAGGTGGAAGCAACCACCTTGCCACCGATCTAAGGTCCAGGACACACACTGAAAGCAGGTGACTGGGTCGTGATAAAGAAGCACGTGAGGAAGTCGTGTCTGGAACCCCGTTGGAAAGGCCCTTTCCAAGTGATCCTGACGACCACTACCGCTGTGAAGTGTGCGGGAGTTCCCAACTGGATTCACGCCAGTCACACAAAGAAAGTGTTGTGTCCCACAGATGAGGAAGTTGAAGCGCTGAAACTGCCAGTAACTGATAACATAGTGCTGAGCGCTGAGACAGAGCAAAACAGAACTAGAAGCGAACAGGCAGAAACAGGAGAGAGAGAAATATTCTCTGAGGACGAAACAACCGATTCACTTGGGGAAGACCAAGGAGAAACCTCAGACAGCGACGAAGCAGCTGAGGGTGACAAAGAGCCTGAAGCAGCTGAGGGTAGCAAAGAGCTTGAAGCAGCTGAAGGTGACAAAGAGCCTGAAGCAGCTGAAAGTGATAAAGAGCCTGAAGAAAGTAACGGTGACGAAGGGCTCGAAAGAGGTGGAAAAGCAGGAGAGCCTGATCAGAGGAGGGCTTTCCCAGAAGTAGACGGTACAGAAAGAGAAAAGAAAAACCTGATTGACTCCTCAGAAGGAGGGGACAAGGCAAAACAGGACGAAACTGTTCAAAGTTCCTCAGATGAGATCGCAGGTCCATCAAGTGGACACAGTGCAAAGAAAAGACCAAATATATCACCAGTGAAAGTAAAGACTAGAGAAAAGTTGAACGACGGTGAAGGGCCAAAAGTGAAAGAGAAAAGAAAGGAAGTGTCTGTCGTGGTACCAACACCAAGTGAAGAAAAAGACTTTGCCAAAGAGGAAAGTACCAGTGAGGCAGAATCAAAGAGAGAGGCAAAATTGAAAAGGAAAAGGATACCAAACAGGAGATATTCCGGTCCAGAATGGGCATATGCAATTAATGACGATTGGACTGACGAATTTGTATCTCTTAGCCTCGAGAACGAAGAAGAAGAGATACCAATAGAAAAGAAAAGTTTTATGGACACTTTTGATTGAAAGGGTGATAAATGACATTGCTTGCTATAATCTAACGTGATACAACCAGCTGAGACATTGCTAAACCGGATGAGACATTTGCTAACCTGATAAGACTTTGATAACCTGATTGACTCTTAAACCCGATTTGAGACAACGTTGCTAACTGAAAAAAAAAAAAAAAAAAAAACTGAGTTATTGAAAAGACTGAGTTATTGCCGAATTGAGACAAATGCTGCTAACCGATAAGTGACTGGGCTCCTGAAGAAGACTGTGTGAACATTGCGCTCGTTCCGTTTTGTAACTAATTGCTAAATCGTTTCTTTATAGGTGCTTCTAGCTCTCTGATTCTATACAGATCATGGCTACACAAAACAGTAGAGTGAAATATTGTAAATATGCGTGTATAGGTTTGATAACTGCATGTGTACTAATAATAATGGCAATAGTGCTTGCAACGCGTGGTAAGGGTGAGAATGAGAGGATTGATGCTTCTACTCCTGTTCCTGTTACTGTCACTGAACTAACTGCATTGAAAAGACTAGAATTAGATGAAAGACACTTGCATGATAAGAAGGAACTTTCGTATAATGTTTTCTATCGCTTGCTAACAGAATATGTTGGGACTATGGATGCGAAAGATTGTTATGGGTGTACACAGATACCGACATCAGTAAAGGAAGGGGTGACTTATCACCACATGCCTCTTACATATGGGATTACATGTAGTATAGTAACTTCTAGATTTTATGGTCAAACTAACATACAGTATTTTTACTCGAATTATGATGTTACCTTTGCATATGTTCCTATAATAACGCAGCTAAGCCAGATTGCTAAAGATTGGGATGCTAAAATAATGAGGGAATTTTTCGAGCCAATGCAACCTTTTGAAACAGCTCACGCACATAGGGAAAACCTTACATGCTCACTCACTGCAGTAGAAATAAGCTTTTTAGATCGCACAGATGATAGAAGGGCACAAATGAATGCGAAATTAGAAAAAGAGCTAAGTAAGAGGACTTCAGTAGATCATTATGATTTTGCCGCAATAAAAATACAAGGGAGAATAGCTTTAGATGCTTGGCATGTAGGGAAATTTTGTATATATCGTGGTGAATCTTATTATGATAACATTTTTGTGGGAGCGAGTGAATGTAAACATACGTTTATCTTTAAAGCCAAATGGACATTCATGTTGAACGGACTTGACCCTGTCATACCAGGTGTATATTACATTTGTGGGTATAATGCCTATTATCGTCTTCCAAAAGGGTGGTGGGGAAGATGTTATTTGGGTATAGTGTTCCCAAAGGTTTATCAACTGGATGACCTATCGATGATTCCAAAGACGTCTGGATCCCATCGTATCCAGAAAAGAGAGACCGCAGCTGCTGTGGTAGGAGATATATTTGGAGCCATGATTCCTTCATTAGGAGTTGTTAAATTCCATCAAAATAAGAAAGTTGTCTACTATAGTGGATAACATGTTGACAAAGTTTTCAGGTGCTATAATCCTGATGGATGCTGAACTTGCAGCAGAAAGAGCTATGACTCTTCAAAACAGGCTTGCCTTAGACATTCTTTTAGCAAAGGATGGCGGCGTTTGCAAAATGCTTGGTGCGCGTCACTGTTGCACGTATATTCCAGACAACAGTGTGAAGATTAAAACAATGCTTGCTAATCTAACAAAAGAGAGTGTAGACTTGAAGGAACTGAAAGAACCAGGAGTGTGGGAGAAGGTTGGAAAGGGAATTGCTTCAGTGGGAAATTGGCTTGGTGGCATTTGGAATGGAATATTACTCAAAATAATACAGGGAATACTAATAGTACTAATTTGCATCTTTGGGATTTGGGGAATAAAAAGGGGAATATTAATGATAATGGAAAGAATTAAGAGAAGGAAGAAGACAAAATGATGAAAAGAATGGCAGAAGAATACAAAGCAAAAACGAGGGGAACTAAAAGGAAAAGAGAACTGACAGAATTTTAATGGAATAAAATTTGTGGGAATAGTTTTGTGTGATGACAAGTAGTCATCAGAGGAGGGATTGATGACGCAGACATGAAGGTTTTACATTTATTAGCGCATAAACGTAGTATTACAATAATCAAGTGTGACTTTAACCGAACTAATAAAGATTGTACGGGGACAAAATGTGCCCTCAGAGTAGTTCGCCAACATTTATAAGCGTGCTTTATATAACGTGATGTATTAGAATTGTACTAATCTGACATAACCGTAAACGAGTGCCATGATTCGCTTGTTTGAAATGTTTTAGCTTAGCATTACTTTAGTGGAGGCTTTGGCCTAGTTGCCTGGTCTCACGGTTTAGATGCTCGTGTTTTTCCAATGTGCCAATAAACGTGTATTTCTGCTTGAAGCTGTACTTTTCCACTGAGATCGTTCACATGCTTATCTATAAGGTTTCGTGCCAGCCTGGCATCTTCTTCTTTGCTCCAAGGTCAATCTGCAGGTGCGGACAATGGAAGCTCTGAAAGTGAGTTAATTGGTATAAAATGTTGCAACTTACGTACCCGTCTCCAAGGATAATGTATGCCTAGGTAGAAGCTTGAGAACTGTTGTTTTTGATTGGACAATTTGAAGCCAACCTATGAACCCTCCAATGGAAGACCCAATGGACCTGAACTGTTGTCTATTTAAACCAGGTGCACGAGGAGAAAGGAGCCATTAGCAGCCATTACTCGTCCATTGGCCATTGCATCCTTTACGGCCATTGCCAGCCTTTTACCCGCCATTTTGCAGCCATTATGGCCCATCTTGCTACGACGCCATTTTGAAAGAGACTTTGATGCTTTCTCTAATCGAGAGAAAGAGACTAAATAATTCTTGCCCTAGAGACTTTAACTTTGAACTGCCCCTTTGCATGAAGTAGTAGTTTACCTTGCCGCCGTGAGGCAATTGCCCCGTCCACCTTGCCCCTTTGCCCCGTCCCATGCTGATTGAAACCGGTATCCATGCTGATCGAAACCGGTACCTGTGAGACGAAGACTTCCTTGAATGCTGATTGTAATTGGTAAATATGAAAGGAAAATTGTACAATTGCATTGTGTTTCTTTTTAGGTAACCAACTGCTGATTTTGATAAGGGCCCTAGCTAGGAGTTTTCTAAATTAATGTTGCTAAATTGTTTTTGCATGAAATCCCACATGCAGATGCTAATTCAAGGTTAGATGAGGAATCATTGGTGCACGATGCAATTTGAGACCTTGTTATGCTGACTAATGTATTCAATTAGCTCATTACAGATCATAGTTTTAGTGGTTTGCGTTGCTATTATCGAATGCATTGTTATTCAAATTCTGCATAGATTGCATCTTTTCCGCCGTTATGGACAGCTATTAATGTTCATTTACATATATCAATTGGTGTTAAGAGATATCTATATTGTGCTAGCTTTGTTAATATAGGGAAATAAATTCATTAACTTTGAATAAACTGGTGTGGTTATTCATGGCCGAAAGGTCATGGTTCGCCGAAATGTATTCTGGATTAATTGTTAAGTGTTATGTTGATCAGGGTATTGCTTATGTTAGTTATTGATTATTGATTAGATTAGATAGGCTGATCTCGGGTGAAGAGAGTCCCACTTAGCCAAAAGATTCATCGACCCGAAGAGCGTCCAAATACAAGTAATTTATTAGGGAGGAACGCTCTATCAGTGGCAGTACCCACAGATCAGCCGTCACCGAGGTTACAGGTAACAACCATTGTGCTGGTGTCCCGAGATCTCTGTGGAAACCTTTATCAGCCATTTCATGTTACTGGCAACACCCTAATGTTTCTTGGTGTCCATTGCGAAGCAACCCGATGCTGTATAATGCAGACCACCGTAGTGTAGGGGCGGCAGCACCCATAGGAAGCAAAATACCACCAGAAGCATCTACATTCTTGTGTGTGCCGTTCTAGCCCAATACAGAAAAGCAAATATGAGCACATGGAGTAATGTTATATTACATAATGTAGAATGTACACAGTGTTTGTGTATTTTGGGCAGACTGTCCACCCAGTGTGATTCAAGCGTGTGTTGTTTTTTGTTGTTGGTTTATTATTTTACAGTTTGGGCAGCATTTTATTTCACGGATTTAATTTCACGTGATGCCATGTATTTCAGTGGTGACTGACATGACATCACTTCCGGTTATGGCAGTGATTACTCTCCAAGGACAGAGTCCTTAGTTTTGGTGGGCTAGAATTGAGTAAATTATGTCATTTTTGTAGGCGTCTCTCTGGATTATCCTACTGTTCCCATGGTGACTACCAATCTTGATATATTCAGACATCACTGCAAGGTTTGTCTGACAGAGACATTAGTTGCTACCCCAGCGATGTTAAATTACACACTGTAAATTGCCTGTGCAATGTAAGTTACTTAATTTAAAAAGGCCCCTTGAGAGGTGCATTTAGACACTATAGGTTTGAAGCATCTCTAATTTACTGTTTAATGCACTGTGTTTTTTAGAAATCTGACAAAAAGGGCATTACCATTTTATCCTTCTTCCTTCCTATATTCCGCGGCAGAAAAGGTGATGAATACACTACTCTCTGAGGCTGAATTGCCAAGAAACTATTATGCGTCTTTTAAAAATACAGTCCCTTCAGCTCATTTTTCACCTTTTAACGTTTCCTTTTCAAAGCCTTCAATTTACACATGATAAAATGTTTTTTTTTTTTTTTTTTGTAGAATGAAATCTGTTCTTTAGAGATGGGAAAGCTGTCTCACGCTTTGATAAAAGAAACTTGAAGGTCATGGGGTCAAATCCTAGTACGGTAAAGGGAGATAATCTTACTCAACAGGGCTCATTGTGTAGTAAACACAGTGCGTGGGCTGCCTGGACAGTGCTGTGGTGTTCTGATAAGGATGCGATGCGCTTACGGCGCAATCTCCGCCTTCCCACATTTATGTATCTACTTTTTTAGGATTCTGCATCCAGTTAACAGGCAGACTCAGGGTGCCTTAAAGGTTTTTAGTGCTGTAAATAAACGATAAGCAAGAAGGGAAAATGCAAAGTGATTCAGTCTTTTTAAGATGTTCGGGGAGAAAGGGCCGCCCAGAGAAGTTTTCAGTTTCATACCGATAGTTAATATTGTTCCTCGATGCTGTGTAGTTCAGCCCCTTGCCCAACGCATAGTACATTAGTCATAACAGTGCCATCAGTGTTATGCTGCACTATAACCAGAATGCTACGTCGCATTACAGAACGTGACCCGCGCAGTAAGGTATATATTTATTAGTTGTACAGCTCCCAGGAAGGAGCCCACTGTCCCTAAATGGGGAGAAAGCTCTCGCCCTCGTTCAGTGACTGTGGATTCAATAACTTACCTTGTTATCTGAGGAGGTGATGACATCTCAGGCACAAGCTCCGATGCCCATCAGCAGTGTTACTGGGGGAAGGGTGCAGGCGCTGGCCTCTTGCTCAGCTGGGTAAACATAAACAAATAGTATCATGTAAGTAAGTGTTGGAACTCCCTCTACAATTGTCAGGTTTTGTCTCTAAATAAAAATATGTGTTCTATTTTGTATGTAATATTCTCTTTAATTAACAAATCTATGTATTTTTTAAATAAACCTGACAGAATGTTATATTTAGTTTGTGTAATTATTTAGATTAAACTGCAACTGAGTTGCTTTTAGTTGTGGAAGCTTTCATTTCAAGAAGACTTCCATACTGAAACTGTAGGTGCCACTGACCACAATGCACCATCTGCATTGCAGTGGGAAGAAAAACTCACGAGTACTAACATGCCTTATAGCCAATAGCATGATATTCAGAGAGAAATGCTAATCGAACCTAATCAAAGGGTGAAACAGTTTATCCAACCAATGGCTGACGGAGCTGACCCAGAGACATTTTAAGGAATGGGCAAAGTGGCCTCTGGCCCAGGCCCCAGCTCCAGCCTTTCAGAGTCTATTACAGATATTTTACAGAGAAATGCTGTGTTTGTTACATGCAACATCCATAAAAAAATCTTTTAGAGAAAAACAGAACCTTACATAGGAGAAATGGGAGGGTGTCACAGAGATTATTTGCAGTAATGTTAGAAGTTAGTTGTTAGATGTAACAACTTTAGAATTTGGGAGCGTGTGTCTGTGCACTGTCAGTGACCTGAGCAATGGCAGCATGAAAGAGCTGAAATTGGATCATAAATTCAAAGCTGTTCCAGGGGGCCCCAAAATACGTCCGGTCCTGTGTCCCCAAAACCTTTAAGTTGTCCCTGGGCTGACCTAAAGCAACCAATGGTTGAAGGGGCTGGGCCTTTCTGTTCATGGTAATTGACAAAAGGCTCTAACATACAAAGAGTGGCTATGAATATGGTTCGCACTTCTTATGTGTATAAAAAAGTCTGAAATTTCACAATAGATTAATGCATAGGTAGTCCTTCCGAGGGTGCCAAGCTGGTATCACACCCAGCCACTAGCGGTGTGGTCTTGTCAACCAGAGACAGTCAATACGTAATATTACAATGTTCAAAATACCATAGCACACCACAATAATTCCTGTAGTCCATTCAGAAATGAAGAGTCAAAAGTAGTGTACGTGCTGAAATTTAATTCTTCCAAGATTCAGGAAACTGTACAACGAACAGCTAATCCGATGGAAAAACAGCTGACACGTGTTTCGTCACATAGACTTTCTCAAGGCTAGATATTTTGCCTCCCTATAAAAAACCCATGACGACACAGAATCCAGAACACACTATACTCCCATTGTGCACAATATGAGGTCTGTCAGTACCCAACTGCGATATGTGTCACAGAGAAAGTTATATATGCGAGACCATGATAAGTCGAGTATATAAGTATTTCTCCCTCGATGGTAGATGGATGCAAAATAAAGCCCCATCAAGATGGATTCTGACATCCATCATATTTGGACTGTAACAAGGTCAGACTGGCCTGTAGGGCAATCAGGCAGTGTCCGTGGACCGTTTTTAAGCAGTGTTTGGGCCCGTTTTAGGACCAGGTGGGCTGTTTTTTAGGGGCGAGTGCAAGCGCTCCGTCCTGTGTTCTTTCTCTTTGGGCTCCAAACCACGCCCATGTCACGTCAGTCTCTTTCTTTGGTTTGTGGGCTTGTCTTTTAAAATCTGCTTGCTTTCATTAGTGAAAGGTATGCGTATGTCATGCCTTTTCCGGTGTTTAGCCCTCCTCGAGCGCAGCGACCAAGTACTGAAAACATATGAGGTTCCATGTTTTCCTTCCGGTTTCTGGACAATTTTTTTGCAGTGTGATCTCGCTGGGCAGAAGTTGAGCGCTTTGCATGACATCGACCCTGTTACATAGCTAATTGAACTGGTTACATGGATACTTGCACTTTTGCCGATAGGTTTCACTACGAGCAAACTTTTATTTCCCTTTGTGTGTCTGCTTTGCGTTGTTGGCGGCGGTCATCTTGCTTATGTGAAACTTTTACACTTCAGTTTATATGGCAAAAAAAAGTCCAGTTAGTTATGTAAAACTGTTTAACTTTTCAATTCAATTTATGTGGCAAGAAAAGTCCAGTTAGGAGTTTACAATGCTAATTGATCTAGTTCGAGCAAACGCGAGACCCATTGCATATGCTTGTTTTTTTACTGTTGATGTACCTGATATTACAACAAGCATTTCCTGCAGCAAACACAAACGTATGCAGTCTCCCGCACCTTGCAAAATACCAGTACCGCGTGTGTTTACAAATTCAAAACTGGGCTGATTTGTTATCTGGATTGCTAATCACGGCCCCATTTTATTTTGGTGCCCGGGCCTATTTTTTAATATAGTTTTTTTACCTCAGTCAGACCCTATACTGCAAAAATATCAGATTCTTTCACAGAGCTGCTTTTTTCTCTCAGCTGGAACTGCTCCGTTTAACAAAGTGTGGCGAAGGCTCCCCTGGACCCGGGGCACTTCTATTCCAAGTAAGATATCATCTCTCCACTGCAAGAACTCTCTAGTTATTCCCCGATATTAAAGTTGAACTCAAACGGGTTGTAATTAATAATTTACACAATCCTAGATGTCATCTGCCTTCAGCACAAGTTAAGAGCTGAGGCAGTCTATTAATTATGTGCCTATTTTAAGTGCATAGTGTATCGGCCTTTCCAGTAGGAATCGATTTCTTCCTTTGATGGAAATGCATCTTTCTCGCAGGAGAGCCCTGCACCAGCTGGAACTTTAAGATCATGCACTTTGTCTGTGTCCTCGGTAAGCTCTGTCCTTGGCTGATGTTTCCGTTTGTGTGGTAGCTGGTGCTTACCTGCTTTTAAAGAAGCATACCTCCGTTTTGATCTTCATAGCGTCTGGTAAAATATCTTTTCACCCTTCATTGTGTTCCCACGGTGAACCCCCCCCCTTTCCTCTTCAGTTTTAAATGTGTAAGCCTGATTAAAATATCCCATAGATGATGCATTTGGATTTCTATTTCTATCTTAAATGAGTTGTTATATTGTTTAATAATGATGGCTAGTCAGTTGACCATGTAATTCGTACCACACGTACATTTACTGCTCCCTGCCAGTGTGCCACCTCTAGAAGGTGACATCCTCCACTGTGAGACTGCAGTTACGTTCTTTCTGGAGTCCTGTGAGAAACAGGACAATTAAGCATGCAGACACTGCAGGAACAAGAATGGTAAAACATGCAGGCGTTCCGGAGGGTGCATATTCAGTGCAAAGGTTAATAAAGCAAAGGAGACAACAGCATAAATGTAGGAGGTTAGGATCTCGTTTGATTGTCTGAAGTCGGATTTGCTTTAAATTTATTTTGCAACCAACAAATTGAAAAGGTGGTAAAAACAATGAGTTGTCTCCACTCAGCTGTCTTTCAATGTAGTGGAATATATTGCCTCTTAAGGATTATTAAGCTACACCACACTAAACTGTCTTATATGATATACTTGTAGTGTCCTGCTAAACCTTCCACTGGCATCGTATTTCGCCACCCTCGGAGAGTAACTGGAAATTAACAAAATTAAATTAAATATACATGTATTCAGTAGTGATATGGGTGAAGACCAGGACCAACACATTTGGTAAAACCTATAGCTTGACCTCAAAGACATATTAAAGTCCCATCAACCCTCGTGTTTGCCTTAGTTAAAATGAAATTAAATGAAATGTAGATTTCTATAGAGGCTTTTCACCCGTGAGGGTCTCAGGTCGCTGTCCATGGGCAGGTGTAGATTAAGTGATTTCCCCAGAAACACTGGACGTTGTGCCGAGGCTCGAACCCAGACCTCCAGCTACTGAGGCGGTTGCTCTGACTGCTGCGCTACATCCTCTCCTAGTTTTACAATGTGCAAGTGTACTTTACACATCAAAGCAAGGTAATGATGTGAAACACTTAGAGGCCCTAACCAAAGCATGATAGTTTGAAACACTTAGAGTCCATAACCAAAGTATGTCCTCGGGTCGCAAAGCAGCATAGAGGGCTTTGACCCAGGCCACAAAAAAAAAACTTAGCTGTCTCTGGGAACTTTAGTTGTTGAATCTTGTTGAAATCCTCACCTGTATTTGAAAACGATCAGAATGTCTTTATAACTAAATGTGCAAATACTATATGTCAGATTTACACACAAAATAGGATACATACTAAGCATGTAGAGATTATGAAGATATCTTGACTTATTTTTTCAGTTCTTGTGCCTCCATCCACATGTAGGTCATTCCAATTCTGCATTAAAGTGTAAGTAGCAACTTGATGCCATCTTTATCACTATTTCACAATAATTCACGTGTACCTTTTTGTTTTGCATATGTACCCTTCTGTTTAAGAAGAGAAAGATTTTTTTTTTTTTTAAAAGGCAACAATTTAAGAGAATCTGTTGTATTGTATTGTATTGTATTGTCTGGTAAAGATTCACAAGGCCATGTCATTTTATCTACTAGTTACACTACTTAAGTATGGTGTGCCTGCACTCCTTTTTTAGGATTCACCTGCACAGTGCTAATGAAATCTATTGTTAATGTATATATTAAAAGGGGCTTTTATCCCGCACCCTTGCGTTTCATTGGTTCCTGTGCTCGCCACTTACTTTTCCTCCGTTTCTATCGGCTGTAGCATATTTCCTGCGTTTGCCAATGCTTGTTTTGGGGTGTGCTTCTCTTACCAGTATCCCTTAGCTCAATTACTCATTCTCATCCACTTTTATGCCTGGAACTTCTTTTATTAGGTTAAGGCTGGGATCTGACTCCTTTTGACTAATGTTTGCTTCTTCGCTGATGCATTTGAAGAATTCTTTTCATGGCAGCATGCACAGCTACATTTCTTTATTTGTACTACACTTTTATTATTTAATTGGGTCTATATTTGACTTTCCCTGCCTGCAAACATTGGTTTGTGTACTTTTGCTGATGCATTTGTAGGATTCTTTTTGTGGCAGCACGCACGGTGTCTTTGTTTGTCCTACACTTTAATGTTATTCGCACATTTACTTAACTTTTTTTGGCTGCACGCATTTACAGTGTGGTTTTGTTTGCCCAACAACCTTTAAGTGATCTGAACAAACTCCTTAGTTCTGTAACTCCAGAAGGGGCTTACATATCCAATCAGATAAGTGGAAACCTATTCAACCAATAGCGTTAAGTTATGGGGACTTGCATTGGTTGGGAAACTCTTGTAGCTCGATTTGCTGAGGGAATAACAGCTAGCTCACTGGCTGCTCAATTTTGGAGAATGTAAGTGCCAAAGATTAGCTACTACTCTCCCTTACTTACGTCTATGGGCGGTGTTAAGTGATGTTAGCACAAAGATGTTGGCTGACTGGTCTTCCCCGCTTTAGTTAGCCGTACATGGTGAAGCCAGCTGATTGATGTTGGTTGTGTCAACCGAATCAAAGCTGGTGAGTAGGCACTGCAGCAAGACTGGTAACAATTGGTTGCTAGTGAACAACATTCCTCGTGGCATCCCCATCATTAACGTGACTAACCTGCCAGCACTGCGAGAGGCGGATTAATTGATTTATTGATGAGGCTTAAATCATTTGAGCATCTACTTCGAGGTGAGATAATCCTCAGAGTTGTCTTGGGAAGCTTTTTACCAACTTGTGTCCTATTCCATGGAAAAGTCTCAACAATTAACATTATGATGTGCAGTTTAATGCTTTCACTCTTCGAAGAAAGAGTTGTGCCACTCATAGTAATGATGCACATGTAGAATTGTGTGTGTGTGTGTGTGTGTTCCTGCACCAGTAAGATCAAATCAACACGTGTGTCTCTGTATTACTGTACCGAGTCTGCCCCAACTTCAGCGGTGCTGCGACTCTGCTGCAAACTTCTTTGCATTTTATTGTTTTCCCATCGTTGCTTCCTCTGTCGTTATTGTGCCATCGTTGCTTGCCCTGTTGGTGTTTGTCCCTCTCTCTAGTGCTTTGCTTGCCCCCCACCTTCCTCACACCCCCCGCTCCCGCATTCTTGCTTGGCCCCGTTTTCCGATGTTTGATTGTACGACAGCCTGTTAGTGAACCTTGCAGGCACCCTTCTTCCATATTGGGCTCTTAAGATAAGGCTGACTAACACTATCTTGTTACAGTGCCTCCGGGTGCACAATTTTTCCAAGTTTGTATATTATTGTTAAGAAGAACCCATCCAGTGCAGTAAGGACATTTTGTGCATGGACACAGCAAGCTGTTCTGGTGCTGTAATGTATGCATTATCTAGCTAATGTAGTCACAGGGGCTTCCATTTCAGCCGTAGGTTTCTGTCACCAAGCCGGGTTTTCTACATGCTTGTCCGTAAAAATAAGCTTTGTGTGGAAGATTGTGTGTAGGCAGCTGGGATTTCAAACTATTGCTCAGGCTGTTGTATTTATGGGGGATACATGCTACGCTTCAGATGTGTCACAGTATTTGTTTAATTACTACCAGTGCATGCCTCTGGGCTCCCTTTTGTTTCTGGCTGCAGTTGATAAAACTTGTGATGTTAGCGTTATTGTATTGTCTTTGCATTTACATAGCACTTTAGAATCCCTTGTGGTGTCCAAAGTGTGTTTAAGGTGGACAACTAAGTAACTACTATATTTGTCATTCACGGCTCCTTTAATTTACAGGGAGTGCAGAATTATTAGGCAAATGAGTATTTTGACCACATCATCCTCTTTATGCATGTTGTCTTACTCCAAGCTGTATAGGCTCGAAAGCCTACTACCAATTAAGCATATTAGGTGATGTGCATCTCTGTAATGAGAAGGGGTGTGGTCTAATGACATCAACACCCTATATCAGGTGTGCATAATTATTAGGCAACTTCCTTTCCTTTGGCAAAATGGGTCAAAAGAAGGACTTGACAGGCTCAGAAAAGTCAAAAATAGTGAGATATCTTGCAGAGGGATGCAGCACTCTTAAAATTGCAAAGCTTCTGAAGCGTGATCATCGAACAATCAAGCGTTTCATTCAAAATAGTCAACAGGGTCGCAAGAAGCGTGTGGAAAAACCAAGGCGCAAAATAACTGCCCATGAACTGAGAAAAGTCAAGCGTGCAGCTGCCACGATGCCACTTGCCACCAGTTTGGCCATATTTCAGAGCTGCAACATCACTGGAGTGCCCAAAAGCACAAGGTGTGCAATACTCAGAGACATGGCCAAGGTAAGAAAGGCTGAAAGACGACCACCACTGAACAAGACACACAAGCTGAAACGTCAAGACTGGGCCAAGAAATATCTCAAGACTGATTTTTCTAAGGTTTTATGGACTGATGAAATGAGAGTGAGTCTTGATGGGCCAGATGGATGGGCCCGTGGCTGGATTGGTAAAGGGCAGAGAGCTCCAGTCCGACTCAGACGCCAGCAAGGTGGAGGTGGAGTACTGGTTTGGGCTGGTATCATCAAAGATGAGCTTGTGGGGCCTTTTCGGGTTGAGGATGGAGTCAAGCTCAATTCCCAGTCCTACTGCCAGTTCCTGGAAGACACCTTCTTCAAGCAGTGGTACAGGAAGAAGTCTGCATCCTTCAAGAAAAACATGATTTTCATGCAGGACAATGCTCCATCACACGCGTCCAAGTACTCCACAGCGTGGCTGGCAAGAAAGGGTATAAAAGAAGGAAATCTAATGACATGGCCTCCTTGTTCACCTGATCTGAACCCCATTGAGAACCTGTGGTCCATCATCAAATGTGAGATTTACAAGGAGGGAAAACAGTACACCTCTCTGAACAGTGTCTGGGAGGCTGTGGTTGCTGCTGCACGCAATGTTGATGGTGAACAGATCAAAACACTGACAGAATCCATGGATGGCAGGCTTTTGAGTGTCCCTGCAAAGAAAGGTGGCTATATTGGTCACTGATTTGTTTTTGTTTTGTTTTTGAATGTCAGAAATGTATATTTGTGAATGTTGAGATGTTATATTGGTTTCACTGGTAATGATAAATAATTGAAATGGGTATATATTTTTTTTTGTTAAGTTGCCTAATAATTATGCACAGTGATAGTCACCCGCACACACAGATATCCCCCTAACATAGCTAAAACTAAAAACAAACTAAAAACTACTTCCAAAAATATTCAGTTTTGATATTAATGAGTTTTTTGGGTTCATTGAGAACATGGTTGTTGTTCAATAATAAAATTAATCCTCAAAAATACAACTTGCCTAATAATTCTGCACTCCCTGTATATTGCTCAACTGCTCACCAAGCTAAAACTTTCACAACAACATTATTAGTCACATAGACGAAACCTAATGCATGTTTTATGTTTGTAGCATTCGATATAAGATATTGAACCTGGACCTCAAATGTAATCAGTTTCTGATTCCGTGCCTTACTCCTTACTGTCAACTCAGACATCCCTTTTCTTGCTCCCCAAAGAACATTCATATCAAAAATACCCCATCTAAAGGGTGGAGTAATGAAGAATGTGTATAAGTTCAGCAGTGGGAGCCTAGAAGTTTGTTTCAGGACTTAGGGCCACTTTACGAACACTTTTTCCCATAGACACAGAATGGGTAAAAACCTTTGCTACATCTGGACCTTAATCCGGAGCCTCAATTTGCCCTCTTCAGTTCTTCGCTTGGAAACCATTCTTCTCTATGTAATTCATTACTTTCATCTGCAAAGGGTATGTCATTTAGAAGAATCCTACAACTGCTAAGCAGACTTCAGTCTAGCTGCTTCTTACAAAGTAAGCTCATGCCTCTACCTTTCAACTGCAGGCTCATCATGGACAACCTTTGCACTCCAGGCAAATGGACTAATGTTCAGTAAGAACGCAGCACCAAACGCAGATACATTAAAGCCTGCAAAAAAGGGGTATTATGTTTTCAGCAACCTGGAATAGGCCATCAGACTGTAATAAGAAAAACTTGAAAGAGAGAAGAAGGTGGCATTCCATGTGCGGTTTCCCAATGGTATAGATTTGCAGCCTTTGGAAACACTGAACTGAACATATTAATTAAAAGGATCTTAGGTGAAAATATGCAGAAGAACGACAAGTGACAGTGTGTTCCATAGGTGGCACATATGTATTTTCCAGTTAAAACGTATGCGTTATTGGGAGCCATGCATGAATTACTTCATAAATTGTAGTGTAGACAACAACATATTTTAGGCAATGGTTTAAGTCTCCTTTCCCTATTAAATCTCATTAAACACACCTCACGATCACACTAGGTTTCTCCTATCCAAGTAAACTTTCTTTAGATGGTGAACAGGAAATAATCGCATAGAGGCAGTTCACGTGACGGCACACATTCACCCTGCAGTTAATAGATGCCTGTCATTTCCGTCGTTTCCATATTATTAATATCCGAGTCTCTATGGAGTCCATTGTCATAGATATTGCTGAAGCACATAGTCATTTGTAGTGGTAGTAGTAATACGTTCGTTTTAGACAAACCAATTGCAGTGTTATAAAACACTGATAGAACAGACTAAATTTGCCTTCTTGAGTAGTCACGTTGAGGAAGCTGCCATCTCTTCTAATGGACTCTTCAACTGTAAATCCGTGTCCTTACCACCGTCCTTGCTTACCTGTCCTTCAAACACAAAAGCTTTGCTAAGACTTGGCTGCTTTTTCTGGTCATTAATATTATACATATTTATGAGCACGTGCTAAGTGTGCTCATCTTAGATGGATTTGACTTGGTAGGTATAGCAACCAACATAAACGCTTTGGTTAGAGGGTCAAGTTAGCCTGATCCATTTAGCTTTCCCAAGCTAAGTCTCAGATCTCGGTCTATTTAGCTAGTCTGAAATCTGTTTCCATTGATGATCCTTGCTCCATCATGCCCCCTTGAATATATTCGGGTCCCATCCCTGAAGAATGTAGTGAAAACGTCTTTTTAGAATTATATTGTACCACTTACAACGAAAGTGTTCTTCCAGCCCTTGCTGCTAAATTCTATGTTGGACCCTGGAGATCCTGCTTATTCCGGGTTTCTCAGTTCCCACTGATAGTTAAGATTACAGTTGCAACTGCTATCATTCTCCTGCTTTGTGCAGATGCCAGTGGTGCCTTTGCCCCGCTCTTTTTGGACCGATTGTTGGATTTTGGCACTGTTATCATTGAATCTTGAAAGTGCATATTTTGTATGAAACCGTTTTTAATAAAAAAAAAAAAAGTAGATAATAAACATGTGTACAATCTCCTTTCTTCTTTAACATTCGGCAGGTAGACCATTATGGGGTAATAGCCCTGCTTTGATATGTTTCTTCGAAGTAGAGGACAACAGTACATAATAATAAGACTCAATGACAGAAACCAGCAAGCACAGAGAAGAGTAACCTGTAAAAGGAAAACAAGACAAGCGCCATACAGTTAGTTACCGCGGACTTACCTAGACAATGGAAAAGTGGGGCTGGTAAGGAATGCGCCATAGTGGGAAAACAGAACCAGGCAAGCTGTAGGGTAGGTCCTGGGATCAGAGGAAAGAAAAGAGCAAGAGTGACCGAGATTCAAGGGAGTGTTAGAGCAATGTCAGGACCAGCATGTGAAAACCAGGACAGTATATCCCATAGCTGAGTAATATGTTGAAGAGTAACTAATGGAATAGCGCTTTCAACAAGTCATTCAGGCAGGGAGCAGTGGTATTGTTCATACCGTCTTGGAAAAGTACACCAAACCCTTTTAAGGATCCGGAGTTGATTATTTAACCTGTAGATCAGTTCTCAAGGGTCACTATCACCATCTATTCTTTCAGCCGCGCATCAAAGGGATGCGTTGAGTCAGTTAGAACTCAGCCACCAGTAGGCCAGAGGCAACCCATCCCTAGAGAGGAGCTATACCTGGAAATTCAAACACGTTCTGAAATATAGCACGTTTTGCAGATACAGTGAAATCATACCATCAGATTGTTCTGTGTAGGAACAAATGCAGTCCCTGTAATTGATAACTCACCTTGCATCAGCTCAGGCCTCTGGCTTGCTACTGACTGGGTTACATTCCTCTTGCAGTGCTATATGTGATTACTTATGGTATCCCAGTGGGTTGTATTCTTTCCCTAATCCTGTCTAAAATCTGTGTTCAGTTCTTAGACCTGCTTATCTGCATGTATGGCATCCAGCCTGTACTGCTTCTTTACCCGCAGAACTCAGATCTTGGACCTTTTAAAGCAGTACGATTTATGGTGTGTCTAATGGCCATTTATGAATGGCTGCAAGGAATGTCTTACTTATTTAATATCATCAAGATTGAGGTCCAAGTAAGCGGAAATACAGATCTGTGGAACACTCCAGTCTGGCTGTCCTGTTTGGAAGAACACACCCATACAGACAAAACACCACAGCGGAGTACCAGCTGTGGTGTCCCACCACTTGTTTTTTTTTTTTACTTCTGAAGGCCTTTCTTTATATTTCCCTATTAGGTTGAGACTCACCTAAGATAGGAGACCCCCAAACTTTATATTTGGTGCACCTTTAAGGACACCCTTGTTCATGTAGGTGACAGTGAGACTATAAACTGGCTTCCCCACCATATAGCTCTTGCTGATGTACTCTCACACCCTCTACATCTACTCTCTA
The DNA here is from genome assembly GCF_031143425.1 of Pleurodeles waltl. Taxonomy (NCBI): domain Eukaryota; kingdom Metazoa; phylum Chordata; class Amphibia; order Caudata; family Salamandridae; genus Pleurodeles; species Pleurodeles waltl. Next base: position 801,057,103 of record NC_090437.1, on the reverse strand, counting down.
TCTGGTGGTAGCTTATTCATAGTTTTTGGGTTCAGTAGGTGCACCCAGAGAACATGCCTACTGGCATAACATAAATAAAGCCCAGTAAACACTTGGAACAGAAACCGTTTGCTGTCTGTTATATATTTTTAAAAGTGAAAGGCACAATTAATGACAATTTGTATGGTTCAATGTGATCAGAATGTTGAAGCAAGCATCAGAATGAGCACGTGAAAAAGTGACCACATTTGGTATCCTAGGGCCAGATGTAGCAATATTCCGAATTGCGACCCGCAAATTGCGAGTCAGAGCAATACTCATGATGTGGGTCGCAATTTGTGACCCCCTTGTGAGTGGCGGGATTCACAGGGATGGTGGCCTGCTGCGGACAGCAGACCACCATGTCTGTGACTGCTTTTTAATCAAGCATTTTTTTTTGTAATGCAGCCCGTTTTCCTTAAAGGAAAACGAGATGTATTACAAAAACGAAAAATGAAACGTTTTTGTTTCATTTTTTTCAGAGCAGGCAGTGGTCCATAGGACCACTGCCTGCTCTGAATTTTTTTTTTGCAGTGCCATTCACAACGGGGAAGGGGTCCCATGGGGACCCCTTCCCTTTTGCGAATGGGTTAGCACCCATTTCAAAAGGGTGCAAACTGCGATTGGTTTGCGGTCACAAAGCAATCCTGCATTGCACTGCGACTCGCAATTAGGAAGGGGACACCCCTTCCTAACTGCGACTTGCAAACCCGTTTAGCGATTCGGTAACCAGGTTACAGAATCGCAAAACGGGTTTTGTGCATTGCAAAGTGCATTTTGCATGTCGCAAACAGCGAAATTCGCTGTTTGCGACGTGCAAACTGCTTCCTACATCTGGCCCCTAGTCACTTAGGTTACACTTAGATGACCTCGATGAAGATGCTGCACAGAGAAAACTACAATGATTTCAGTCATCACAAAGTTCTTCTTACTTCTCCTTCAGGAGCTGTCCAAGTGGAAATACATTTTTATTTCCCAACATAGCATGCCTCCTGTGGTTATGTTTTACATTACAGTATGTAGCACTTTATCCTCCAATGCATGCTTGAAGCAGGCCCTTACTGACTGGGATTACATTCCTAGAATACACTCATGTATTGTTTCATTGTAACCACATTTACGCAGCGTGTACTACCCTTGACAAGACACTGAAGTGCTTTACACCGAGCAGCACACTACTCTTGAACCCAAGGTTAATGATTAGTACAGTGATTATTGATTAATATTGATTATTGGGATTACTCGTGTGGTCTCCATTAAACCTGTATTTATCAAGGGTCTTTTTGGTAGATTAAAGTAAAGGAGTTAGGTGAGATCATGCAAATGGTTGATGCGATAAATAGTTAGGCTCCAGGAGAGTGGGTATAGTTGCAGTAGTATCATTTTCAAAGAAAGAAGACATTTTGATTTATGAAATGAGATGTGGGAAATTTGGTGAAATACAATGCTAGAGATTAAGGCCCAGACTTTGACTATGCAATTCATAGAGACAGGAGGCATGCAGAGGATGCAAGGTAAGGATATCACCATTTGAAAGAAAGGAGAAGCAGCAATCTGATGTTTTAAGTCGAGGTCAATGTTTCATGCAGGGTTTTACAAATATAGTAGAAGGAGAATTTTTTGAGATAGCAATGAATCTGAGGATACAAAATTGTAGAAAGAAACATTATATGCATGTGAGATAGTGCTATACTAAGTACTTTTGAGAGAAACTAGAATCGGGCAACCGGTCTGTTATCCTGTAGGCTACCATCAGGCCAAAGCTTAAGCAAAGCTAGCTGATCAGCTCAGGAGTTTAGAAGCGTAAAGTAATGACTATACATGCATATGTAGGTAATTAATGCCAGCCTTAGACTGTACCTCAAACTAAGAAACAATCTTGTGATCATAGCAACATTCAGGCTAAACAATGCAGACATAAAAAAGATAGTGTAATGGCTGGATCCAGTGTTTCCTAATGTTTGTCTTTAAAGGTTGGCGCTTAGTGTTAATTAGGCAAGGACAAAGTATACTTTTCTGATTGTTATAGGTTCATAGAAGCTGTTGATCTTAGGTGGAAACTGGCCCTGATCTCAGATTCTCCAGCCCAGGGTTTATTCTGGGCCACACCGTTTTACCTCCCTATGCTTCAATGCCCTCATCAACCAAAGTTTCAATTTAGAGGAAGATAGTCTGCATGGGGTGACTCATCCACAGTTCAGAGGTAACAACCAAAAAGGTATATTTTAGTATGTTTTCTCATTAGATGATATTTTTTCACCTACAACAAGGTAAGCTTTAAGCATTAAGTAGGCCCCTTCCCTTGCACCTTGTAGTTTTTAAGTAAGGGGTAAAACAAGGGTTGATGTGTATCTTTGCTGACGCAGAATTATTTTGTTGTTATCCCCTGCACAGAGTGGTGATGCCATTACAATGGCGTCCTGCACCTGACTTTGTTGTGAAAGAAAGAATGACAACACAAAATTGTATATGCAAGACAGCTTCCAGGAGAATGCAATCTGAAAGAAGACCAGTTGATCAAAAGATATGAATCAGATGCATTTTTACCAATTAGTCTCCAGTACACCTAATCAACTGCAATTATTTAATCAGGAGCAGTGGGTGTAGTATGTGGCCCAAATGTTGGAAACACTGCATGGTTGTTTTTTCAAATCACTCCATCTCCAAGTCCCACAATGAGACATTTCTGCCATTGCTTGGTGGGGGCTGCAAATAGGAAATGTTGCGTGTGTTCAAAGTAGGGTGCCTTCAAGCCAAGGCTTTTCATCTACATGTCTACTTAACAATCCATATTTTGTATTAGAAGAAACGTAAATGTAGGACTGCTGCCACAAATAATCAGGTCAATGCAATGGCATAAATCAAAAGATGATAATGGGGAGATAGTAGGGAGAGAGAACGGAACCTGCACTGGGATAAGTTAAATATGAACATGCTTGCCTGAAATGAGTCTCATTCCTGAAAAGGAAAAATCTGGCGTTTGCATCATTTGTGCACTTTAAACCCCCACAATTACAATACGTTCCTTCCAATCAACTATTTAAAGAGTCAACCCTAGTTAAGTCCAAGTGAGACCTTGCAAATCTCCGCCTTTCAAGGCCTGGCAGACAAATTTTAGTTGAACACAGTGCATCGCTTCGTTTACCTTTTCAACAGTCCCCTTTGGGGCATCTTCTCTTTTTATTTTCAGTGCCATAGCCCTGTTCTTTAACCTGGTGTAACACCGCTCCAATATCCCAGGGTAACTTTGAGCAGTCTTCAAGCCCTTGCAGGCCTCTCCCGGGATCACCAGCCAGGGCCTCATATACTTACTATTGGGGGTAGGAGGCATGTTTCTTACTGCCATGAACTCAATAAATGAGCTGTCTAGTAGCCACTGAAAAGACTTGCATGGCCTATGCTGTGGTTCTGAAGTGAGTGCTTCTAATCTCCTCTGGCCTAGAACAAGTCCCCAAAAGATATGATGTTCTATGCACCTGCCCTCATGTTAATCCTGTCTTGGCCGCCCGAAAAGATAGCCCGCGCAGCATATAATGCGATTAAAGGTAAAATACACTGTGAAGAATTTTCTAGCTATTGTAACACATTTACTTATTTATCGAAAAACTAACCTAATAATTAGAAAGGAAATTGTTCCTTATGTGAAAAAACGGTACATATTCAGCTAACCATATTGAAAGTGTTATTCACGGTTAGATCTGTCAGCTCTTGGCATGGTTTCCCCAGTATTTTTACTGCTGACCTCCTGGTTTTGATCCTGTGCTGAAGTTCGTTTTTGCTGGCTTTAGCGCTCTGGGCACTTTACCACTGCAGACCCATGCTAAAGTGCAAATGCTCTGTCTAAATTGTACTGGTGATTGGTTTATCCATGATTTGCATATTTGATTTACTAGTAAGTCCCTAGTATAGTGCACCATGTATGCCCAGGGCATGTAAATCAAATACTACTAGTGAGCCTACAGCACTGATTGTGCCACCCACATGAGTAGCCCTGTAAACATGACTCCGGCCTGCCATTGCAGTGCCTGTATGTGCAGTTGTTAACTGCCATGTCGACCTGGCAAGTGCACCCCCTTGACAGGCCCAAATCTTCCCTTTTACTAAATGAAAGTCACCCCTAAGGTAGGCCCAAGGCAACCCCATGTGCAGGTTGCAGTGCATTCACAAAGTAGGACATGTACTGGATTGTTTTGCATGCCCTGATAATGAAATCCTGCTAAATTCGTTTTTCTTATTGCAAAGCATATCTTTCCAATAGAGTAACATAGGGATTGCCTTCAGATATCTTTTAAGTGTAATTTCCTGTTGGGAGCAGATGGAGATGTGGAGCTTGGGGTCTCTGAACTCAATTTTAAAATACAACGTTTGGTGAAGTTAGTTTTTGAATTATAAGTTTGAAAATGGAACTTTTAGAAAGTGGGCATTTTCTTGCTTAACCCCTCTGTGCCTCTGTCTGTCTGCTAAATACATGTCTGGGTCAGGATGACAGTTGGGCTGTTTGTGCATTCACTCTAGACAGTCACACAAAAAGGAGCTGAGGTGTGCCCTTCATATCCCGATGACCCATTACCAGGCTGATGGTTCTTCCTAGCTAGAGTGGTGGCAGGAGCTGACACTGGCAACTGAATAGGGATGTGCCTGTCCTAACGCATAGCAGACTCCAACCCAGTGGAGTGTGTCCGTTGCCGGGGCAGGGAATGGCATGGTCCTGTGCACTAGAAAGACTTCTCTTTAAAGTTTACTGACTTCAGAGACAGAAAGGGTATACGTACTGGACCTCTGACACAGAACGCTTCCGAACTGAGGACATTCTGCCCGGAAGAAGAGCCGGATTCTGTAGGAGGGGCTGCCACTCTGCCTGTTTTGTGTGCTGGCCTGCTGCTTGCTGCTTCTGCCCTGGGAGTAAAAGGTCTGGACTTGGCTTTCTGCATTCTGCTTTCCAAGGTGCTTCAAGGGCTAGAACTGAGCTTGCCTCCTGTTAAGAAGTCTCAGAGTCGACAAAGACTTCACCTGCCAGCGCCTGGGCTCTCTTGCTGAGAGTTCTAACTTGCCAAGTGGTGCCAAAGCCAGTTCCTGGGCCCTTGAAAGTGAGCTCTGGTTCAGCTAAGAAGAAACTATGGACATCAACCCCAGAGCAACTTCGGAACTGGTGCTGCTCTCTGACTCTGCGGTGCCACCTGCACCAGAGCCTTGGTCCCCGCTGAGTGCAACAACTGCGACCTGCTACACAGGCCCAATGCCGCCACTGCGCCTCTGAAGTACCACCACAGAGTGAGTCCTGAGTGCTGTGTCACCAACGTCCATGACACCCGATTCCAACTCTGCCACAGCACCTGTGGCCCGGGGTGTGATCACGACATCTCGAAGTCGATACCTCCCATCATGATCTGCTGGATTCATGTACCTCGCCTTGTTGTAAGGAACTAACGCCTCACAAGCGACTCTGCTTCACCGTATGGAACCAACTCCTCACCTTCCCTGCCTAGCAGTAAGGAATCAATGCCTCACCTCCCCGGTAGCAGTAAGGAACTGACACTGCACCGGCTACAGCACTGCCTCACCTCCCCGACGTCTTTGTTTCCGCATCGTTTTCCAAGGTACTATACCCGTCTTTCTAGGCGCTATTTTGTCTTGTTTTTGTCAGATAAATATTGCCTAATGTTCTAAACTGTTGTGGAGTACCTTTTTTGTGTTCTTACTGTCACCTTGTGTGTGTGTTTACAAATACTTTACACATTAACTACCAAGGGGGGTGAGCAGCATATTAGCTGTGTGGCTCCCTTACACTGACTAGAGTCAGGGTGCAAACCACTGCCAATTAAAAGGAAATTGTTTCTTAAGTGAGAAAATGGTACACATTCAGCTCACCATATTGAAAATGTTATTCACCAACAATTGATGATTTTGTCTTGCATGTAAGGACGAACACCGTCCTTTCCACCTCCAGAATATGTTTGTGTAAATCATATAGTGTTAGTCTCTGCAGAAGACAACTCACATAGATCTGCACTTTTCTTATACCATGAAGGAAAGGTCAAGCATGAGCAACAACGAAACTAGACTCACCATTGCTGCACAAAAAAAACATGCAATTGCACCTACAAATTAGCGAAATCGGACAACTCAGCAACCTCACCAGAGAAGTTAAGACAACATAATTTATCCCACGCAGCACACACACACCGGCCTCATGTTCAGAGGATCTCAGTTGACTACGTCTCCCAAGGCGAGCATCTGTAAAGACTATGTCCTGTCTTCACTGATCATGAATCCCTCACTAGAGAAACACCCTATCACTGTGATCACCACTTCCTCACACAAAACGTGTTCCAAAGCACCCTCAAAACAGGGCACAACTTCCTACTCCTAAGAAAGTCAGCCTAGATTCCAGCAACATAGACATCTACTGAACCATCATTCATCTCCTATTCACCAGTAAAATTATTGAAAACTGTTTTCATTATATTTCCAGCATGGAACCACTATCAATCAGGCCTCAGGCCATGTTGCTGCACTTAGACAGCCAACAATGAACATGAGCACTCTTCACCCTTCGTGTCAGACAAAAGCAAAACCTGCCTCTTCCATGTTCTTAACTTGTCAGGAGTCTTCAACATGCTTGACTATGAGGACCTCTCACCAGCCTTGCATTTCAACAGTACTGTTCTCGATCAGCGTTCATTCCTTTGTTTTGCCAATCTGAACTCTGTAAATGAGCTCTTCATAAACTCAACAGTTATCAATAAGCTACTAAGCTCCACAATTATCTGTCCTCTTGTCATTGATCTTAAACATGCATATAGAACAAGTTTGGTCCTTCCTTGCCATTTCTGAAGAAATCCATCTTTGTTAACATGTTCACCCTTTTTTCTTGCTCTGGACATATGGGAGCTGATTTGCTAACATTCCTCACAAGGCACTGCAGCAAGGCAACTTGCTACACTGTGTTGTGTGAAAGGGAGACATCAGAAATGGGCTATATTTACAAAGATATGGCATATTTCTGCTGCCTCCTTGCGCTGGTGCACTGTGTTCTGTCTAGTGCCAACGCAGGCAACCATGCGCCATTGTGCAAGGGGTGCCTGCGTTACAAACAGGATTATTTTTTCGCAGGAAAGGGCACCTTCCTGTACAAAAAAACATTCCTTACAGGCATTCTCCTTTTGCTATGTGTGATGTGGAATGCATTGCACATAGAACAAGCATTTGCAATGCAGTGGGTCTCGCGTTTGCTGGAGTTAGAGCTATTAGCGTTGTAAAGTCTTAATCAGACTTTTCTTGCCACATAGATTGAAAATTTTAAGTAAAACAGTTTTATCCTGATATGTGAAATCAAAGTCAAGAGTAAATTTTTCTATGCCACTAAACATAGCTTGTGATCTCACATGTTTTTGTCACAGCCTCTGGCAGGGCATAGCTCTGAAATGGAAAATGCATTAAATTTGTAACTGTTTATAGGAGAATGCTGCCAGATCTAGATTTGCATTGTACAGGTAATTTGGACTGAAAAGGCCAGTGGTGAAACTAATTACCTATTACCTTTGTCCAAGTTTGGGAATATGAAAGCTATTCCACCTAAGTGCAACTGACGTTCACATCATGCTGGCATCACACTTCTTTCCCATCTCATCTTGTTTCAGTCCACACCTGCTTGTTGCTGTTTCAAAGGGCTGACAAGTAGGACATGTGTGCGAGGAAGGGTTTCCGTAGCAACTTTCGCATTCACTGAGGCAGTCCCATCAGTCGTTATGGACCTGGCACTACAGAAGGCCTGGAGTCAGTGATGGCCTGGCAAAAAAGTGCAGTGGGCTGAACTGTGAGGGATATGGTGGAGAAGGAGAAATGTTCACACAGCTGAGACCGGGAATGATCCTTTTTTGGGTGCACAGAACTCTGCTGCAGTTTTGTTACAAAGCATGTCACCAAGAAAGCAAATGCATCACATTGCTGAAACCCTGGGAGTGGGAATCCTTGTAATTTGATTGTGATTTCCTGGGGCCTCATCACCAACAGCTATCCTTGTTTGATGCAATCTAAGGGCACAAAATGACTAAAGAGAAAAACAATTCCTGATTCAGCTTCAGCATATGACCTCAGCCTTCTTCACCAGAAATGCTGGTTTCCTGCTTTGTAGTGCACAGAAACATTTGGACCAGTTGGAAAATGGCCATCTCTATAGGATCACCCCAAACATTTTGCCTTCCTCCTCCTCTTTTTACTGAATTCGTTTTTGTTGGCCTTAGGACTCAGAACACTTTACCACTGTGGACCAGTGCTAAAGTGCATTTGTAAGACTTGATACAATACAAACATTAACAGAACAGTTCACCTCCATACCTGAGTGAAACATTGAGCATCTCTAGGAGTCAGCACCGCCAGAACATCGGATTAAAGTGATTGCGTACAAAATGAAGAAAAAAAACATTTTAGAATTTGAACAATATCCTACTGTTCAGAAGGGAACATCTCACCTGTCTTAATCACAGTTTTGCCAATGCAATGACATTTATGTCCAGATTTCCAAAGATAAACTTGCTTACATTGTTAGTGCTCCTGACCCACATTTCCAAAAGACACTCCGTTGTGGTGCCTGAAGTGTAGTAGATTATTGTATTATCCAGTTCTTGCCATTCATCTAGGCGTCTGCCTAGTCCAGAGTGAATGTTTTTAAATGTATTAGGCCTTTCTGTCCCTGAGACATGTATTTGCATTTATTTGTACAAGTAGTGACACTAGAATTCTATGTGATCTCATTGTCGAAATGAATTACGATTATTTGGGTTGCCAGAATATTAATCAAATTGACTGAATTTGTTTTAAATATTAAATGCTGTTTCCTGGTTAGAAACAGCATCTTTGCTGAGACATGCTGTCAAATTGTTCTTATCAATTTGATGTGTGTTTGGCTGTAGTCCTAGAATGGCATCCAGAGAACAGTCTCTGCAGTATCCCATTAATGAACTTGTAAACTGCTTCAACATTGCTTTAACAATTCTATGTGTGGTGAAAAAGAGGTTGAGATATGGTGATTAAAAAAAATAACTTTATTCGTTTTAAAAGTTTAAATACCATAACTGTGCAAAACGTAATCCCACCATGAGAAGCAGTGCATAAGTCACTTTGAGAGTTATTTATTAGGGTTTTGCACGTCCTCTCGCTTGGCGCTGAGCAAGAGGAATACACAACCTACGGTCATGCTGCCGCACCTCCCTGGTCCACAAAAAAGGGATAATCGAGGCATGGGATCCTCGCAGCTTTTTTGATTGGCTACCAGTTACAAACCAAAACAGTCCCAACACCGGATTCTAGTTAACTGGTTCAGAAGGTGTCCAAATAAATTGATTTTCAGTCACCTAGTGTGAATAGCTGAGGCATGAAGGGCCTCAAGACCGTACGTTTCCAGGGACATTGTGTATTGTTGATGGTAACATCTGCTGTTTACGTTTGTTTGTTTTTTGTGAGTGATTTCTAAGAAAGACTAATTTGCCCCAAGATTGAAAGTCTGTTGCGTCTCTATTTTTTTTACACCACTAGCCGTTATTTTGTGGTCATTACATCAGGATTATCTTTACATCCTGCTACTCTCCACTGGGAGAACTTTACCTCACAGGTAGAATGGTATGTTTTTTTTGTGTGTGTGTGTGTGTGTGCAGCTCTATGTATATAAACACACATAATGTTTTATGTATGCATATTTGAATATATAGTTAATGTTCATTTTATTTGAGATAATTTAAATTATTTTAATTTGTAAACTTTAATATATATATATATATATATATATATATATATATATATATACATTTTAATGATCAATTCTAATTTAAATACATTTAATTTTGTAAAATAGCCATCCCTGAACCCTTAAACACATTACTGCCCTATAGGTTTTTGATTTCTGAACCCTAAAAACTCTGTTGTACCCTGGTGTGCTACCAATCCGTGAGCAAAAAATTCACTAATATCCTTACACACTACTCATCCACGTGCCCTTTTAACTCCTTACTACCACTCTGCAGTACCCATCCCAAAACTGTAAAAACACAATACCACCCATATACAGTACCCATCCCTGAGCTAAAAAAAACTCCTTACCAATCCTATTTACTAACCACCTCTGAACATTTAAAACATCTTACTAAGGGTACAAACTACCTATTCCTAACCTCTAAAAACACCTTACCACCCCTATTCACTACCCATGCCTAAGACCTAAAAAGAAATACTACTCCTTGTTATATTTAATAAAATAAAATTAATTAACCAATGTTTTATTCTATCGTAAAAATATAATTACTTTTCATTTAATAATTAGCTACAATAAGTAACATAAATTAACATTACTAACATACTCAAATGTTATTATTTTAATCTCATTTTTAAAATCAATTTCCTATTATTTATTAATTTTTACATTTAATTACTGTTCTGTTCTACTGAGATGAGACGAAATAGAAGGAATGCCAAGAATGAAGCACTCTTAGTTTGAGTAATTAATTTATTAAGATGCTTCTCAAGTCTCATGCACAGACAGAAATAACGTGAGCTTTTATTTCAGATGCAGAAACATGCGCAGCTCTGAAAATGATCACAGCAGTTAAATAATACTGATCACAGAATTCAACAATGATTATTTGATATATATATATATATATATATATATATATATATATGTATGTATATGTGTGTATGGGAGGAAGAATCTGTATGATAGTAAAAGCTTCAATTTCACCGGAAGTGTCCTGACCTTTCTTGTTGTTACAAGAATTTGTTTTGTCTCATTTATGGTTTTTCCCGAAACCATGGTCGGACCGCCACTTTTTTAAACATCAGTGTATTTCGGGTTTCTTTGGTGAAAATAAATAAATATATATATATATACACGCATGCCCAATGTAATGCTAAACATGATAATTAAGAATGCATCACCAAGGGGCTTGACATCAACATCATCCCTTGGTTTGCCAGTATCAGGCCATGGAACCGGGATGACCGGAAAGAGAGAACTACCAGCAATGGGATTAGGTTCCGAACAAGGCATCTCTCCTCAGATGAGCTCAGTCTATACAGCCGTCAAGCTCCCACTACATTTTATACTTTAACAAACTAGAGAGGAGAATTCTAGAAACTCCCCTACCATCCGGTACGTTGTTGTTCAAACACTGGCCAACCAGGTCAGTTGTTAAAAAGAACATGCCAGAGACTGGACAAATCTCACTGTTTTTCCAAGACCGAGCTGTCCCCTGTCTTACCATAAACTTTCTCAGCCTAGTACATCTTATCATCCGTGCTCCTCACTCCCCCATGTTAAGTACCCATCCTTCAGTGAAAAAGAGCAAAAACATGTTGCACAAGCTGCGCACGGAAAAATACCTGATGGTGTGCGAAGCTAAGCGCAAAATGAAGTCAGTGGTCAAGATGGAGCTGGTGGTTAAATTACAAATAGCTTTACAATTACTCAGTACAAATTGATTTTACCATAATTAAATGTAATTTAAATTAGACTTACATTACTATAGTTTAAGTGCCCTAACCTTAACAAAGTATGTGCATATGCTCAGTTACTTAAATATAACTTAACTGTGAAGTAAAGACATGTAATGTAATACACTGGAAACTTACCTACGATGTAATGAGTCCTAATGTACCTTGTGAGGCGTAATGGTAGCACACCCTGGCAATCACTAGGGACTTTGTACATTAGAATCCTCAGTTTGGTATGCATTCTAGAGTATTGTAAGGTAGTGACTGCACAGCTCCTAATCCCCTGGGTATATCTCACCGCAGTGTAGAACTTTACCGCCTACCAATACATCTCTAATTGTCTAAATCTACTCCAGACCAATTAGATACACCAGCTTTTTGGCTACTTGGTGCCAATTATATTGCGTGGTGTTCACTGGGTTATAACTCAGCAGTCGGTAATGCACAAGCACAGCACACAAGAAACCGAACAGCCCTATACCAGCATGCAGGACATCAAAGAGGGTAAGCACCAATACATTGCAAACGGTGCTTGGGAGCCCCATACTAAAACTGTCAGTCAGGGACACCAACCATACTCCCTCCACTCATGTCCCAAGACATGTAATTGTCAGCGTATCAAACTGTAAGTAATCTTCCTTCTGAACCCTCAGTTTATTAGCAGAGTCAAACAAAATCTTATTTTGCTAAAACAGAAGTAGATAGTTTAAGAGGGATAGCATAGAAAGGAATAGTAATTTAGGTAGCACTATATTTTTAATTATTGAGACTTTGCATGGCATTTTATTAAAGTATTTCTTTTTTTTGTACTTCTGAGAGCCTCCTTAATATAACAGTGTCCTGTGTGATTAAAGGGATGTTTTGTCAACCCTTACGGAAATCACCGTAGATAGGTTCTTAGCCCCTTAACTGATTACTCATCCCCCCCAACCTTCAGCCCCCACCAGTGCTGCGCCCTATTTTTCTACGTGAGGTAGTTCAGACGTAGGGCTCCATAGTGGTTTTTTTTCACACAAAGTATCAATGCCAAATTTGCTTCCTTTCTGTTTTATTTTTTTATATAACATGCAGGGGATTTTACCCAGGGCATGTTGACTTCCCTGGAGGGGACTGAGAAAATAGGCAAAATATAGTTTAATTTGGAGTTTTTTGGGAAAAGCTGTGCAAAAGTGCTCTGCAAAAACATGACTGGTTTGTTTCCTAAAAATGGCATCACCAAGATGTTTGCTGTGCTAAAGTCACTCTCTCCCAGGTATTCTTGAACATGCTGAGCTGATAATTTTTTTTTTTTTACCACAGTTTCAGCATTTTTCGAAGAGGTAGCCCATTTTTCTAGATTTTTGTGCTTTCAACCTACTTCCAGTTTGTGTTGGAAACCTGTGTGAAACCTATGGGTGATCCAGGAACGCTGTAGTTTTCTCACAAGTAGACAAAATTCCCAAAGAAAATAACTGGAAAAATAAAGAAATATTGAATATGAGGACAAAACGGCCATTTGTGACATTTTCATGTGTAACTTTTTGTCATGATGGTCATTTTACAAAAGCAATATCTTTATGTATGCTAGACCCTTCTGATTATGGATATATATATATATATTGTTGTTCAAGAACAGAGGTACCCAAAGCCAAGAAATGAGCTGCAGCTTAGTGTTTTTTTCATTTTGTACCAAGTATAGACCAATTCATATGATGAAATATGTAGCGGGAATAATAATCAAGGAAACACATAGTTCTGAAATGGGCACTAGATATGGACTGTAGGAGCAGTAGTTATCTGTACATCTCTGAATTTATGGGTACCCATACTAGCATGTGATTGAGAGGGCTTTTGTCAAAATGTCTTCTTTCTTGCACTTTGGCTTACATTTGGAAGGCATAAATACAGCAAAATCCAATTGGGAATACCAAACGTGCAACTATCTTACAATAAAAATGGTACCTCAGTGTGTGGGTAGGGCGTCAGGAAAAGACCCAAAGTGCAACATGAACACATCACATTTTTCCATTGAAAACGGTTTTTTTAATTTTTTTTTTTTTTTTTTTAGCAGTGTGGGTGGCTGTGGATTGTGGACCCTGGCCCAGCTGGCAACAAGAGAAATCTAGCAAACTTGCACATTTGTAAGAACTAGATAGACAGCCGTGGCTGTCCAGGGTTACATGACTTGAATGTCTGTCACCAGGTGATTTTACCTAGAAGTCTTTGCAAACCTTAAACGTTGACTAAAATACACATTTTCCTCCTATTTCTGTGAGGAAAACATCTGGAATCTGCGGAGACCCAGAAATGTCCTACCACCCAGCATTCCCCCAAGTCTCCTTAAACAAATGGTACTTCAATTGTGCGGGTAGTGGACACAGCAGGAAAGGGCCCAAACACAACAAAGACCCCTCACATTTGCAAGGAAAACTGATGCTTTTTTGCAGTGTAGGCAGCTGTGGAATTTGAGCCCTAGCTCACCCAGCAACTAGAGAAACCTGCACATTCTTGAAAAGTAGACATCCAGATGAGTCCAAAGCTGCGTGACTTGCGTGGCTTGCACAAGGACATTTTTACTCAGAAGTCTTTTTAAACCTCAAACTTTGAATAAAGCACACATTTTCCACACATTTCTGTGAGGACACATTCTGGAATATGTGGGGAACCATACATTTCCTACCACCCAGCATTCCCCCAAGTCTCCGGACAAAAATGCTACTTCTCTAGAGTGGGTAGACCTAGAACCCATGACAGTAAAGGTCTCTAAACTCAATATAGACACATCACATTTTTGCACTCAAAATGGATGCTTTTTTGCGATATGGTTAGCTGTGAATTTTGTGTTTAAAAACTAGACCATCATGGGAGTCCAGGGGTGTGTGACCTCCCTAGGCCCTCACCAGGTAATTTTATGCAGAGGCCTCTGCAAACTTGAAACTTATTAAAACACATTTTCCTCATATTTCGGTGAGGAATACTGTTGGAATCCGAGGAAGCCACAATCGCATCGTAGACACATCAGTTTTGCACTGAAGCTTTGCAATGTGAGTAGCTGTGGATTAAAGGCCCTAGCTCAACCATCAACTGGAGAAACCTAGCACACCTGCACATCTTTGAAAACTAGACAGTCAGGGGACTCCACAGGTGCGGGATGTTCATAGACTTCATCAGTTAACTTTACCGAGATGCTTTTGTAAACCTCAAACTTAAGACTAAAAAGATAAATTTTGCTCATATTTCTGTGAGGAGAACATCAGGAATCTGTGGGAAGACGCAAATTTCCTGCCAGCATGAGTTACCACGTCTCTGGATAAGAAACTTACAGTAATTAACGTCCGTGGTGCCAAGACTATTGCACCTGCCAAATTTAGAGCTGGTGGTTATTTCAAAAGCATTGGCAGGAACCGCCATCATGGCAGTTACTGTCGGTGCTTTTTTAAGTTTGATGCATGGCTCCATCAACATAATTTTTTTCTAATTTTCAGAAACAAAATCCTGAAGCGGGATTTCCATTTTGAAAATAACAAAAAAAAAAAAAATGCCCCCTTTCCATGGGATTTATCACCCACGGCAAAGGGGGCATTAAACAGTTTTTCACTGCCTCTTACTACCAGGGTTTTCCTTCTTATGTAGTCGTCGATCTAAATTAGGTTGGCAGACAGAGGTCAGCTTCCAGCAGCCCTTACTCCCTCCTGCCATCAGAAGAGTGTGATCATGCCAGAGACAGAGTAGTTGCTGCCGTAGTTACACCAATGGTCCACCTGCATTTAAAATCAGATGGGTGGACCGTTATCTTGGCAGTAACAATACTCCTTTGACTTTGCAACAGAGTATCTTTACCGCGACAGGTATAAATCTGGACCTAAGTTTTTGAAGTTAATCCACCACTCATACTGGTTAGTTTTGGCACCTTCAGAAATCCTAGCTTCAAAGAACAAATACTAATCAGAGTATCTGAATATTGAAACCAGGACTACTGAAGGTGAGCCATAAAGCCATGTCAATGCACCAACCACTCTATGGTCCATTCACATTCCATTTATGCACCATACACATGACTGTCATTCCTCCGGCCACTGGTCCAATCAAAAACATCAGTGCACTCACACCAATATTCCACCCCTGTTCAAGGGCCCATCATCATCACGTTACAGGACAGAATACCCAATCAAAACAACCCCTTACCCACTCATCAACTAAGTTTCATAGAAACACACCACAAACCTCTATAAACACATATCTGTAGAAATGTTGACAACTGGCGCATCGACAACCTTCACAAATGAAAAGTTTGGGGTACTCTGTCTTCATTCTGAGCACTATAAAACGTGTGCCTTGTGAACCTTTACTACTGTCTTCCTTGACAGTCACATGTGGCTCAGAAAGATTTGTCTTATGTTTCTTTGGTGTACTCACTAGGCTAAATACAACTCCTTCCAGTTTGTGGATGCAATTTGGGGTTGTGTGCGATACTGCCTTTTAGGACCACATTCCTCGAACTGAGGGAGCATCTCAACCATAGAAAGTAAGGTAAACATAGTGGGAAAGTCCGTTCTATCTTCTCTAAAAGAGTGCATCCTAAGCTATGAAGAATATTCGTTTTTGACACAGTGTAGTCAGTGAGAATGTGGCACATGTCCCGTTCACCATTATGTGCAGTGCTTTGACTGTAATGCAGTTGTCATATGGCAAACTGAACCTTTCCTATGTTTAAACAGAGTATGAACATGCAAGCAGGACATATATTAGCTTAGTTATTTATTTATTGCAATTATAAAGCACTCTGCCACCAGCTGGTACCCTGGTGCCCCTAGCAGGAAAAAGCATGAGACAAACACTAATAGAAGTCAAGACCAAAATCAAGAAAGAGAAACTCTGCTTACTTAGGGAAAATCCAGGCCTTTCTAAACTGCAGTAAGTGGGTTAAAGATCTTAAGGAAGCTGGAAGTCGATTCTAAAGTCTGGCTGCTCCAATTGTAAAGATCCGCCCATCTTGTCTAGACTTTCTGAACTTAGCAGCAAATGCAAAATTGGCTGAAGATGAGGAAGACAATTATTTTGAGGGGGGATGGTATCTTCCTAATCTCTTTCGTATGGGAGCTGGGCCCAGTAATTACATAATTTTACAGACCTTACAGAACAATTTGAACACAATATTTTTGTTTTAGAGGCAGCCAGTGAAGATTCGTCAACGCTAAAGAGGTAGAAGCTCTTCTGGGTCTGTTCAAGGTGAGTTTGGCAGCCGCAACTTGAACTCTTGACAAACTGAGTAGCAGATATTCAGGTGCACCCAACAGAAGAGCATTACAGTAGTCTAACTGACTGAGTAGGACACTGCATACCACTAATACTGTGGCACAAGGTAACAGCACTGGAAGTATCTTCTGCAAAGTTCTCAAAAGCGAAAAACATGTACCTGTAGTTTTGTTTACTTAGCTCTCCAGACTGAGTTTGTCAAAATTGACCCCCAAATTTTGAACAGTATTAGCAGGGACGATAATCTCATCAGACGGTATTGGCCAGAAATTAGGGGGAAGCACGGCCAAAGACTTATTAGGTGAACAGCATTCTGTCTTCTCTCTGTTAAACCTGAAGGAATTGGAGTTAAGCCAATGGATAATATCCTTCACGCCTTCATGAAATGTGGTCAACTGCTGATTGCCTGCCAGCGACAAAATAAGTTGAGTGTCAATGGCATAATTAATTAGGGTCACATATTGGGACTTAATGAGTGTGATTGGGGTGGGTCATATAGATGTTGAACAGAATCAGGCTAATCAAGGAGCTTTGTGGCACACACTGATTAATAGCCCTTAACTCTGAACGAAATACGGGAAGAGCAACTGCCTGATTTCTATTCGACAAGTAAGAGCGGAACCAATTTGAAAAATATTCCATGCACCCCAATCGCAGACAGCTAGATCAAAAGCATATTGTGGCAAGCCATATCAAATGTGGCTGAGAGATAATAAGATCAGAACTGCAGATTGCCCCTCATCAACATACATTCTGAGTTTATCTATTGGAATGAGCAATGCAGATTCCGTTCCATAGCCAGGCCGAAAGCCAAATTTCTCCTCTTCTGATAAATTATTGTCTTCCAAATATTGGGACTGTGTCTTGCTCACAAACCGTTCTAGGATTTTAACGGGATAAGGCAATAGGGAAATAGGTGTATAGTTACTCAGGACAGCCGAATCCAGAAAATACTTTTTCAGGATAGGAGTAACCATAGATTTTTCTACATGGAGGGTACTATGCCTAACTGCAAAGATTGACGGCAAGTTTGCCAGAGCGGATGGGAATAGCTCCTCCGACTGTTCTTTTAAAATATTCTGTGGCAAGGGGTCCAATGGCAAACACAATGAGGTGGCCATAGCCATAGCACAGAAACACTCCTCCGAAAAGGATTCAAAGTCTTAAAGTTTACATGAGCATGGCCCATTCTCATTGCCTAAAGAAATGAGTTAAGGCTGCGTGCCGATCCTCCAGGGAAGTCTGTTTCTGATTCGAGGAACTAATACCTTCCAAGATTTTATTTACTTTCCTTGTAGAAAACTGCAAGATCATCACAGCGAGCCTGCAAAGGCCCTATAAGTTAACTGTCAGGCTGGATTGGACAGTTCTCTTGTGATGTTGAACACCTTCTTGACGCTTGGTGCAAAACTCAGCATTGGCCTTTGTAATTCCCATCTTGTATTCTCGAAAGGCCTCTGCCTTTATCCTCTTCCTTACAGGCAGTACACCATTTTCTTTCTGCCTTTTTACAGGATTGTTTTAAGAGCCTAAGTGAGGCATTGTACCAATGTGCAGAAGGTTTCTGATAGGAGTTTACTTCCTTGAGTGGAATAACTCAGGCCCATGGTTTCCAGGATTAAATTCTCCAAGGCTGAGTAATTACTTCCCACTGAACTATCTAAGTCAATAGAGAACGGCAGCTTAAAAATAGGTTTGCCATGGCTAAGCGTGTTAAATTTGTTCCAGGCTCTGCCAGCATGTGGCCTAGCCAGAGGCAATTTGCATGAGCCAGACTCTCTGCAGTGGAGCAGAAGTCACCAGGGCGTGATCAGTCCAGAAAATGGGTAAAATAGTCCTCACAGTGACTAGACCTGTTGTGGCAAAAATAGGATTCAGGTTGGGTCGGTTGAGGTCATGAAATAACTGTTGCATTCCCAGAATGTCACATGACCCTTGTATATCTCTAAGCACAGGAGAAGGATCACCTTCCTACCACAGATGAAAATCACTGAGTATGATAAAATTAGAATGGGCCAAAGCCATGTTACTAAAGATCTCAACAAGGGGCTGTAAATATGAGCTTGATGGTCCCAGGGGGCGAGAGCATAAGATGCCTGAACATAGACGGCCCTCTTTATCTTTTAAGGTAACAATCCAGTAATTCAGGGCCAGCACGTTCATCTAGACTAAGTGGAACAAAGTTCCATTTATCCTTGAAAAAAATACCCGCTCCTCCTCCCTTCCTGTTCACACGTGGTTTGTGAAAGATCTTGTAGCATGGCGGGCAAACCATGCCAAGATCAACCGCTGAGTCGGGGAGGTCCAAGTTTAAAAAAAAAAAAAAAGAGCATCCCAGTTGCCAGATTAAAGAAGCAGATACATTTCTGCTGCATGCTTGACTAGAGATCTTGCTTTCAATAATCTGCAGTTTAGCGTAGTAACCTGTGAAGTTGCATTGCTCCCAGATGGATCAGAAAGAATGTCCCCCCTTCCAAGCTGTTGCATAAGTTTTGTAACATTCTGAAGGCCAACCGACAGTGTGGCTGGTGCTGTGCATGGTCCGTGCACGGACGGGCGTAGATGGGCTTGCCTTTGGTGCGCCTCCTGCGTGGTCGTACCAGCATCGGTCTTTCATAGTCTACTCCTAGTGAGAGGGACTAGAATGACAACCAAGATGGTGACCAGGATGTCAAATCAAATCAAATCATTAACATTTATAAAGCGCGCTACTCACCCGTGCGGGTCTCAAGGCGCTAGGGGGGAAAGGGGGGGTTATCGCTGCTCGAACAGCCAAGTCTTTAGGAGTCTCCGGAAAGTGGAGTGGTCCTGGGTGGTCCTGAGGCAGGTGGGGAGGGAGTTCCAGGTCTTGGCCGCCAGGAAGGAGAAAGATCTCCCACCCGCCGTGGAGCGGCGGGTGCGAGGGACGGCAGCAAGTGCGAGGCCAGCGGAGCGGAGGGGGCGGGTGGGGACGTAGAAGCTGAGGCGTCTGTTGAGGTATTCCGGTCCCTTGTTGTGGAGGGCTTTGTGTGCGTGGGTGAGAAGACGGAAGGTGATCCTTTTGCTGACTGGGAGCCAATGCAGGTGTCTCAGGTGTGCGGAGATGTGGCTGTTGCGGGGTACGTCGAGGATGAGGCGGGCCGAGGCGTTTTGGATGCGTTGCAGGCGGTTTTGGAGTTTGGCGGTGGTCCCGGCGTAGAGGGTATTGCCGTAGTCCAGGCGACTCGTGACAAGGGCGTGGGTCACGGTTTTTCTGGTGTCGGCGGGGATCCAGCGGAAGATCTTGCGGAGCATGCGGAGAGTGAGGAAGCAGGCGGAGGACACGGCGTTGACTTGCTTGGTCATGGTGAGAAGAGGGTCCAAGATGAAGCCGAGGTTGCGGGCGTGGTCTGCGGGGGTCGGTGCGGTGCCGAGGGCCGTGGGCCACCAGGAGTCGTCCCAGGCGGACGGGGTGTTGCCGAGGATGAGGACTTCCGTTTTTTCAGAGTTCAGCTTTAGGCGGCTGAGCCTCATCCAATCTGCGACGTCCTTCATACCCTCTTGTAGGTTGGTCTTGGCGCTGGCGGGGTCCTTGGTGAGGGAGAGTACAAGTTGGGTGTCGTCGGCGTAGGAGGTGATGATGATGTCGTGCTTGCGTACGATGTTGGCGAGGGGGCTCATGTAGACATTGAAGAGTGTCGGGCTGAGCGATGAGCCTTGAGGTACGCCGCAGATGATCTTGGTGGGTTCTGAGCGAAACGGAGGGAGGTAAACTCTTTGGGAGCGGTTAGCGAGGAAGGAGGCGATCCAGTCCAGGGCCTGGCCTTGGATCCCGGTGGAGCGTAGGCGGGTGATTAGGGTGCGGTGACAGACGGTGTCAAAGGCAGCCGAGAGGTCGAGGAGAATGAGGGCGACTGTTTCACCGTTGTCCATCAGGGTTCTGATGTCTCGCTCTGAGTGATCGATGTGACTCGCTCTTACAGGCAGCTGTCTCTAAATAAAGATAAAAGATTAAAAATAAAGTGCAGCAAATATTTCAAGATATGATGCAAAGTATGCACTTATAAGGCAGCATGAATCTCAGTGTCCCTAAGTTTAAGGCAGCGTGAATCTCCATGTACCTATATGTGTAGTGTTGGGTGCAGAGTTCTCTGTAATGTTATGAATTTGTGTAAAGTGCACTATCACTGGGAAGATAGCATGCTGCTGATGCCCTAGCAGTTGGAGATGATCCATGGACTAACATAGTTGAAGAACCAAGATATCAGCTTTGTGCAGAATGCAGTAATTCCAGAGGTGAAGCGCATGTGTTTAGGAGCAGGGTATTCCAGCCCTTTGGAGAAAGGTAGGAGAAGTCACTACTGCCTATCATGGTGCTGTGTATGCATGGGATGTGTGTGAATACAAGTCCTGCTGAGTAAAGGTGTTTGGAAGGTTTCTGAAATATGAGGCAGTTTTGACGTGTGCTGGGCCAGTGTTGCATAAGGCTTTGGATGTGTGTGTCAAGAGTTTGAAGAGAATTGTGGATGGGAAGTCAGGGTGTGTGCCTGTTAGGAGGTTGATGGGGGAAGCACTCTGTTGTGTTTTCTGTGGTTTGCAGCCACCTGCTTAGTTTAGTGAGGGACTAATTTAGTATTTAGGTGAGTGCGGCTTTGATGGGATTGAATCCTTTGGTGAAGATGAAATGATAGCATATGCAGTTCTACTACCTTAACTGTCTTCCTTCTACTAATACAAAGTCCCTGAGAAAGTACACCTAGCCTAAGCTTTTCCTACCTGTACATGTCTCCTTCAAAATCCTGACTAATCCCATATACTTGCAATATGAACCTTTACAGATGCCTTCTGTTGCTAACTACCTGATGCTCAAAAAATCCTGTATTTCATGCACTTTTAGTGCACTCACTGTGCTAAATCCAACTCCATCCAGTTTGTGGATGTAACTTGGGGGTGTCTGAGGCTGCCTTTCAAGGCCCACATTCCTCAAACTTAGAGATTAAGGCAAAATTGCTGGGGAAAATTGCCTAAATTCCCTAAAGATCACTTCAAAAACTACTAAAGAGTTTACATTTTTGCCTCACATCTTACTCCTTGACAATGTGGCTTATGTTCCGGCCACTGTTAGGTGCAATGTTGTAACTGTAATGCTTCTATCATATGGAGAACAGAACACCTACCATGGCCCGACAGCATGTAAAGGTGTCAAGCAGACCATAATAAAATCCATGATTTCATCAAGTAGAGGAAAACGTTTTGTATGGCTGCTTAGTTGGTGGCTCATTAAAGGTATGTATCCATGCACAGACATTGAAAGGTATATGTTACAGCAGTTCCACCTCAGTTTCCTAATACTTCACTTTTGTATGGCACAGCATAAAGCATGTTGGAAACCATAGGGCTAGCTGAGATGAGCACTGGGGCTGAGATGGGCGCAAGGGACAGTGGCAAAGATTCTCCTGCCTCTTTCCTTGATTACAGCAGTCTCCGCATCGACGATATGGGTGAGTCTTTCTACCCGTAGCAGGAATACAGTTGGTAAAGTGTTGATCCTGCAGCGTTACCATAGCCTCCTTCTGCAGCAGTAAGACTTTCAGTGACGGATAACTGAAAGGGAAGGAAAGACATGGGTCTTCTCCTGGTGGTCTGACAATAAACAACAAATGCTTTGTAAATTGCCATCTGGATCAGGTGGGTAAACAGCTTGTCATACTAAGTGTGTGTGTTACGACTCACATTGTATGGCTAAAGAACCTGGTCATTCTTACCCACTCCACCCATGTACTTTTTGTAATCAAGTATACAGGTGGGCAAATGAATTTTGGTCAACTGACCCTCAACCATCACAAGAGAATTGCTGTCATCATGGATTGTAGTGTGCATGTACACATCATGCCTATCAGAACTTGACTGCGAGCTGTTTACTAGAATGTAACACAGTGCTCTGGGATTTTTGGAGCTTCCTACAAGCGAGCTTCTAAAAGAATATTTTGCTGGGACATCAAACTGTACTGCATGTCACAGTGTCAGCCTTCATTAAACAGTTCTACTCCTTATGCAGGAGTTACTGGACAACCTTCCATACAGCCTTTACTTTGACTCCTAGCGTGGAAGGGCAACCTATAGTGTTTAGAGCAGAGTCCTTCCCTGTATACACTCTAAGCTGTATACATAGCCAAAAGAGCCTCACACAGCATGTACAACCTGATGCCATAACACACATTTTTGCACTGTGTGTCCTGCCCAAACACCAACTGCCTTTTGTACACGATCAATGAGTCATCAATGGCTATATGATTCCAGGAGTATAAACCTCTGGAAACGTGGCAGACAAATGTTCCACGACAGGCTGAATTTTGAACAACCTGTCAAGGTCTGGATGGTCCTGGGTCAAAGCATCAGAATTATCACTGAAATGCAGCATACGCTACAATAGCAAATAACCGTCTCTGGTCATGTACGGTGCAAAGTTAGGTGTTACCCAAACAATGGAAGTAGACTAGTAGGACTTCAAGCTTGGTTTGGCATACAGGCCAAACCCTATGAAAGCGATTGCGGCCCTCAGGGGAAAACACACATAAAAAATAAAAATAAGAACTTAAATTGTCAGGGGTCTGCCCTCCTGGAATATAGGCCTACCTCCTTTGTCCCCAAAAATTGGTAGGGAGTGTTTCCTCCTCTATAGATTGACTCCCCTTTTGGTTACTGCTTCACCCCCCTCACTCCCCCTGTTTAAAAAAAAAAAAGGTATCCTATTAATGCCTTCCCAGTGTCGCTGAATCCTGCATTTGTGTGGTGATTATCAGTGATCAGAAAGAATAGAGTCCTGTACAAGACACAGTTGTCAAATGTTTTGGAGTGTAAGCAACAGAGTAATGACAGCAGTCTCTCCTAGAAACCAACAAATGATGGGGCTAAATGGTCCAAACAGACTTTGTAAAATCTAAGAGATTCAGGAGCTTCAGGAGGTCCAGGAGCTTTATTGCTGTCTCTGCTCTTTTACCCGTCTAAGGAGGTCAAAGAATGGCTTCAGAATTGATGTTTCTAGATTCAAGACCACCTTCGCCTGGAAAGGATTCTTATCTGGAGAAACAATAGCTCTGTCATTCAGAAGACACCTAAAAATGGATCTGTAACTTTTACTTGTTCGAGTCTTTGATCATCTGAAATGTCACTCAGACCTGAAAGGACAGTATGTTTTCCTTTTTCCAGTACTTCCTAACAGTTCTTCGAACTCCTCTTTTAACAGACGTTCACTACTGTAGCCCATTTTTTCCCTCTGTCCCTTCATCCTCTGGCCCCCACGTATGTAGTTCTGAGTTGTTGCTGGCATGTTCACCTCTTTGTTTTAGTTCAGCACCTTAATGACCATGGAGGAAAGTGTGCTACTGAAGTATACCAACTACATAAATAAAGAAATGAATTTGTGTGAAGCTTCAAAACATTTTGATAATAGCAAGTACTGTAGATCATTTTGCATGAGGACTGATCCAGATTTTAGGTTCACCATCGCTATGGTGTAAAATTGAACATCAGATTGGGATAAATGGTTAATGAACTGCGTCATCTGAATCCATTTTATTAAAACTTCAACTATTTTAATAAGGTTTCCAATCTCTATGCTCATTGCAATCAGCTCTCATCTAAACTAATACTCCTTGAGCTTTCTACTGCATTCAATATTGCTGATCAACCTACTCTTGTTTCCATGCTCACCACCTTGATTATGATATATCAGGCACTCAGATGGATTTCCTCCGATCCTTCTGATCAGCATTAGCAAGTCTTCTGGTATGGTCACTTTCCCCACCAATTGCTTTGCTCATTAGAGTCCTCCAAGGCTTAAACTTGGCCCATTTGCTAGTTCTCTTCCCCCTCCCCTGTGCCACTTCTTTAGGGGATATCATCTCATCA
Source organism: Pleurodeles waltl (assembly GCF_031143425.1). Classification (NCBI taxonomy): domain Eukaryota; kingdom Metazoa; phylum Chordata; class Amphibia; order Caudata; family Salamandridae; genus Pleurodeles; species Pleurodeles waltl. The sequence continues at coordinate 801,032,497 of NC_090437.1, read as the reverse complement.
TTTTGTTTTGTATCATCTCAATGCCAATAATCCAAAAAGCGTATTCTTATTCTTGCGTTCACCCCAGTCTTCAATCCAAGGTCTCAGACTGCCTTACAGTCATCCACCACTGCAAGGCATTCCCTTATGCTTAGTTTATCTAAAATGGAAACCCTTCATTTTCCTGCTAAATATGCACCTGCACATTTTCCTATCCCCATGCTGTTGTCCCCTTACACTTTTATGCTGACATCAGTGGCTACACAGCTTTGCATTTATTTCAGTACAGCAGTGCACCTTGAATATTTCATAACCATCACAGTGACAGCTGCCAGATATCAAGTCCTTAGAATTCACAAAATTTGCTGTTAGATCTTCTTCCATGGCCCAAAACACTGCTTTCAGTTTTTTCAGTATCAAATTAAACTAAAGCAAGGCTCTGCTAGTTAATCTCCTTCTAATCAATCTCCTGCATTTGCCCTTAAGTCTGTTAACTTGCCTATACACATCTAATCTTCCCATTAAAGGCACCAAATATTGCTGGCTATCAAGAAATCACGACATATAAGCTACTTCTGTTTTCCAGATTGTAAATGGCTCATCTCCTAACTACCTGTTATAAATAGTCACCAAATACATATCATTGTGAATCCTTCACTCAGCAAACCCAACACTTGTTGCCAGCCCCAAACCTCCATGTGCATTCTCCAGGCTTTGTTTTTTTCCATCCACATGGATCCAACCACTGAAACAATCACTGAGCAGTGGGCAATGTCCTGTCTTTCCACCTTAATAAAAATGTCCTCAGAATTAACCTATGCCAATGAGAGAGAGTAACTGTAACTAATATCTAATATTGACTCTGTCAGTCCTTTCTTTAGCACCCGATGTAAATATGCACTTATCCCAGTTTACATTGGTATAATCAACAATGTTTGACTCTGAGGAATAGAAAGGTCATCACCGGGACTGAGAATTCAGAAGGCCTGAGACAGGAATCGGGGGAAGGGCCTGAGGTCCTTAGTCCAAGGCCAAGAAAAGCCCAGATGCAGGCAATAATCTCAGCCTCCAGAGATTTTCATTTTTGATTTGTGTTTTTGGATCATTGCAGAAGTAATTTAGCTTGGGTAGACATTGCTGGTCTGGGCTGCATTTTACTGGATGACATTTTTAAAAATGGCTTGTGTTGCACTGATGATGTAATATTTCAGGAACCATGAGATCTATATACTTAATTTTGGTGTCAAAACATAGGTTTTGGGGGTCAAGTAGTCTTACACAAAATAACTTCTCAGAGCAACCCTTCCACCATTTTCCAAAATGGCAGCAATACTAGAGGAAGAAGAGACATACATAGAAATGAAACAAACAATGAGTTGTAATCCTTGTATGTATAAACTTAAATGTTTATGACCTGAATATGAAAAAAATAATGTTTATCACTCCTGTTTTAGACACATTTTCATAGTTCACGTTGTTTCGGCAATCGCTCCGGAAAATTTGCAGAATGTTGAATATTTGAGAAGAACATATCGACAGGAACATCTTTTTGTAGCACAGGTTTTGCAAGTACAGGTACGTGCAAGTTCTGTGGGTAGAGGCTTTAGAAATTTTGAACGTTTTAGCACCCCATCAATAGCTTCCCAACCAAATTCACACAGATCTTTCTCCACATACAGTATGCATGATCCAAAACCTTTACACATCTTCTGATCAATTAGAACACTATTTTAATGTGTCCACACACAGAATATGATGTCGGTGGAAGGTCATTTAGGGGGTCTGATATCTTGAACTCACTGTACTGAAGATTGTCAAATGTGTGACAGTCAGAACTCGTTTTCAACACATGTGCAAGGTATTTTTTGATGTCTTTAAAGTCACATTTTTCTCGTCTCTCGGCAAATCCTTTTAGAACCTTCACAGGTTCAGCAGTTAAAGATCCAAGCTTTGTTCCAATTTTTCTCATAGTGTCATCACCCGTAAGAATATGTGCCTTGATAAGAACACTGAACATCTCTGGCTCCAGTTTCTTGTACAGAATGTGAAGCGGGATTGAGTGTCCTATCTTGCCTAATCCATAAAGCATCCTTAACTCTGACAATCCTTGACTTCTGAACATTGTAACAAATCTAAGTAGCACAATAATATCTGTGTCATTTGACAGTACAATGACTTGATTCGAAGTATTTCGAACAGGCCACTCAGCATGTGGCACAACACGAAGGTCATCTTCCTCCAATTTGCTGTTAAGTTCTTGAACAATATGGCTCGTACCGTTTGAATACATCTCTGCAGACACCAACTCCTCATTTACAACAATTCCACTTGCAATATTTGGAAATTCATTCTTCACTGAAGCATTAGCAATTTTTTGGCAAGTTAATATCTCCAAGTTCATCTTGTTCGATGTTGATGACCAGAATTTATCAAGTTGCAAAGGTTTAGGTGTCGAATTTTTGATGCAGGCAAGGTAAACTATTCCATTTGGAGTCATTCATCTGACTTTCTCACAGTCTTTGACAGATAGTTTAAGATAACTGTCAAAGACAATGTGCAGGTCTTGAAAGGTGCACACTGACTTTGATATCTGTCGAACAGTGTGAATGACCTCTCCGAAGTTTTGCATGGATGAAATCTTGACCATTCGCAGTTGCGACATATAGACCACAACAGCAGTTTTCAATGGGGACACCTTTTCAAATTGAAATTCTTCAGGTGAAAGTTTTTTTTTCGAGCTCTTGTACGAGTTTGTGCTTCCCTGGTTTGATTACAGCATTCCATCAAAATATGTGTTTGTTGGAAGAAGATCATGTGACAGAATGTCCTTCGATTAATTCATCCATTTCATTTACCTCGTCCATCTCTCTAGATGCTTACGAAAGATGTTTTGTAAAACCTCTTTTGTAGTGGCTTTTTGGACAAAATTCTTACAATGGCAGTAAAGCGTGGACGTTTAGCTTTAGTGATTATGTCAGAGTTTTTTCTCTTTCAATACAAATCTCTCCTGCTTCAGTTCTGCATATAGTTTCGATTCATGTGCCGGGACATCTAGTAGACGTATCTTTATATCGTTATCTACATACTGTTTGGTCACAAAGTTTCGTAGTCGCGCAGGCTAAGTAATTTTAAAGGGGTTTCCTTGCTGCTACATGCAATGCAGAAGGCTGCCAACATGTTTATTAAAACGTTTCCCTTTCTTTCCCACAGCTTCGTGGTGAGGAACATTTTCACAATGGTCCATTCATTTTGAATTTGTCATCTCTCTGAAAACATTGCAGATAGAAAGGATTTCATGGTAAACTACCTGCCATTGAGAAACATATTCACTTTTAAAATTCTGACCAACAATTACCTTGGAGCTTTTCTGTGATCTCTGGATCGTCTGTTCCAATTTCATACCTGGAGCCACATCATTGAACCTTCCCTCACTGTCTTTCACCACAAAATGTATTTGGATTAATTATGGGTTTTCCACCTCTAGCTTCTTCACTCTTTCCAAATACCAGGACCCATATCTCAGGTAGTTTATGCAATCTAATTTGCAAAACAATATCAATGACTCCACAGTCTTCACATGCTGCTCCCAATCACCTTCCACATCAGCATGTACCAAGTTTTTCATTAAAGCTATCATGTGTATAACATTTCCCCAGGACTTGCAAAGTTCTGATATTTTCTTCACATTCTTTGACAAACTTAATTTTTAGGTTTTCTGATTTTAAATGACTGTATTGAACATTGCGTGGCTTCGCATTATGTCTGTTGACTGAAGTGCACCCAGTGCCTTTTTTCACTTCTGAGATAAGATCTGCAAAACCTAATGTGTCATTTTTGTTTCAGAAAGCATTCCAACACAATGCTTCTATAGCTTCAGTTATGATGAGCATACCTCGTAACCAACAAACATAATGAGTTACGCTCAATACTGACTGGACAGTTGTGCCTCCAAATGTTTCAACCTCAATAAGTGCTTTGCCTATGCCTCATCCATCGAGTTAACTTCCTGCATACTGCAACACAACTTTTGTCATCTGGAAAACGCCCATCATTGGATAAAAATAATCAAATTCTACTCGATTGCTTATAAAAAATGTCAACTGTAATACAGAAAACACCTTAATTGCAGAAAATTGTCAGGATAGGCTTGTCTTCAAGCTGAGCTGGACATTTTTTAGAGCTGTATATACTGCTGTGTAGTTTGTGAGTGGAGATGGTATCACTGATAAAAAATACCTAGCCTTTTTTAATGGGACAGTATTCTGGGAGATCAGAGCATGAATTTCAGCTCACGGAGAAACTGGCTTTTCTTCATCCTTTAGTCTGCACTGAATAAACAATATGATAAATTCAGTTAAATCAGCTTTGCGTACCACAGCATCTGGTAGAAGAAGATCTATGTCCTCAACCATTTTAAAATGTTCTGGTAAACCGGGATGTATTGATGGTTTCTAGTGATTTTGCACACATTGGCAAGGCATTTGGGTTGTAAGTATGCAGCTTTGTTTCTTCATGCCTACAGCTGACACAGCTTGTTTTCCAGCAGGTACTTCATTGGTACCGTCTTGAAAAAGCATCATGGGAGTATCATGCCTTCAAAATCAAAATTATGAAGTGCAGCAATTGTAAATCCTTTCCTGTTGAAGTGACTTGGAAGTTGTGTGCTGTCGAATTCACACAATTTCACAGCATGAGCTGCTAACAAGTTCCTGCTCCATACTATGTCATTCTAACTTTGTGATACACTAATCCTATTCATTGAAGTGATTAGCACTCTACGTTTGCAATTGTCATAGATTTTGTGGGCAGTCATGTGTAGCGGAGTCTTCTTTTTACCATGATGTCATTCATAAAACATGATTTGGAAAATACAGTACATTTGCACAGCATAAGCTTGTAGGTTCATCGGACTGTCTTCTACTTCTTCACTTATATCTTCAAAGCCATTATCAATGTTGCTGGCTTCGGTTCCGAACTCAAGAACGTTAGTTTGTAGCAGCTTTGCTTAGCTGATATTAAACAATGATGTAAAGAATTTTAAGACCACATCAGGCATCCTTGTTGACTGCCATGATTTGTAGAGTTCTGGGGCATCGCAAAATGTGTCATTAAGTCCAAAATCTAAATCTTTCTGGCCATTTCTTAAATGGGTCCTGCTGATTTTACTGCATCCTGTGATATTATTTTGGCAGCAAGAACTTCAGGAGTCAAATCAGCTGAGAACACCATAAGTGGCTCATTCTTTTTGTGAGACTGACAAAAATGAATTCCGTCAATGTACATTCTCGCCAGAAAAATCTTAATGCCATTATTATGGAACAATACAGTTTCTTCAATGTTGACCATTATTTCTCGGATCTCACGGAGTGTGAACCCAGAACCAGCACTCAAGAATGGCTTTAAAACTTAATTTGGGCAAACTTAAGTGAATGCTGGTGGTTACGTTGCTGCTGAGCGTTAATTGTACATTCATATTTTCGAATGTACATTCACCTCATTGTTTAAATCAGCTACTCGGCTGAAAACATAATCTTGTAAGAAACTAGCTGCAGATAAAAACATGTTTGCCCTTTGAGACTCACACACTCTGTCCTTTTGTTCTTTCGTCAGTCGCTTTGGCCCTTGTTCTGGCTAAACCACAGAGAACGCATTCAAGATCCTCTGCTTTCTGATCATTTTTTGGAGGTGGACGAGGAGTAGCCATTGAACTTCTAAGTGGATGGGCATTGGGTTTGGTTGTCTTTGCTTTCTCAGAAGACTCGGATTCATGTTGTGATTCACTTGCTTCTGCTATTCTGTGACAATTTGTTTCCAGGCTTTTTTCCATTATATACGACTTGTAGCACTTGTTATTACAGTGATAAAATATTTAATCCTCTTCACCCATCAGTTTAAATCCTTTGTGAACTTTGTCTTGCCGTATTTCTCCAGCATTTCAAACTCTCTTCTGTCCAGGCACAGATGATGTTAGCTTTTCTTTTGGATTAGTTTGGCATATGACACATTTTTCTTTGTTGAAGGAGTCTTCAGATTTTGTAGTAAGCAACACTCCATCCGGAGGTAAAGATCCTCTGCTAACTCCTGCTTCGCTCATGTTTACAAATTTGAATCAACAGAAGACCAGATACAAAAACAATATTAAAATAAATTACCAATATGATGGCTAAAATACATAACTAGAGAGCCACCATTTTGGAAAATGGTGGAAGGGTTGCTCTGAGGATTTATTTTCTGACTCTCTAAGACTACTTGACCCCCAAGACTTGTTTTTATACCCACATGAAGTATATAGGTCTTGTGGTTCCTGAAATATAACATCATCACTGCAACACATCTGCTGTTTTTTTTAAAAAAGGTCATCAAGAAACAGGCCTGGATTAGCAATGTCTAGTCAAGCTAATTTAGTTCTTTAATGATATAAAAACACAAATCAAAAATGAATTTCTCTGGACAACATTTTTTTTTTTACTGAGTTATATCAAGGGGCCAGGACTATTTAAAAAAAAAAAAAAAAAAAAGTGTTGCCTGTAGATGGAGTAGAGTACTGGATCATTGCTTGTTCCATTTGAATTGTCATATGACCACGCATAATAGCATACAAGGTGCCCACTGTGGAAGAACCACCAATATACAAAATAAAATAAATTAAAGGTGCCTCCGAAACTACAGAAAAAGGATCAACCACTGAGAGCCAAAAAACAGCTATCACAGTTATGGAAGATCATGCACAACAGTAGAAAATCAGCTACGTTGGCACAGTAAATTTTAAATGAAATGCACTCTCCTTCATATAACCACAAACCCGCACAATGCAGGAGAAACTCCAAACAGAGTGGGAACTGCACTAGGAGCCCATTGAGTGCAGTGTGTGCTGACATCTGAAAAGATCATGGTGCAGTGACAGGGGCTGTGTTGCGGATCTCTGAATGGGGTACAAACTACATAATGGAGGCTGGTTTAGAGGTGAAAAAACAGGAGGGAATACAACAGAGCTTGGGGTCTCTGTGAAGAGGGATTTGATGAACAATAGCTGTAATGCTTGCTTATGTAAGATTCTTGGATAAGTTATAGGACATTCCCTTGTTTAAATATACTATCATTAATGCAGCGGGTGCAGTGGCACTGGCACATTGATGTGAGGAACACTTTGCACCCTGCTCCCAGTGCCACGGGTATTGAGGATGTCAGTGCAAACTGCTCCCAGTATAGAGAATTGGGGGTATCATCACGAGCTGCAGTGGCACTGCGGTTTGGGGGTGAAGCTATTAGAGACTGCTCCTAACGCCCAGAGGAGTAAGGATTCCATTGTGGTCCGCTCCCAGAATGGAGCCATCATTAATGCAGCAGGTGCAATGGCAGCAGATCCAAATTTGTGAGGAGCCTACTGCCGAGTGCTCTCAGGGCCCAGAGGTATGAGCATATCAATGCAGCCTGTTCATCATGGAGCGTGGAGCCATTAATGCTCTGCATGCACCCAGCAGAACACATGACTCCAGTCCTGCAATAGCTCCCCTGGCTATCTATACCTAGAAGGGCAACGTTCAAGGCATTCTGCATTGTCCAGAGAGCCTCCAAAGGAAAAGGACCATTATACCTACAAATTAAATTCAAGCAATACAAACCAAAGAAAACACTGCCTACCACCTTTCAGTATGAAATCAGTAAGAGGCACTGATTTCTCAGTACGAGTCGCCAAGCTCTGGAACTCACCACTGGTCAGCATTGGAAGCATCCAAGAGCATATACTGTTCCACAGGCAGTTGAAAACATGGATATTTCATATATAACTACACCACCCCACATTCCGGCAACAAAGCCCAGAAAACAGTTGCACCCTTAAGTACAATCTTCAGCTTACAAACCACAGATTGGAAATAACCCAACCAGAAAACTTCTTACATATGCAGGCAAACTGCGAAGGGTTGACCTATGTTTTGCTGTGGCATTATATAGTTATGTACTTGCATATATAACAGTTATAGCCCACAACAATACAAAAAACATAATACATAGCAGTCAGTAGCAAATTGTAACTTGTACCTCTTACATTTACTAGGCCATATCTGCTACAAGTGCCTTTCATCACCAGCACTGTACAGTCAAGAAAACAGATATCACCTAATGAACCGGCCTGGAATATCTGAAGAGCTCTGTCACACACTGCTGGTCAGTTTGGAGGACTTTAACATAGTTTGTCACTGCAGGTTTTGAAATCTGTAGACTCTGACCGCTTCTTTACATCGCACAATTACATTCAAATATTGAATGATGAGAACAATGCCCATCGCAACAGACCTCTCCACTTCTTTCTCCCTCCAACCTTGCCAGCTCAGGACCACAGCTATACACCATATCTCGGAGTGGACAACCCAGTGCAGTAACCAGCTAGGCAGGCTATATCATAAGAAATACCATAAAGGGACCTGCAGAGCTGTTTATAGCTACCAGCAAACTGAAAACCTTAACACTGCACGTATTTCTCTCACACTTCATCACCAACCATACTACTACATGTCGTGTCCCATAACACGATAACTGCACCTCGGTGGTCATCATGCATGACATGGAAATACTTCCCATATAGGGTCAAAACAAACACAATATCCTTCTAACCACAGGTCCTACATGGTGTAGCATGCTACCAATGTATGCTGGTGCTTCTGAAGTAGTAAGTGCTATATAAATGCTGCAATACATTACAAAACAATGCAGCCAGTGCAGTGGCATGGGGCACAGGCTAACAAAAGCCTGCTTCCAGTCTGGAAGCAGATATCATTATTGCAGCAGGTTCAGTAGCACTGGAGTGAAGCCCACTGTAGTCTGCTCCTGGCATGGATTGGAAGGCTATTCGTTAAGCAGTAGGTGCAATGAGTGACGTTAGGTCTCAGGGAAAGTGATGAGCCCACAGAAGCCTTTTATAGGCATGGAGCACAGGGGTGCTTGTATTATTATTATTTTTTTTTTAAGTGCCATGGGCATCTGCAAGCACATGCTATCTAATTCCGACCCGACCGGGAAATAATCTGTAATTTACGCAGCGAAGTGCAGACACTTTTTTTTTTTTCTTTTTGTTTCTTATAATTTTATTAGATTTATTAAACAGACCTTAGTACAGTAGTGACTGGCATATAATACAGCTCATAAATGAAGTGCATTATGTATACAATATTTTGTTTTAAAAAGGTATGCAGATAATTATAATAAATAGATTAAAAGATAGATTAAAAAGGAGAAATACCCAGATAACTACTATTAAAAGTGATAATCAATTTATCTCATGTGACATGCATCCACAAACTTTCAAGCATACTTCAACTACTGTAAATTTCATCCATATCTTAGGTCCACTAAAACTACTACAATATAGTTAGAACATGAATTCCCCCACCTGCAGTTACCCCAAATCTGATAGACTTCTAGTTGCAGAATCCTTACCTTAGAATTTCCCAGGCGTCAGACTGGATCCGGAGATTTATTCTTCGAAAAGTACCCTTCCGCACCAGATGGTGTTGGTCGACTCCGCGTCCGTCTTTGGTGTTGGGGTCGAATATAGGCACCGCCTCGACACAGTGACATCAGTTATTTTCTTTCTGCGCCTTGCGCTGATTTGGAGAAGAGGTACCATGGTCACTTTTTGACCGGCCTCGAAATTTTTGTCTAGGGATGTCCCCGAGCAGCGGGTTCAAACCTTGCCAGGATTGTCACCGAATGATGTCTGTGACAGATCCACATCGGGTCTGTTTGTGGGGTCCGGAGCGTGACCATGACCCGAAGTCGTGCTCTGAGTGCCAGGCCATGCACCCGAAGGCTTTGAGGGAGCAGTCCCTGATGCTCATGGTGGCCCGGTGCTAGACTCTGCAGTATTCTTGGTCTCTCTCTCGAGGGGAAAATCTCAAGACCGGCCGCAGAGACATCACCACTTGTCGTCCTCCAAATCATCTAGACATTCAGGTAGGAAAAAGTAGAAGAAGGATAGGCATTCTTCAACTTCACCCCTTCGTTCGGATGACTCAACGCGGGAAGAGCGTCAAAGCTCTGGGCCTCTGTCCGCAGAGCTTGGTACCGGGTCTGTTAAGCGCCTCCCCGAATTTCCGGGAGCCGGAGCGACCCCTGCCCAACTAAAAGATTTTTGAGGCCCTGCGCCTTATATTTGGGCAGTCCGAGCCCTCTGTGGCGTCTTCGAGGCCTGTAGGTTCAGAAGGGGGCCCTTTGGATTCCGTGCTGGCAGCTCCGGCTTCAGCCACCGAAGGCCCCTCTGGACGTCAACGCTCCCAATGTCGGTTGGGCCCATAATCGTCATTGACCCAATTCTAATCCCCAGCGAGCCGGAACGGCGTCTGTCGACGCTGATTCCAGCTTCGACGGGGCCTAGCCACCCCAGGTTGGATTCAGACCCTTTTTTCTTTGGGTATGAATATGAGGAAGGACTCTTATGGATACCAGCAACATTAGAATGTCGACTGGGCTCAGAAATTGGGCGACACCAGTGGTTTGACACCTCCCCAGACACTGGCATGCTGTCTCCTCCTACCGTGGCTACAGCAGAGGGAGCTTCTTATTCCATGGTGGTCATTAGAGCGGCTGAGGTCCTCAGCCTTGAGCTGCCTACTGTTGCGGTCAGGACTAATCTCCTGACGGAGGTATTTCAGCCCGGAGCCTCTGCTTCGGAACCTCTCCTTCCATTTAACAAAGCCCTCACTGATGTCCTACGAGGTACCTGGTACAGACCCAGCACAGGGGCTACTGTGAATAGGACAGTCGCTAGCTGCCATCAGCCAACCCCGAACGACCCTAAATTCCTGACCCAACACCCAACGCCTGAGAGCTTATTCATACAGGCATCCTCGTCATCCGGCGCATTCCCTTCTGCTCCCCATATAGGGAAACAAAGAAGCTGGATAAACTTGGAAAGAAGTTGTTTTCTTCCTCCACCCTGGCATTTCGGTCGGTAAACACCGTATGCCTTTTGGCCGTTATACCCACATCTTGTGGGACACTGTCGCACAAGCTCTGCCGCAGATCCCGGAGGAGGCCAGTGCGATCATCTCCCAGGATGTTGCCGATGGGGGAGATGTGGCCAAGTTCACCATAAAATGTGGGCTGAACATGACCAACTCTTTGGGCAGATCAGTTGCATTGACAGTGGCATTACGACCTCTTGTCTGGTTACGAACTTGTCACATTCTCTCCCTAGCCACCATGCCACGCATGCTGTGCAGCCCCTGTGTGGCCGGGAACACAGAATCCCAGCGGCTCGTGGAACAGGGAACCAGAGGTCTGCCTAGTCCCCCTTTGCCCCTGCTGCAGCCTCCAAACCTTCCTACTCCGTCCCCCCACATCAGACCAGTTGGTGGCAGTATAAGCCATCACCTGTCCTACTGGGAATCCATCACAACGGACAGGTGGGTTTTGCAGATCATTGGAAGGGGCTACTCCCTCCCTTTTGAGACTTCCCCTCTGGTCATGCCTCCATCATTTGGCCCTCTAACAGAGGATCATTTGGCGATTCTCCGTGAGGAAGTTACGGCTCTTTTTGGCCAAGGGGGACATAGAGAGGGTTCCTGTGCAAGAAGTAGGCTGTGGTTGCTATTCCAGCTACTTTCTGGTGCCCACGAATTACAAGGGCCTGCATCCTATCCTCGACCTCAGAACCTTCAATCTCTTCCTCAGGAAGGACAAGTTCAAAATGCTTACCTTATCTCAGGTCCTTTCTGCTTTGGACCTAGTGGACTGGATGGTGACGTTGGACTTGCAAGACGTTAATTTTCATTTTCCTGCCCACAGACGTTACCTACTATTCGTGGTAGGTCACAAGCACTTTCAGTTTACTGTGCTCCCCTTCAGTTTTACCAGCGCCCCTTGGGTGTTCATGAAAGTGATGGCAGTGGTCGCAGCTTATCTGCACAGGTCGGGAATTTGTCTTTCCCTACCTCAACGACTGGCTGTTTAAGGCAGACACACCCCAGAGAGTGGTCTCCCACCTTCAGACTACGGCAAACCTTCTGCATTTGCTGGGGTTCACTATAGTCGTGCCAAAGTCACACCTGACTCTCTCTGATGCTCCTTTTCATCGGAGCCGTTCTGGACACAGCGCAGTTTCGGACCTATCCTCCCGATCACCGAGACTGGGATATTTGGGCTATGATTCCGATGTTTCAGCCTCTATCCCGGGTTACTGTGAGATTGGCCTCCTGCATCCTGTTATTACCAAATGGCAGATGGCATATGTGGGCTCAGCAGTGGGACCTGAAGTTCTAGTGAGCGCAACACCAGGGGAGTCTCATCGACATGGTCCAGATCTCGGTGGGGACTGTGAAAGAGCTGCAGTGGTGGCTTTTGAATATGGATTGGGTCAACAGCAGATCCCTCTCCCTTCCCCAACCAGATCTCACAGTTGTGACAGATGCGTCACTTCTGGGATGGGGCGGCCGCATGTGAGAGTCGGAGATAAGAGGCCTCTGGTCTCTGGCGGAATCCGGGCTCCACATCAATCTTTTGGAGCTCCGGGCGATTTGACTTGCATTGAAAGCATTCCTTCCCTTTCTCAAAGGGAAAGTGGTGCAGGTGTTCACCAACACCACCACCATATGGTACTGCAACAAACAGGGCAGAGTGGGGTCGTGGACCCTTTGTCAAGATGCTCTTCACCTTTTTGACATCGCTGGAACATCAGGGCATTTCCCTAGTGGTTCAACATCTGGCAGGCTCTCTGAATGCCAGAGCAGACAAACTCCGTTGATGATCATGAATGGCGTCTCCATCTGGCGCAAGGTCTCGTTCAACAGTGAGGAGAGCCCTGGTTAGATCTGTTCGCCTCCGCAGAGAATGTGCAATGTCTGCGGTTTTGCACGTTGGAGTTTCCAAGGCAGTTCTCGCTCAGCGACGCCTTTTGCCTCGAGTGGAGCTCAGGCCTCCTAGACGCCTTTCTGCTGATACCACTTCTGCCCAGAGTTCTCAAGAAGATCAAGAACAACCGGGCCCAAGTCATTCTTGTGGCTCCGAACTGGGCACGAAGAGTTTGGTACCCAGAGCTACTGAGCATGGCCACTGTGTCTCCAGGAGGATCTTCTGTCGCAGCAGTAGGGGACGGCTCTTCACCTGAACCTGTCCAGTCTCCCCCTTCTTGCGTGGAGATTGAGCGCAGTAGTTGACGGCTTTTGACCTTCTGCCCGAAGTCTGCGATGTTATCTTGGCAGTCAGGCATCCCTCCACCAAAACGGTATACGCCTGTTGTTAGCACAAATTTGTGGAATGGGGCACGGACAAATCTGTTGATCATCTCTCTGCCCCTTTCTGAGGTTATCTTATTCATCCTTTCATTAGCCTGTCAAGGTTCTGCTTTGGGCACTCTTAAAGGCTACTTATCAGCTATTTCGGCTTCTCTTAGATTGCCAGATCAACCTTCTCTTTTCAAATCCCCTATTGTAGGTAGATTTATTAAAGGTCTAACCCACTTGTATCCTCCCACTCAATTCATCATGCCTCACTGGGATCTCAATCTTGTCCTCACTTATTTGATGTGTGTTCCCTTTGAGTTGTTATACAATTGTTCCTTGTGGCTCCTTACTCTCAAGACTGTCTTCCTGGTGGCTATCACTTCTGCATGCAGAGTGAGTGAGCTTCAGGCTCTTTCTTCCAAGTCGTTATTCTTGTCTGTACATCCTGACAAGGTGGTGCTATGCACAAGGGCCTTCTTTCTTCCCGGGGTTGTCACACCTTTTCATGTAGGTCAGGCCATCACTTTGCCTACTTTTTACACCCCCCCATCTGGATCCAAAAAGAGCGTTGGCATTCTATCTTAATCGCACTAAAGATTTCCAGATGAACGCCCAACTCTTTGTTGGGGATGTGGGTGTGAAGAAAGGGAAGGCGGTGCAGAAGCATACCATCTCTCGATGGGTGCTTCACTACATCAAAATGTGCTACGCTTTGGTGAGGAAGCAACCTCCAGAGGGTTTGCGTGCTCATTCAACCAGAGCAACTGCTGCTACCACAGCATTAGCACGCGGAGTTCCTGTCCTGGACATCTGCCAGGTGGCAATGTGGGCATCATTGCACACGTTCACTAAACATTACTGGCTGAACAGTCAGGGCCACAGAAACAGCTACTTTGGTAGTTCGGTCCTACAGGACTTTTTAGTATGATTTTGGTTTGCAGCCCACCACTGAGGATGGCATTGCTTGGGTAGCTATTATAAGGTAAGGAATCTGCAACTAGAAGTGTCGCGTAGGCTCTCATTATTCTGGATTTGGAATGGCAGAATACACCAAGTCTTCTACAGGTCCTGGATGTTCCCAGATAAGGGCGACCCCTTCTAGTAGCCACGGTGCCGCTTGACAGGCTACGCCAAAGCAGACCATATCCTCCAGAAGGAGTCCCAGAGGGAAAAAAACCCAACACTGGGGAAAAAACCTCTAACAGGAACTCCTGAAGGAAAACAAGAAAAAACAGGACTTGACAACAGGAAACAAAAATAGGCAATATCCAGGGTACAAGGCAGGAAAAAAGGAACAGGCAAAAATATCCCAAGGCAAAAGCAGGAACAAAGAACAGGCAAAAATCTCCCAAGGCAAAAGCAGGAACAAAGAACAGGAGCAAACAGCACAACCAGAAGGAAGTGTTTGCAACGCAAGGAGGAACAAGACTGACTGACTTATATACTGAGAAAAGGGAAGTGACATCACAGGAAAGGGAAGTTACACCATCTTGGATTGGGAAAGGCCCATAGACCATTATAGGAAAAAGGAAGTAGTATAAGAGAAAAACAGAGCATGCTGGGACAAAAACACGAAGAAGACAAGATGGACACAACATGGATAGAGACAGGCAAAAGGCCCAACAAAAACCCACCACCAACAATAAAAGAAGAAAAAAGGCTACAAGTAACTGTAGCGCGACCGGGAGCGAAATATATGCTTCCCAGAAAGCATAGTCAAAAAACGCAGAGAACGGCGCTCCGAATATCGGTAGCGTGTTCCACCCGCCAGGACAGAAAGACGCCGCGTCAGAGCGTGGCGTTACAGCGAAGCATTCGGCAATCATCATACAGTCATGGAATCTCCCTCTAACGTGTAAGGGACAAGGAAGTGTTTTTATAACAACACCGCTGATGTTCTGGGAAAATGTCCCTACGTAAAGGTGTGTGTTTTCTAAGACTGTTGGAGACTAAACTTCTACCACGTTCACCGGCCATGTACCGTGCTGTAGCCTTGGAAGAAGCACAGAGTGATCAAGCATGCCTTGTTTGAGAACAGAGTGCTGGCCTAGGGAAAAGCAGTTAGTTAAACAGAAAATAAAACAAGACCGTAAAAGTGGCTATTATAACAATAATAAAATGAAGCCGAATAAAATATATCTAGGTAAAGGTGCCCAGCGGCTTGGCCTTGTGTGTTAAAATAACGTGCATGGAGCTATGGCTAAACTGGCTACACAGAAGCCTCTTTCAGATGAACAAGTCACTTACCTTTGGTACTATTTATCTAGTAGAGACACATTCTAGTTGCAGATTCCTTACCGATCCACCCATTCTCCCCACTTGTGAACTGATTTCTAGGGACAGGGATTCCCCTTTAAGGGCCTTAGCTCTGGCTTACCATTTCAGTGTTCTTCATGGCTCCGGGCTTTGGCGTGGAATCATGAAAAGAAACTGATGTTGCCTAGGCGGCACCTATATTCAACTCTGATGTCATCACGGCAACCACGACGCCAACGATGGACGTGGAGTTGACCGACGCCACCTGACAGCACGCAAGGGTACTGCTCAAAGAAAAACTCTCCGGATCCAGTCTGGCACCTGGGAAAATTCTAAGGTAAGGAATCTGCAACTAGAATATGTCTCTACCAGCTAAATGTTTATTGAAGGTAAGTAACTTGTTCATCAAGTAAAAGAGACATAAATAAAGTACCAAAATATTCCAGATGAACAAGTATATTCTTTCACCCTCAAGGACTCAGGGAGCTATTCAACAAACCTGTGTCTGTTTCCGGGGCCAACAAACAATCCACTAGGTGTTTCCATGCTTTAACCCTTCCAATGTTTCCTCACCCTCTCGATCTCATGAAACAACACAGCACTTTCCAAACTTGCCCATTTAACCATTTGCATACGCCATCTAGTAATTTGAGGACCATGCATCAATCTCCAGTGCATAGTCGATTCTCGTTTTGCCAGAATCAATCCTAAATCAGTAAATCTGGTAGTAGTTTTCCTATTTTTGAGGCAAGGGTATCCCCCTAGGAGGCAAACCAACAATGTACAAGGGCTATCCTGCAAGTTTATTCCATTACTACATTCTATAACTTCCTTCCAGAACCCAGCTAATGAAGGGCAGGATCATACCATGTGGAAAATGTCTGCCCCTAACTCCCTGCATCTAAGGATTTGCAGCAGCAGTCCGAAGAACCCTTTAATCCTGCCAGGGGTAAGATAAGCTCTATGCAGGATATAGAAATTCAATAATTTGAACCTAGGATATCTAGAAACAGCTGGCGTATTTGCTACAATACTATCGCAGTCCAAATCGTTAATTTGGAGCTCTAAGACTCTCTACCATTTTGTTTTCAACTTGACAAGAGGAGAAAAAATATTTGCACAAATCGCACGATATAAGTATGTTGCTCTTACACATCCACTGGATCAACATAGGAATGAAATTAATTATTCATTCTTATCTGTATGGTAGTAGTACTTATGACACTGCCATGATTGAATTTCCATTATTACTGTGACTTAAATTAGAAATTCTCTAAGTGTAATTTAAGACAGATATCTAGTTGCCTTTTTAGATATTAGAGAAATATGATCTCACTTAAATCAATGTTGGATTATAGGTTAAAACAGAGAAATTGGGATATAAATATTTGTACGTAAGTCAGTGATTGATACCATGGAGGAAAGTGATTCAGCACCCAACATAATAGTAAATGCTATATGAGTTTCACAATATCTACTTCTCTTAATGTCTCTTGTATTCTTTGCCTTAATTACCAAATGTTGTTTCGATGAATTGATTTCTATTTTGTGGATATCCTCAATCTTGAGCCTCCATTAATAATTATCTTCAGTGGCTGGTTTAGCTCTGTAAATTTCAAAAATACCTGATCTCCACTTTTTATTTATAGCCATGTACAAATAATATTTTATAAATAAACAAAAGAAGTCCCTTACCTTGAATGTTGTATTGTTCATCAGCTTTAATTTGCCACAGTCACTCTTTGTAAAGAAAATATTCCCTGAAAGAGTATGGCTGTTGGCCCGCTGACCATCAGGTAATTACATCTGCCATCCTGTCCAGACTATCGCCCACCATATCTATAGATCCCTGCCAGCACTTTCCAGGTTATCTATGACCTGGAAAATACAATCCCAGCTCATAAGAGAGGATTATATCTTTCCATTTAGATATGTGTATGATGATTTATCACAGATATATTTTTGTAGTGGAGTCCTTGATAGCTCTTAGCTGTTTTATGTAAATCAATAAGTCAGTAGTTAGACATATGTTCAAGTTCACATGTGCAGCATTCCCTAGAGTAGTTAAAAGATCTAGAGCTATAATACGCAGGATGTGATATTATGGCACTGGATCTTGTAAGTATTGTTCCCACTTATGTAACTACAAAGGAATTATAAAACATATGTTATTTGCATGTGTTGAAAGCCACAACAGGCTGATTACTGGGATTCCAATTTTGCACCATATATGACTTTTATGGAGTATTTATCTAGGATAGAAGATGTGGGTCCTATCTGGTTTATTTTTGTTGAATATATTATTATTAATCAAGACACCTGAAATATTTCTTTAAGCGTTGTTCATGAGTTTGTATATTCCCCTCTGGTTAATATTAGACAAAGTTCCAATGTGCACAGTCTGATTGCTTGTTCAAACCATCTACAGTTGAATTGCCCTCAAGAATCAATTGTTTCATGCCTAAACAGTGCAGTATCTGTGCTTTGCTCCCTTTGTTTTAACAATTGAATGTCACCATCGATATGGTCATTTTCTATAAAGTGTGACCCCACAGGGTCTAACAATTGAATGTCACCATCGATATGGTCATTTTCTATAAAGTGTGAAACCACAGGGTCTGTTTCTTTTTAGGTGAAGCCTACTGGACAGTGCATATTCTTCCTATTGCACAACATATTGTGGGCTTATTAAGAACGTGCAGGGGATTAGAGTTTGCACATTGCTTACCACTGGCTGACTTTCGTGCCACTCTCACTTAATTGCATCTTAATCAATGGCTTGCCTTGTCCACCATGCATTGTCCGACCCCTGGAGCATTCTCCCTTTACTTGTGTCCTTTCTCTGCTCACTTTTAGGGACCTACTTTTTCTTTTTGACTTAAGCACTCCGGAAGAATACATGCTTTTTCCAGCAGCAGAAAAGCAGGTGGACAACAATGCATGTGAACTTTTCTCCTCCGTTGCCATATTGATAATTGTAATTATATTTATATAGCACTTTCCCTGATGAGGTGTTGAAGCACTTTTCGATGAGTAGCATGCTATTCCCAAACCTAAGTGGATTAGTATAGGGAAATCTAAGTTGTTAATTCGAGAGGTAGAGATGTGAGTCGGTGAGATAGATTGAACTGGATAAAGAAGGGATAGGGGAGGGAAGAGTCTAGAAAGTGTATTTGGGAGATCACAGTAGTAAAATGAGGTTTGGGACGAGTCATGTGGGGATAGAGGAGGGCAGAGTCTAGAAAGGGCTATTAAGGAGAACATAGTAGTACAGTGAGGTTTGGGAAAAGTCAGAGCGCGGAAGCAGAGGATATACTGAGGTATAGAAGGCTTAGGGTGGTGAATTGGGGAAAGTTGAAAGTTTATTTATATGGTGTGTTTTCTTGAAATTTTAAAAGTGCTTTCTCCCTACCTGTGACTGGTTAAATTTACCTCTTGGTTTGTGCGATTATTGTACTTTAAAAACTGCTGTTTTGTTCCACCAATAACTGTTTAAATTTCTCTCCTGGTTTTTCCCCTACACTGTACTAAGCCTCCCCTCCTACAAGGTGAACAGGCAAAATACACTTCAGTGACTAACCAAAGAGCGTTTAAGAAACTGCTTAATCTGCTTTTTGGTTTAAACTGTGTTTGGAATGTGAATGTAGCACTTGTTTTTGGCTTGAAAAACAGATTATTTTATCTACGTGAAAATGCAGTATTTTAGTGGTTTCAGAAGTGGGTCTTAACTGTAGAGCTGAATCAGGAGGGAACAGAGTGCGGATGCTGTCTCTCTGTATCCAAGGACATTCTGAATTGAGGAGCACCTCCCTGCACCAGCAGCCTGTGCTTGCTGATTGACCTTCTAGCTCCCAGGCAACCCTGAGCCCTCCTCCCACACCTGCTCTTAGCCCTTCAAGTTTGTGGAGAGAACCACAAAACAGCCAACTCCGAATTATGACCCCAGCTTCTCTGTGCCCAATACAGCCCAGTGACCAAGAGACAAAGAAAAGTGGTTAGAATACAGACTCTTGGCCTGATTACAATCTTGGCGGATGGGATACTCTGTCACAAACGTGACAGATAGACCGCCCGCCGTTTTACCAGTTCCATATCACGTTTGTGACGGAGTATCCCATCCTCCAATGTCGTAATCATGCCTTCTGCGTTGTGTTCTCTTTACATTTTAAAAGTGTTCTCCATACCCGTGACTGTTCAAATTTCTCTCTTATTTTTTTTCTCCTATACTGTACTAAGCCCCCCACCACACACACAAGGTAAATGTAAAATACACCCCAGTGGCTAACCAGAGGTGTAAGAGACTGCTTAATTCTGCTTTATGGTTTAAACTTGGTTTGGAAAGTGTATGTAGCACTCGTTTCTGGCTTGAAAAAGTGATTACTTTAAGTGCACGAAAAAGTAGTATTTTAGTGATTTCAGAATTGGACCTTACCTTTAGGGTGGGTACAGAGTGTGGTTTTAGTCTGTCTGTATCCAAGGAGATTCTGAATTGCGGAGCACCTCTCTGCCCCCTGCACCAGCAGCCTCTGTTTAACCCCTATGCCCACACTACCTCCCTGGTGCGGGTCACGACCAGTGGCCGACACCAGGGAGGGCGTTAAAAAATCCTCAGGTGCATCACACCCGAGGATTTGTTTTTTTCAAAAAATACCCCAGGAGACATGGAAGATCTGTCTCCCTCCCCCTCCACCCCCTTCACCCTTTTGTGACGTCAGCCTTATGGCTGCTTCCTGCTCCAGTGGTGAAAACAGCACCAAACGGCCTTCCTGACGTTCAGGAAGGCCTCATTTGAAAGGGTAGAGTCTCCCCTTTCAAACAAGGCCTTCCTGAACCGGTTTCCTGGCCCTCGATCGCAGCACAAATCACATTTTCCCAGAGAAAAAAGTGCCTAGCTGTGGATTTTGGCCTCTAGCTCAACCAGCAAACCTACCAAACCTGTGCATTTTTTAAAACTAGACACCTAGGGGAATCCAAGATGGGGTGACTTGTGGGGCTCTCACCAGGTTCTGTAAAAAATTTTTACAAAAAACATTGAGAGTGATTATGAGGGAGGTGATGAGGACAGTCCTGCTGTCCCTTCGCAAGCACAGTCTGCAACAGGACAATAGTGGGTTAGCCCATCCCAGAGAGCAGGTGCATGCGGTGGCAAGCACACAGAGAGAGAGAAAGAGAGAGAGAGAGAGTGCTCTCATGGGAGCGCCCCAATTTAGTTCAGCCCCAAATTCCACCGCCAAATCCCATTGTGGAGACATCAAAATTATCTATCACAAAACAAACTGGTTTTGTAAGGCAGGCACCTGTGTTTTTGGTCCTGGGCTCGGCGGTCATATAGGGAAACATACTAAACCCAGACATTTCTGGATCTAGTCAAAGCAATGAGGCCTTCCGGCTGCTCCTCTGACCCTTGTACACAACACATTTTCTTTTATTTACCTCTGCTGCCACACCAGTAAGAAGAATTGTCAATAATTCTTTAACTAGGGACTTTTTTCTAGAAGATCCAAAAAAAGGCATACATTTGTCCATTATTAAAGAAAACAAACCTGGAACCACATGACCCCAACAGCTACAAACCAATTTCATAAGGACCATTCCTGGGCAAAACTGATAGAAAGAGCAGCATTTGCCCACATTTAAAAAATCATTGAAGATAACTTCATACTTTCCGATCCCTAAACTGGATTCCGCTCAGAGTCACAGAATCTGCCCTAATCGCCATCTAGGATCACCTTAAAAACACAGTAGACAGCAGTGGATTGGCTGCACTACTTCTCTTGGACCTCTCAGCCATTTTCACACAGTTGACCATGACACCCTAATACAAAGCCGGCATAGAGGGGGGTGCTCTTGACTTGATCACATTCCATCTTCAAAACAGAACAAATATCAGCCATACTCCCTCTTTCTCATCTAAGCTGTACTTCACAAAAGCAAGGATCCCTCAAGGCTCTATTATCTTACCCATGCTTTTCAACAACTACTTTGAGGTTTGTTTTCTTTATTAATGGGCATGTGTATGCTTTTTTAAGTCTTCTGGAAAGTCTCCTGTAGTTACAGGTGTGTGGAATTTAATAAAACATCTACTTGTCGATGGGACAGCTTGGTTCATACATTCACTTGTCCTGTAAAATAATCTGCTTGTTTCTTTGGTGCCATGTAGTGTGGCGACAAATGATGGAACCAAAGACAATTATATGAGAGCTCTGATAATAGCATCCCTGATTATGCCAGGGCTAATACTATAGTAGGGTTTGAATACTAGCAATTTACTTGTTTTGCCTCCTTTCTGCAGATCTACATACAGGGACTCGAGGTAGCGGTAAACAAACATTCCAGGGCTGGAATGCCCTTTTGAGTCTGAGCAAACTTACCAACTTTTATGTTTTAAGGGTTTTCACCAGCTCTTCTCTAATCTTTTCTGATTCTGAGAAAGGTTGGAAATGTACTGCTGATAAGGGTCAGAAGGAAAACATCTTCCAGCGTATGGGGAAAAAAGTGATTGGAGGAAAAATGAACTTGTAAACGTTAAACTTATTTTCCCATGAGCAAATCTACACATGCATGTTTGCTTGTGATAAAATACGGTTCACATATATTTTGTAGGTGTTTGATTTCCTGGTATACTTCTGTAAATTATTGTGAATTCATGTAAATCTGCACTAATGCAAATACAAATACCTCGGGTGCACTTTTGTCATTTTCTTTAAGAATTGAGTAGTTTTGTTCAGTGCCATGAACTACTATTGCAGTGTGTGCTTTTTGAGACCCAAAAATATTTTTGCATTTTTCCAATGTTTGTTACGATAGTGACGGCCCTGCAGGTCCCACAACAGTACAGTTTTACAAAAGCCATGTGAAAACTAGACACGCATTGACAAAACCAAAAGACTGACCACCATCGTCATACTTTTTGCTGTGCCAATGCCTATTTATTTTCATGTTTTCCATAATCTTGTTGAAAGTGGTTACACTGATTTTCCGTTATGAACATGTTTTTGAAATACTAGCACGCAGCAACACATTTTAATAAATAATGGTACCAAATAAATTGTACCTACAATTTCACAGTAGTTTAGTAAACCTTTTTTTTCCTAGTTGCATTTTTTTGTGAACATTTTATTTTGAAAGCATAGAATCATCAATGTTGCTTTCAAGCTTCTGCAAATATCTGCTTTTAATCAAAGCAGTCTGGGAGCAGTTTACATACCATCATATTGTAAAACTTTGCAAATGGTTTACACATTTTTGACTGGAACCACGGTCAGCAGCGCAGTTTGAGCTTACAACATTTATATAGAACTCTCACCCTAATAAAGGCTTTGCATTAATGAACTACAAATACAAGTTTGAATCTCAGTAACATATGGACACAAATATTACTTCAACTGCAGGCAATTCTCCTCCCTGCTCCATAATGTGGTACTGTAAATTGGCAAACAAAGGGATTGTGCTGCCGTGGGTTGGGCCTACTTTCCCCAAGGACAAAATAAACATGAAAACCTGATGTCGTTGACCTTAAACATTATTTCCTGGACATTGAACTATAGGAATTCCACCCCCCTGAGTTGAAGAATTCCTGATGATTGTTCTGACTGGTGTGGCAGCAAAGTAGTGTGGCCGGAGTCCTGGACACAGTTCTCCAGTGAGATTTGCTTGAAGCCATAACCAGTGGTGATGTGACCGGCATGTCATTGGGCATCGGCTAATCTGTAGCATGACTAAAAATTCTGCATTAGCTTGAGTCATGGGTTCTTGTCAAGAACTTGTCTTGTAGGGCATTTATGGCCATGCCATGTATATCGCAGATCTAGCCAAGATTAACCAGCTTTGGCAAAGCAATAGGTCTTGCCTATGCAAGAGGTATTGACTATGCCAGTGTGTTTTAGCCGTGTTGTACACCAGTGTGGTTGCTGTTTGACATGGCTAAAGGTTTGTGGCATAGAGGAGAGTGGTGTGGAGTGGCGTAGATTGGAGTCGCATGGAGTAGCATAGAGTGGAATATTGTAGGGTCAAAGAATGCTCTGGCATAGATCAGAGTGGTGCAGATTTGGACTAGAGTGCAGTGGGATAGAGTGCAGTGGTGCAAAATAGAGTGAAGTGGGGTAGAATGGTGCAGAGTACAGTGGTGTAGACTGCAGTAGAGAAAAGTGGAGTGCTGTAGAGTGACAGAGTGCAGTGGTGTAGGGTGCATTGGCATGAAGTGATCAACAGAAGAGTGTCTTAGGGTGCATTGGCATAGAGTTCATTGGCGTAAAGTGGCATAGAGTACAGTGGTGCAAAGTAGCGTGCAGTGGTACAGAGTAGAGTGGCATAGAGTGCAGTATTGCAGAGTAGTGTTGTAAATTGCAGTGGTGTAGAGTGACAGAGTGTAGTGCCATAGTGTAGAGTACAGCAGTGCAGAGTAGAAATGAGTGGCGTAAAGTACAATGGTGAAGAGTAGAGTGGCATAGAGTAGAGTGTTGTAGAGAATAATGGCATCGCGTGCATTGGTTTTGAGTAGAGTGGTGTAGAGTGCATTGGCGTAGAGTACAATGGTGTAGAGTGGTGTAGAGCAGAGTGGGTTGGAGTGGCATAGAGTGCAGTGTTGTAGAGTGGATATTTCCATGGAAAGGGAAGTTGCGTAGGGTGGAGAGTTGTAGGGTAGAGGGGAGTAGAGTGGTGTAGAATGCAGTTGTGCAAAGTAGATTAAAATGGTATAGAGTGGACTGGCGTAGAGTGCAGTGGCGTGGAGTGGTACAGAGTCGAGTGCATTGGTCTAGAGTGTATTGGCATAGAGTGCATTGTTGTGGAGTGGCGTAGAGTGGCCTAGACTGGAGTGGTATAGTGTGCAATAGCATAGAGTGCAGTGCTGCAGG
Organism: Pleurodeles waltl; assembly: GCF_031143425.1. Taxonomy (NCBI): domain Eukaryota; kingdom Metazoa; phylum Chordata; class Amphibia; order Caudata; family Salamandridae; genus Pleurodeles; species Pleurodeles waltl. The sequence continues at coordinate 801,008,190 of NC_090437.1, read as the reverse complement.
ATGGCGTAAAGTGCATTGGCAGAAAGTAGAGTGGTGCACAGTAGAGTAGAGAGATTTAGAGTGCAGTGCCACAGAGTGGAGTGGTGCAAAGTAGAATGCAGTGACTTAGAGTGGGGAAGAGTGGAGTGGTGTAGAGTGCAGAGGCGTGGAGTGGTGCTTTATTTGTGCTTTCCTAATTCTGATATATTTCTGAAATATCTGGACTGTTCACTTAAATTAAACTTTGTTGTGTGCTAGAATAAAAAGCCTTTCTTCTTCAGCAAGGTTGTCACATAAAACCTCTCCCTTTGAACACCAAGCTCCACATGAAGACAGAGTCAGACATTTGATCTCTGTCAATAAATGCACAGCCAATGTGAAAAGATAAGAACAAGATTTAAAGGTGTGTTTAGTGAGGGAGCACTCTGAAGGCTACAGTAAATAGCCAGTGCTCCACCTGAGGGACAAACTCAAACTGGACAACCTAAAACGAATAAATCCAGCAAATAGAAAACAAGCAAATGTGAGTTAAAAACCACAAAGCCGATGGTAAGCCATGGGCGGAATGCGTTTCCAGGGAGGCTGTATGAACATCCCCAAGATGTCTTTAGCAAATCAGGCAGCTGTGCTATCTGGGAGACTTCAATCTAAAAAGAGCACCCCTGTAAAAGCATTGTTTGCTTTCTGAAAATCCAGTTTTTAACTGGAGATTTGGAACCTAGTATCTGATTTTGAAACCAAAATTTTTAACATTGCTCCCAGAACCCAGGTTTCATGCTTAATAAAAAAATAATAATATGGTTGCTGTCTGAAATATTCATGATTGCAACCACTTTCAGGTATTTAAGGCTTGTGTCCTACTGTATTTTTCTATTTAAACATTAACTCAAGCAGAAAGTACATGAAAGGTGGCTACATGATCAACAGGTACTCAAAAACAACATTCTTTGTCATGGAAACTGGGTGATAAATTCCTAATAAAAGCTGTCCCCAGTTGAAAAAAGATGTGTAGAAACAAATATGTTTTCACTGATACATTGGAAACTAACATGTACAATAACTTAAAAAAAAAATCTGCTATTGACCTAACCCCTCCCACCACCAAGTACGCTGCCCTAAGCTTGCCCCATTCTAATATTAAAAATATATACCTGATCTCCTGCCACCAGCCTACAACTTCCTCTGGCTGTCACTCTTGTCTTAAAAACATACCTGCCACTCTTTCCCACTCCCCAAGGTACTGTTGCCTCCGTGCACTGTACAGACATTAAATAAATGTACCTGAAGCCCTGATACCTTCCCTTTCTCAACCTGACTAACTTGTTGTTCTCTGTCATCAAAAAAAAAGAGCTAGTGGTGTGCTCAACTCAGTAAGTTAATGCCTGACAGTTGTTGACCTGCACAGCCCAGTAACTGAGAGGCAAGTTGGTTGGTGCCACCAGACTGAAAACAGTGTAAAATAAAAGAAAAAAACAAGACAGTAGGCCTTTTCCATGTATGCATAAGGTTGTGGAACAACATCCCTGTGTCCATCAGAACCACCCCAAAGCTGCTCCAATATAGGAAAGATTTGAAGATGCACATCTTTAAAGACCACTGCAACACAATACAGTACCAGTACACTCCTGCTCCCAGAATCCAGCTACCTCCCCCATCAATTGTTTGTTTTAAATAACACGTTTTATTACTAAGGAATCATGTACCATCTTTTGTCCACAATTTCCATCGAACCATGGCAGCACAGCAGTCCGACAACCTCATTCAACCCCACCCAACTTCACCTTATAACAGTATTCAACACACAGTTTATTTTACTGGAGAGGAGGAACTAGGTCCTCAGATTTGGAACACCACTTTGGTGTCTGGCAGAAGAGGAAGGTGGATCCTCACCCTATATAGGAGATGCAGTAACTGTACCCCCTGCACTTCCCATCTCTCGGACGTGAAAGTAGTATCTTCCTGTGTATCGTACCACCACTCATTGAGAATCAACAAGTGTGCCACCCTGTAGTATGATTTGATATCAGCTGTTGCTATGCCCCCAGCATATGTAGATTTAAAACACTTCTGTACAGCAATTCTAGGCACATTGTACTTCCAAAGAAGGCCCCTCAATATAGAGTTAATATTTATAAAGAAGGTGTGTGGAACTACATTGGGAAGCTCTGTAATTGATAAAGCACAGGCGGTAGGACAGCCATCTTAATGATCACCAAGAGCCCCAGTAGTGATAATGGAAGGCCAGGCTAAATTGAAACATCTCTGAGCAGTCTGCCAATTTGTGATTCAATGGTTCTATCCTAGGCTCTCTAGGTGTCTTGTGACACATACACATCTCGTTATTTAAATTTATCAGTGATCATCTGTAGATCCAGTGCCCAACCCAATTCCTCAGGGGAATCACCAACTGAACAAGGAGGATATGGCTGTATTGTTGTGGAGCTGTGAGGACCGTTTAAAAAAGTGTTTGCCGTAGTGTTGGTCTATTCCACTTTGGCTCACTTAAGATCATATACCCTAGTGCCCCTAGTGCCCAATCAAAGCCTTTAACTTGGGTGTCCACTCTAATCTACTCAGTGAGTGGCTCAATTGTGATGGTGAAGACTAGAGATGATAAATGACAACCCTGCCTGTTACTCCCCCACACCAAAATCAAGACTAGGCCGCCCTCTCAATCCTGACCAGAGGCGTTAAATCAATGTGTAACAGCCGCACATATTTGCTCAACTTGTGGCCAAACCAGGAAAAACAAGTAATCCCACTTTACCGAATTAAAGGTCTTTTCAAAATCAGTTTTAAAATTTTAAATGGGCCCGGTAGTCTAATTGCAAGGCGAGTATGACATAAACATGTCTAATATTATGCCTGGTGGCTTGTTTAGGCATGAAGCCAGATTGTGGTTTTAGCAAACCAGTTTCCTTAGATAGTTGGTTTGCTAGGGTGTTCTCTACAACTTTTATCTTCACATTTTGAAGGGGTACAGGCCGGTATGATGAATAACTGTCACATAGGCAGCCAGGTTGATCAATGACTACTATCTCAGCCATACACATATAAGGTGGACGTTTTCCACACTTCAGTGTTTCCAATACATTCCTAACAGTGAGTCAGTGAGTTTGAAGGCAAAGACATCTGCCAGGAATCCATTTAATTACAATGTTTTTTCTGGGTTGTAGTTGATGCAGGGCTTCGCTTAGATCCCCTTCTGAGATGTTCCCCTCTAGAAGATCGCTCTCTCCCCTATCTAGAACCCTGATTGGGAGATCTGTTGTAAAGTCAGCCAGGTCAATTGGGTCTGTTGGGGTATCCTACGAACACAGGGTTTCTTAGTAAATGACAAACTCCGCTATATTAGCGTCTCCACTAATCTTGAACCACACGTTACCTGTAAGGGAAAGTATTGGATCTTCTCTGACTGTGCTAGTACAAAGCCAGTGAACTGTTTTACTGGCCTTATTAACTCACTGCTATATCCTACTCTGTGTGGCAAGCCACACCCTTTTTTCTTTGTTTAGTTCTGTCTGTTTCAGAACCATCTGTGTATGAAGGAAATTTCTAAGTGTAATCACTGAGGGAGAGCCCTAAATATTGTGACTCCAGTGTCAATACCCTGGCTTTGATCTCTGCAGCCTCCTGTTGCTTTCTCTACAGCACAGTAGCCTGATAGCTGATGACCACTCCTTGCAGTGTGACCTTAAATGCTTCCCACCAAATAACAGAAGAGTCAACAAAATATTTCTTTATCTAAAAATAGAAGTCCCCTCCTTCTGCAATATTTATCCTGCAGTCAGAGCCAGCCAGCCAGCCACCATCTTTCCAGATGTAACTTCCTCTTTGTGAATCCCGGGACATGGCACAAGTTGAGTTCCAGTGGTAAATACTGAGAGACCTCAAACCAGGATATGGACCCCAGCCATTTTATGCATTTTGGAATTTACATTTTTATGTTGTGTATGACTCCTAATCATGATCCAGTGGATCGGCAGCTTAGCAGCAGAGAGGTCATTAGGAAACTGTGCTTCCAAATGACTTATGACAATAGTCTAGGAGCGTAAACCTTATGTGGGCTCCTGAATGATATGTAAAGCTTATCTCCTGTAGGAGGAGAGCACTTCTGGCATCTGATATGCTAAAGCGAAAGCACTGGTGGACCGTTATGCCGACCATCCTTACCGCTCGAGCGCTTCCCAAACCCAGTCAGTCACCCTACCCAAATCTGCTCTTAAAATCCATGACTGGATGTGGAGGGATTGAGGGGGCAGTCAGCTGCCAACAGACTCAAGAATACTAACCGTAAGATACAGTTGTATCGTGCAGCAGCCCTGATACCACCACATAACTACCCAGGTTACATTGCCACACTTAATTGACCACTTGATTGATCTAAATGGGAAAGTTCTTGTGGATCTAAATGGCCACCCTTCTAGACCACGTGGTAAAGCCAGCAAGGAACACTTTGGAAAAGCCCAAATGTGGCAAACAGCAGTACCTATATCTCACCAGATGGGTTTTTTGTAGGAAAAATATATCAGGATCATGCTGTTTATCCACTTGTAAAACTGCTCCCTTTTTAATGCTATCTAGGAGCCAATTATTGTAGGTAAGAACCTTCACCTGGTCCTGCTTCTCCGCTGAAACATCTGCCACTGGGGGAAGAGTGGGTCTGAGCATTGAGGTGAAGTTCTGTGTTAAGTGAGAACCCTGCCACGAACTTCCATGAAACAGGTAGTATTAAAGATTTCTCCCCCCCCTCCCCAACCCCTAGAGCCTGTCCCCATCATATACTTCTGAAGCATGAAGCATCTGTTGTGGAATGAACTTGAGACCAACACCCGCTGTCCAACAACACAGCAACTTAGTTCTGTTGTACCAAATTCCCATTGCCACAACTCATGACCAAATACTAAACCTCGGATAAAGACTCACCCTCAATTTAGAGGGAAGTCAGCTCACTTCCTTGGGAAGCAAGTTATGTGTGCATAAATATCCATCCCCCATGTCCCTCTGGTTCTTGAATAATAATCACAGTACCATGTCTTCCTATATCAATTGTGCTTATAATGTTTAAAAGGGTGATTGTCTCAGCACCTGGCAATGGTCTATCATGAATTTCTCAGGCTGTTGGAGAGGAGAGTGAAGAATTATCTAGGGCTAGGGAGGGATCCCCCTTCAATATGCATGAAAGGAATATCTCCTCCTGTTCTCAATTATTCACACTCTGAGCTAGAACCAATCGGCACATCCATCAGCCCTAACCAGCCAGAGCGAGATCTGTTTCTGTTATGCGATTGGTTGCATGGGTTCTTAAAGTCTGGAGCCCTCTTTATTCCTACTCTCCTGAGAGGATTGTTGGTACTGTTGCACAAGGTGTTGCTCCTCCACCCACTCCCAGTTTGCCTTTGGAGTTCAGAAAAAGAAGGTACTGAACTGGAACATGGCCCTTTACTTTGCCGGAAATAGGAGCATATATGAGATGTTTATAGATCACAACTTTCTTTTAGCCTTGTCAAAGAATTTGTTGTTTTGCCCAGGTTCAGTGTAATCTAGAAAGACTTACTGACTTGAGTCATAACAAAGTTAGTTTTGGTCTTGAGCAAAGGATTTCATCCCTGTCTTTATAGTGCAGATATTGTGCAATCGTCGGGCAGCCATAAACTGCAGCCCTTCTTAAAAGAATGGTGCCAAGGACACATTTTAAAGGTGCTTTTGCTATTTTTCAGTGCCTGCCAAGTAAGTAAACTAAATATGGAAGTGATGATTACTACACATTGATTTTTAAATTGTTCTGCATCTCCAAACTATTACTACCCAACTCATGTTCCCTGTGACCATAAAGAGACAACTTTAGTACTTTTCAGAACATATCACCAGATGCACAAATGCACTGACCTGTTTTTTCATAGCACCTATTAGTATATAAGTGAACATACTTGCAGACATCAGAAATCGAGGAGTTCCTCTCAGGGCTTAAGTTGAGCCGGTTGGGGCCATCATCACTTAATTTTGGGGACCAGTATTTATTTGCTTCTGGCATTTACTGAGAGCTCGAGAAGAGAAAACATTCAAAAAACAGTCACTGCAGAGCAAAGGAAAAGAAAATCAGACTTAAAAGGTCACAAGGTGTACAAGTTCATATTTTAATCTGTATTCTGGATTTCTACATAGAGCAGCTCAGGCCTTTTACAGTGAAAATAGGTTTTAGAGCCTTGTCACTGTAGGGACATGGTAACAAACTTTCTACATGTAGCCCCTTTAAATACTATGCACCCTAGCTTGTGGGCTACAAGGCTTACATAGGGGTGACTTATTCATATTTAAAAGCAAGTTTTTATTACCTGTAAATGGGGTGTACTTTGACAGATCTCAGTGCATGTTTTGCACTGTTGCAGTCAGGCTACAGTGGCAGGCCTGGAGCCATGTTTTCACTGCCAGTAGTGGATGGCACAATAGTTGCTGCAGTGTACTATTTCCATTTAACATCCATGCTCTGGGTACATTTTGTACCTTATATTAGGGACTGTTGGGCATGTTAAAAATACTGATTATGAATATGCCATTTCAGTTGTGTTTAAAGAGGGCCCTGACACTGTACTACTGGTTACCAGAGTTAAAGTGCACAAAATTCTAAAGGCAGAAAAAATACAAGGTCCAGCAAAAAGGGAAAACTCCGGGGTGATCCTGTAGAAAAGACAGATTTACTACAGCAATGCTTTAGGTGATTAATTGCATTAATCAATACCCTATTTAGACAAAGGATAAAGTAGTTGTGTTTGTGTAGTACCATCAGTGTTATCTTCTTTTCTACCTACATCACCTTCACTTCTGGTCTTGGCATTAATCATTTCTAGAGTTGGACACTCCCAGGCTTGAAAAGGGATATCAATGTTGTTTGGATGGCAATGCTCTTCGAAGATGTTAGTGATTTAACAATGTGCCTACTGTTGAGATTTTTTTTGTATCTCTATTCTTTACTAAATTTGCATAGAATTTTCAGATACGCACTTGATGTAACAGTGAAGCAAAAATAGCAGATCAGGCACTTCCAAAACATCGTATGAATGAGAACACCTGAGAAGACAGTGAAATTAAGGAAAATAACATACAACAGAGCCCCTCCTAACAGAGGTGATGCAGACCAGAAGGTCCCACTTGGGGGAAAGTTGAGGCAGGTGAGGGGAAATAGAAGAGTGATGGGCAAGGGAAAGGGTCAAATAAGTTGAAGTGTCAGACCTCATGGCTGCCTCTCATGGAGCCACCACCCACCCCGGAGCACCCAAGGGTTGTGTGCAAAGCACAGACCAAGCTCAGTGTTGGGAGCACCCATAGTTATCCATGTGGGAAGGGACCCCAGACCTCCTTAAACTTCTGTAGTTTATCATTGAGCTTATAAATAGGTCACTCATTTGTGACCAAGTAGTGCACGTCAGTGTGGCTGATTTCCAATGGCACAAGATTTCTACTTTCCCCACTGCCAGGGAGGTATCCAGTCAGCGTTTGCCATGATGCGTTAAGTCCAGGAATTTGGACATATTGTGAAACAAGACTAGGTGGACTGTCGGGTGTGTGGCCACCACCAGGTGTGTCATCAAGGTATCCAAAAAGAGCCCCACTAGTGCAAAAGTACTGTACAGAACATGTACAATATCACAGCCCAATGCATCAATCCTCCAGCACGTGAAGTCCCCTGCCATTTGCACCCTACACAGTTGTTCCAGCGTTCAGTGCCAGAGGTGCGAGACATTGAAGAATTGGAGAGGCCTAGCCTCTGCTCTCACCAACAATGCAAATTATGGGCTGTAGGGTGCGAAAAGAGGACATGTGTCAGGGTAACATACAGTCCCACCATATTTCCTCTGTAACCTTTCTGTGTTGGTATGTATTGCAACAGCAGATCAGGCGCTATGTAGTAAAGGGGGATCCCCAGCGCGTGTTGCAGGCTAAGGTTGCCCAAGTGACCCGATTGTGTGACCCGTGTAGAGAGGTGTAATTTCTCTCTTCAATTGCAGCAGATGGCGCTCCAGAAAGACCCATGTGTGTGTTTCATTATCTGGCTTCAGCATCTGCACCACATGTGACAGTTATGAGGCCAACCAGTAATATTTTGCATGTGAAAATCAGAGTCCCCCTGCAGTGGTTTTGACATGCAGTTTAACTACCTTGTGGCGAGGCCTGTGTCCCTCCCATGCAAAAATCCAGATCATTTGATCAATCTCCTGAAGCAGGCCACAAGGGATCAGCAGGGAAAGCATTCCGAATAAGTTATTAAATCTTGGTATCCCGTTCATTTTTATAGTTTGAACAGAGCTCCACAGAGATAGACACAATGCCAGCCAGGTGGTGAATTCAACCCGTACCTTGTCCATATTAGGAGCGATGTTATCACGCACCACCATAGATCATTACTGAGGTATACCCCCACGTATTTGAGACGCTCAGTCCTCCAGGTAAACGACCCCTCCCAAGCCCACCTGCCGATGCCACTGTAGTCTCAGGTGTCATAGGCAGGGCGTCACACTTTGACCAGTTCACATTTTACACTGAGAAGATGGAGAAGGACTTGATCACCTGCATAAAAGCAAGGATCAATTCACGGAGGCTAAAGAGGACTGCCAGAATATCATCCGTGTAATAGAATGCCTTCCTCTCATCCACCAGCATGGCTATCCCATGGATACTAGGGGCCATATGTACGAAAGCTTTTTCCCATAGACACAGAATGAGTAAAATCCTTTGGTACATCTGGCCCTAGGTGTAATGCGTATATTAGCCACTGAGGGTTCCAGCGCCAGGAAAAATAGCAGTGGGGAGAGCGGAGACCCCTGCCTTGCGCTGCATCAGACACCAAAAAAGGGGGAGGAAAAGCCCCAACAGGTCACTGAGGCTGTAGAAGCAATATAAAGCCACCTGACTTTGGCAATGTATGCTTCCCCTAGGCCCACGGGCTCAATCACCTGGAACAGGAATGGCCACTCAACCCGGTCGAACGCCTTCTTGGCATCAAGAAAGACAAACACCTTCTCATCATGGTCCTGCCATAGCAGATGGAAAAGCATCCACAGATGATTCACCAAAGTGCAGCCAGGCACGAACCCAACCTGCGAAGGGTGGATCAGTAGGAGAATATAGGTCTTGAGCCTGGTAGCCAAGACCTTCGCCATGATCTTCATATCTGTTGATGAGGGACATTGGCCAATAGTTCAGCGCATTGAAGTGGATCTCGGCCCGGTGATACATGCCCTCTTAACTTCAGGGAGGGGAGTCATGGCAGTGGTGATCTCTGAACAGTTTGCCCAGCAGAGGCACTATTAAAGGTTAAGTGATTTTATAGAATTCAAACAGGAGACAGTCTTCTCCCGGGGCCTTCATAGTTGCCATCTGGTTAAAGGCCTGTGCAATCTCATTGTCACTGATATCAGCACCGACTAACTGTGCCTGGTCTCATGACAGGGCTGGGAGGGCAAGGCTTGCCAGGAATACCTGTTCTGCGGCAGCGTGATCTGGCCCTAAGGGTCTCATAAAAAGTAGCACACTCCTGCAATATGTCGTGCAGATCAGTAAAGAGCACACCACACATGGATCTAATAGTGATACAAATATTTTCCCTTCTGCTTCTATCTTCCAAGTCAATAACTTTCCTTCGTTAGAGCTCCCGCCTCCCTAGACCAGTGCTGGAGGCCATCTATGCGTGCCTACACCTCTGTAAGGTAGGTGTCCTTGGTGTCAAGCCACTGATTAACGGAGGCAATGTCCATGTGAATCAACTGTACATCCTCCACCATTTGTTTTGTGACAGCGGTGCCAATGGAGCCCTTGGAGACTTTGATATTAGAGAGCTTCCAAGCAAGGGTTTCCATTGCCGAAGACAACAAAGATGGTGGTGTCTGCACTATGTCCTCCTCCTCCAATGTGTTGAGAGGCCTCACCCTAGAGATGACCTCGAGAACTAAGGTTGGCGCATAGACTTGGACATGGGCCACAGCCAGACCCCAACCAGAGGTAGCAAGCAGTGTCCCTGAACAGCCATAGTCATTGTGTGGGATCAGGCAAAGGGGAACACTGCAGATGTAGGATCCTACAACAGGGTTGCTGCACGTTATCAGAAGATGAGTCAACACACCCTTGTGGAATAGAGGCAAGGCCAGCCCAAAAGGAAGTACTTGGCACTCAGATCTGAGCAGCAAACACCCCAGCTGATGAGGTCCCACTGATGCTAGGGCGTCCGCCGTAGGGAGTTGTCCATGATCGTGTGATTTGCAGTGGTGGGTCAGGAAACACAGTGGTATGCCCGTGGGCAGAAATCTGATGCTATGGGTGAGGGAGCAACAGGGTGAAAGATTACAGAGCTGGCAGCATGGTGTAAAAGATTGGGGTAGGAGGACCAACCCTGTCCCAAGAGAAGAGTGGCTTAACGTTGGCACTTCTCCCCTTGTGAATCCCAGCATGTTCCTGGACTGCTTCAGGTCAACAAACTGCCCGACCAAGAAACATACATATTTAAAGCTGGGAATGACTCCGGCATCGTGGCAGCACCTCCACAACCTTGCACCACTCACCATCTTCAGCAGGTCACGCCTCAATGTACAGGTCACACCCCCCTCAGGGCCTCAAGATCCAAATAGTGCACGGAAGCCAAAGAAGAGGTGCAGGAACCCATCAGTCCCCATCCTAGACTGTCGCATGGAGAGCAGCCTTCTACGGGCAACACAACTCCAACCGCAGGCTTTAACAAACTTCAAAGCCCCGCAGCGCTCCTTGTGCATCTGGAGCACAACAGCTGGAGCTCCCTAGTAGAGGCCTCTTCACAGTCAGGGGACTCCATTGCGGGGTAAAGAAATCGGGCTCAAGGGTGGGTACAGCCAGGCAATGTACACCCCCCAGGTCCAAAAAAAGAACAGGCTGCGAATCAGTCCCCGGAGACCGTGCCCCACCTTCAAAGCTCCCAGCAGTGACAGGCTCTGTTGCATTGCGGCTGTGATCCCGACCTAGCAGTGGGGGCCACCAGCGCCCCCTTATCTTTGCCAGTCAGGTCACTAGTGGCAGTGGGGTGCAGCTGCATGGTCTGACTGCAAGGGTCTGGAAAATCTGCCTGCAGACAGGTCCTGAATCTTCAGTCAGGGCCACGCTCGCGAGGAACCTCAGAAGAATATTCCTCTGCAGCTATCTCTGCCCCTCCTACTGTTGAGATCTCTTTGCAACATGCATATCACAGGTTTGAGTCATGGAGTGGTAGACTCAGCCCAGGGGGCCACGTGGTCTTCTGTGCTGCGAGCCCGGGCCTGATAGCCTGTTGGCTGGGTGAGGGGGTGCGGCGACGCCCCTGGAGGGAGCTGCGCCCCCGTGGCGAGGTGAGACCGGCGTTGGAGGCTCGGTGGGGGCCTGGAGTCGGGCCCGGGTGACGACCGGGCCAACCACTTTGGGCCCCGTCCGGGGACCCCAAAGAGGAGAGAGGGAGCGGATCGGTGGGTCCACCTGGCATGTGGACCTGGAGCAGAGCTCCTTGAGTGCCGAAGAGGACCAGGGCTGCAGTCCAGTGGAGCGGACGGCGCGTGAGGGCCATACTCGGAGCGGAGGTGAGCGGGGCAACGAGGAGGCCCAAGGACTATCTTTAGGTGGAGGGTTGATGTCCTTGAGGGATTAAGGCCTAGAAGAAGTGGCCTGCGGTGACTCTGGGAAGTGGATAGTCAGAGATTTAATTACTTGCAGTGAGTGGGCGGAAGGGATGGCGACCTCTAAGCCCATGTGGGACCGGACGGTTCGAGATATGCTGACCAGTGGGTGCCAGGTGCCAGGAGGGGTTCTGGAGGAGCCGCCGACCACAAGGACCCCAGAGACAGTAAGGGAGGTGATGGCGGACGAGTCAGCTCCAGTCACCAAGGGCTTTCTTACCTCCCTGTTCGAATCACTTCGGAGTGACCTCCACGCACTCCGCAAAGACTTATCCCATGAGGTGAAGGAGCTGAGAGTTGAGCTTTCATCCCTGGGTGAGCGGCTGACGAAGGTCGAGGATCGTGAAATTATCCGTGGTGAGGAGGTGGCGGACCTGCAGCAGGAGGCTCTGCGCCTGCGAGAGCAGCAAGATCTCCTACAGATGATGGTGGAGGACCTGGAGAACCAGTCGCGCAGACACAACATCCCCATCAGAGGAGTGCCGCGCGGGGCTGAGAAGGAGGACATTGGAGCCTTCGTGGTGGCGCTGTTTCGCTTGGTCTTTGAACTTGAAGAGACCCGAGAGATCACCCTCGATAGAGTCCACCGTGTGGGCCAACCTGGAGGAGCTGGGGATCGCCTGCCAGATAGCCTAGCATGTGTCCATAATTTTGGACTGAAAGAAAGTATACTGCAAAAGGCACGCAATCTCCCACAGGTCCTTTTTAGAGGACATCAGCTTCAACTATACCAGGACCTTTCGGCTCGGACTTTGCAAAGACGGCGTGAGTTTAAGCCCATCACAGAGCACCTTTGCGAGCGGGCGGTGTCCTACTTGTGGGGTCATCCGTTCCACCTTGTTTTTTTGCTGGGAGGGCCAGCTTCACCATGTGAAGTCAATATCGGAGGCTAACCGGATCCTGGGCTTGGAGGAAGACGCCTCTGCTTTGGGTTCGAGGTTGAGTTCAGCCGACGGCGACGGTCCAGACTGGCGGAGGAAAGAAAGGAGAAAGAAACAGCAACGCCCTACCGCGTTGGAGCAGATCTCGGAGCGTTAGTCGGCAGTGAGCAGTGTGGCAGCCGGGTCAAGTGCCTAAACGAAGAGCGATGGGGACCCTCTGGTCGGCTCCGGGCCGATGGCCACGGTCCTGTGGCTGAGTGAAGGGGTCTGGGCGGCGGAGCCGGCAGACTCGGTAGAGGAATATGTGTGGTTCTACAGCCCAGCTGAGACTTTTACCTCTTAGGAAGTGGGAGAGAGGACTTTGTTGGTATAGGCACCTGTTGTGCATTTTGGTTATTTGTTTGTATGCTTCCCTGCGAGCTTGGTCATGCATGGTTTCGGAGGTTTGGCCATATGAGCTGGAGCGGCAGGGGTCCGGTTCTGGATCTTGGCCCCTCCGTAGAGCTTCTTCCCACCTGAACAACTGCTTTCCTGTGCTGCATGACAGTTAGGTGTCTTAGCTTAAATGTCCGTGGGCTGAATAATCCGACTAAGCGTTTAGCGATTCTGTCAGGTCTGGGGAAATCTGGGTGTCACATATGCTTACTGCAGAAGACACACTTGTTGCATAAGGACACATATTGCATGCACTCAAGGTGGTTTCCCAGGCAGATTTGGTCCTCAGCAACTACAAAGCATGCAGGCGTAGCGATATTGCTTTCCAGGACCTTCTCTGGGGAGATAGTGGGGAGGATATATGAAGTACAAGGCAGATTCCTGGCCATTAGAATAAAACTTGGGGCCTTCTCTTTTACTGTCGCCTCTCTTTACGCTCCGAATGCCCAACAAGAGGCATTCCTGAGACAGGTGATCTCCCCAACTCTTAGTTCACCAGATAGTGCCGTTTTAGTGGGGGGAGATTTTAACTTGGTGATGGACAATGAGCTCGACCGCTCTGGACAACGCTTTGGACAAATCGGAGGTGGGGCGTCAGTGGTTGGCTGATTGTGGGTTGGAGGATATCTGGAGAAAGTTGAACCCTATGCTCCGAGATTACTCCTTTTAATCGGCTGCAACCAAGACTTACGCTCGGCTTGATTTTTTCCTGGTCTCGCAGGAATTTGTCTCCCGGGTCCGGGAGGCCACGATTGAACCCAGAGCCCTGGCTGATAATGCCCCAATTACCGTGGAGGTCACAGTGGGGGTGGGACCGGTGGGTACCCCGAGTTGGCGCCTTAGAGATTCCCTGCTCCAGAGTGAGACAACGGTAGAGTCACTTCAACGCGTGATCGCTGACTACCTTAGTTTTAATGATGATGGTAGCACTTCAACGGAGATAGTATGGGAGGCTATGAAGGCAGTTGTGCGGGCGAGGTGATGGTGCTGTCCGCGAGGGATAACAAGGCAAGGAGAGAGATAAGGGAGGAGCTGAAGCAGAGGGTGGCTGTGCTGGAGCACGCCCACAAGACTACTGGTGCGCCTTGAATCTGGCAGGAGTTGTAGAGGGTGAGGCAACAGCTGAAGAGGCTAGACTGGGATAGGGCGGAGTATGCAATAGCGAGACTCAAGCACAAATTCTATGTTGGGAGCAAAAGGTGTGAGAAGTTATTGGCACACCGGTTACGAGCACAGCGGGCCGCATCGGCAATAAAACTGATCCACTCTTCTTCTGGAATTGCGGCGGGTACGAGTGATCAGATTGCAGAGGCTTTTGCAGAGTTTTACCGGGGCCTATACGCGGCTGATGAGGGAGAGCCCGAGGCTTTGGTTTCATTCTTAGAGGGCATAGCAATCATGCCTCTTGGTGAGAAGGAGGCGTTGCTGTTGGACCAGCAAATAAGGCTGGAAGAGGTTATTTCGGCAATTTCCCGACTAAAAGTTGGGAAGTCCCCTGGCCCTGATGCGTTTACGGCCCTATTCTATAAGACTTTTTGCGCGGAACTTGCTCCGCTCTTGGTGCATCTTTTTAACTCCTTTCGGATGACAGGAGCCCTGACACCTAGCATGTTAGATGCTACTATTGTAGTCCTACATAAACTAGGTAAGGACCCAGAGGAGTGTGCCTCATATAGACCGATCTCGCTCCTGAATATAGATGCCAAGTTGTTTACTGGCATTCTTGCTTCCCGCCTTAACTTTTATATGCCGGGTCTCATCGACCCGGATCAATCGGGTTTTATACCGAACCGACAATGCGGTGACAATACGAAACGGCTCCTGCACCTGTTGGATAAAACGGATCGCTTCCTTAGGGAGGCGCTCTTCCTCTCTATAGATGCTGAGAAAGTGTTTGATAGGGTTCATTGGCCCTATCTCTTTAAAGTGTTGGAGCGATTCGGGCTGGGACCCGTTTTCAGGTCCTGGATCAGCTGTGTTTATCGGTCGCCCAGGGCGGCGGTTCGAGTTAATGGGGTGCTCTCCCTGCCCTTCCCGGTCGGACGTGGGACCAGACAGGGATGCCTGCTCTCTCCCCTCTTATTTGCACTATATATGGAGCCCCTTGCGCAGAGATTGCGGGATAGTCCCTTGGTTTCCGGGGTGAGGTTTGGCGGGGACCACCATCTCATCACCCTCTATGCGGATGATGTGATCCTTACCCTGGCGGAGTTGAGTTTGGTCGGGTTTCGGGATTCTGAGTTAATATGCAGAAGTCTCAGGTTCTCGGTTTGTCGGTGAGACCGGATCATGAGGCAGACTTGAGAGCTAGCTACCCCTTTCTCTGGTCGTCCTTGAGTCTTCCCTATTTAGGAGTTGAGCTAGCGACCTCGGTAGCTAAGACAGTGAGCCAGAACTATGCGACGCTGGTTCGTGAAGTTCAGCGAGATCTTGAATCATGGGGGAGGCATATACTGTCTTGGCTGGGTAGGGTGGCGGCGGTGAAGATGACTATCTTGCCACGCATTCTCTATGTATTTCAGGTGCTTCCGCTAAGTCCTCGCCCGAGAATGATAGCTACTCATCAATCGGCGATTCTGAAGTTTACATGGGAGGGGCGACCGGCACGGTTATCACGACGGATGCTGTACCATACTAAGAGTGGGGGAGGTTTAGCGATCCCTTGCCTACAGCGATACTTTCAGGCGACACAGCTGCGTTTTCTTTTGGAGTGGAATCGCCCGCTCACTGAGAAACATTGGTGCTTCTTGGACCAGGCTGTAGCGGGCTCGCATATATGGAAGGAGCCATGGCTTTGACGCTGACATAGGGCAACCAGACTTAATTCCTCCCCAATTACGGGGGTCACACTGCGCACATGGGATGCAGTGGCCAGTCAATCCGGCTTGACGTCCTTCCCATCCCCGATGACTCCCATAGGCGCAAATCCATACTTTGAGCCCGGGCTTCGGCTGGAGGGCCTGAGACGCTGGCACGAGGGGGGCTGTAAAAGGGTGGGGTGTCTCTTTGACGAACAGGGGTCTTGTCTTTTGAACAGATGAGGAAAGCGTATGGCTTGACGGAGGCTGATAGTACGTCAATCTATCAGATACGGCACTGGGCACTGCAGCCGGCAAACAGAGCGTTGATAGATAGACCCCTTACGCCATTCGAGAAATGGCTCCTGTTAAAGAAAGACGATAAGGGAGTTATCTCAGAACTTTATCAGCTCTTACAGGGGGACCAGCGCCCGCCTAAGACTAGAGGACAGTTGCGATTGGAGAGGGCGTTCTCAGACAAGGAGTGGCACAGTATTTTCTACAGAATACATCACACAGCCTATATTGCAGCGGGGACGGAGACGTCATACAAGGTGGCATCCTACTGGTACTACACCCGGCGCGTATACACACATGGGATCCTGCTAAATCTGACCTCTGTTGGAGGAGGTGCGGAGGCACGGGTACACATGTGCATCTGCTTTGGCACTGTCCCAAACTTCATCGCTACTGGGAGGGCATTATAGACGAGATTGACACAGAGTTCCACACTAAGATCCCCAGATTTCCTTCAGACATCTTGCTGGGGCTGCCTAATCCCCTTACCTTTCCCTTAAAGTAGTTGAGAGGGAGACAGATGGCTCTAGCACTTAATGCAGCCCTACAACTGATCTTAACCATGTGGGGTACGGATAGGGTCCCGACACGTAACGCGTGGCTCCAGAAACTCTGGTTTATTCTTGCCATGGAGAAACTCACATTGGCCTCGCAGCAGCAGATGGGGAAAATGAGTGAATTGTGGAATCCATTTCTGCAAATTCTATCTGCAGAATTCACGGAGTTGACATCCCCACCTTACTTGAGAGTTCTGAGGCTAACTTGAACCATGACTAGAATGCTTGATCTAGAAACGTCAGAGGGCTGGGATGCGGTGGGAGGAAGGTTGGAATGATGGAGAGACAGGAAGATTATATGGTCGTGGTGGGGGAGCATTGTTAATGTGTTTCGTTCTACGTGTATGTTTGTTTGGTCCTTATTCACGAGACTCGCAGTCTGGAAGATTTTTAGATGCGCTCCGCACGCTAATTCTATTACCAGAGAGAGGTTTGTTTCGAGGCTCCTTTGAGCCAAATCTAGAGTTAGCCTAGAAGATTTTGGTCAGTGGTCTTGGAGCTTCGGATGCAGAGATCTATACCATCAATAGCACTGTGATGTACTGTATTTGCATTTCATATTTTGTATCTATATGTTTTGTGCTTCTAAAAATAATAAACAGATTTGATCCATAAAGTGTGTTTTATTAATGGCCATTATGTCATCAGAGTGCAGTGTGTGATCGTATGATGAGGAGTAAAGACATTTGTTATAGAGCTCCATGTGTGGCATTTTCATTTGCATGCTTTCCGGCTGGGGAGGACTCTACAGGTAGTATAACAGTTGTTTAATGTTAGTGCCATGAATCTGCAAAAAAGAGGTAAGCTCAATCACCATAATCTTACTAAATATCTTACATGCAAGCGATCTTCCCCATTGAGGGGCACACAACATTGTGTTTACATAACCCGGGACTGGCTCGGAAACAATAGAGCACCGTAGATAGTAAAGAGAACCATTATTGATCATTATTGATCCTGTCCCTATAAGAAGAGGACATTAATTAATGAAGTGATTTCTCTGCATCCTAGAGTTTTGTTTTGCGACTGACAATTGCACTGATGTCATCACTGTTAGAACTGAATGAAGGAGCTGTTCGCTTCTTCTGTTTTTACAGTGCTGTAAGCACATGTCAGCCCCGTCCCCTCGCCAAGCACTGGTGACAACAGGAGAGGGACACTTAAGAAGGGAAGGATCCCTGCACTGGAATTACTACAAGAGGGAGATCCACAAGCAGGGATCCACCCACTGGACCACCAGAGGGTTTAAGGTGGGAGATAACCCACCCCAGGCATGGGTATTTGCTCCTCCATGTTAACCACGGTCCCCAACACAGTTTCTTCCCTCTGGGGTTCTCAGATTGGGAATACCAACCCATTCTGCTCATCCCATGGGAGGTATTACCCTCAGTCGGCTCGTCCTCCCCACTAAGGAGCACATCACATTGTGTTTCATAGCCCAGGTCTTGCTAAGACGCAATAGAGCACTGTTGCGTGTAAAAGGAACCATTCATGATCATCTACATATAAGAAGTGTACATGAAAAGTGACGAGCCATCACAGCAGCCTGAGGTTTCTTTGACTGACCAACCCACTGGTGTCTTCACTATTGAAAGTGAAAGTAGAAGAAGCAATTTGAGGCATTCCCCTTTTTACTACTCCGTCCCCCAGGTACTGATCACATCAAGAAAGGTACTTTTGGTAAGAAAGGGATCCCTGCTCAGAGATCATCACAGGAGAGTGATCACCAGGCCAGGAACTACCCACTGGAACTTCAGAGAGTTGAAAGAGGGAGAGCTCCTTCCAGCCCACCAAAGTTCCCAATGGTCCTCCTTCCCCCTAGGGTGGGAATGTTGGGGGTACTATCCCTATCTGCCCACCCATTAGGTTTATTACTATCAATGTGCCCACTAGACACAAGGGTTTCTGACTAAAAAGAAAAAAAACATGTGGGATGGGTGTGCCCATTCTGGCATTGGGCCTAAGCCCCACCCCTGGAGCCCTAACAGTCTTTTCTTCATTTTTCTCCCTCTCCAGTGGGTACAAAGCACACTGGACATCGAGGGACTGTTTTGAATAAAGATTGAATGGGATGGGGTCTGGCTGTCCTTGCGTTGGGCTGTATCAACAGCCCCTAGAGGCTAAACAGTCTTGGCATTGGTGAATTTGCCCACAATATGCCCTTCAACACATCCATGGACACTCTGACAGATAACCCAAATGGCACTAGAGATGCCATTATAGACACACTCAGTACCAGAATGGACCTCTTAAAACAGCATTTTGACAAACAATGCAGTTGTATAGAGACTGCAGTAAGACTAATCTCAGGTCCTCAGAGTGAAAAATAAAGACCTATAGGCATGGTCAAGCAGTAATACTATGTGTGGCCTGGGTATGGTCTTTTGAGAATTGATAGCTATTAGCAAAATTAAAGATTTTGTAAGGGCATTGTTCCAAGTCTTTGACAGTGCCTCATTTTCCCATATGTTTGTAATCCAGCATTCCAAGCCCCTTCCATCAAAGCGTGACTTCTTAATTATCGAGACTGCAAAAAAGTGATGTCTAGTCAGGGAGAGACAGGACCTGGTATATGGGGGAATTCCATTACTATTTACCCCGATTTTTACATAGTGATCCAAGAGGCGAAGCATAACTTCATGCTGGTGGAAAAAAACAACAGAAATCGTGAATACTGTACACTATGCTGTACCCTGCCAAACAGGAAGTGATAATTCACAACATAGTTGATGTGCAGGAAACCTCTTTACTCATGAGGAATGATCTGCCACAGGAGACTTTGCCTAGGGGGGGATGAGACAAGGCCTCCACCTAGCACCGTAGTTACAAATATAACCCACAGTAACTAGGGTATATGTATGGTATACCTTGGTAGTCACAACCTAGTACATAATGTGGATGGCACTGGGGGCATCCTGATTGATCACTGTGCTCCTCTGTGTGCAACAAAGCCTCTTAGCACACTTGGTTAGTCAGATATTAATGTTGGAACGTTTCAAAAGTACACTACCTTTTAATACTTATAGATACAATACATTATCTGTTATCAAACACTTGAAAACAAACTGTAATTTGCCAACTGTTGGTTTCCATCATCTGTTCTATCTGTATCCAAATTGTAGAACCTGATGGCTACCAAATGTAGTTTATGTAATTACATCGAGTTAGCTGTACTATCCTGCCTCACCCATGAGGAGGGGTACTATGGCACCAATCTCTGTTACCACAGTGAGAAACCTTTTGGTTAGTAAAATATGCCTAACCGCCCGAGCGGTTCTTAATCTCTCTCGTTGGACCTCTGTCAGAAGTAGTCTCAGACAATTGCACTGGCTTCCGGTGGCTCAACGGATTATTTTTAAATCTCTTTGCTAGTCTTTTAAAGCAGTGCATGGCCAAGGTTCAAAATACCTGTCCGCTAAATTAGGTTGGTACAAACCAAAGAGACATCTTAGATCATCGTCGGCCCACTATATTCAGGTTCCCCGGACTAATAGAGTGAAGTGAGGTGATAAAGCCTTCACTTTAGCTGCAGCCAAGCGCTGGAACTCCCTCCTTCTAAACATTAGGGCTGAAACAAGTTATTTACGGTTCAGGAAATTGATTAAAACATGTCTCTTTCCTAATCTTTGTTTTTCCTTCTGCGGGTTGGGGGTTTCCTGATGAGTTCAGTGTCGTTTTTACCTATGTTAGCGCTTCGATGCTCTTTGTGAGCCGGAATGCGCTTTATAAATATACACACATACATACCTACACATGTATACCATACCATCATGTTTGATGGAGAATGGTTCAGAAAAGATGGGGAAATTTAATTCCCAGACGAGTTACAGGGTCAGTATTTGGTGGGGGGGAGGGTGGGGAGGGTTGTGTTGGAGATTCCACAATATTCAAGGCTCACACAGATTCCCAATTATGGTTTTCCCACAGCTTCAGAAACAGAAATGAAGCACATTAATTGAATCAACCAGTAAGATGTCAGATACAAAGATAAAGCATAGGGTGCTACTACTGCACCTACTCTCTTGGAAACTCAGTCAGCTAGACAATCAACATGATGCAAAGCAGGTCATAGTCTACTTTAACAGAAACAGTCTAGACATAGACCTTCTCCAGAAAACTCCATAAACACACTGAAAAACTTTTCACGAAAAAATGGAGTGGATATCACTACTTCACCTTCTACTGATCATGTTCTAGGAGAGTAGCCATTACATTAAAAAAGGATCTTCAGTTTCACCCATTACAGGTGATGGCTGATGCTGATAGGAGAAACCCTGTGCTACAGGGCACACTGGAGGGAAGCACTTACCATTATTAATATATGGACCACTCATCAACTGCTCTTCCTTCTTTCAAGAATCTATGGGACAAGTACCTGCACTTCTCACCTTGCATGTTATTTTGAAGAGGAGACATTAACGTTGCCCTGGAGCTTCACCTTGACCAGCTGGCTGCTGCTCTATGACCATCGTCTGTGTCTCTGATGGTAATAATAATGCAGCTGCTGAAAGCATGTTTACTTGTGTATGTGTGATGGAGTAGATACCCCTGACATAAGGCATTATGGGCAGTATAAATATCACACACCGCTTTTGCGATTACCAAATAGTGATTTTTACTGAATCACCATTTGGTTATCACAATGTAACACAGTAATTTCAAATGCATTTGCAATTTCTTAATATTCGCGTTAGCAAGTTGCAATTACCAAATAGTGATTCAGTAAAATAGGTAATCGCTATTTGGTAGTCGCAAATTGTGACTGTCGCATTTTGGAGCAGCTTGATAACCTCACAGTCAGGAAGTGGGTCAATCCATGGTTTTTCCAGAGCCCTGAGTCAGAGGAGGAGACAGACTGTTGGAGCTGATTATAAGGGAGCCAGTTGGGAGTGTTTTATTTGTGCCCAAAACACATCATGGCCACTGAGGGGAATGTAATGGAGGAAGGAGGGTGCAAAAGGAAATTAAAGTGTAGCAGGAACTTGAGGTGCTCACAAAAGAGATGGTAAAGAACCATGGCAAGCTCTTTGGAAAAAAACTCCCTGCATGCCCCAGAGAGTGGGAAGAGGGAAATGTGGACTGACATCCAGGCCAAGATCAGCGTGGTGGGGTGACGCAGCGCTCAATGGAGGAAATACGCAATCACTGGCACTATTTATGTACACAGGCCAAGGAGAGGGTAACAACCAGGATTACAGAGGCAAGGAGTACTGGCGGAGGACCATCCACCTAGACGCCATCCACTCCCTTGGAGGACATGGTAGTGGCAACTCTGCAGCCTGAAGCTATCATCAGGGTCACTGACATTGACACCTCTGACACACCCAGTACCAGCAAAGGTAAGAAATACAATTTGTGGACTTACTACATGTGCAACTAAATTAGTACCTTGGAGAAAACCAGTGTCAACCTACAATCTAAAAAAAACAAAAATACAAGTCACACATTCTATGCAACCCAACAGTGCTTTATGGGAGTAGTAGTCTGTAATACAACAGTGAACCAATATCAAAGAATGCATCACTGTGTATCCCCATACAAAGACACAAGGCAAATGACAAGTAGAAACACAATGTCAGGAAAATTGTTTAATTCTGACTCAAAATTTAAAATGAGACACAAACATTTTTTAACTGAAATAATGCCTGCACCACATGCTGCATAAACAGAAACTAGGGAAAATGAGGAAACTCTGCCACTGTCAGAGGTAGAAAATATTGTGTCCACACCAACCAAGACACCTGCACAACGCAGATGCAGGGCAACAGTGGCTCCACTCTCTGAGTTCAATGTAGAGGCCGATTACATTTCACAAGATATGTCTACACCACCTTCAGAGGATAGACCCACCCATAGACTTCAGTCCCTTTTCCAGCCCCAATACACTCCTCTCCAGAGACGTAGAGTGGATGTCTGGTGGATCTCAGAGGAATATGACGGCTCATCTGTATTTGGAGGTCTGGAGGCATCCATGTTGAAGGTGAAGCACCTACAATGTAATCACATTAAGTCAATGCACAGACAGTTGGTGACACTAAATAACAACATGAGTCAGCTGAATTCAGCAGTGTTGAAATGACAAAAAGCAACAGCAGACAATTGAAAGGAAATTACAAATGCCATTAAGGAACTCCGCACAGTAACGCAGCAGGACCATGTCACATACCATAGGCGTCATCACCAATTGATTGGCAGATTGGATGGTTTTAGCAGATCTGTCCATCGCCTAACAAATGCAACATCATTACTGTTGCGACATGCTGTGACCATGCAAGCAGCGATGCCACATTGTAGTGGAGACGTTGCACAAGAATTGGTGCAGTATACCAATGCACTGGAGAACATGCAGACAGCCCGGTTGGCTAGAAACAGCGACTTGGGTGGAGGGGATAGTGAGGAGTTCTATAGCCTGTGTAGTGTGACTGCCCCTGTGATGGAAAACAGGCATCGCAGTTCAAGACACAGCACATTTTCATATTTACAGTGACACATTTGATTTGAGTACAAGATGTGCTTTTTAACTTTATTTGTAGGGTGCCCACAAATTTGACTTGAAGATAAGGCAATAAATGTGATACCTGTAGCATTTTAAAACAATATGTTGCCTCATCGTTACTTAAAATAAAAAAATGTGTGCATTATTTTGGCAAGTCTTTATCTGCCTTTTGCTGCTTGATCCATCTGCTGGGTGAGGGGGTGGTAGTAACTCATCATCCTCATCAGACGCCCTATCTGAGAGGACCAGGATGTATGCCTGTCGATATTTCGATGTTGTGCAACATAGGACATGCAGCCACAATCTTGCAGCAGGTCTTAGGACTGTATTGCAGTGCCCCACTGCTTTTATGTAGGCATCGGAAGCGACACTTCAGCAAGCCAAAGGTCCTCTCTATCACACTACATGTTCTCCTATATGCAGCATTGTAAGGCCATTCACTTGGAATAGCTGGATTCAGATATGGTGTGAGGATGAAAAACCGCACTACATATACAGTCTTCTCAAATGACGGAAGTAAAAATTGAGTCATTGGCATCAATAACTGCATCTGTACACTATGCTACACAGTTCAGTGAAAAATTACCAAGTAGATATGCTTCTCTAAACTCTCCACCAAGTGGCCTTGTGTAGATTCCACTATGCCTGAATATGAATATATTTAGTGATGATGTTTGAGGCTTTGCAGATGACCTGTAAGTTCATGGAATGGCTATATTTCCTATTTCTGTATATGTATTCATTGTGAGATGGTGAACAGATTGCAACATGTCCTATCAATGCATCCAATGACGTGTGGGAATTTCGGCTATCAATTAGAAATGCAATTTTGTGAGCTGGTAGCTTCCTGAGGCTAAGAGGTGCAGAGAACATAACGCCTGAACATGAGTGGGAATTGTATTAGTTCTGAGTGTGTCACAGCACTTGTGGTTGCAATTCTGCTACTAAGTCTAGTATCATGGCAGAATGTAACCTATGCTTGTCATAGATCTCCTCCTCTGTCTGATCAAACAATGTTATGCACATTCTGAAAATGCTCTCCTGTCTCCTCTTCCCTCTCCTCAAACCTGCCAGGATCCTGATCTTCCTTGCCATGACTTAGGGTGCAGCCATTGTGGAAAATGCTGAGGCACTCTGGGCTTCTTTATATAGGTTGCACCTGACTACCACCTGATTTGAGTTGGTGGTAAATTGCACATGCAGAATCACCACTTTGCGACCATTGTCAATTTGCAAATAGTTCATACATTGATTTTTGCGATTACCTGTTTACGAATCGCAATTTGTCAATCGAAATTGAAGTTGCAATTTTCGGGAACCTCTATTTTGCATTCCTTAAAATTTAACTGGAAATGCCTTTAATACATTGGGAAAGACAATTTTGTATTCGCAAATGGCCTAATCTTGCAATTAACAAAGTTTACAAATGCAAAAATGTTTGATGCATATAGCCCTTTATTCTTCTCACATGCATGGTCAAGGATAAGACTACTGACTCACCACTAAGAATGCATGCCTCTCTGTGACATTGGTCAGATTTATATGACACTGTTAGACCACTCCTGAGTGTAGCTAAAAATGACCACCCTTGTTTTCTAACAAAGTAATTACATATGGAGACTTCCAGGCAGGACCCTGCTGGATGCATCTTTTATGGGACAGATAGGAGCTGCAGTACAAGATAGCTTTGATCTAAGTGAAAGCTCAGGGGATAGCTTAGATGTTCGATAGGATGCAATTATTGTGGTCATCAGTGGAGTATGCATTGCCAAACAGTCAGGCATTTTTAAAATCCAACACACATGCTTACAGAAGCTCCAGTTGAAACTTCACACATTAGAGGCCCTGCAAACCGACACAAATGATCTAAAACTCCTGGTGGATATGCAGCTCAAGTTGAAAAAATACAAGGAAATGGCTGATAAGAAACTCCGTATTTAGGGATATATACGAAGGCCAGAACATAGGTGGAGAATGAGCCTAATCCACTGCCCATGGACAGTGAACAACTTATTGTAAAAAAGATAGTAGTGCAGATACCACGTTCTAAGACACTAAGGACCCAATTAAGAGTTTGGCAGACGGGAAAGCCCCTCGCCAAACTCCTGACACGGTGGCTGCTGCTTTCGTGGTGACCACCCTGCCAGACCTAGGAGTTTCCCACTAGGTCGCGGGCGGAAACTTTGGTTTCCGCCCACTGGCTTAGCGGGAAACAGGCTACATCATTATCTCTGGCTCGTAATCGAGCCGGTGGCAGTGCTGTCGCCTGCAGGGTGCACCAGCACTTGCAATATTCACTGCCTGCAAGGCAGACACTGAATATTGCGACGGTCCTGAGCAGGGGGATCCCTGCACAGCCCATGCCATGGACACGGACAGTTCAGGGGCCCCTCTGTAGCCCCCTGCACCTGTTCTCTGCCAGCCTTTTCATGGTGGTGAAACTGCCATGAAAAGGCTGGTAGACAACAAGGTTGTAAGTCGCAGGTGCCCTGGCGGATTATGATCTCTGTCACCACCAGGCCATTGGGATCATGGATCCTAGTGGTGCTGGCAGAACCATGGCAGTCTGACCACCAGGGCCTTTATGTGGAGGTCGAACCACCACAACAGTGGCAGTCCTGACCGACACTGCAAGGCTGGCAATCTGAAGACCGCCAGCCTTGTAATGAGGGCCTAAGTATCCTACAACAATTTACGAGAATTTATTAGGGCTAGATAGATGGATAGATAGAGAGAATGAAAAACCAAATGTTAAAGTAGCATTGTAGTTATGTGACTATTTCACTAACAACCTGACGTTTTCAACTAAGCAAACACTAAAATTCAATAGTTTATCTCTAGCAGGGACTAACTACTGTATATTTCCACTTTGGTTCTTTATCGCTTGCTTTGAGGGACTACGTCATAATTTCTTTGTTGTTCCTGTTGCATTGTGGGTGCTTCAGGTCGTAGCTGCTTGAATTTTATTGCAGCATTTCCCTTCCATCACCTCCCAAGCTGGAAAAAAACAGCTGTTGTGCGCCAATTGAGCAAGTACGAGGGGGTGCTCTGCTGCTTGGTGAGGGCAGGCTCACTTTTTCCTCCTCACATTTGCCCAAGGGCACCCAGCGTGTGCTATGAATCCAGACTTGTTCCAGGCAGGGCTATTTATTAGGTCAAGCGTAAGTGTACGACCTTATGTATATCTGCTGCTTGCATTTTTAAAAATCTGAATGAGCAGTTCACACAGGTGTTCGACTTTTAACTAGCTTTCACTCTTCTGTTTCTTAGCCGCTCCCCTCCACCAATCTGTCTGTGCCAGTTTCTTCTCCTCCCCCACCCCACCCCACCATGCACATTCATGTCGACCAAACTCATTACCATTTGCACAACGCACACTGCTGCCAGTCTGCTTGTTATTGACTCAGGAAGGAAACACAGCTCCCGGGATAGACAGCTCCGTTCTTGGGTGCTTGGTGGTGAGGAGTGGGTGGCGCTACTTCTTTTTCCCAAACACTTATCAGATGATAATTTATAGAAGCGTATATTTTTTAATTAATTGAAAGAGCTAGGGATCATGGTGTTATAATAATATTCAATTTAACAGACATCTCGCCACACCGGTTTCTTTAAAAAAAGGATCTCACGTGTTGTGACACACATAGAAACGTGTAGCTGGCTCGGGTATAATAGCTAAACATATTTTCTACAAATACAGTATACGACTAGTTCTCTCTCTTCTGTTTTAACAGCTCTCCCCTTCCCCCACTGGTCCATGACAATTTCTTCTCCTCCACCCCACTCTGCTCATTCATGTTGACCAAATCTATTAACAGCTTGAAAACGCACACCGCTGCCAGCCTGCTCGTGTCGACTCTGGGAGAAGGCACAGCTCCCGTGATTGGCTGCACAGCTCTCCGGGGTGTTTGGTGGTGAGGAAGTGATTGCGATACTTCTTTTTCCCAATACTTGTAATTTATAGAAGCGTATATTTTAGATTAAATGAAAGAGGTAGGGAACATAGTGTTATAACAATATTCTATTTAATAGAATTCTCACGATGCCAGTTTCTTAAAAAATGAGGGAGCCATAGGCTTCACTACAGCTGACCCCGGAGTAAGTGGGTGATTGTATTTCAATTTAGGGTCATTTAACTTTAACCCC
The DNA here is from genome assembly GCF_031143425.1 of Pleurodeles waltl. Classification (NCBI taxonomy): domain Eukaryota; kingdom Metazoa; phylum Chordata; class Amphibia; order Caudata; family Salamandridae; genus Pleurodeles; species Pleurodeles waltl. The sequence goes on along the minus strand of NC_090437.1, from coordinate 800,980,938 downwards.
CTTCTGCCCTCTCTTTCGCCAGTCAGAATTAGCGGGTTAAGACCCAGCCTTGTGTTGCTTTATTTCCATCTCCTGCAGCATCTTTCTTCCAGCTCTGTATGAGTGTCAAGTCCCTCCTTCGCCTCATCAGCTCAAACTTTTCCACTTAAAACAGATGGAGCTGACTTTTCGATCCACTCCTCAGCAACAGTTCTGGATCTCTGTCCCTTAAACACCGCGTCTCTTTCTACTACCATTAAAAACCTGTATTGCTTCCCGCCGCATGCTTTCCTAATTGCATATCTTCATAGTACCAGTATCACCGAGTAAACATTCCTCTGAGTATGTACAGCACCCCAAAGCCTTGTCGGGGTTCATTAGTGCTTTATAAAAACTAGAAGAAAATCAATACATAGCAGCCAGATTTCGGACAGTTAATCGCGTTTTCCTCTCTGCTTCTCTTTTCCACTCTAGATCCTTTTCTTGAAATAGTTCTTCACTTAAAGGGGCAAGTCAGTGGAAAAAAACAGTTCTCGGTTGCCAGTCTGGATTCTATACTAGTCACATACATTAAGCATGCTAGAATGGGTGCTTTGTATGCATCATGACACATGAATGAGCAAGTTTACAAAATATGATGCTTTCTGTCTTAATGACACATAATTCCACACAACACCACACAATTCCACACCACTCAATATCACACAATTCTACATCACACTACATAATTACACTCCAAATAATACCACTCATTAGCACATAATTTAACTCCACATAATGACACTCAATACCACGTAAATCCACTCTACATAAATTCACTCTATGCCACATAGCAACAAGTACACCATGCTGTGTAATTCCAATAGCATAATTTCACCCAACGCCACAGAAATAGAGAAGTGTATCGCAGTAACCACACTACATTTACTTGAGTCACGACCGTAACCATTGTATACCCAGAGACCGTAATTAGGTACTTGAGAAGGAGTACAATGTCAAGTTTTTGCTTCAGAATACAGAGCATCGCCTCACACATCCAAGTTGTGTCCTTTTTGCATTTTGCACTTCTGCAGCCTCGGATACAAAAGAATAGCCATCAAACACCAAGAGATGGAGCGTTGTGGATAACTGAGCACCAGTTGTTAGAGTCAATACCCTTTTATTGGTGAAACCTGAAAACCTAATGCACTTTGGCTTCTTTGCTTAAATTGTGTTATCAGGCAAATTATTTATTTCACTAAAACTCATTGTTTCTTCATTCACGCATATGAAAGCACTTCCACATTTGAGAGGTCAGACTCCCAGCTTTTCACAAATAACACTTTAAATAAATACTTATCAATGCAGTGCTATAATGTGCCTATTGGTGTCAAAGCTTCCACATTAAAGAACAATAGATGGTGCAGCACTCAGGATAATGTGCTGCATGGCTAAATACGAGAGCTATTGGCTATGTTATGAAAGCATGATGTAGTAGAGCATCGTCATTTACAGACAGCTCATTTTCCATTGAAATGTCCGCGAACATTCCCAGTGACCTAAAGTTTTACTGATAGTGTAGCAACGATAATGTGTGAAATTCAGTGGTTCAGCAAATATGTATCATTTGAATATCACCAAGTAAAGTCTTCTGATTGCTTAGATCCTAATAAAATCTGTTTCCATCACACTTCAGAATGACAAAAAGGGCTTTCCTAACTACTTGATGTATATCTTTAAGTCGTTGTACAGTTCATTTACAAGCTATTTAAATGTTGTTTAAAAACTAAAATCCTGCAGTCTTTCATTTTGCCCTCCATCTGCCCTAATATGATTGTCAGACCGTTCACTTTACAAAATCCTTTAACTCTGCAGTCTGAGAAAGAAAAGCAAACACCATTCTCCCTGATAAGCAGAAATTTGTAACAAGACGTAAGGTGATGTTTGCCCTCTGATTTGGAATGCACAGGAAAAGTGACTAGATGAAAACAAGCTTTAAATGCACCTTTATTCCTTATTCACTTTCTGAATGACTATAGACCTGTTCTTTGCCAGCAAGAGTTCGCTCACCAGAATGGGCGAGTAAGCCATTTAGCACCTTCAGGCCTTCTTTATTTAGAGTACTCAGTCACAGGAGAGCTTTTCCATAGTGTGAACTCTGTTCTTCGTAGCAATGTGCTTTTCATTCCTCGTGTAATTGGGCATTCTGAAAACAGTTTGGCACAGAGTGAACTCTCTCCATAGGGTCAGCATTGTTTACAGTACCTCCTTTTGTACTCATGTGCTCCTCAGTTTCTTACGAGAGGTTGAGTAACTGTGAAATGTTTCATACAGACTAAAACACATCCTTAGTAGGTCACTGCTTATGTAACCAGGACTGAGTGTCCTAAGGAAGTAGGTTTTCTCTGAACAGTTGTATGATTCAAGACCATGTGTAGTGGGCTTGTACCTGTCCGTGTCAACATGAGCTTTCCTACTCATGAAGTGTATCTTAAAGGGTCGATATTAATAATTAAAAATTGCTTCAGCTAAGGTTGTTCTGTTTGTGAACCATAAATGTTGTTTTATAGTATTCTGAGCTATTCTGTACTTACTTTAAAACCTCTAATGCTCTATAAAGTTGAAAGATTTAGCTTGAATGATGTCATCAATTACGTCCTTTGAGATGTCATACGTGATGTCATTTGAGATGTCATAAGTGATGTAATCGATCATGTCATTTGAAATGTAATCAGTGATGTCATGGAACTTGTCATTAGTGGTGTAATATGTAAGGTCATTATTAGTGCATGGCAGGTGCACAAGCTATAGTTAGCATTGACAACCACAACAGGTGAATTTTACAGAACATTTTTACATTTACATTACAGTAGAAGAGGTAAAACTTGCAGTGTAGTGGTGGTCACACCCTGGACACAAAGGAATTATATAAAGAATACATTGTTACAGCCTCATTATGGATCACAATGCTCCTAAGACACTCAGGCAGTTTAAGCCCTTCACGATCTTGTTGACTTGTATGGTTTGTCAGATCTTTGGCAGAGGGCTTTCTCGTTCACCAAGGAGTTGAGTTTCTATTTCGCACCTCACAGTACATTTTCTAGACTAGATTAAAGGTTTGCAGCCTCTGATTTTATCTCCTCAGTTACGGAGTGAGACATGTACCTCACACACTCTTGAATCATTCGCTGATCCTCTTTGCTCTCACCCTTCCCACATCTCAATTTTGTAGGTCATATTGGTGCGTTCCAGCATACTCATTGCTGGACTGAGTTTTTAAGGTCAAGCTTTGAGCTCCAATCCTTGAATATTTTCAGATTAAGGCTGATTTGGTTCCAATGTACACCATTTTCTGGGAGGCCTTCAAGAAGTATGTCTATGGGCAGGTCATATCAAAGCATGCTGTGGTGTTGAGAGACATTCCAGGCCAGTTTACCTGATCGGAAGATGCTTCACGGGGCCTCAAAGCCTGAATGGAGCGCTCCGCCAGCAAGGCCCTGCTATGGTAGCAGAGCCAACTCCTGCAGCAATTTCGAGACATGGCTGACCGGGAGGTCCGCATCCTTGGGAAATATGCCTTTGCTAGACAATACGGTGAGGGGGAGAGGCCTAGCAAAACATTGGTCTTGCTACTGAGGCATGAGAAATCTAAATCCTACTTTGCTGGGCTGGTAGGCCACAGTGGGACAGCCCTTACTGCAGATGATGACATTCTCTTTGAATTTATGGAATACTATTCCCGGCTTTATGCCACGGCAAATGTTAGAACCCAGGTTGAAATTACTGGCTTTCTCGATGAAGTTACACAGGTGTGGTTGGAGGGCATGTATCGCCAGCTTCTTTTTCAACCCATCTCTCATTGAGGTCATCACTGCTGTCGACACTTGCCATTTTTAAGGCCAATGTACTGATGGGTTCACTGCCTAAATTTCCAAAGCATATGAACATGTCTTGGCCGCTCATCTCATTGAGGTCTGTGTGGAGGCATTGCAGGATACAGCACTGCCAAAGTCAATGCTTGAAGTGCTCATCACCCCCCTTCCTAAACCTGGGAAATATCCCACACAATATGTGTCCTATCGTCACCTTTCGTTGATTAACTGTGATAACAAAATCCTTGCCAAAATTCTCACCACTAGACTTTCTCAAGTTCTTGAATGCATGATTGCCCCAGTGCACTCTGGAATTGCACCTCACAGGTCCACTACATTAAACTGTCGTACAGTCTTTGTGGTCCTCAATCAGAGTGACCCAGAGGGTAAGACACCAGTCACAGTGTATGATGCAAAGAAGGCGTTTCAACAATACCTAAGAAAACTATTGGTCTCAGGGGGCTCTTGTATACATACCACATCCAATCGCATTGCCGTCAAGGGTCGAAATTGGATGCTTTCTCAACAGCGAGGTGGAAGCAGTAGGGCTATACCCTTCCCCCCCTGATGGTTAAACTGGCAATGGACCCCCTGGCCAGACAGCTGCAGGAAAAACAAATCCATAGAGGCCTTTCTTTTCTGCACAGGTGTTTGCTGTTTTCCATGTAAGCATATGACTTGGTATTTTTTGTGAAGGATCCAGCGGTTATCCACGTCCCACTGAGTTGAGAGATTATCAGATTCTGTATCTATTCTGGGGTCTCCATAAACTGGTCTAAATCTGACCTCCTTCCACTCACTGATCGCACCTTCCAGTCCCTGTGGAGTACACTGTTAGCTGGGTTACTGACTCAGTGAAATACCTTGACATATTTCTACATAGACAGCCAGAACAAATGATCAGGCTTAGTAATGGCTCAGCAATGGGCAATCTATAGCTTTGTGTGGAATTATGACTCCAGCTCCCACTGTCTCTGGCCGGTAGAGTGGCCCTAATTAAAACGGTGACCCTCACTAAATTATTATATTTTATTAGAAATATCCCTATATCCCTAACTAAACAATTCTTCAAACTCTGCACCCTCCTCATGAAGCTACTCTGGGCGAATATGCCAGCATGGATCACCTGGGACATGTTGGTTCTGTATTTTGACCATGGGGGCTTTGAGTTTCCAGACCCTGAAATATATTATTTAGTGGAGCAAAGTCACTTTGAGTCTTGGTATTATCCAGGTGCACATAATCCTTAGCTGGTTCCCCAGAAAGCACAAACCTGCAGAATCACGTTGGCATCACTTTTACCATTAGGCCTGCCCCAGACCACTAAAGGAGATTCACTTTGTCGCTTCCACCTGCTGGGCCTGGTGATCCCTGTGTCACAATACAGGTATGTCTTGTCTATACTCTCTGGCCTTCAAACTTCACTCCAGTGCTCCTGTTCTACTCACTGTTGAACATACATTGCAGAATACGTTGCCTGCGATGGCTGTGGTAGAAATGGGTCACCTCTATTTTAATGGCACCGTTAGGTCCCTAGGCCGGTTTCGCTCTTGTGGCAAATCTACTGTCTTGGCCATTTTTATACACAGCTCTTTACACAATGCGGTGAGAAAGGCATGGCCTGGATTCCCGCAGGAACCCTTCAATTTTTTCCCTTGACACATTTTATTACATCAACTGACACTGCACATTGGGTCTCTAAGCTGTACAGCCTGGTGTCACAACTTTGGATTGCCAGAACTAACTTGTGCATTACAGCCTGGGAACGAGAGCTCGAAACACTTATACCCACTGCTTGTTGGAAATACTGATGTACACAAACTGGTGTCCCATCTATGAACTATAGGCATAAGCTATTACACTACAAATTCTTACACTGGGCTTAAGTCACGCCACAAAATCAACATAGAATAGACTCCTCTCTCCCACAGTTGTAGTCGCTGCTAGACAAATGATGCTAGATTCCACCATCTTGCTTGTGAGTGCCCTCCTATCCTAATTTTTTGCCGTGAGATCCCTAGTTTAATAGACTTGACACAACTTATCTTTCAATTGGGCCGTCTCCATTTAGATATGTTAAAGAGGTTCCACTGAGGGTTCAACGCCTCACTGCAATGGCTCTGCTATTGGCTAAACGCAGAATAGCAATGAACTGGGGGTGACCTGTAATGATCAGATTGAAACCTATGCTCTAATGCAGCTATCCACATCTTGGCTGCGTAACATATGGGGGCCATTCCAAGCTTATCTCCTTCACATCATGCCTAACGACCTGCTAGATCAGTAACAAGAAAGGTCTAATTAGTACGCCTGCTTCATATTGTATACTTACATGTTGGAAATTGTCAGAGTCCACGATTCCCCTCCTATTGTTATTGCTTCCTTGATCGTATCGACATTTGTTTTCTTTCTTTACCATGTATTATTGCTGCATGTGGGGACTATTCCTAATTTATCTGTTCTGTACATTATTTACTGTGCTTCACCGATATGCATACTGTACAGGGAGTGCAGAATTATTAGGCAAATGAGTATTTTGACCACATCATCCTCTTTATGCATGTTGTCTTACTCCAAACTGTATAGGCTCGAAAGCCTACTACCAATTAAGCATATTAGGTGATGTGCATCTCTGTAATGAGAAGGGGTGTGGTCTAATGACATCAACACCCTATATCAGGTGTGCATAATTATTAGGCAACTTCCTTTCCTTTGGCAAAATGGGTCAAAAGGACGACTTGACAGGCTCAGAAAAGTCAAAAATAGTGAGATATCTTGCAGAGGGATGCAGCACTCTTAAAATTGCAAAGCTTCTGAAGCGTGATCATCGAACAATCAAGCGTTTCATTCAAAATAGTCAACAGGGTCGCAAGAAGCGTGTGGAAAAACCAAGGCGCAAAATAACTGCCCATGAACTGAGAAAAGTCAAGCGTGCAGCTGCCACGATGCCACTTGCCACCAGTTTGGCCATATTTCAGAGCTGCAACATCACTGGAGTGCCCAAAAGCACAAGGTGTGCAATACTCAGAGACATGGCCAAGGTAAGAAAGGCTGAAAGACGACCACCACTGAACAAGACACACAAGCTGAAACGTCAAGACTGGGCCAAGAAATATCTCAAGACTGATTTTTCTAAGGTTTTATGGACTGATGAAATGAGAGTGAGTCTTGATGGGCCAGATGGATGGGCCCGTGGCTGGATTGGTAAAGGGCAGAGAGCTCCAGTCCGACTCAGACGCCAGCAAGGTGGAGGTGGAGTACTGGTTTGGGCTGGTATCATCAAAGATGAGCTTGTGGGGCCTTTTCGGGTTGAGGATGGAGTCAAGCTCAACTCCCAGTCCTACTGCCAGTTCCTGGAAGACACCTTCTTCAAGCAGTGGTACAGGAAGAAGTCTGCATCCTTCAAGAAAAACATGGTTTTCATGCAGGACAATGCTCCATCACACGCGTCCAAGTACTCCACAGCGTGGCTGGCAAGAAAGGGTATAAAAGAAGGAAATCTAATGACATGGCCTCCTTGTTCACCTGATCTGAACCCCATTGAGAACCTGTGGTCCATCATCAAATGTGAGATTTACAAGGAGGGAAAACAGTACACCTCTCTGAACAGTGTCTGGGAGGCTGTGGTTGCTGCTGCACGCAATGTTGATGGTGAACAGATCAAAACACTGACAGAATCCATGGATGGCAGGCTTTTGAGTGTCCTTGCAAAGAAAGGTGGCTATATTGGTCACTGATTTGTTTTTGTTTTGTTTTTGAATGTCAGAAATGTATATTTGTGAATGTTGAGATGTTATATTGGTTTCACTGGTAATAATAAATAATTGAAATGGGTATATATTTTTTTTTAAGTTGCCTAATAATTATGCTCAGTAATAGTCACCTGCACACACAGATATCCCCCTAACATAGCTAAAACTAAAAACAAACTAAAAACTACTTCCAAAAATATTCAGCTTTGATATTAATGAGTTTTTTGGGTTCATTGAGAACATGGTTGTTGTTCAATAATAAAATTAATCCTCAAAAATACAACTTGCCTAATAATTCTGCACTCCCTGTAAGTCTGGAACAGGGATATCATCCCACATGACCATGCTAGTTGTTGTTTGTTATAGGGGAGGCTCCATTAGGGCAAGGGCGGGGCCACAGGCTGTGACGTGCACTGAGGGGGGACTGCTCATGCACATGTATGTTTGGTCGGCTGTCTCGGGCCGGCCAAACACACACATGCGTAGTGGGCTCTCGCCAGCTTGGCACTGTGTTGTGGGCTGGAGAGAGCATTCACAGGCTCCCAGTCTGCCTTGGAGTGCCCCGGCTGGGTGCTCCCAGCCAATCCTGACGCTGCTCTGAGCCTGTGCCTGCTGAGGAGAAGCAGATAGAGTGGTGCGGCGGGGAGCAAGGTAAGTGTTTATTTCTTTTATTTTTTTATTTAATCTTTAGTCTCCCCACGTGCTCCACCCCACCCCTTCCCTGAGCCACGACCGGTTTGTTACAAAATCACAAAAGCTAATAACAGTGGTTCTTATAGCCTCACATGTGTTTGCTGTGTTCAAGGAATCATGCAACTCTGGCATCCTGGCCATCGCTACATGAGGTTTTACTAAAAACCCAAATAAAACCTGAGACTTCTAATCGTACCTCTCCCTCTCCCTTATCAACAGGGACCATAAAATCCTTGCAAAAATATCGGCAACATTTTGCTCCCAATGCTTCTGAGCAGTCTGGGCTCATTGGTGACAGGTTCACACAGAACACACAATGTATGTACTGGGTTGTCTAGTGTGCACCAGATGCAGCCACAACTCAGTGCCGTGGAGCTATTTTTTTTAGACCTCACTAAAATCTTTGACTCTTTGGAGTGCACATTTCTCTATAAGACACTCTGGGGAATACTTGGTTGGATCAGTCTTTTTTTATGCAAGGCCTTTTACCCCCTTTAGAGTAAATGGCATAATATCTGTGACTGCTGTAATCACCAGGGGCGCTAAGTGGGCTGCTTACTCCCCCCCCCCCCCTTCTTTTTGCTGTCATACTGGAGCAGCTTACTTGCATGCTCCTTCAGCACCACTCATGTGCGAGGCTGAGTCAAATCACGCCAGCTGCAGATCTCTGTACGCAGACTACATTATTCTATTCCTCAAAGAACTAGGATTCAATTTCTCACCTATCATCACAGTTTTTCAGATAGGGATTCTGTCAAGTCTTTCAATCATCTGGAGCAATCTCAGATCTTCCCTTCGCATCTGGTGCTAAAGCAAGTGATTAGGAATTCCCTTTGGAATTGCTTGAGACCTCGGTTAATTAATGGGGAACTGGCTTTATCAAGCCGTTGACATAGTTATCTGAAGTAACTATGGGGTTGTCCAGTCCAAAATGGAGGAGCCAGTATACCTCAGGATACTGCTTCCCAGCACCATAGCAGGCAGCACAGCCCTAATGAAAATGGTAACTCTCCCTAAGCTATTATACATGTTTTTTAATATTCCTATCATTATCTGGGCAATTATTTCTCAACCTCGGATCGTTACTGGTAAGACTAGCATGGTCATAGAAGCCTGGGATAAAATAAGAAATTCTCAAACTGCCCGAAATGCTTGCCAGATTCTTTGCCTCTCACTTTGAATTGTACTACCTTTGCACCCAAGCCTCCTGAGCACATTTCTGGTACAGCCCATCTCCTTTCTTCCCACACCTTGTGACTGAGACAGACAGCGCAGCTTCCACAAAAGTTGGAGCAGCATTGTTCCTGTGGGCCAGCCGACCTTTGCCAATGTGGACACAGTAGCATGCATGAGATGGGCCTGGGATGGACTCAGTCGTTGCTTAATTTGTGAAAGAATGAGTGTGGGTCTTCGAAGCTCTTCTTAGAAGCCTGCGGCCTCAACTATTAAATGTCAGCACAATGAATACCAATCCTGCATACTAGTGAACCCACTTCAGGCCTCTTTAATCCACTGTCTCTTTTCTCACTCTTTCGGGTTCCTGCTTTCTCCCTTGGTGACGGTTTTTCTGTCTTTCTTTTCCTCCTCCTGTTTACTGTGTGTTTTTCTCTCTTGCTCTCGGGAAATGTCTGATGAGGAAAAATTAGTAATGGCCCACAAAAACGAGTGCCGGTGGCCCCCACAGGAAATCACCAGCTTCAATTATTCACAGGAATCCGTGCAAAGTGGGTCTCAGAGGGCCTTTGGTACCCTGGCCTACTCCTCTTTGGAAACCCTCTGTTATCACCGACACTGGAATCAAACTGGGAGGTACATTTCGTAATCGTCAATTTATTCCCACTATAAATAATCACAGATGTGGGCAACAAAACCCCACTGGACACATTTCCATATAACCGGTTGAGGGCAGAATGCCAGTCCTTGCAGTCCACATTCCTGTCAGAACACCTGCAGTTCAAAACTCTAAGGCTCCTGATAACCTCCCCTACTCCCATATGTCGCTATCTTCCCTGCTGGATGCGACTGTACACAATAATCTATTAGCAAGAAGTAAGTGGCAACTTGTTCTAGAGCACAGGCTGTCAGATGAGGAGTAGTACTATTGCTGCACTCAAACTGATGAAATATAACTAAGATGGGCTGTTGCACATAAAATCCTTGTATTGGTCTTACTATACCCCCAGTATTCTGATAGAGTGTTATCTGCGGGATGACTCTAGATATAGTCGTTGCCAATCTCCTGATGTGGGATTTCTCTACCAAATCTAGTCATGTACTATGGGTGCTGTATAATGGCAACATTTTGACTGAAGACATTTCCATCATGATTGACCAGACTATTTCCCTTCTCTCCAAATGGCGCTGCTATGGTATGTGAAAGATATCCTATCGGAGGCTAGAAATTATACAGCCCTCTTTTTCCTCCTAAATAAATAACATGTGGCAATACAAAGGAGACATATTCCACCCATTTCTACTCAGACATGGCTAAAATATCCAACACACTGCAGTGACAATCTAGAGACTTCTACGGATACGCTCCAGTGGATGTCCAGACCTCGAGAAATTTGGGAGCCTTTGCCCTCATTCCTGTTAAGACTTAGCATTAAATCAGCTATATTGAAAACTGAGAGCCATACATTTATACGAATCCCACTATGTAGAGGTTTGTGGAGTTTTTCTCTTTTAAATACTATGTTGTAAATAGAACTTTACATTGGACGAATACTCTGACATAGCGAGTTGTATGCCACGCTCTGCACATTAGAGATGAGTATTATTGTGCACCTCAATGTAAAATGACTTGAGTGCTCATACCTTATGTTTAATGTGTGGTAATATGTTGCATATGTCTTGAGCATCTTTAGACCGCATGTTTGTTGTTGTTTCTGAATAATCAATAAATAATGTATTTATTTTTTAAAACAAATACTTGGGTTTAAGAGAGCTTCTGAGACCAAATATGCATATGGCCCAGTTTTTATGCCACCTGGTGAAGATGGTAAAGGTCAGACGTCTGAAACCCAAGAATTGTTGGTCCTCACCCAACAACAGGTTTTGGTCTAATGATATATGTCACAGCGCTGGTTGACTACTCATGGTTTAATCATCTGTGATGCATACTGCTTATGCTCCTTCTCTTGGTTTCCCTTGTTTATGTTTTATTTGAAAAGTATTTGCTGTGAATGAACCTCACCCCACATGTTTCCGAGATAATTACTCCACAATGTGCTGCATATTCATTCACAATTAAATACAATGCTTTAATCAATGGTTCTCCTGTACAAAATGCTGTTCATTATGTAGTTGGGCCTAAAATCACATCTTAATTATCAGTTTAGTTCAGTTTTCAGAAGACATATAGAGCAACAATATAAACTTTCTTTTCAGTAAACATCACCAAAATTCATAAAACTCAGAACAATCAATATGACATTCTAGCCCCAATGTAAAGCACTATAGGTTCAAATTAGAGATATGTCACCATTAAGGAAAACAGTTGTGTACATCATTCTCTGTTGCAATGTCTAGGACAACAAACTACATGTTCCAGTATTTATCAGACTTGAATGCAATAAGTAAAACAGAAAACTCAATCAATGTAGTTATGAGTCCTTAATGCGAGGACCACAAGATGTAATTTGCCATCTCTAGGAAGTATTTCTGTATTTATTTATGCAAACAAAAGCGTATGATACTCAGAGTAGCCTTCTTAACTCAAACAATCCAAATTATTGCCACTTGGTAGTTGAACTTTAGACTAAATTCTAGTTTGAGTAGTTCAAGTGGTGTTCTTTTTCGCTGCTCCCATTGTTTCCACGGAACTGGGCCTTCTAAAGACCTTCCTGATTTGCTCACAACCTTCAGACAACCTGGTGCATAATATGTTAGGATTGGAATAGCGTTAGTAAGTGAAGCAGTTGCACAATCGAGTAAAGCGATGTAGTGACTTTGAACTTGTAATCACAGACCAGCTTATCGTCAAATATAATACTGAGGCATTCATAGAATCCTGACTGTGAGTTAATTATGCACAAGTTTCCCTTACGATTTCTCCTGTGAAAGACCAACATTCCGCTCTTTGCTTGGTTTACTCCTGGGGCATTCTTGGTGTAGTTAGGGCATAGAGCGGTTTTTGGAAAACCAATGTTTCTAGGTCACAAAACACGGTAGTAGATTGACCCTACCCTCAAACCTCTTAAGGATAGTAGAAAAATATACATTTGAAAGCACAAAGTTCAGTTCACTTGGGTATAAGTTGAAACGGGAGGGATCAAGAATGCAGGTATGTCTCATTCTGAGATCAAACAAAATCAAAGGGTTAATGATTACAGGAGGTAGATCTAGGGACACAAACCCAGGTATTAAGATGGAGACTAGCCAAAACATAAACTATACCGTTCAGTATTCAAATCGGAGTTACATTTTTCTACAGTAATTGACTGTCTAATCTAATTTTTTGGAGAAGTTTATTAATAAACACAGTAGCAGTACAGAAGTAGGCTGTAAAGTCTGGTTGGGCAATCCCTGCAGGAAACCAATTTGAGTGGGTGTTAGTATACTGTTCATCTCAATTGAAGATTGTTGTTTATCTAATAGTATCCAGGTTACATGTAATTGGATTAAATCTGAGGTATTCCCAATGCCTGGTACTGCCGTATGTGCTTTCCACTTCGCTCTGCAGTAGCAGTGCTCATCTGTCCAAAATCTTGCCCTTCACCTTTACTAAGATGTACAGTTGGCATCAAAGAAGAACTGTGCGGGAGGTGGTGCTTTAGCAGAATTACCACATTGTGATGGAGACAACAGCCTAACATCTTTACCGGTGGATCTCCCTTCCATTATCCATGGTGTGGCGAGTATCCCTGATTAAAAAAAAAAAAAAAAAATGTTGATCCTTGTCAGATTTCTCTGCCTTTTTACAAACATATAAATTGCCCTAGCCCCTTCTTCTTTGGTAACCTCAGATCTGCGGTGACCAAGCTTGCCTAAGCTTGGTTGAAACATGTTCCTATTGCCCTGTGATAAGGGAGCATTTTTGGTTTTGGACTTGGAACTGTATCACTACACTGCACATGTGCAATTTGCTCAGTATTTGCTTCATCTTGAGCCTCTGTTTCCCCCAAATGATAGTCGATTTTTTCCGTTTTCTGTTGACTACAATGCTGGCAAATCCTGTGCTCAGACCCTTCAGCTTCACAGACATAGTGGTGTTTACCAACTGGGAATTTCAAAGGCTGGCCTCCTACACTGATGCTGGAGTGGTGTATTCCTTGGGAGTAAGATTAGCTAATAACCCTGCCCTTCCTTTGATGGCAGAACCCAAAGCACTCACATAACTAAAAAAAAGTACTGCTATTTGGATAGGTCATCTCACGCAAGAAGGAACGTTTCGGTCTTTGATGTAACTATAGGTTAGGGCAAATACTACACCTTAGTTTCTTTTTATATTTCTAGTTATGGGGTTCTAGGCAAGCAGTTACCTCTCCAGCCCCCTTAAGTCATGAACGTTGCTTTCTCTTATCTAATATGCTCTCTTAAACCTGTGTGGCAGACACAGGCTGTTTCATTTTAAATACCTGCACAAAATCCGCTATACCCTTGTAGGACTGTGAGCCCTCGGCATGCAGGTAGACGCCAGATATTTAAGATGTTCCTTTTCAGGGGCCAACGTTGCTCACTTTGCTTGACTCTGCCCACCAATTCAGGTTATTTTGGATGAATATCTTTATGTAGCTCTCATTGATGAGTGATTTCCAGTTGACTTTTCCCTCACAAAATGGCCTGCAGGGACGTATACAAGATGTCTGCAGTCAATTAGAAAATTTAACTGCTGGTGTTGGCCAAGAGTGATGTTGATGGAGAATTGGGGCCATCGATGAGTGTAGAGGAAAGAAGAAAGGTATCTGGTCTTCTGCAACAACACAGCAGACTTGTAAGTAGCTCTCCTCCCATGCAGTGCCTACCCCACAGATATTTTTTGGCCATCTCTGAGGATATGTATTGCAAAAGGATGAGGCTGGGACCCATAATGATTTAATTTAAGTAGAAGTAGGGCATGACTGAATGTTTGGCCCATGAGTTGGAACTTGCTTTTATGCAGGGGCCCCTCCTGGGGCCTGTGCTTTAACCAGGGCCCCCATGGCCTCTACTGTCCCCCAGGGCCATGACCGGCCCTCCCGGGGAAAGCAGGGGACACAGAAAAAGGGGCCAAGGAGTGTAGGGTGCCTCAGTTGAGACATCCTCCCTGCCTGCGACCTCTGTGTAAAGAAGGGGGTCCAGCAGGAGCGGGGGACCTCTCTCGAGGTTTCCCGCCCGCGAGCCTCACATCAGAAATGGGGGCCTTTTGGAGCAGGGTCCTTCAATGAGGCTTCCTCCCCGCCGGTCCTGCCCACACCAGCTGGCTCGCCCGCAGCGCAAGTCCAGTGCAGCACCCCCGGGCCACAGCAGTGATCAGGCAATAGTTGGGGCCAGTTGGTGCCCAGGGGGAGCTCCTTAGAGAGTGCATCACCCCGGGGCAGCGCTAGGAGCATGCTCACTCCACATTTCTTTTCTTTGAGCACTGGGGGCAGCGCTCCTTCCAGTGCTTAAGACAAAGAATGCTTGGGTCGTGGCGGTGATTCCTCTTTGGTGAAGTGCTCACAAGGCGCTCTGGACCAGCAAATACAGCGTTCTCCAGGTGCTTGGTCAGAAAATAAAGCGCTCGTCTTTACGCTTGTAGAAATCACTGGCAAGGTGCTCCTGTGTGTAGAAGCAAGTAGATTCAGGGGGCAGGGACCACAGCACCCAGCCTCTGAGGACATGAAGCAGGTGGTAGTGGAGAGAGAGAGACCAGCACCCCACAGGCAGTGAAGGTAAACTCCACAACCAACCCATCAAAGCCAGTACAGCCCAAGTCTAGGGGGACAGCTGGTCAGCAGGGCAACAAGCAGAAAAGCAATCCTGATGAGTCCTTTGTGCTTCCTGGTAGAAGCCAGGCATAAGGGCAACACACAGAAGGGCAGTCCAGATGAGTCCAGTAGCCTCTCTGGCAGGGGTTGGGGTCCCAATTCCAAAAGTGCTCTAAAAAAGCACAGAAGTGGCATTTCTATAATGGTAATAAAAAATCCACCTTCACCAGTAAGCAGCATTTCTCACTTCCATTACAACCATACCAAACATGCCTATGCTAATCCTCATAAATCAGACAGTACCCCCTAAACATAAAGGCAGGGCATTTCTAATGCAATCCTATGAGAAGGCAGCACTCACAGCAGTGAGAAACCAAATAGGCTGTTTGTCACTACTAGGACAGGCCACGCTACAAGGCACATGCCCTTCTGTCTACATGCATAGCACCCTGCCGTAGGGCTAGCAAGGGACCTACCTTAGAGGTGACTTACATGTAGTAAACGGGGTGTTCTGGGCCTGGCAAGTACATTCAGATGCCAGGTCCCTGTGGCAGTAAACTGTGTATGCAGGCCCTGCTCTAGCACGCCTGAGACAGGTTTGACAGGCTACTTCTGTGGGTGGCGCAAGCTTCACTGCAGGCCCACTGGTAGTATTTAATTTTCAGGCACTGGGTATAGGGATACCACTGCACAAGGGACTTACAGGTAAATAAATGTGCCAATCAGGTATAAGCCATTCATACCAAGTTTACAAGGGAGAGCACATGCACTTTACCACTGACTGACCAGCAGTGATAAAGTGACCAGAGTCATAACGTCAGCCAAAAAGGGTCAGAACAATTAGTAGGAGAAGGCAAAAAGTTTGGGGAATGACCCTGTAGAAAGGGCCAAGTTCAACAATCAGTACTTAAGATACTTTACTCGCAGCTAATTTTAGTTCTGGTTAATTTGTACCTGCGCTTAAAATAATTTTGGAGCTACACGATATACTGCTTGTAACTGGGATTCATAATCAGATATGTTGCAATGTACAGTGGCATCCAATGAACAGGTGTTACAAATATGGGTAATATGCACGTTCTTCTTTACTTTGTAAATGTTCATGTTAGCTAAGAAACTGATTTGTAAATGTTTACTATGTGGAACTCATTACTAATGTACTCAAAAAGTAAAGTTTCCATATTAATAAACCAGTGTTGTGACTTGAATGTCCCTTTCATGGCACAGGGATGTGTACCCCTGCCCTGAGTGACACGAGTGCATGCATCCTGCTTTAGTTTTTTTTTTGCCCAGCTACCATGCTAATTTACTATGTCTGGAGATTGGCGTTATCAAAACAATTTCCAGACCCTGTTCTGTGGCCTTGAGGGGTTCACTAAGCTTGCCTTCTTTCATGACATAGGACTGCAGTCCATGTCCTGGCACACTGATGTAAAATGGTGGTGACAATTTACCTTTTTTTTTAAAAAAAATATTTATCCAGAACAGATCTTTTACTGTTCAAGGAAGAGAGTGTAACCTAATCATCATACTCCTATAAAGGTTCTGCTTCAATGTAACACTCAGATGCTTGTGTTGACATTCTTTGTGCACGTCTATTATGTGTGTGTGTGTGTGTGTGTGTGTGTGTACATATTGTACGTGTTGCTCATACATGACAGCAAGACTGTGTGTAACATATGTTTCCTAGGATCAGTGGGATACATTTTGAAATAGACCCTGGCTTACCATGGCACAATATGGAGAGTAGGGTGGACACAGCTTTCCCAGACAGTGAAAGTATATTACCTGCATTCCTGAGTATGGAGAACCAGAAAATGAAGTGAGGAAAGATGGAAGCAGGGTTATTTCAAAAACTTTCTGGGCCATTTTGCAAAGGATTGCTGATAAGATTTTCCTAAGTGCTGCTATTTACTAGATAACAGATAAAAGGAGTGATTCAGCAGCTTCTGTTATTAAAAGTAGCAATGTGTCTGTCTGTCTGTGATGGCTACTTAAGAAAGGCTGATGACCACCATTTGCAACTTTTTCACACTTCATTGTGCCCTTGTTTCGGATGCTCCTTCTTGGAGCCAGCATCATCACTTTCATTGTTCTATTCATCTCTCTTTATTGCAGGTGGAAAATTGTTATGATCATCAATAATAGTAAGAACCACAGATAGTTATTTTATGTAGCTGTATTTGGTTCCTTAGTATATTCAGCAATTGACCCGACCATAGCACCTATCAAAGTACGTAATATAGGACTTTCTTCACATGCAAATAATGTTGTTTCATTCTGCCGCTTGCATCCTCAGATTGCATGGGACATCATAAAATGTGCTCAATATTGCTAAACACCAGCATGAAAAACTGATCTTTACTTAGAACTTGATAGTCACCACTCCTTATTCATTTTATTTGGCTTTCTTTTTCCTTTTCATCCTCTGTCTGTCTCTTATCTCTGAGCACGACTTTCTTAGTCACATGAGTGTTTGCCTTAATCTCTATTAATGTATTTCTGCAAATTGCCCACAACTAATTTTAAAGATCACAGATTCACAACCGCTCCTGTTTTTTTTAAAGTAAATTAACACTACCTAATGTCCTCTAACCCATTTATCAACCCCACTAAACGTATGCATGAACTTGCTTTATCCCCTTTTTGACCACCCCTAACTTCAATTACTTTTTTCTACTGCACAGGAACTGGAATTAATGCATGGAATGGCCTGCTTGAGCGCACAAAACTACCCCTAATAACCACTAACACTGGACTGATCATTAACCTTGATTTCTGCAGCATTGTGCTGCCTGGTGTGAAGCGCTTCAACATCTCGTCACTAAATGTAACGAGATATAAAACCTATGGAGCCTATCTCCTAGTAACAAGGCTACCAGTCCAGCAGTCAAGCCAGCTCTTAGTAGTTTGTCCATGTCCAGTGTAAGCATTGTGAAGTGTGAATTATTCAATAAGGCCAGGCCATCCGGAACTAAAGGATTTCAAACTGTGACAGGTATTTAGGAAATTAAATACAATCCTGATGCTATTGAATACCAGCTATGACAAAGGACCACCAATTAGCTATATTTTATTTATCACTATTACCATGGTTAGGCCTGTAGACACTTCAACCTATGGCAGAGTTAGTAATTTCCTAACAAGTAGTAGCACAATGCATCATCTTGAGCTACTTACCAGAATATCAGAGGGGCGGTGTGGACCCTAATCCCCACTGTGTGCTTACTCCCAACCAGTTGTACTGAAAAGGGGAAGCAATAAAACAGAGGCTTGGTTTGAGGGCGTCCATACGCTCTCAAGAGAAGAATGCCAACCTTTGTGGTAAGTGCAAAATAATAACTGGCTGATTGGAGAGACGCATTAGGTTCACTGTTTGTATGATCAGTTACATGTAACAGTATATCAAAAACAAAGAATCCAAAAAGGGTAAGACAGCGACCGAACAAATTCACACACATCTTGGTGCAGATAGGATTGCAGTTCTAGAAGAGATGGAGTTCTCAATTATAGAAGAAATTAACTCAAGAAGTATAACTAATACGGAATGAAACAATTCATAAAATCTTGGAACAACCGATGCAATATTTATTCCTTTGTTTCAAAATCAGGGTTAGTAATATTTACATTACATTGCAGTAGTACAGCACCAATACCGTGCAGTTACAAGTTCAACCCCATGGAATGAGAAAATTGACTGGAAAACCTTTTACCAGTCAAAAAAGCACAAAGAATAAATACCGAGAACCATAGGCTTACGTTTACCACTTGCTATGGGCAGGGTGGTAAATGTATTAAGGGGCCTCTGTGTGGGTTGGGATGGAGTGAGGGTGTGGGGAAAGTAGCACAGGGAATGGAACATATGATCTGATTGGGGGAGCACTTAAATGCCCCCACCCCCCAGCAAACAAATCCTGGGGTGAGGTTTGGCTGATACTACAGCCAAAGTTAATGCAGTTTTACCCAACAGAATTAACACCCAGTAAAATCAGGCTGGAGTTTCAACACCAAGAAAAGCCAGGTGCATGAAGAACAACACTCAGGACCAGGCGGAGCCGAATTTCGTATGGTAATTAGGCTCCACCTGAGTTGTAATCAGTGCTTATATAGAGAACCGATCTTCCTGGTTTGTATTGAGTGTAGGTAGCAGTGGTGTAAATAATATAGGGTAGCAGTAACAATCGCACCTGAATTTCCAAAATAAAATACGAGGCATTTTGCCTTTAAATGTATCCTAGCATGGATGTCATTACTGGACTGTATTAAAGATTAGGTCTATACAAATTATGCTAGCATAATCATGTAATTTTGGTAATTTCACATTATTCTTGTTATACAACAATGCCACATTTATGGTATTAAACCATGCTGTGTAATTATGCAACATTTGCAGCAAATATTTATGGCAAGTACACACGAACAATGCAAACGACCAGCACGCGAACAGCGGATATGCAGGGCATGTGGTTTTTGCACTTTATTTTAGTGTGAAATGCTTCCTCACATCCAAAATGGATGTGATGTGTTTTTTGTAAATCCATACAAAATATTGTGAAGTTTTAGGTTTCCTGGACCCTCTAGCAAAGCTCCGGATTCAAAATCTCAACCGGTCAACATAAGACAGAGAACGTGGTGGACTGTAACCCATGAACCACCTCTGCCTTACCTGGGCATGGTGCATTATGGTCAACGATCATTCCTGTGAGACATTAACTATTACCATCTTTATTTAAATTAGTGTGCAAATAAGGTGGATAGCAGTAATTCTAAAGACAAACTATACAGTGTTAAAGAAAGCAATTAATAAAAAAATATTAAAAAGAATTGTAACTCTTCAGCAGTTGTTTCAAAAGTAGGTTTACTGGAATGATGCAACCGATTGTTCACTAGCCCCTCTCTTCTAGCACTTGGCTAAACTGTCTTACCACTGAGTGTGCCTGTCTGAGGTTCTTGAACTGGCCTCTCACCCACAAGTTAGCCAAAAACAGTTCTGCACTTCTGTTGTGGCATTAGAGCAAGTTGATGATAAGGCCAAGCTGGCTGAAAAAGGCAGACAGTGGCCTTCACTAGGGATGCTTCCATCTCTGTTCGCATAGACAGTCTCCCTGGAAGTCGAAGGTTCTTCTCTCGGCCCAATACTTGCATGTACAAAACTTGAATACACCTGAGTGGTACATAAACCTGAGAAGACTTTTGGCGGCATTTCAAGCAACCCCACAGACTTGGCTGCTCTGTGCTGATGACGGGCTAAACCTAGAAACACGTGTCCAGAGATACACAGCACTTGCTGCACCTACTTAGGTGAAAGACTTTTGATTACTTTTTCAGCACAAAACGAAGTGACTGCATTTACCATGATGCATTGGGGCTAACTTTTTGCTTGAGTGTGAGGCAGTGTGCTCCCTTTTTTCTTTTTGTCCAATGACTGCTCCCTTGAGCTAACGAGCTGACGAGCTCTGGTGAGGCACCTGTGCGCCAGTGAGTGGTACATAAACCTGAGCAGACTTTTGGCAGCATTTCAAGCAACCCCACAGACTTGGCTGCTCTCTGCTGATGACGGGCTAAACCTAGAAACACGTGTCCAGAGATACACAGCACTTGCTGCACCTACTTAGGTGAAAGACTTTTGATTACTTGTTCAGCACAAAACGAAGTGACTGCATTTATCATGATGCATTGGGGCTAACTTTTTGCTTGAGTGTGAGGCAGTGTGCACCCTTTTTTCTTTTTACACCTTTTGGTTTATTTTGAAAAGGGCAGGCCTCACAATAAATGTTGTCAAATGCAAGAATGAACATATTAGTCTTGTTGCACCTTCATATAATTATACGGCATTGTAAATCATATGAATACATGTATATTAATACTTGTGCTATAG
This sequence comes from Pleurodeles waltl, assembly GCF_031143425.1. Lineage (NCBI taxonomy): Eukaryota > Metazoa > Chordata > Amphibia > Caudata > Salamandridae > Pleurodeles > Pleurodeles waltl. Next base: position 800,959,895 of record NC_090437.1, on the reverse strand, counting down.
AACTATTACAAAGAAAATGTTATATGGTAAACATATACAAACACCACTAAATGCAGCACACATTAATACATGAGAAATGTGCACTTAAATAAATGATTATATGAAATTCAGTGAGGGGACACCTAAGCAGAAAAAGGCTAAGATTTTATCATCCCCAAATTGATCAAGTAACAATTCCAATGACTAAATGAGTATATATGTCTATGCACATTAATAAATAGAAAGCCCGTGCAAAACGCCTTGTGCCTAATTTGACTATGCAGTTTGTTGAAAAAACAAAAATAAATCCAAAAGCAATTCGAAAGCAAAATAATTGTCCTAGGATGGCTATGCAGGCAAACAGCAGTAGCCTCTAACTGTCTTTGTCTTGGAATGGAAACTTTCCAAATTGAAACACCTAGCACTTCCTTTCAAGTCTAACTTGTAACAGAAAAGTCGAACATTTTAGGGCTAAGTGAGAAGATTCTGGTGCACTCCAAATGTTGATGATGATGATAAAGCCATCATGTGACTGAAGATGATGAAATGGTAGGTGAAACGGAGGCAGAGCAGCTGTGGCTGTTGAATCTCTTCATGAATCTATCCAGGCATTGTGAGACTGTCGTCCAATGTATGCCGATACATGTCAGCACAGTTCCAGACTCAAATGCAGCGGTTTTTGAGGTGTGCAGTTGCATTGCATTATGGAATGGCTTATTATGCTATCTGATTGGTCAAGTAAGCTCTCAGCAGTCACCAGAAAGTACAGCTTGTTGTTCCAGTGGAATGTTCAAGATGACAGTTTGAAAACAGTTCAAGCATTGGAAAACAAATCTCACTCAAGGAAGTTGAAGCCTGAACAAGCAAATTCTAGAGTGCACTCAGTTTCTTCTCTGAAATAGAATGTAGCAGGGGTGGCTCCTCCATTAGGGCGGAGAAGTGTTGCCCAGCCCCCCCTTCACCCTCCAGCAGCGGCAGCTGCAAACCTTTTCCCCAAAAACAGTAATAAACTGTGTTTAATATCATTTTTTAGGGAAAGGGAGGGGGGCATGGCAGGTGACGAACAGTGAGGGAGAGTGCCCAGCACTCGTCCTCAAAGCGCATGTGTGTTTGGCCAGCCGTCTCAGGCCGGCCAAACACACATGCGCAGTGGGCTCTCTCCAACACCGTTGCTGGGCTGGAGAGAGACTGCACAGGCTTCCAGTCTGCCTGGGAACACCCTATCTGGGCGCTCCCAACCAATCCTTGCGCTTCTCTAAGCAGCGTCAGGATTGGTGCAGGGCAGGCTGGGAGCCTGTGCCCGCAGAGGAGCGGATGGAGCGACGGAGGTAAGATTTTTTTTTTAATTCTTTTTTATTTAATCTCCCATCTCCCGCCACCCCCCAGCCCTCCCACCATGTGGCCCCACATTGTTTGCATGCCGCAAGCCGCAACTGGATTGTAGTAGCTTTGTGGTATTGGCAGGGCCACTGGAATTATTAAATGGGGAGAGCCAAGTTATGCAGCAGGGTTGAGTAAATTATGCTGCAAGAAATGGCAAATTATGCAGCATAATGCAGCACATTTTGTGATAGTATTACTTAATTGGTTAAATATGTTGTTAAAGTGCTTGAAAGCCATCATCAATAACTTTAAAAGTAGTTTGTTTTAATTCCTTATCTGTTTCCTTGATTCTCTCTGCAGCTTCTCTCTAAGTATGCCTGTTCTTTTATAGCAGCATATATCTTGACATAGATGTTGACAGTTTCTTTACAGGATGTGGTCCCAAAAGAAACTCACTGAATCCATATTGTCACTTCAATCTGATATGCATTTGGTTGCAGAACTCAAACTAGATTATCATAGCCACAGTTAGACCATATTCGAGGTATTATACACAGTCCCCTATGACTATTTGCTAATGGACTAGTAGCTGTAGATAGTTACCTGTACTTACACATTAGTATCCTTTGGCCATAAGGCTCAGAGCTAAGTTTTATATTACATTTTATGCTCCAGTACCCTGAATTAACCTTGAATTAATTAATTGATGAATTGGGCTGAATAGATAAGTCCATTATGAGTGATCAGAACATTTTTACCTTTTCGTTTCAGTGATCATATTAAAATGCAGGTGGGTGTGTTCTGTCATCTCTGTTAAAATGAGAAAACATTTTTTTAAAACCTTTAGGACTGTTAATTAGAGGTATTCACAATGCTTGCATTGTGTGAAACTGTATATTTACCTTGGGATTAATGTAGTGGTGTCCATGATGAGGAAACAGAACAGCCCCTTATGATTATCTGCACTGAGATATAAATCTTCATTGACCAGTGAAGCATATGAACTCCTATCAGTCATCAGTTGCGTAGCAGCATTTATGTCCCATGAACTTTAAAAAGGAACTGGAGTGAATGTCATCTAATGAAATTCTTAAACAATAAGGAAATCTGAGTTATTTCTGAAGGGATCAAATTTGATAGGGTATCTTTTCTAATACAAAACCATAAAGCGCAGGAGATGCCGTGATAACAGCATGGTAGTCCATTTTAGCTCTGCGAGAATAAGAACGTGGCTACAATTCCTGAACCATAGGAGACTGTGTTTAATGTTCCAGTAAATAGTACCCTTGCACCACCAGTTAAACTGTAACAGTCAAAAGTTCATTTATAGCATTGCTAATTGTAAAGATGGATATATCTTGTGTTTCTTAGAGAGACAAAAAGAAAGCTTTCCCCGTTCAGGATTTGGTTCAGGCTAATTTTCTGACATTTGTGCTGTTTCAATTGATGTGAATTCTTTTGTGGGTAGTTCACATAAGATTGCAGTTGCAGAAATTACAATAATTAAAGAAGTTGTAGCAGGCTCACTTGCACCAAAAGTAGATTCTTACTTGGTGTATTGGTGATAAGTATAAAGCTGGCGACACACTAAGCTCATCAGTCCCCAAAATGGGGCTAGTGATTTCAACATGGCTGTAACCTTCTTGGGTTAACTCCAGATCAGGGGGAAAAGGATGTACAGGACTAATATGGAAGCACTTTGGTGCCAGTGGGTGTTAAATATGGTGTTTTTGGCTAGGGTATGCACCTCAACAAGGCAGAACCCACCACGTTAGTCAGGGCAACTCAGTTACACACTAAAGATGACCTGTGCTCACCCCCTGGGAGCTCGGCACAGAGCAGATAGTCTTATCTCCAGAGGTCATGTGTAAAGTCTTTGTGCAATCCACTCAAAACAGTGACACAATAAATACACCACAAAAGAGACTCAACATGGCAATGTGTTTCTATATTATACCCATATAACATTGGACAAAGTGACATGAATCATAAGTACTGTGTCCATTATGCAAATCCTGAGGTGGTACTCGTCATCTTGGTTGGGCAAGAATAGACATGCCATACATCACAACATCAGAGCATGAGGCACAGCGGGTAGATAGTCACAATAATCTAATGAACACCATCTACCATTAGATATCATGAGACCAAAACCACGTAAATGAGAAAAATTATGCATATTCTGCCAATACCATATACTGAGTATCCTGATAAATGCAACAGGATATCATAACGTCGCTCATGTTATCATCAGGGCATGAAATACAGCAAGTTCAGGAAGGCACTTGAGGCAAAATACCTGAATATCATCAATACAGTGCAGAGTATGAACACTTTTACCGTGACAACACTTCTGAACCTATCCCCCAGTCATCCTACAGGAAACAGGGTGAACACAATATTCATTAGAAGGATTTCTCAAGTAATGCCGGTTGTAGGAAAGAATCACCTGTGTACCCAATGAAAAACTGATTGCAAAGCCCTGGTGCTCCTATTTGGTGTGACAGTATTTGAGGATTTTCCTGCTCAGGATGGTGTTCTCTCGAGATGTGTGGCCTGGGATGTTTGGACGCACCTACTAGATGATATATGGTACTTTCCTGAGTGGAACCCACAGCACGCCTTCCTAAATGTGGCGGGAGTCTCCCACAAGGAGGTTACGGAGAGAACCACATTCCTTCCCCCAGGCATGCCTGGTCGTGGGAGAGAGTGCTCTCACTTTAGGGACAGGTGGGGAAGACCTCCTTCAATCCTCCCTGTAGCAAGAACTGAAGTTGGGTTCACTGCCTGTGAAAGCGCAGTGCAGCTGTGGCAAGTAGCATGGCAGAGCGCGGTTGGCAAGACTTCCCTGGGTTCATTTTCCGACTGCTGCCATCTCCTCTGTGGCATGGGAGACCTCCCTGGGTCACTTCTTGCCGGGGCTGTGGCTGTCGAGCTGCACCACACCCCTCCTGTAGCCGCGCGTCCAGTCGGCAAAACACTCCTCCAGAGAGCGGATGGCCCATTATTCACCCTCGCCCCTCCCCTTGTTAGCTCTCCACACTGTGCAAAGAGCGGCCAGTGGGCTACCTGTCCCAAAGAGCCCTCAGCATGGGTCAAAGGTCCATGGAGCCTATACCAAGGTATGACGTGCTTCAGGCAATGGAAGGGAAAGTCTCCCCACGCTCTAGGAAGTCAACAAGAAAAGCGATCTCCCTGTGCTCTCCTGAGTCGAGTCCAGCGCTCTGCATGCACTTAGTAAGCGCTCACACTGCCGCCTTGGGGAGTGAAGAGCTGAAGTGCACATTGTACCAGGGGGCAGTAAAACAGCACTAATCCCACTCTGTCCCCTGGGAGAACACAGAAGGGAACACAAGGCAGGCAGCAGTGGGCAGGATGGCCAGCACAATAGGGCACTACTGGCAGATCCCCCAGGGAACCTTACAGTGTTGAATTAACCCCAAAGTCCGGAAGCAGCAAGACAACAAGCAGAGAAGCAATCCAGTGAGTCCTTCATGTCACCCAGCAGCAACAGGTGGCAGGGCGCAGCAGAAGAGCAGTCCAGATGAGTCCTTTGTGCAGTCCAGCAGTCCTCCTAACACATGTTTGGTCCAAGTTCCAAAAGCGCACTAAAAATCATGGGGGGTCAGAGCTCCTGTGCTCATGCTCAAAAATGCTCTTGTTCGAGGGTACCTTTTAAAGGAACCCTTTTAAGTGAAGCACAGCATCCTTTCATACCAGCCCTCTCTCCAGACATCAGTAGGCTGTAATCAGACCATTGTGGAAGGGCAGAACACAGCCTATTCACATGTAAGGTGTGAAGGACCCTCCTTTTCCCCAGTCCAGAATGACTATCAATATGCAGATACCTCTTCTGTCAGATACCTCTTCTGTCACGCTCAGCCCTTCCTGTGTTATGGCTGTCTGCAAAGTATGCACCAAGTGGAGCTGTCACTCAACCTCAGATGTGGATTGGAGTCAGGCTGCAAAGCACTAGAGTTATAAGCACAGACAAATCCCCACTTTCTAAAAGTGGCATTTCTAATGTAATGTAATGGTAAATCCACCTACACCAGTAAATAGGATTTCTCACTACCATTCTAAACATAGCAAACCTGCCTACGCTACACCTCACAGATCAGAAATGACGACTTAGACATATATCAGGAAATTCCCAATGCGAACATATGAGGTGAGCAGCACTCACAGTAGTGAAAACTAAAATAGGCTATCCTACCTTTTACATACACAGCACCTTGCCCATAGGGCTATCTAGGCCCTACCTTAGAGTTGAACTAGGTGGAATAAAAAGGAGTTTAGGCCTTGGCAAGTAGTTTGAGATGACAAGTCAATGTGGCAGTAAACTGCACATGCAGGAACTGCAGTGGCAGGCCTGAGACCAGTTTGAAAGGCTACTTCTGTGGGTGTCACAATCCAGTGCTGTAGGCCCGCTAGTAGCATTTAATTTACAGGCCCTTGGTACGTGGTATACCAGTTTACAAGGGACTTGCAGGTAAATTAAATATGCCAAACAAGTGTAAGCCAATCATACCAAGTTTTGGGGAAGAGAGCACATGCACTTTAGCACTGATGGCCAGCAGTAAAGTGCCAAGAGTCCTAAAACCGACATATACAGGGTCAGAGAAATAGTAGGAGAAAGGCAAAATGTTTGGGGATAACCCTGCAGAAAGGGCCATTTCCAAAAGTGGGGATCTGCTGAACAGCATCAGATGCACAGAGATTCTTAAGATGATCAATTCACAGATATCTGTTTTTATTTGCTTCAAGAAGTAGTGACAGGATTACAGCGTGTGCCTTCTACACCAAGAGCTGGAACAAGTAATATGTAAGATGGTCCAAAGACTTCCTTGTTAGGGTGGCATTCCTGAACTAGCTCGAGTAGCAGCCTCAGATGTAGGTATAGGGGAAACAATAACAATTTAATTTCCCTGTGCAGAGGATGCTCCTTCAAAATTACTGTCTGCATAGAAGTGAGAATTTTCTATGTAGGAGTAAAGAATTTCTCTGCAGTGTAGTTTACATGTGATCTGTGTGTTATGGGGGTCATTTGTCCCTCATCGTAAACTACATATGTATAGTCTGAATGGTGAGGGACAACTCTAGTTACTAGGGTTGTCTTATTGCTCCACATCTATGACATGTCTGCTTGCATTCAACGTAAGATAACAGTGCGTGTTTTTGTCCACTTTTTCACACAGCAAAATGTGGCAATTAAGCGCTTATAAAATCCAAGAGCCCAAACAGGGCTTGCAAATTTCCTAATGTGTTTGGGGGTTGTAAAGTAGCACACTTTTTAGGAAGTCCTATGCCAATCATTTACCCTCAGTGGACAATCCATATGTAAGGAAAATCGTGTTAAGATATGCAACCTAAGATTTTTATATGTTTATTTTGTAGCACTTTTGGGTTAATATAGTCACTACTATATCCATACTGTTCATTCTGTGTAAGTGTTCTGTTAAGTGATCTGTTATGTAGGTGTCATCACTGTATGATAACACATCTGGATCTCCATTATTCTTGCAAATGAAATCCCAAGACTATTCATATACCCCTGGGATAATCTTGCATAGGAGTACTGAACACTGCAGAATGAGTAAATGGTTAGATACTGCAATTTGGCTGCTGCATTTTGGTTAAAGAACCTGTTCAATGTATGCAATGCTGTTTAATGGTTCTTAAGTTTGTATCATTCCAGTACTGTGAGGGCTTTTGTACCATGTATACACATGTATGTTCATTTATCTATATTTCTATAATCTACAATTATTCTATATGAATTGCCTGGTTGCAACACTGCAAAAAAGGAAATGTTTGTGGTGGAATGACAAGGCACTATCATACCTTAATACTGTAACTAATCTAGGGTGGCCCTTGTATAGCTCTTTGCTTCTAGGTTTAAAGGGTACTAAGCCTGAATTTGAAGCTCACTCTGTAAGGAAATCACGTGGCACAGAATCTGTGAATACACATACAAGAAAACATATGTAGTTTAAGACTTTATTTAAATCAACATCCTAATCTAGTACATAAAATGTAGATCAGTGAAACTAACAGACTATATAATAGCCAAATAAGCAATTAATAAACAAAATATTAACACATTTTAACGGTTGCTTCAGATTTTCATTACCTGGAATGATGGAAACAGTTGTCCACTAACCTCTCTCTTCTAGCCCTTAGAGCTTTAATATTCTCTTGCCATAAACACTATCTATGCATACTCTAATTGCCAAACCAAAGGCAGGTCCTTCCAAATGGATACCAGCACCAATCCTCTCTCCAGCATCCTTACGCATTGTTGGAGTTTCCTAGAGTAAACCGGTGTGCTCATTTTAACACCAGAACTAAGTTATCAACGAGATGCACAAACATTGGGCCATTGGTGTTTCAACTTGGTTAGGCTGTTAAAATGTTTGGGGATAACCCTGCAGAAAGAGCCATTTCCAACAGTGGGGATCCGCTGAACAGCATCAGATGCACAGAAATTCTTAAGATGATGATTTTCACACATATCTGTTTTATTTTCTTCAGAAGTAGTGACAGGATTACAGCGTGTGTGCCTTCTGTGCCAAGAATTGGAACAAGTAATATGTAAGATGGTCCAATTACCCTCGAGAGAAGCTCAGACACAAAGACCAATCCAAGCATAAAATGTACAAATAAAGCTCTTGTTCCAGAGTAGTTCCTTAGCTGCATTACCTATGTGTAATTTGAAAATGAAATTACAGTTCACCTGTTATACTGTATTACTTTGGTGCTCAGAGATTGACATTTTATCATCCTAAATGTGTCAGTGAAATAAAGGTCAATAAGTGTCTTCACATGCATTCGCAATATTTCGATTGAGTGATTGGGTATGCATATTCCATATGTATTACGTACACTTTGCGATGACGTGTATCTTGCTCACGTGACATTCGAAGACTGAAGAAAATATTAGGTTATATTAGGTCCAATACTGTAAAAACTGTGTTTAAAATGGAAGTCATAATTAAACTGAATTTCGCATGTCCGATGTTAGAACAGTATCTGATTTGGACTTCATTATTTTTTCCATATTGTTTTGCAGATGGAAAATGGTGGATCCTTGATGATGGCCTGTTGAACATCACTAGTGTGACCTTTGAAGATCGTGGTAAATACACATGTGTGGCTTCAAATGCCCATGGGAGTGTAAATAACACGGTCACCCTGAGGGTCATCTTTACCACTGGGGACATGGGCATCTACTATATGATTGTCTGCCTTGTAGCTTTCACCATTGTTATGATCTTGAACATCACAAGGCTGTGCATGATGAGCAGTCACTTGAAGAAAACTGAGAAAGCCATTAATGATTTTTTCCGTACAGAAGGAGCAGAGAAGCTGCAGAAGGCATTTGAAATTGCTAAGCGTATTCCAATTATTACATCTGCAAAGACCCTTGAGCTTGCCAAAGTAACCCAGTTCAAGACAATGGAATTTGCCAGGTATATCGAGGAGTTGGCTAGGAGCGTGCCACTCCCACCTCTCATCATGAACTGCAGAACAATAATGGAGGAAATCTTAGAGGTGGTTGGACTGGAGGAACAGGGGCAGACCTCTGTGGGGCCCGCTGCCCAGGGCCAACGTGGTTGTGATGGGGTGCTGTCTATTCAGAATGTTTTAAAGCGCAGGGATTCTCCCACCACTGACTCTGATGCCTCATCACTCCATGATGCACCACCCCAGCAAATTGCAATAAAGGTGTCCGTTCATCCATTAGTTGCACAAGAGTCTCTTGACACCCAGTCACAGCACAGTGCACAGTCTGAAAACAAGGAGGAAACTATTGCACAAGCACCAGCACTTTCTTCGAAGCTAACCACAGTTGTGTCAGTCGACGACTCAACAGCATGCATTATTTACGAAAGCCATGTATAGTATCAAAAAAGTATGCATATCATTAAAGTCAGGTAGAGCTACTGGTGAAATGCAAAAGAATATTCCACTTAGCCTTATCAAGAGACTCTATCATATGTAAAGCATGCTGGGGAAATATGTCAGTGTTCATTTGGCAACATAATTGTGTCTTGTAAATTTTAGCCCTCACAATTCTCTGTAGAAATGATTTACCTCTTGTATTTTTACCAAGGTCTGCCCAGATGCAATCGATCTCTAGGCCAACAGTTTTGGGCTTGTCTTTGGGAAATACATAGAATATTCTATACTTGCAAGCTTAACATTCAGAAAAAGATAATCACATTTCACAGTCCATGTAGTAGCAGTGTTTCACAGCAATCTATAGGTAACGAGCCGTAAGGCATAGCCCATAGGCTGCAAGCGGTAAGGATTATCCCTAGTGATTAGCAGGCACTGGTAAAAGCCTTGCAACTTGTCGTGTAAGGCCATTTTGTCACTTCTAGGGTGTTTGTGGTAACATGACGTTCTTTTCTTAAAGTTTAGTCTGTTGCCACCTTAATTAAAATTTCTTGTACCGAACCCTCAGTGTTTTCTTAATCTCTCCCATTCTTACTTCACAGCGAGAGACCAAAAATATACACTGGAATTATTCTTTCTTAATTTTATGTGGACTCACTCTCTCCCATTCCCTTTCTCTTTTTTGCTTTTCGAAAACCGCCATCAAGTTAAGATAATGCACAAGAGGCACCACTGTGATAAGTGCTGTGATAAGCGGGTAAACGTCAATTTGCCAAGAAAATCCCAACAATTTTTAATATTTGCAATGGAAGCAAAATCATATAGCTTCTCGAGAAACAGATGCAAAGACAAACTTCCTATTCTGCTATGTGCTTCCTAGTGTACCCTAACTTGAATAGCCCCTCCATCTCCACCATTCAGGATGTTGGTATTGGAGTGCAAAACCTCGAGCCTCTAATCTTACATAGTAGTTTCAAAACATGCAATAGATTACAGAATAGCAATTAATCCCTTTTTCCCCACCTTGAAAGAATAACATACCCCACTCCTTTCTCTGTGATTTAAACTCATGTAGACTTTCGAGTGTTGAGTGGTTCTACACACTGCTGGTGGATGAGATATGATGACTAGTCAGTGGTCAATTCTAATTGTTACACTTGATGGTGTGACATATTCGCAACCAGTTTCTGGGTCTGAAACAAGCTTATATGAATCATCTGTAGTGCGGAACGTAGCCAGTTATGATGCAACGTGATACTGAAGGTGTTCTTCTGTATACGTCCTTCTATGATACCTTCATTAGAATCATGTTGTACAGCATTTAGGACTTCCTTCTTTGGTGTTGATGCAAATGCATCTATTCACTTTTCTCAGTGTCCAGATTTGTTGCTCCTCTACTGTAAATGTTGAGTTATTTCTTTGTGAGATTGGTCCATTGTTCAGAACTCCTGATAGCCTCATCATTAAAAGCATCTCGGAGAGCTGCAGCTGACAGCACATCTGAGTAGAAGACGTATGAGTCACTCATCAGTGGTGTGCTTTGCAGTACTAAGATATGCTTTGAAGACTTAACAAAGGACCTAGTTGACTTGGTGTTGCTAAGTTTCTGCCCCCTGTACCACATTTGTTTGTGTCCCCAGGACCTTTTTTCTTGACGCTATTAACATCCATAGCAACACAAAAGGATAGACATCCTGCTGAACAATACAAACACTCACCCCCCCAGTCACAGATCTGGGTTTAATCAATTGTTCTTTTGCTCATTATACCACCCCAGTTTGGACCCAGCCATATGCAAATCAGTCTTGACCCTGTTCCTCATGGGAACAGTCCAGCCCGAACTGCCAAGCCAGGTCCTCCCTGGACAAGAAACAAGCATCCTGGGACTGGTTTCCGGGTATCACCCTTCATCAGCCAGGCTAGCTTGAATCCAGTGGCACAGTGAGCACGGAACCCACATCTGGGCATACCCTTCCTACTTAGGGCAACTTTAGCAACACAAAAGGATGATGGACAGAGTGCTGAACAATGCAAACACTCACCCCCCCAGTGATAGATCTGGGTTTAATCAATTGTTCTTTTGCTCACTAGGCCTCCCCAGTTTGGACCCAGCCATATGTAAATCAGTCTTGACCCTGTTCCTCATGGGAACAGTCCAGCCCGAACTGCCAAGCCAGGTACTCCCTAAACCGGAAACAAGCATCCTGGGACTGGTTTTAGGGTATCACCCTTCATCAGCCAGGCTAGCTTGAATCCAGTGCTTGTTTCCAGTCCAGGGAGGACCTGGCCTGGCAGTTCGGGCTGGACTGTTCCCATGGGGAACAGGGTCAAGACTGATTTGCATATGACTGTATCCAAACTGGGGTGGCATGGTGAGCAAAATAATGATGGATTAAACCCAGATCTGTGACTGGGGGTGAGTGTTTGAAAAGTTTCATCACTCCATCTATCATCCTTTTGTGTTGCTATTAACAGCCTCGGAAGTGCGATTGTCAGCTTTTATAACAAACACGTATTTCTTAGCCTCCAAGAAGAAATAGTTCAGTGCTGGTACCATCTGTGTTACACTTGTAGAATATAATAATAAATTTAAATAGGAACCATTCATCAATGACTTCCAGGATATATCTTCATGACATTATAAGACCAAAGAAATCCAGAGTTATAGCTTCCTAAACTCCTGATGAGTGATTAGGCATGTGCAGCATGACTGGATTGTCACCTTAATTTGGTGCATTGGCACACATGATGTTCCTTCAACAAACTCTTTATCAGACCTTTCGTGCAGCTACAGTTTACCTATGACCTTGTCGTAGCATGAACCCTACCTTCTGAGGTAACTTTTTAAGGATTATGATCTACTCGACCTGAGCAGAGTGCCACAGGAACCAAGTGACCGTCCTCTCAGAGAATGTCTGCGTGTGATGAAAGCTCTAAAGACAGATTTTGAAAGACACAAGCCCCACTTGGGTGCATAATCATGCTCTTGATATGGTATAGGGAACCCAATATGGTATATAGAACCTAGATGCCTTTGTTTTGTTTTTCATGACTTTGTTTACTTGTTGCATATTAACCTAAGCTGAATCCTTGCTGCACTCGAAAAAGGAGATATGGAAAAATATTTTGACTCCCACATACTGTGTCATTCCAGAGGGGGGTTATTCATGGTGCACTAAACGGGGTCCCCCAAAACTAGCTGTCAGAAGGTAGTCACAAATCAATTTTCCAAAAAAAGCATATCCTCTCATATAAAATATTATAGGTATAGATTTGCATCGGTAACAATCAGACGTGTTATTACTACAACTCAAGAAGTGAAATAACAATGCCCAGACATCAGCTGAGCTGCGCATTGTGGTGAGTTTTTGACAGCTATCCAGATGCAATGTAAAAATAAAGGCACATGGAGGTAAAGAAAGTAAATTGTGAACTAAAAGAAAAATATTTTCAAGGCTTCGTCAGGATTGTAAATTTCATGTTGCTACATTCGTTATTATTACAATGGTAAGTGCTTGGATTTGGGGGGATCTCCACCTGAATGTCCAAATGTACAATTTACAGTATTTTTCTACAATTCTTTTGGTGGGAAGCGAGCTGGTTAGTAATTGGTTCTTATTGTATTATCAATCTAATCACTGGAGAAGTCTTACATTGCAGCCCACAGACCTTTTATAAATCATATGATGTCACAAAAATACATATCAAATATGTATTAAGCTATATATTTACCCTATAAGTGCAGCAAAGGAGATTAACTATTTCTATCTCTCTATTGTCATTTGTCTTATTCTTCCCTTCCTTTTCCACTCTCTCCTGCCCTACTGCTTTCTCATTCCTTTCTTACCCCTGCTCTTTCATTCATTACATACTACAATTATAACATAGGATTTAAGCCCTTTTAGAATATTTGATTGGTCCGGGTGTATTGTCTATGGTTTTTTATTCACAACATGAAGTTTGAGGTATTTTAGAAAAGAATTCAGCCTTCTCTTGGGAACAACAGTTGGACAAGAATGCCCGTGTTTAATCCCCATGTGAGATAAGTAAGTTGATAATGATATAGTCTTTATAGTGGTTTATTAAGTTAAACTAAAAATAAGGTGAAACTGGCAGGACAATCTTTATAAACCACAGGCTGTGTTTGTCCGCAATAAATAACCGCCTCCATAGAGATCCCACGATGTGGAGTTCATTTTGCAGGCCGTAGAGGTAACCACCTTGTATGCATGCTTTCTTTAACATCACAAGAGCAACGTATCATGAATTGCATGCTCATTCAATTTGTTCCTCTGAATTCATTGCACCTATCAGGTCTACATATAAAAAAACATCGTTTCATCAATGAAAGTAGTGCAACATGATCTTAAATATCCAAGGTAAAAATATTGCCCCCCACATACAGAAAATATATATATATATTTTTTTTTCAGTGCAGCTGGCCTTTCTAAGGTTAGCCAGGACTGGAAGTGCAAGCCAGATCTATTGACTTAACCAATGTTTAATTCTGATGTTGATTATATCTGCATATTAACATCGCCTTTGCCTTCCATGTGTTGTCTCCAATGATTTGTTGTTTCTGCGTCTGGGGTAGAGCAGCTGTTAATTCGGCGTCACTAGATGTCCGCCCAAAAAGCCAGCACAGTGTTTTAAAAAAGTACAGCTTGTTTTGTGGTGAAAACCTGCATTCGGCTCTTTGCTCAGGTTAAAAAAAATAACCCTTTTATCATATTACATATGGATGTTTGTCAGTCACGTCACAGCTCGTGGATTTAAAAGCACTTTAAAAAAATATGTTCTCGAATAAGCATTGTACAAGTGAATAAATGACGATTTATGAAAGTCACGTTTTCTATCTATACATTCGTCTTCATTGAACTCTTAGTCGCCTCAACCACAAATCCCGCCACTCACACGTGACTCCATCGCCAAAGCACCAATAACGTGCTGGTGGGTAGTATTAACTTCCGTTGACAAAATAAGTCAGTGGTGGCCTTCCCTTGTTTTGTAAAGCGGTGGAGGTGATCAAGGCGACGTAATTGTTTATGGGGGAGCGAGGTGGATTTACTCTGCTTGCAATGCACCCTGAGTGCATAGATTAAGTACTAAGGGCCAGATGTAGCAAAGGTTTTGACCCATTCTGTGTCTATGGGAAAATGTGTTTGTACATTTGGCCCTAAGTGAGCACATAACGCTGCCGCGCAGAGCTCGTGGAGTTTCCATTCTGGTCTTGTCAGACGCCACAGGCACAGCTCTTCACTTAAAAGCAGCCTGCCTATTCTGGCAGCTCAGAGCTGACGGGAATGTACCACATGTTCGCTTCTGTTTACGCAGTGTTTACTCCAATAGTGCGCCACTGGAATGTGCGTTATGTAGCGCGGGAAACAGCAGTCGCAGAAGTGTTCACCTACAAAGTTGCTAAACCATTAAAAAATCACAAAACCAAATGATTTGCTTTATTTCATTATTTGGAGCAACTCACTGAAATGTATAATTCCTGAATTTTAACCTTTGCAGCTAACAACGGTGTCGTCTGTTCCCATTTGCTGGTTTGGGATTTTTAGACATCTGTATAATGCGGAGTAACTGGGGAAGCGGCGTAACAACACTGATTTCTCATTTCTGGACCTTTCCCAACTGGAGATTGCAGTTTCTTTTTGTAGCCAAATGCCTAAGTGAAAACACCGCGGATGGAGTGTAATCCTGATATAGCCGGTGTCTTGCTTTACAGGCCGCATCGTGATTATCTGTTGGCACATAATCTTTACCAATCGGTGCCATGATGTAAAAAATGGAAGACGGGATTTAAAGGGAAATTGGACACAGTCGACCGCTGTTGGCAAAGCCTAAACCGAGTAAACTTGCAAAGAAGAGATAACTTCTCAAAATTTGCAAAAAGACAGAGGCTATGTTCTGGTGCACAACTGCACAACCACCCCACACCCCTGTGATCATACCAATCGAGTAAATGGAAAATAACACATATAGGTACAAACACCCAAATCAAATTCTTAAATGTAATTGACAAGAATAGAAACATCCAAATCGTTCCAAAAGTACATTTAACACACCACGCACCCAGATGTAACACATTAATTACCCCATATGCGATAAAGAAACACAGGACACATATACCATTGAAATGAATGTATTGAAGGCAAAGGAGGGGTTGGCAGGGTAAAATAATTGTGTATCTACTGAAGCAATTATTTATTTTTCTATAATACAAACACCCAGACCCAAAACACATGAACTGTGTATTTATAACATGGCATGCGAGAGTGCCTGAGGTACCACCTCACCAAGCACATTTAAACTGGACTGAATGCTCATCACTACACAGTTTGCACAAGCACTGTAGGAAGATGCTCTAACCTCCTGCGAGAAGCGCCATAGCTTTACCACATTGAAAAGGATCTTCTCCTGGCTGTTCTAATCGGCAAAATGAAACGAAGGAGGAACTCTGTGAATACACATTTAAGCATCATACAACACTGCACAACTTTACTGACAATTAATGTTTCCGGAGTTATCGCCTAAGGACCACATCAAGAACATCCTACACATAATATCACACCCCAATAGAGGACATCGGAGGCTATGCCTACTAAGACCAAACATTACAGGGCAGATTTACTAACATTTCACGCAACTCAGCTCAGCACGGCAATTTGTGATGTGTTGGATAAAAGGGAGGCATCGGGAATGCACCATATTTACAAAGATATGGTGCAGTTCTGCTTTCTCCTTGCCCTGGCTCCCTATGTGCTGCCTAGTGCCACCAGAGGCACCCTTGCACTATGGTGCAAGGGTGCCTGTGTTACAACCAGGATTGTTTTGGTGCTGGAAGGCACACCTTCCTATACAAAAACAATCCTTAAAGGCATTATCCTTTTTCCATATGTGATGCGGAATGCATCACGCATAGAAAAAGGAAGTAACAATAAGAAGTAAAGATATGGCTCTTAGGTACTCCTAGACCTTTGTAAATCTAGGAGTGCACCAAAATACATGGGTGGATGCATGGGACAGCCCATGCTCCACCCATGTACCGCCTCCCTGTCACAAGGTAATGCAGGCCAGTGAAATGCGTTACCTTGGATTTACTAAACCATGCAGTGCCACGCTTAGTAAATCCCAATTAAGGGCTGGTGTTGTCTTGCCTGATGCAAGGAAAACTCAAGCCGTTAATAAATCTGACCCCAAATCTGCATGCCTAGAGAACATGGCCTGAAAGTAAATTACCTCTTTAAGCAAGTTTTTAATCTGCAGTCTACCAGTAATTCACAATTGGCAACACTTGAGAGGTTAGACGGAATAAAGCCCACTGGAAATGCTTATTTAGACCGAAACGAAGGCCCTCACCGTTGGGTGAAGTGGCAAAGTGATTTCGATCTGTCTTACCTATTAGCCTCATGGTCTACCCTTGCTGCCATAAACAAAGGGCAATGAAGCAATGATAGACTCCTTGTGACAAACCCTGGTTAAGCTTGTAGGGGTCAGGAAAGGCAGTGGCCAGAACTTCCACCATGTAGGCAACAATATACTTATCTTAACCACCAGTACGCCCTCCGCCCTTCTGCACCCGTTGACCAAGAATGTATTTCAACAATCCATAAAAAAATTATCCATATACGCCTACATTGAACATCAGAATGAAATCCCATTTTCCCTTTACACTCTACCATGCTTATCAATGCCCGTTCTGCCAATAAAGATGACATCCGAGATATATGACCTAAACTAGTATGCCAATCTGAACACAGCTTACACTTATAGCAACCTCTGTCTTCAATAAGCCTATCCCAGATAGGTACAAGATATACAATTCTGCATCACAAATGTATGCACATACTCAAGAATATGCATCTTTGCTGTGCACAAGCTGCCCTTGACTCTCATGCTCTATCCCATATCCTACACTCCAAATAAGCCATCTGAAAGTTTCCACTCGGTTCTCTACACCAGTCAAAAGGCACCATTTCCGCGTTATCAACAGACCTCCTGGGCTGAAACTAATCCTCAAAAAGGGATTCAAAATCTTTGCAGCAAATACCACACAGTCAGACACACTCAAAAATACTGATGTCAAATCACTATCTGGTTCAGGGCAAAGTAACAAAGGAATTCTTCATCTCCTTCCTGGATATTACCTTCCATATTACCTTCCTTGCCCACAGAAATGGAAACATACTAGATTTCATCCTCTGTGATCCATTCACCCATTCTCTACGGTATACTCTGACAACTACAGCATCTCCTTAGCCATAACTTGCCAATCAAACCAGATAAAGGGCCTCTTAACCCAATGTATGACCATTTGCTCATTTTAAAGTTTACATACCACATTATCGTACAGATTCCTGCTGCTTAAGTCATTAGAAGTTTTCACTGGCATTGACCACCACACCATCTTAAGTATCCTCTTGTCCCTCAGGGATATCACCAAACTGATCCCCTAGTACCGTTTGCCTTTCCTCTGTTAATAGGGATACCTTCACAAACCTTTCATCTTCACAACTCCCTGTCTCCTCCGGGCTTCCAAAAGACTCAATCCTTGTATCCATTCTCTTCAGTCTCACAACTGAGCATTTAGATGCTCTGCTCACAACTGAGAACCAAACAAAGTCTCAATAAACCAACAACACTCGGGTGGGTCTACATTAGGGTGCCATCAGAAGTTGCCATTTATAACTTTAAATTCTGCCGCATGCTAAACTGAATGTCTGCTAAATACTGTAAAATATGTATGGCAAAACAGAGTTTGACGTAGGTGAAAGAGGTCTTGGCTTAGAATTTTCAACTCTGAACGTGCAGCACCTCTATCAGTCCTCCTGTAATATCGGATGCATGCTAATTAAACAAGAATTAGCACTTCATTTGGTTTGTACTTTTTGACCTGTTGACTTTGCCAGTGCTTTTTGCTATTTCAGTGCAGCGTCACCAGAAAAAAGAAAAACGTCATATTGACATGAGCACATACATGCATTTGTATGCATCATGATGCTGCTGATTCTGTACGAGTACACGTCACATGCAAACACACGCAGGTGAACATACTATTCCAAAATGAGGTAAAACAAAAAATGAATTTTTACTCGCACAAAACTTTTTGAAAACAGATCTGCCCAGCAGCAAATGGGAGCTGCAGGCCACCCCCAAAAATTGAAATATATTGGGGACGGTGGAGGCAGGGATAACCACAGGAGTAGGTGGGGGAGTGGGTTTAGGAGCAAAAGGAACTTGGCAGGAGTAACAGACAAGCTTGAGGTGGGGAATATATATATATTTTTTTCTCCAAAAGCCCAGGTGGGGGAAAAATGGACAAGCTGGAAGGAGGGTGAAGGAGAAACTAGGAGAACAGACAAAGGGGCCAGGTTTTTAGGGCGGTGGGAGTAGCACACGGGAGATAGTGCACGGAAACACAAACACTGTTATGGAGCTCTCAATGGCACAGAAAAAGAAAAGTGGTTTTCTGATTGTAAGCAGTGGAAGTCATCCACTGATTAACGTGGTAAACATAGAATGCTGCAAGGAAGGTACAAGCAGAAGAAGGGTAAGGAAATCATCAAATAAGAAGCAAGCATATGAGAGTGACAAGAAAGCCAGTCAATGGTAAGTAATGGGATGGCTGTAAGTACACTATGAGTTTTTAGTATAACCCACAAGAGTTTTTTAAACAGGCAACTAAAACCTGTCTGTAAGTGAGACCTAAAAAGTAATCCAACACTAGATATTTTTTAACTAATCCACATGGGACACAATAATAATTACAGAAAACTGAATTGAACATTATAATAATCTCTTGTTTCACAATTGGAGGCGATGCATTGTATCAGCTAACTCTTGCATGTTTCATCCAGACACATAGTGTCACTGACTCCATCGTTTTAACTTATACTCTTGGGAAAAGGCTAGTCGCAGTAACACTTGCAGAAATTACAATCAGCTTCTGAAAAGGCATCTGAAAATTGAATTTATGCATGCTTGAAGGTCCTTCAGCTGCTAACTATGGATCACGTAGTCCCAAATTTAGGGTGTGAATGGAAGGACAGTTATGCAAAATACTTTGCCGCTAACGTACATTGCTGCAGTGAAGGGGTATAAAAGTTTGCTCACTATTCCAATTATGCACGTATCTTGAAAATAAATTGTCCAAAGTCAGCCTTTTTAACAAAAGAAAGCGTCTTAACCTTATTTACAAACTTCGAAAAAAGTTACCTTTAGTGAATACCCACATCCAACATGGCAAACACTGGTGCGGAATGTCACATTAGAACAGTTATTGCACTGTCAGTGGTTTCAACCGTCCAAAATTACTGGTAATAGACTGTAATCATTGCATGAACCTTATTGCTATTACTATAAATACTTCTAGGGTTGAAGTGAAAAAAAAGTTGTTAGGATTCTTTGAGGACCAAATTACATGTATACCTTTAAATGTTCTCCATTCATTTATGATGAGACGATGTGTGTTCCAGTTTCCATCACCCAACATGGCTGTTTATGCCACCTGCAGTGTCTTGGGACTTGGGGCACTAGGAGCCCGGTGGCCCGTGGCGGACTCTAGGAAGGGATTACGCAATCAATTTGGGTGGTGTTAAGGTGTCGTCTTTAACGGTTATCAGATATTGGAAAGTCAGTCGAATTTTGTACGCTGATCAATAAAAACATTAACCATGAGCTCCGTGAGTGGCATATTCTTGTGAGTGGTCCTGGGCTTGGAAGGATGCAACAGGTGGTGACAATTAGGGGATACCTGCCCGAAGAAACAAGAGTCATCTTCCCTGAGAGTTTGCACGGATATAGCAAACTGCTGGTGTGTGCCATGTGCACCCAAACTGGTGCAAAAGAGTCTGCAATTGGCATATGTGGAGTGCAGGCTCCATTCCAGCTCGTAAGAGGCCTCGTGGAGAAGTTGGGGGCCTAGCAAGGGAGTGCTGTACGGTATTATCCTGCAAAGAGAACGCTAAAGACAGTGATAACCAGGTACAACATAAAGCCAGCGACAATCAGGTATAACACTTAAAGGCAGCGACAACCAGGGGTGAGAAATAAGAATCTACTCACCAGTGAAGCAGACATTCACAATTACAGCATTGGGCACATCGGCCGAGACCTGCTGGAGAGGCCAATCCATACAAAGTAGTAAGTGGCGTCCACTACATTCTAAATCTCGCCCTGAGCGAGGTGACTCTAACACGGTGCCTTCCATTATCACAGTCTCAAATTGGGTCAGGAATAGCAAAAGCGATCAAAATAGCACAAAGAAATGACTCAAACGAAACAAATCCAAAAGCAAAGACCAAGGCATGCCAGAAGCAAGAAATGTACTCACCGTCAAAAATTAAGAAGGTGCCATTTGACCATTGAAGCTAGTCTGGCAACCTGAGCTCGGGCATAATGCCGGTCCTTCCAGAAGGTGTACAACAAGCGCTGCCTGAACAGCACATACTCTCAATGGCAGGTGAAAGAGGTGTGAGGTACACAGCAGCTACTGTTCTAAGACCTCGGCCACCATTCGACACCGCTAAAAAGCAGAATATTGGCGCCTGATAAACCATAAGGATCAAGGCTTTTTATGATTTCTTAGATTATCTGGAAGAAGTAAATGGTGAGAAAATCATTAAATACTTAGAATCCCGCTGGCAATGGAGTGAAAGAAATGATAAAGAAAATCTCACAAACTGAGACAATGTCATACCATCAAATCAACGAAGCCATAGGAGCCAAGTTCAATCCAGTGCCAAACATTGACTATGAAAGGTACATTGTCAATCAAGCGAGACAACAAGTTGGTGAGACAATGGATGAGTTTGCTGAGAGAGTTGATATGCTCATCAAACATTAGAAATGTAGATAATTTAACGATAAAAAAGCCACGTGCCTCGGAGCCATTGATAGTTGTTTGTCAGGCTCATTCAGAAGACAAGTGCTGCGAGAGACACTCAGTCTAGAAAAAGTAATGATAACTGGCAGAGCCAAGGAATGAGCAGATCGGTAAGCTGCAGACATAGAAGCGAGAACAGCAAAAGGTGAATCAGCATTGTTCATGAAGAGTAGACACAAGCACCGAGCAGATGCCTGTGAGTCAACATCTTCAAGAAGAAAGACTGTGTTTCGGATGTGGATTTTTATTTCCACATGAAAATAAAGTCCAGTCATTGGAAAAATGTGCAAAGGTTGTGGAAAGGATAATCACTTCATAACAGTTTGCAACCCCAACTGCAATAAGTGGAAACCAAACGAAGTTGAGCGTTATCAAATTCATCCTGCAAGAGTTCCTTGACATCACCATCGAGCGACTTTGAAGTGGGTGAATGTGCAATGATCATAGATAAAGAGGAGCGACATGCACATGTGGGCCTTCTGGCTTGCAAAGAAGACAAATACCAAAAACAAGTGAGTTAACAAATCAAAAGAACTGATATGGACATTGCCCCAAAATTAAACTAAAGGTCAATGGCTGTACCATAACTTTTGTTATTGATAGCGGTGCATTGATCAACATCATGCTAGTCAAACAATTTAACAGTTTTTTGCCTGTACTGCAAATTAAAGCATCAAACATGAAGGTGTATGCGTGGGCTGCTTTCAAACTGTTGCGCAGTCAAGGATCATTCACAGCAACCTTGTGTCATAAGAAGATGTGTGCAAGCCCCAATCCACGTTCTTCAAGGTACTCCAACTAGTGCATGCCTGCTTAGTTTTGCAACTACTGAGGCACATGGGACAGATATCTCTCAATTACAACCTGGATAGGCAATCTGAAATTGTGAGTCAGTTTCCACCACTATTTCATGACCTAGGAAAGCTCAAAACAATGAATGTGCAACTTCACATTAATGAAGACATCGGTCCTGTTGCACAGTGACACCGCAGAATAGCATTTCATCAACAAGAAGCGATTTAGAAGGAACTAGCAGCCTTGCTGAAACATGACATTATTGAGTGCTCTACTGGTCCATCCCCAATGGGTGTCTCCCATAGTGGTAATTATGAAAAAGGAAAGTGGAGGTGCAGTGCACATCTGGGTGGATATGCGCCAAATCAACAAAGCAATCGAGAGAGAAAGATATCCTGGTCCACACATTGTGGATATGATCATGTAGCTTAATTGAGCCAAAGTCTTGACCTGAATAACGGATACCATCAACTTGAACTGGAAGAAAACTGGAGGTACATTACCACTTTTTCAACTTGTTGGTTTGTTCAGATACAAAAGATTTAGCTATGGAGTGTCATCTGCTGCAGAAATATTCCAAAATATTATACTTAGAATTATTCAGCATGTTACACATGCCTTCAATTACAGTGATGATATATTTGTGTTTGGAACAACACTCAAACAAGAGTGTCAGTTACTCACAGATGCAGGTTTCACATCAAATGCTGAAAAATGTGAATTTCACAAAACATAACTCAGGTTGTTTGGGCACGTATTTTCTGATGGAGGGATGACTCCTGATAAAGTGCAAGCACTATCAGTCAACATTTCTCCCCAAGATGTCACCATAGTATGGTCCATCTTGGGCATGGCCAGATATGGTTCAAGGTACCTTTGTAATTTGCCACAATGAGTGCCCTATTGCAAGTCCTGACAAAATGAAATGTCCAGTTCCGATGGACAGCTGAATGTGTCCACAGCTTCAAAAGTATAAAACATGCGATTGAAAATGCTACTGAGGTGGCTTACTTTGATCCGTAACTGCACACTGAGATCGCTGTTGATGCAAGCCCGGTAGGGCTGGGACCAATCCTTGCTCAGCATAATGGACATCTAAATGCTCGAAGACACATTGTTGCAAATGTCATTGTAAGCTAGTCTGGCATAGAACTTGCCTGTTCCCAGCTGGAAAAAGAAAGTATAGCTGTAGTATGGACCTGTGGATATTTTCATGTGTTTCTTTATGGAAAGCATTTCACGATCGTCACAGGGGCTGCTTACCATTTGAAGAAATCCAAAGGCCAAGATGCCTCCTTACATTGAAAGGTGGGGATTGAATCTACCGGAGTACAACTATACAATTGTGCACAAGCCAGGCAAGAATCAAAACCCTAAAGATTATTTCTCATGAGTACCCCTACAACGGCACAGCTCATTGTCCAAAACTGCTGAACAATACATGAACTTCATTGTAAAGTCTAGCACACCTGCAGCTCAGTCCATCAAACAGATCATCACCCCTACAAATGCGGATAAGGACTTGCTTGTTCTTAAAAACATAATTTCAGCACAACCATGGAGGCAGAGTGTCTGACCTCTGACAGTGTTCAATTTCAAAAGAACCGAAATGTCAAAGATGAACTGCCTGTCACTAAAGAAGGAATTGCGCTAAAAGGATCCTGGATTGTCATACTTGCGAGTCAGAGACAGCAAGTCATTGAATTTGCTCATGAAGAACATCTTGGCATTGTAGCACCGAGAGGGCCTTGAGAGATCAAATGTGGTTCCCTCGCTAGACGAGAAGGTTGAGAGACAATTAAAGGAGTGTCATTTATGCAATTGCCTGTCTTTTGAGGTGACCCAGCATCCACTAACCATGACAGATCTTCATGCGCATGCATGATAAAGAATAACCGTGGACTTCTTTGGGCACCTGGTGAACCGTCAACATCTTATGCTGGTCATCGAAAAGCATTCCCGTTTTCATCTGGTAGAGGACATGTCATCAACAACTCATGACCAAGTCATTGAGCAGCTGGACAACATATTTGCAGGGTGGAGTATAATGGACACACTCAAGACTGACAATGGTCCACCTTTTAACAGCAAGGAATTTAAGGGGTTTCTGACTAAACTCCGTATCAAGCATCAGAAAAGTACACCGTTATGGCCTCAGGCCAACGGTGTCATGGAACAGTTTGTGGGGACCCTGAAACGAGTGATTCAACAGGCATCGATGGAGGGTATCGATGGAGGCCCTAGTGCCTGTCGGACAAATTCTCACTCTACTACCGGTTACAGCCCTCCCACCATGATGATTGGAAGAGCTAAAAGAACCAAGATACCACTGAGGACCCCAGAGCGAAACCTGCATGATGAGGTTCGTGCTACTGCCACTGCTCAGAAAAGTCAGACGAAGACATATGCTAAGCAACGTCATTGAACCCAGGAGATTGTTTGACAAGGGTGACTGGGTTCTCATTAAAGAAAAACAAAAGCGAAAGACAGATCCTCTATTTGATGCTGAACTACTGAAAATTGTGAAGCACAAGTAACAATGATAATGATGCACTGTCCAGGCAAATCCATCACAAGGAACTCGTCACATTTCAAGCATCTGTCTCACTGATCATCTTTTTCTGCAAGCTCAGAGGAGGCTGTTCCACCTGAAAGCTCTAATCAGACCCTCTACCCTCGGGGGTCCACCCCAGGTACAGCGTAACTACCTCATGTCACACGGTCAGGCTAAACTGTGCAAGCAACCAGACGGCTGTTCGAGGAAATGTAATGTTGCTATTTGTTCAGGCTTTTTGATTGTCTGTTTGTTTAACAAGGGGGGAAAGTAGTGTCTTAGGACTGTGAGCGCTAGGACCCTGCAGCCTGGGGGAGACTCAAGGAAAGAATTACACAATCAATCTGGGAGGTGTTAAGGAATGGTCTTTAACAGTTATGAGATATTGGGAAGTCAGTTGAATGTTGTACACTGATGAATAAAAAGGTTAACCACAAACTCCATGTGGGCATGTTCTTGCGAGTGCTCACGGGCTGGGGTGGATGCAACACCACCTAGTGCAGTAAGGTCACATTAATATGTTTGGAAACATCCTTTAACCTATTTGTTCGTGCAAATATAATTACAAATTAAAGAGATCCCAGTGGTAGGAGTCTCTTTCCACTTTGCTGAGTTTCTCCATTGAAGGACTTGGTTTATTTATAAGATTAGATACTTTAGCTCTCCCACATGGTGGATGAAATTAATGTTAGGTATTATGCATTTAAACAATCTGTCTTGGAAGGTTCGGGCCACACTTTCCCTGGTGCAGTAGTCCTGAACTGATTCCATCATGCCTGCTTGGCTGGGTGTGTTTTCCTGCACAGCATAATGTAAAGTTATTCACTAGCAAAGTACTAGACTATGAGGAAGACAAGCATCCAACAACATGAAATTCATTTAAACATTGGTTACTACACCAGGCTTATGGGATAACTGATGTCGGTGGCATATTGAATTTTTGATCTCCATCCCAGCTTGGTGAGACTGCCTATCGGCCTTTGCTGCTAAATCTGTGTAGTCTTTCCTGTCTGGTACCTCTCACGTCCCATGAGAGATACGTTTGTGGCAAGTTCGTGAATAGAATTTCAGCAGGCTGGGGTTAACCATAAGTAAATGTGGTCTTTTGTTATTCATCATTCAGGCTGCTGCAAGCCTTGCTGGTAGTTATCCCTACTTTGTCCTGTATATGTCCCTATACTGCTCCTCCCTTTCCTCTCTGTACTCCCAGTCCCTGCACAGGCGTTTGAAGGCAAATTACGATTTGCCAGTTTTCCTCTTCCAGGTTCTAAACTTAACAAGAGCGATAAAACCACAGCAACAGCTCAATGACTCTCGAGATGCTTATTCCCTTGCGAGATTGTGGGATGTCTATCATCACCTTGAAATCAGACCCTGGGCATCGTGAGATGCACATTACCACGGTACAAGACTATGCACCCGGGCAGATGCATTCGGACTTGAATATTCTTTCAGAATTTACAAGTCCTGCACTTTTCTGTGTGTCTATTTGACCTGACATCAACCTGAAACTAGAATGCAGAACATGAACTGCCAGGACGTGACTGAGCATTCAGAGTCCACGATCATCCGCCTGTGAATTCCACACACAAGAACCGTACCGCCAAGGCTTGCAGAAACAGAGGTCACACGCTTTGAATATAAACCGCTTTCTAATGCGCTGGAAAGCCAGAGACTGTACATTTGGATACTACAACTGAAACAGTGACAATCACATTTTTACTGAACCATATAACGTGATTTGTTTTAAAATCCTGTAACTATGACAACATTTCCTTCATAGCACTTATCCCTCCGGAAAAAAAGGTATTCGATTTCTACATTTTATAAAATAGCATTTTGAGTTGCCTCCGCCATTAGTTCATTAGTCCATTACTTAGGCATACGATTACTTCGACCATTTGGACAGACGCAGATTAAATATTAGTTTAAAAGAGATAACACATTAAATACATAACTTGTAAGATTTTTTGTTTAGGATAGTTTACTCATTTTAATCTAATGTTGATAGCAACAAAAATTTATTATTACGGAAACATTTAAAACTTAATATTTGCATGACTTGAGGCGTAAGACTTTCTTTACTAAATTGATTTAAAATAATTTAAATAAAACTAATATAATTCGACATTTACAGCTGTTATTATCAGGGTACTGTTTCAAGATAATTTAAATTGTTATTGTACTTGATCTACCCAAGTGTGCAACATTTGTTAGGTTGCATTCCCTATTTACTTTATGTAAATATAATTATGTATGTAACAATGGTTATCAATAATTTATTTAATATAATTCACATGTTAGGACTAAAGTAGTTTAAGGTTAGGATTAATATTGTAAGTATGAATGAGTTGATATTAATGTTAGGGTTAGGTTTAGTGTAGGAGTGATGGAGTTGAAGTAAATCCTATTTGAATATAGTAGGGTTAACAGGAGACATTGTTATTTTCTTGAGTTTATGTGAAAGGAATAAACATCTTAATTCGAATAACATCCATTTCTAAGCTGCCAAAGCCTCATTTCCTCCCATCCCGCCACACTCTCGCAGAGAGATCACTTTCCAAGAAGCATATAAACTATCATTTGCAATAGTTTGTCTATTTGTATTCTGTTAGGACTGTCATCTTTCATTCATCTTGTTCAGTATAGTTTTGTCTTGGAGGCCTTACCGAGTTCAATTCCACGGACCTGATCCCAATCTGTTCCAGTCCAAGTTTTCTTCCAACCCTTCAGGTATTGTCTTGTGTATATATACACTAAACCTTGATGAACTAAGAGACGCCAAATAAGTAGAATGTGGGTGTGATACCTTGTCAAATGTGTGACTACAGGGTCCGCCCATCTTCCAGTATCTATGATGCGATGAACATCTTCATTTAATATATACTCACAGGATATTTCTTTGCATAGGTTCACAGTAGGTTGCACAGATTCACAATTAGGACTGCATGTGTACACTAATGCATAGATATTAGGGATCAGTCAGTCATGAAGAAAGTCATTTGATCCTGCGGGCAGGTGAGATTATGGCTGAAACATTTAGACCCGAGATTTAAGAGAGCGTAATAGTCCTGTTTCACATCAAACTTAGTTTTAAATCTTACCTAAGGTCCTCAATATTAAATATTACCTTCTTTGGGAGGTAATTATCTTGATCCCTGGCAAAATAACAACTACTCGCTCCGCTGTAAATCATGCATTGAAGCACACCCAGATGCATGAGGCATTTCGGGTAGGAATCCTGTGATGAAGCATGCCACTAACCAGTATTAGTGGGTGAGGATTTTTCTACAAATTAAATAGGAGTCCCCACTCATCTGAACAAGGGATCAGGCAGGATTAAGGTAGCAGGCTGACTCTGATTTCGTATATACTAAACTCTTCCACCAGAATTAGCTTTTTGCTTGCAGAAGTCAGACTCAGTTTGTTTAGTCCTGATCTCCACTGAGTTTCTGACATTTACCCACTCATCTGGTCTTCCCTATTATTATTATTAAAATTATAACTCTGCGGAGGTCTGCAAGACAGGCAATTCCTTTGACCCATAGCTAAAATATTAATTGTCTTAGAATTTTTACTTTTAAGTTGGTGGACATAGGCCTACTCTACCAGGAGAAAAGCCTCTTTTATCCTATCTCTGTTCAGAGGCGCAATATTCCTCATGCCTATGGTATGATGTTCAAGTGCTTGCCCTGTTTGGGTAATTGCTTGCTGTGCTGCTGAGCAGTGTGCCAGTAGTGACATTCTGTTCTTTTTTTTACTTCTGGCTGCGATGTAGCACACCTGAGGTCCACAGAGATTTTCCCCGGTGGCCAGATCTTGAGAGCTTTTATATCTGGCAGGCCTGGCCTAGCTCAGACGCATCTTGCCTTAGTCCAGTCTCTGGCAGTGCCACCACCACTGTCTGAGTTTGCTTCCAGTGTTCTCATACTTCCCACAGGGGAGGGTGAGCATGCTGGTTGACCTATGGATGGTGGTTTTCTCACATGATGCAGCAATGCTATCCTTCAGTTTTGGGTTGGCAGTATATGGATGTCTTGGATGTAGTCCTGGATGTAGCAGTTTCTGTTTCTCAGCACAATGGAAGGGGGCAGGTGTTCGAAGATGAGGCCGCACACAAAAGAGCCTCCAGAGTTGTGGTGAGCTGCAATAAGTTGTTGGCCTAGTTGTGGCTTCTGCTATATGATTACAGGCCTAAAACCAGACGTTGGAACCTGATTTAGTGAAGGAATTTAAGAGGTGTATACTGTACCCTCACAGAGGCAAGTTGGTTCATGACTCACAACTGGCTGGCACATCGGAGCGCACTTTCACTTAGTGTTTTTTACCTAGATTTGTGAGCCACCTCTCACTGATGCCTTGCCAGTTCACTAAGTTATCGGTGGCACTAAAGTGTGGAGGAAGATTGATAAAACTAGGTTTGCCTGTTGTACAGGTCACTGTTACCCATTGCAGGGGTTTGATGCTGACATTCCTGAAGGTGCTGCTGGCTAGCATGTCCTCAGCTTTGGCTACTGAAGGCCTTCGCTATCTGTAACTGCCCTGTTCAGGACTGGGCCAATGATTCATGTGCTCCCACTGCAGCAGGTCAAATGTGTTTTTTCCATTCTTGTTACTTCTCGTTACCGAGTTGTAACCTTCTGGTGATGTGGGACCCACTGTGAACTTAAAAGTAGACAGTCGGTTCCTTTGGCAGGGACTTTCATTGTGATGTCACTCTATATAGTCATTCTGCTGGTGGGACCGGGTAGCTTCCTAACCACCTTGGTTATGCAGGATGTACCATTGCATCCGCCTTCCTAAATGTTTATCTTTTTTTGTGGTGGGACTTGACTGCTACCAGTACAATGCCCTGCCCTTTGGATTGCCAGCTGCTATGTGGATTTTACATTGGTATTGGCTCCTTGGTGGTTACCCTTCAGGTTCAGTGTATGTGTTTATTGCCTTGACTATTGGTTAATCTGTGCTCCTTCATTCTTAAAGGTTTAGGAAGACACAATCCCCATCTGCCAGATTCTCAGGCACTCTGGGTTCCTGCTACACATGGACAAGTCCTACCTAAACTCCACAGAGGATTATTTCTTGTTTGTGCCCCTGTTTCGCGTGGATCTCAGAATGGTCGTGTGGTGGCTTGTCTAGCCAATCCTGAGTGTCATTTGTTGGCATTTCTGGAAAGCTTTGTGTCAGCTGGGGAATAGCTGAAGGTTCAGGGTTTCATGTAGCCCCCCATGGTGGTAATACCTTGGACAGTGGTACTCCTCAAACTGTTTAGATGAGGCAGCTTTTTGATTGATTGGGGTCCTTTATGTCAGGATGAGGCCTTGGTTCCAGTGTCTACTCAATGCAAGCAAGAACTTACCTTGCTAGCCCCTAATCGACCTATGATACTGACCAGTGATGTCAGTACCCTGAGCTGGAGTGGTGCCGGCCAAGGAAATGATTTGGGAAAGAGACCTTCACAGAAAGTTATTCACAGATTCAGTATTTGAGAGCTGTCCACTGTATTCTGTACCCTTCAGGCTTTCCCTCCTCTTTCCTGAGGACGATGGGAGCCATCTTGGTCCTAACAGACATCTAATTAGCACAGGCCTATATCCATTGGAGGAGGAAGCTTTAGAAAAGTCTTCAAGATGTGCCTCATTCTTTGGGATTTGTGGGTAGAAGCCAACCTGGCTTTTCTTAAGCCAACTTATATGGTTTTACAGTTATGTCCTGAAACATACATTTAGGTTGGTGTTTCCATATTCCCTTGATTTTTTAACTTCATCCTGAGGTCTCTCAGGTCCTGATGTCACTTCTGGGAAGCCTATGGCTGAATAGGTGCATGCCCTGAAAGGATGCCATTTTCCTGTGTTTTTACTGCAGAGGTCAGTGTCCAGAGGCATGGGCTGTGGGCATTCAGTCCTTTCAAAGCTCTTCATGTTTCCTATATGTGTTCCTTTCTATTGCCTTCTACAAAGGGTGTTCTAGAAGAATCTGAGGGAGAATTTAGGTCCCTTTGGTCGCTCGTTTTAGGCCTCACTGACCAGTGCTTCCCATGTTGTGCAATTTCTCAGCTTCCTCTTTTGAGGCTTCTGGGGGCTTTCAGGTGCCCTGCTTTGGCCAGATCTTCATCGATCTGCACTTCAGTGCTTAGGGTTGCCTTGAGTGTTTGGCTTCTTGTACCTAGCATACCCACATGCCCTCCACCCGTGATTCATGTACCAGTCATTGGTGGAATTTTTTCCAAACAGTGCATTTTTGAGGGTGTATAGGCAGCCTCCTCTGATCCTTTTTGATCCTTGCCATTTTTAGTGATGGGTTTGTTAAAGGGTTGGCTGTTTCTTCACTCTGGATCCAATGGGAGGCAATCATGGCTTTACAAGACTTTGCAAGGTTATGTGATCTTCCTCGTGGATGCTCTGGCTTGCCACCTTCAGTGGATCTTTGAGCAAAACCGACTGGTGGTCATCTTTCAGTTTTGACCACAAGGGATGTTTTTGTGGGCCATTATAGCAGCCTGCCTTTTGGGGTGCTGGTCGAGCTATAGGCCCTGGTTATTTCTGTTTATTACCTGAAAACCCTCCCTGATCTTGTTCTTATGTGACAGGAGCTGAGATGTCAGTCTTGAGGTTATTTTCAGGTTTCATTTTAATCTAGAGTGTTTTATTCAGGAACCCTCCTCTCTTTAGAGGCCTGGCATACCCTGGATGTCAGCAATATTTGCTTTGCTTGTATATTTGACTCATAATACAAACTCAGTTCCTACCTTTATTGGTTATATTTGGGACTGGTGGGAAAAGGGGGAAATCTTCCACAGCAACTTTGAGTTGAAGGATAAGGTTTGTTATATCTACCACTTATGTGTCTGTGGGCTCTATAGCTCCAGAGCACATCCTTGGTTGCTCCAATAGGGATATGATACTTCTTTGCCAGAAACTAAGGGGATACTATTGTATAAAATTGTCCATGCTGCCTCTTGGGCATCTCCCTACAATGTAACCTGACACTACGGTCTCGTGCCTTCAGGTAATCCTCATGGTCTTTATGATTGTGTTTCTCTTGTGTACCCATGGACTTTAAAAAAAAAAAAAACATTTTTATTGGCATTTCTCAACAGAAAACACACAATACAGTAGGAGCACTGAATAGACAATGAACTGCCTGTAGTCAGTTGATGCTACTTCAAAATGTGACATTAACTCACCCTACCCTAAACGTCCCACCCCTCCCTCAAAACCTGACAGACTGCAGCAGTAGAAAACACAACTTATCACACTTTTTGTTAGAAATGGGGTCTTTGTTTGATATTCAGGTTACCCTCTGTCCAAGCAAGGACCCTCTCTCTAGTGAGGGTAAGTCTCACACAGTCCAAATTATCCTGTGTCCACCCTTTGGTAGCTTGGCACTGAGCACTCAAGCTTAACTTAGAAGGCAATTTGTAAAGTATTTGTGCAATAAGTCATGCAATAACACAGTATAAACACCACAAAAATACACCACACAGGTTTAGAAAAATATAGAATATTTATCTGATTAAATGCAGGTCAAAAAAGTTAAAGTACACGTTGAAATATCACTTTAGAAGATGATAAAAAAGAGTCTTAAGTTCTTAAAAGCAATAAATGTCTCTTGTAAGCACAAAGTACCTGGTTTGCGTCTAAATTATCCAAAAGGGACCACAGCAGAGGAGATGCGTGGAAAACGGGGAGGTGTGCGTCGGTTTCTCTGGGCTCTCACAGATGAAGCATTGATGCTTTTCCACGCAGCAAGGGCTTTGCGTCAATTTCCAGCGTGCAGGCTTAGATCCTCTGCGGGTTGCGGGTATTTGGACACCACAGGGACGATGTGGAGAAATCATGGCTGTGCAGGATGAAGTTACAGGAGCTGCGTCAACCCAGTGGGCGATGCGTGGAAATTTCTGTCACACAGCAGGCTCTACGTCGATTCCTCTTCGCAGGAAGGCAGGCTGCGTCGTTACAGCTTGGCAATGCGTTGATCCAGTGGGCCATGCATCGAAGTTCCAATCGCAATGCTGCATCAATCTCCACTCGGGGAGCCGGGCTGCGTTGTTCTGGTTCATCGTATAGTGATTTTCTCACCGCGGTTCCAGCTGTGCGTTGATTACGGCAGAATCAACGTCGAATTTCACTGCACAAGGAGTTCTTTGCATAGATGAAGTGTATTTGACACTGAGACTTCAGAAAACAGGAGGCAAGCTCAATCCAAGTCCTTGGAGAGCACTTCTCAGCAGAGCCAGAGGCAGGCAAGGCAGCAAGGCAGCAGTCCTTTACAGCAAAGCAGTCAGGTGAGTCCTTTAGGCAGCCAGGCAGCTTCTCTTAGCAGGTTGCAGGGTCTGGTTCAGAGTTTCTTCCCAGCAGGTATCTTGTCCAGAAGTGTCTGAGTTGGTAGGGTAAGAGGCCCTGTTTAAATACCCAAATGTGCCTTTGAAGGGGGGTATTTTAAAGAGTGGCTTAGAAGTGCACATGGTCCCCTTTCAATTCCATCCTGTCTGCCAGGGTCACAGTAGGGGGATTGGCAGTCCATTGCGTGA
Organism: Pleurodeles waltl; assembly: GCF_031143425.1. Taxonomy (NCBI): domain Eukaryota; kingdom Metazoa; phylum Chordata; class Amphibia; order Caudata; family Salamandridae; genus Pleurodeles; species Pleurodeles waltl. The sequence goes on along the minus strand of NC_090437.1, from coordinate 800,926,919 downwards.
GGGCAGGCCACTGTCCTTTGACATGTAAGTGTCAGGCCTTCCACCCTCCTAGCTCAGGAAGACCCATTCAGTATTCAGATGTGTGCAGGTGTGACTGAGAATCCTGTGTTTGTGGTTGTCTGAGTGAAATGCACAAGGAAGCTGTCAACTAATCCAGCCAGATGTGGATTGAAAGGCACAGAAGGGTTTAAGTGCAGAGAAATGTTCACTTTCTAAAAGTGTCATTTCTAAAATAGTAATATTAAATCCAACCTCACCAGTCAGAAGGATTTTGTATTACCATTCTGTCCATACTAAATATGACCTTGTTGCTCCTTTCAGATCAGAATCTCCCACTCAAACAATATATGAAGGTAGCCCTAAAGTTAGCCTACGAAAGGAGCAGGCCTCACAGCATTGTAAAACAAATTTAGGAGTTTTACACTACCAGGACATATAAACTACACAGGTACATGTCCTGCCTTTTCCCTACATAGCACCCTGCCCGATGGGTTACCTAGGGCCTACCTTACGGGTGACCTATATAATAGAAAAAGCCGAATTTAAGGCTTGGAAAGTACTTTTAAATGCCAAGTCGAAGTGGCAGGGTCTGCCACCTCCCCCTCCCCCCGCCCCAATACCCAACACCACCAGCTAGGGTGTTTGCCTAATACAGATCTCCACTACCTCAGATAGTCATGACTTCACTAGTTGCCAATGTCTGTAAAAGCAGGCATTCCCACAGTGTGTGGATCAGTGTGCCTCTCCATCTGCACCCTCTGAGACGGAGGTCTGAGTCACATCTTCCCAGTCTATATAGGTGTTCCCTCGTAAAGTACACCCTATGGAAGAGCTTCAGTTGCACCAAATGGAATCCTGCCCTTATTGCCACCTGATGTGGATCTCATCAAGTCTCGCCCTTGGCATCATCTTCCAAGAATCCCAGATCATGTTCCCAGCAGTCCCTAAGAGGGGTCAGGTCAGAGGAACTCGCAACCAAGAGAGTAGTATACACTAAGGAGATAGCATTGGCATGCCGGGGGGACAATAGCACTCTGTATTCCAGTGGGGATTCCTCCGGAAGGGGCCACAATCCTTAAAGATGAGTTGCATTTGTAAGTACCTGACATACCGGCCTCCCAACATCACATACTTTGCTTGTAATTCCTGAAAGGTGGCCAGCCTACCCTCTTTCCAGACATCCCCCTCTGTTGAGATGCCGCTTCCTCTGATCCTCAATATTCCTAAGCTCCTTCAGTGACGTAGCCTCCCACAGAGGGGCCAACAATGTGATCCTTCCCTTCCACCCCATAAGCCTCTCGGCCCTCTGCCATATCTCGAGCAGCGGCGCCGTCGGCTTTGGGAAACCACGCTGTACCTCCTCTCCATATAGATAGCGCAGTTGTCCCAGGATATCAATCGCTCTCCTGTCCACCATAAGGGATTGCTGTACCTGATCTCAGGAAATCTTTTTGTTCACCACTACTAAATGAGCCGCCCAGTAGTACAGCCTCAGATTTGGCAGACCAATGCCCCTGTCCCAGGTCTTTCTGGTCCACGTTTTCAGAGCCACCGGGGGATCCCCTATTCCAGAGCAAAGTTCTTGTAATATCATCCATCTGTCCAAATAACCTGCCTAGTACTGCATCAGGAGTATTTTGGAGAACATTTAGGAACTTTGGGAGATATATCATTTAAAATAGCACAGCCCTACCTGTTGGGGACAGTGGGAGGTGACGCCAGTGACCTATGTCCTGCTTGTATTCCTATAGTACCCTAACCCGGTTGGCTTCAAATAAGTGATTATGATCCTACGTGATATAAATCCCTAAGTATCTAAACACCGCTGGTTCCCACTGGAGTAGGGGGACTCTGCATTGGAGGGCACCCTTCCATCAGTGTGTTTAGCACCGATTTTCCCCCAATCGCAATCCAGTATATTCTCTGTATACATGTAGTATTTCCAGCACTTGCGCAGTAAAGAGGTGGGCCTGTATAGTTCTTCCACCTGGAGCACCACCTGCATCTTGAGGCACTTAAAAAACTCAGTGGGAAAGCCAATCAGGACTGTGGCCTGACCCTTTTTCACATGTTTAAGGGCCTCAGCAATTTCTGAGTTGGAGAGTCACACTTCAAGGGCCGCACAATCCTCCTCCGTGAGCATTGGCGTCAGGAGGTCACAGACAAAGGCCGACAATTCGTCCATATCCCAGGGACCTGCAAACTTTACACTTCACTCATGTGGGCTCCACCAGAGTCCCGTCTTCACTCTTTAGACCCCTAACCCACTGCTGCCTCTCCTCCCGCCTTGCAAGTCAAGCCAATAATTTTGCTCAGAAACAGGTTTTGGCTTCCTGGTGAGCCAACATCCGATACTCTTCATGGGTCTTCTCAACCTCAGTTGCCAATTCTTGCACTTGGTCCTCAATAAATGTTGCTTCTAAGTCTACTAACTTGTTCTCCAGAGTCACACAGTCTTTCTCCCTCTTCCTGCCAACTGTACGGGCAATCAAATGGCCCCTGATCACCCTCTCATAGGCCTCCCATTACACCACACATGAGGACACTGACCCTGTAAACTCTTGATTTTGTTTGGTTTGCTAATATATTTGTGTTTGAGCTGCCAGCACAAGCAGACTTCTGGGCATAGTTTATCTAGTGGATTTAGGACTGTGATGAAGAAAACCAGAAAAGGAAATAATACTTTTTTTTTCTCAAACAAATGTTATTGGTTACTTCAAGTTTACAGAAGGCAGAAATTGCAGGATTTTATTTAAATACATTGTTATTTCCAGCATAAATCAAAAGGCCTACTACCATGTATTATATCATGCAATGGCAATACAATCTATTGTACCCAGAAAACCAATAAACAATAACAACTTCATAAAAATACCCAGGTCGGATATCCCTTTTCTCTGTCCCAATAGCCTCTTCAGTTGTAGAAACCAGTACTCTCAACAATCCATGTAGTGCCTAATATCCATGCACTAGTCTGCAACTATTTTGTTGGGGCAGCATGTTCTGGTTGGCTGAGGCGCGGCCCTAGCAAGGCAGAACCTCCCATCAGGGGTGAGTGATTACGCTCACTGTATAACCTGGGCTCACCCTTGGGTAGCTTGGCACAGATCAGTCAGACTTATTACAGGGACAATGTGCGGTGACACAGCACTACCACACAAATATTACACTGAGTGCCACAAAAGAGACTTCACATGAGGTGTATGCAAATAAAGATTTATTCAACACACACATCAATTAACACAACATGAAAATCAGGTAAATATGGGCATCAATCAACTAGTTGTACCAGGCCCAACTGTATTTTCAGGACATTAGCATTATCTACACGTGAGAAAAAATAACACATTTCCTCCCAGCACCCTTATGAGGTGCAACCACATTGGCAGCATGAGACCCACCCCAGGGATCACCCCAGTTCAGTATCAGACAGCCAACGATAGCAGCAATGTGTTCATACAGAGAATCTCAGTGGTTTTAAGATAGCTCCATGGCTGCACTGGTAAGCACCAATGTCAACCGCAATTGTAAACAACGTGCATGGCACCCCCGCTGTGCGGAGTAGTCACACCCAGCCAATAGCACCCACACACTCTCACTGCACTGCTATGCAGTGCCATGGATTTCAAGCAGGCTAGTATGCACGCACTCGCACACACTCACTTCCAGCACCCTAATGCGGCGCTCTAACATTCAGCAGGTGAGTTGTCAATAAATTCACAGACCCTTCTTGGACGTAAACCTTCCTCCACCCAATTCCCACCCCCAAGGGCTAACGATGTAGTCACCTTTCCCTGGATACTAGGGTGGTCGGTGGTTACACTTACTCAGGATCCAGGGGCAAAGGAGGGAGGAAGAAAGAGAGAATGGCTGATAAGGCAACAGTCGACAAATGAAGGTTTGGCCACAGCTCGAGAAGTTCACTCTGTGGTCTCCAAACCAGCCTTCCAGCGCGGGCCCCAGTCTACAAAGCACTGGGGGTGGGTCGCGTTGGGACACACGCTGTTTACAGTGGCACCCAACCAAGCCAGACACTCCAATCCACAAATAGTTACCAATTTTGTGTCTCCCAAGAATGGAGGCACCACGTCTGGGGTGTGATGACTGGGGCACCCAAACATCCCAGATGCATATGAAGAGTTCCAAATCTGGACCTCCCTAAAAGGAAGCACAACGTCGGGTGCACGATGACTTGAGTTGCATATGATTCCAATCACACATTCAAAATGACCAGTACCATGCCTCGCTAGAATAAGGCACAACGACTGATGAGCAATGACTTGTCCCACAAGACAATTCCAATCACACACAAAAAGTTATCAATGCAGCGCCTCCCCTGGAATGAGGCACAACGTCTGGTGCGCAATGACTTGAGTGCCACTGACCTGTGCCACTTGCTGGTGGAATGGTTGTAGGGTGTTAGCAACCATGTCTTTAAAGGATAGCCACTGTCACATGTTGGGGAAGGACAGTATGACAAATGGATGGAGTTGTATGAGGTTGCAGTGTGTGTTGTATCTGAGCAGATGTGGGACTCACCTATGACACAATGACACTCTAATAACATGCCACATATATTTTTAAGCCTATCTCTTGCATAGTGGACGATGGTCAACGGGTTGGGTTTTAGACATATTACATTTGGTGCAGTGAATGATGCCTCTGGTTCGGAGGAGAAGTGAAGGGGTGTGGGTGACTGATGGCCCACTTGCTTTGCCCACCTTCCTATGCACTATATTATTTAGGGTACCTATTAAGCTCAAACCTTGCCCTTAGTAAAGCTGTTAAAAGGGGAGGCATCTGGAGCTTTTTGCCCTAGGCCCATTTTTTCAGGGCACTGCACTGAAATGGTATTTTTGATATGTGTTTATGTTTATGTGATTAAATTTATAAAGCGCACAGCTACTCAGAAAAGAGTGTCCCGACGCTACAAGATAGATAAAGAAATCAGGATCAAACTAACTGTGAGAAAAGCCAGGTCTTGAGTTTCTTCTTTAAAGGGGCCTTCATTTTGTATCTGCCGGAGGGACAGAGGAAGATTGTTCCATTCCCGGGGGCCCAGAAAAGCAAAAGATCCACCACCAGCTTTCGCCAGCCGGATACTCTGATTCGAGCCAGAGAGTTGTTAGGAGACCATAGAACTCTACTCGGACAGTAATAGGCAATTCTGGCGGATAGATATTGAGGTACAGTATGGTGAAGGGCTCTGTACATTAGCAAGGAAGACAAAAAAAATCTGTTTCTCCACGGGGAGCTGATGCGGTTTATGCAAGTACATAGAAATGTGCTCTTGTCTAGAGAGTCTGAAGACTAGCCTGGCTGCAGCGTTCTGCACGCACTGGAGTTTATTAAGTAGATACTTTGGAAGACCTGCAAACAGGGCATTGGCATAGTCCAACCTATACATGACTAACGCCAAAACCACTGTGATGCTAGTTGGCCATGAACAAAAGAGCAAGAATTCTTTTAACATATGTAAGATCCAAAAGGAGACTCCCACCACGGCAGTAATTTGATTATGAAAGGACAATTTGTTATCAAAGTTGAACCCCAGATTCTTAGCTGAATCAGCTAGAGTGTTAGGAGGACTTTCCCCCAAGGGTCAGTGAACCTCTAAATCAAGAGAAAAATTGTGTCCAAAACACAGAACCTCAGTCTTTTCGGAGTTGCACTTCAGATGATTAGTAGATGTCCAACGGAAGACAGCCATCAAGCAAGGTTGGATGGCATCCTGTTGAATAGGCAAGTCTTTACCCTAGGTAAAAACAAACTGGGTATCATCTGTGCAGGAGCTAATCCTAGCCCCAAAAGATTCAACCACCTTGGCTAGGGGGGGCATACATATATTAAACAATGTTGGGCTAAGTGCCGATCCCTGAGGGACTCCCATAGAAAGCTTCCAGCTATTAGAAGAGTAAGGAGGAAGCCATACAGCTTGTGTCTTGTCCTCAAGAATGACCAAGCATTGTCCCTAATCCCAATCTCCTTAAGTCAGGAGAGCAGCCTTTCATGTGGGACCATATCAAATGCTGCCGAAAGGTCCAACAATACCAGAACCACTCTGCCTCCTATATCCGTAGTGACTTTGATTGCTTCTGTGACGTCCAGCAAGGCAGTTTCCATTGTATGATCTGGCCTAAATCCTGATTGGCTGGGATAGAGAAGCCCATTGGTCTCTAAATAGTTTGAAATATAACCATTAACATGTTTTTCCAAGATCTTGGCAGGTGCTGGAAGGAGAGAAATTGGTCTATAATTACCCAGGACATCATGATCCGCATTAGACTATTTTAACACCTGGACAATTTTTGCCTTCTTACAGCATACTGGGAGTGCCACATTAACTAAAGACTTATTTAGCAATGCATTTAAGATAGGAATAATAGTGTTGATGCCCAGTGCTAGAACTGAGGGGGGGCAAGGATCCTCCAGAGAGCCCAATTTAAGATGCAGGATGGCTTAGATTTCAGACAGCACACAAGACAGAAGAGTAGCTGACAGATTTTGGAACCACAACTCAGTACCCTCATTTGCCCCTAAACTTAAGCTGGCACAAAAAGACTGAGTTGGATATTCTGAATCTTGGTGTGGAAAAAATTAACAAGTTGCTTGCACCACTCAACAGATGGGGGCTTACTTCTGTGGCATGCCACAGGATCCACAACATCCTTTACAGTCTTAAAGATTGTTTTAGGCTTATTAATCCTACTTTCAAAGTACTCTCTCTTAGTAGAACTAATCAAATTGACATTTTTTGTAATGCCTTTACCACACATGGTAACCCGCAGCCAAGGGAAGAACCAACCAAATCGGACTTAGTGGTAAATCTCTCATCTAGACCTCTCTCCTCTGTTGAGACCAAGATTTTGAATAAAGGTTTGGGCTTTGTACCCACTCCAAAAGAAGATTTATTTCGTCTCCATTGTGAATTGTCCCAGTTCTTCAGAAAAATCAGACTACAGTTTTTCTTTAAAGATAGACCTAGTATGGATTAGTCCATAGACTCAGGTCTCAAGAGACCTTCTAAATGTATGCCTCCAGCCTCATCAATGCCATGTGAAGTCTTGGCATTTGAAAAAGCAGTAATGAATGATCTCACTACGCTGCAACCCAAAAAAGTTTTGTTAACACTTCCAACATTGAGAAGAGTGCCCTAAGGGCTTTGGCATCCGATACAAGTATTGTGATCAAATCAGCAGACAAAGGTGGGGCTATAGTGTGATGAACTCAGTTGATTACAGACAAGAATGTCTACGTCTACTTGCGGATTCCACCTATTATACTCAGATTAGATATGATCCCACGGAGAGATTACAAACAGAGATACGCGGGATGATAGAGGAAGCCCTTAGAAATTCATGGATCTCGCACAGAGAAGCAGAATTTCTGGACACTGTGAATCCTTGTACCTCCTATTTCTACTGCCTTCCCAAAATTCATAAGGGTAGGGTACCCCCACCAGGTCGTCCGATAGTCTCTGGGATAGGTTCAGTCCTCGAACCGTTGTCTACTTTTTGTGACCACTTCTTACAACCCATTGTACAGGAGTCAGCCACTTATCTCAAGGACACAAAAGATGTCCTCAACCTGATAGAGACTATCAATTCTACGGTTCATGTTCATGCCTTGATTACCTTGGATGTCGAGGCTCTGTATACCAACATTCCACAAGAGGCTACATTGCAGGTAGTTGAGACTGCTCTTTTGTCGTCTAATAGGGAGCTAACTATTCCGGTTCATTTCATAATGCACTGTGCTTCATTAGCAATGAAAGAAAACTTTTTTCAGTTTGAGGACCTCCTTTTCCACCAGATACGTGGTACATCGATGGGAAGCACTTTTGCCCCTAGTCTCGCTTGCCTCTACATGTACGACTTTGAGACACGATTCATATTGCCGAATACAAATCCATTTTACGGCAACATTAAATTGTGGCGTAGGTACATTGATGACATCCTGATAGTTTGGCAAGGGACTCTTGCTGAGGTCGACCGATTTATGACTTGGGTCAATGCTTTGGACCCTTTTTTGAATTTTACTTCCTCTGTATCAAGTACACAGATACCTTTTTTGGATCTGATGATTAACATAGAGGGTGGCAAACTATACACGTGAACCTACCAAAAAGCTACTGACCGAAACAGTCTGTTGTTATATAAGAGCCATCATCCTAAAGCATTGAGAGATAATCTACCCTACGGCCAGTTGCAATTGCAGCAGTATTCACATGTTTGATTCTCAAGCAAGAGATCTGTCTAACAAACTCTGTAATCACCACTACCCAAACCAGGTGGTGAATACGACCTATAAGCGGGCTACATATTGCAGGAGAGATACATTGTTATCTACCACTTTGCGAACTTCAGACACCAAACTTACCTGTGTGTCCACATTCACCCCCATGTCTAATACTGTAAAGAAAGTTGTGAATAAGAGATGGGCCATATTACTGTATGTAGTGGAGGAGAACAGATTTCAAAACCCCTCTTCGCTTTCAAAAGAACAACCAACATCAAGGACTTATTAGTCCATACCAGACCACGTCCTGTCTCTTTACTCCCTAGACAGAGGGGTTTATGGGATATTTCACCTGTTACAGGCCATTTCCCATGTGGTAACTGTAACGTTTGTGTCTTAACTAAACGTTTGAAGTCTCTTGATCTTGAACCAATAGGTACCTGGCACCTATTAAAACACACCAACTGCAATACTCGCAATTGTGTGTATTTGATTACATGCCCATGTGGGTTACATTACGTAGGGATGACTACCCGAGCAGTGAAACTACGAATTAATGAACATCGCAGCAACATTAGATGTGGTCGCACAACGACAAAATTGAGCATTCATTATATAGAAGTTAAGCACAGCCCAGATGACATGTGGTGGGTTGTCCTACAGACTAGCCCACACAATGACACTAGATCTCTTTTCGAACTAGAACAACGGTGGGTGTTTAAATTGGACACCATGTCAATGGACTCGATGATATTCCATGGACCAGTCTGTTACAGTAGTCCCTCTGTGCCTCTTGTCTGGGTGACCACAGTGTTCCCACTCATTCCTTGATAACAACTGGCTGTCTATTTTTCTCAGCCATGTTTTCCCAGCTTCATTTGTTTATTCTGTCCCTTAAAAAGCTTCTTACCATTGCATTTAGACATTCCCTAACTCTGATATTACTTTTGCAATCATGGATAGTTACTTGGTTACTATCCTCTACCGAATCTGTTTTTACGGACTCCATTGTGCAATATTTGCGCTAGATTCATGATAGTCCTCTTTCCATTTCTTCTCCTTAGCGATGAAACGATAGTCCTTCCTTTATTTTGACTCTCTGCACTCAGAGAGCGCAGTCCCGTCAGACGTTTAGCTCGGTTACTAAGCAACAAAAGCATTTACACACTGCAGCGACTTCCGGTCCACGGGCTTTTTCATTCGAGCGAGCCGTGTTGTTCCCCATTGATTCGGGAACACGGACCCGGGTAGGTTCCCCGCTGCTGTCTGGAGCGCTCAAAGTAAGTAATTATGGATTACCGTTCCTAAATATTAGTTGCTATTGTTGCCGTACATTTATTCATTGGTGATATTTCCAGTAATGCGAGCCGCTGACTTACTACCGGCTCGTTTTATGTTTCCTATTTTTACAACCATCTCTCTATTTTAGAAATAATTCCCTAGGGAGAGTGGTGACATTACTCTTTTGGAGACGCATATTTGATTGAGTATCTGGGCTGACGCAGCCATTTTCCAGCACTGTTGTGCGAGGGTATTTCCCTTCTAATACACTCAACAAAATACACACACGAGTGGCATTGATTGGATGCCGTAGGGTTATTGAAAACTCCCTCTATCCGTAAGATATATCTGTATGAAGGAACAGCAACCAATAACTGTTCATATTGATTTAACCCTTACCTTGCTGATTATTTTTCTGATATTACTATCAACCAAGCACACTATCAATCGATTTTGATACTGATTCTGAGGTATGTCTGTGGCGGGTGACACGAGCATTAGGATATTTATGTTCTTTGGGGGATAAATATTTGACATACTTCCCTAGTACTACTATGTTTGACTAGACATTCAATTTCATTTGGGTGTGTGAGGTTTCTTGCTCCTAAAATTTAGGACTCCTTTGTATCCTTTCTGCTCTTATCGTTGGAACAGTGTATTGTAGGTTATACACTGGACCATAATTCCTCCCCATCCCCCTGTTTATTATTCCTTAGCTTCAGAACTTTAGGTCTTTCTCCAGACTCTTTCCCACCTTTTACAAAGTATTTTTCTCTAGTTTAAGGGTTTCGATAAACCAAGGGTTAGATAACTTATTTCTAATGGGCAACTGATTAGGGAGAGGAGCAAGACTCTCCACAGATCTGCATAGCCAACTATCATATTCCTCACTGCCTGAATTGATGGAACCTAGAAGAGAAGACCTGGTACTTTCCAACAAACACTTCAATTTATCAGCCGAGATGTAAGAAAAAGGGTGGCTTGAGGGGGTAATATGATAATCTAAAATCCCCACTCCAGATATATTCCAACTGAATTGGACCAGATGGTGAACAGTCCAAGATAAGGGAATAGAATCAGACGAGGCCAGACTAAGCTTGGCAAACACTAGATCAATTAATTAAGTGCCCTCCATCATGGCTAGCCTTAGTAACCCATTGAGACAACCCTATGGACATAGGATATCCCTCAAAGTAGAAGTATCATTATTGGACATCCAATCCCAATGGCTATTGAAGTCCCCAAGAATAATACAGAAGGTGTAATGAATTACAACCTGCGATATCACATCAGCAAGTGAATTCAGGAAGGGTCCAGTCAGTCCCGAGGATCTATAGATCAAAAGACCACCTACTGACTCCTGACCATTCAGAGAAAGGCAAAATTCCAGTATTTCCGCATCAGCCATATTTAAGACTGGAACAAAAGAGCAAGTATGCATCTCTTTAAAAATAATAGCAATCCCACTACCCCTAGTCGTGACACGGTCCAAGTTAAGCATTTTATATCCTTCGGAAATAGCCGCTGAATCACATGATAAGATGAAGCATTCATTTTATCGTGATAAATCCGCTAACATCAGTCACTGCTAGGTGGCACCATATGATGGCAACCCTCCAAGTGCGTCCCATGACATAGTTTTAATTTTGGTTGAGGTGCTCATGTTACCCAGAAATAAAAAATGTTGCCCACATTAAACTTGTGGCACAATTAAGTGGTTTTAAGAGTCCTCAGAAGTTTAAAAGTGTATTTGAACACAGATGATGTATTTGAAAAGATTTTTCGCATAGACTTCTTAGGTTGAGGTTTATACATTTTTGAGTTTTTACATATTTTTTTACATTTATTAGTAAATAATATATTTTTAGCTGGTACAATCATTTAAATATTATTTCTTGGCTGTAGCTTCTTCCTGAACGAGGATTGTAATTTATATACATTGATGGCATCATCCAAGACACAATCATTGAGAGCGTATAGGTTAGCTAGAGCATCAAGTTTCATGAACTGTTTCCCTTCTTACACAATAGCTTCTTGCTAATACTACAGTTAGCTAATTGTTATTGTTGACATGTTTTCTTTCTTATTATGTTGTATAATAGGGACTGTGAAATGTTTAAAATATTTACAGACCTGCCAACTTATATACAAAAAAAATCAGTGTGAAGAGGGGGCGGGCCTTGTAGGGGGCGGGGCCACATGCTGGATAGTACCTAAAGGCACTTCGGCCCAAACCCCACCAGAACCTCCCTCTTCCAAAGTAAAAGACATAGAGCTTGCTGGGCTGGTGCCAATGTTCTGGGTGATTTCACACCCCTTAATGGACATCAGCAGTTAAAAGCCCATGAAAACAAAGTGAAAATCCACTGTTTACAGTGGTTTTTAGCTTACCTCATTTTCCATGCCAACCTGTGTTATCGGCCCCTCACTGGGTGACCATGTGAAGGGAGGTGATATTGCGTGTCACACAATGGCACCGTGTGAGTTGGCAGGTCTGTGTTTGTTTTCCTTATAACACTTTTATAATGTTATGATTATTTATAATGTTTTTAAAGATTCTTCACCTCTCCCATATTTATCTTGCATCTGCCTCTGACCCTGTGTATGGAACTTTCCTTGGTGTATGCCAATATCATGTTGTGCAAAGTTGAAAGTTCCGTGGGTGAAGGTGGGGGGGAGCTGTCACAAGGAGGGATGAGACTAGATGATTATGCCTGAAGTATGAATAAAATTACTCTTTAGCTTATTTGCGTTATTTATTTGCTACACAGATATTCATTGAGTTGTTGACAGACTATTTACTAGTCATCTTTATTACTCTAAGACCAAGTCTTTCTCATCACTGTGATAACTGCATGAGGGTGAGCCACCACACACACGACAGTCAATTCCTTTTCCCCACACATTATATATAAATTACTTTATAGTTCTTAACTTTAAGTCTTTAGAGATAGCCCTTCTGTTTCTACTTCCCACAGAATCACTTCCCCTCTACCACAAGATTGAATGCTGCCAGGAGGAGAGTTTAATAATACTAAAACTAGGATAACAGCAGACAGGGAAAACATGAGAAGTAGGTTATTGAACTGTCACAAAAAAGGTAGACATTGAGTAATGAAGATTTCTGTTACTGTTAATTAACAAGGGTATGTTGCATTAAACGTGGGATGGTAGACTGAGATAGCACTGTGAACACCCGGAGTGGCCCCAGGGTATGCAAGAAGACCTATCCTACTATCACAAAATGTAAGACCTGAGACGCATTGAGTGACCCTTGGGCCCTCAGCACTTTCTCACTGTAAGTTCAGCATGAAAGTCCACGAGCCCTTGCTGCATTTGCTAGGAAGGGGCGCTTGCCAGCACGTGCACATTGGTGTTTTCACACATATATACTGAGCCTGGCACAGCTTGCCAGTATGTGCACCCTTGCACAATGATGTTTTCAGATATATAATAAGCCAGGCAAAGCTTGCCAGTATGTGCACACTTGCACAGTAATGTTTTCATATATATACTCATGTCACAGCAGGCTTGTATGGGCACACTTGCACCTTTGTGGTGTCCTTAAACCTTAACCTTATGTCCAGCCTGCCCATGCAGGCTTGTGTGCGCGCTAGGGCACATGTGCCCAGGGAGTGAAGCATACCCATGTGTGTTTTCACTACCATTGAGAGCTGATTTGCTCATGGATTAATATGGGGGAAAGTTTACAAATAATCCTAGCTGCAAGTGGAATGCAGTGGAGCAGCCTCATGATGTTTACTATCATTGAATTCACAATGACAAACTATTGCCAATGGTAAAGGTGGCTTTGGCAGTAATGTCTTGGAAATGCCACTTCTAGAAAGTGGGCATTTCTATGTTCAAAAACTCCTTTTGTGTGCCTTTTTAATTTAGGTTCATTCCTCTTGAGGCTGGGGGGGACATCTGTGCATGCCCCAGCAACAGCTATAAAACATGGACAACTGGAACGACAGACCTCTGCCATTTGAGGGCCTGGATGGATAGATTGGAGGGAAAGGTATTGATTCTTGGCCTCCCAGAGCCAGATCATGGCCCCACTAAAGATTAAGATCTACATTCTACTGCCCCCACAGCAGACAGGTTCAAAATTTAGGGGAGACTTCAGAGGCACAGTTCAATTTAACTAGGGGTTCCACACTTCAACAACTCAGAGATAGTCCTACAGGAGTGTGGAATGGAGACCCTATACTGCATGGTGCACACTGCTAGAGGAATCTGTTGTGCACAAGAGTATTTACTGCCCTGGGAAGGGACCGCACTCCCTTTCTGCATCGTGATTAGCCTGGGCCCCTGTTCTTTGTAGGGGTCTCAGGGACATCAAAGATCTCCTGCGAGGGACCTACACCTTCTACCTTTGTCATACAGCAGGGCATACATTTAATCAAGATTCTAAATTGTCTATATTAAGACAAGTTTACCACTGAGTACAGGTTGCCTGCAGTAGGTGTGAGTCATGCTCCTGCTCCAAAATACAACCATCAAAAGACAATTCCATGTATAGAAAATAACAGACAACTTACCTATTTTCACAACCTCTGTTGAGGGAAAGTGTGGTTGTGCAGCCACCACAGCCGCAGGCAAATCTTACATATTGGATGCATCCCTGACGTCGACTGGTAGCCAGTCCACATGCTTCTATTATTACATAAATGAACATACAAAGTAAGCAGGGCCTGATAGTTTGTCTGGCTGTTGCTACCAGATTCACATCCACTGCCAATACACCAATAAATTGAATGCATTGGAGATGTGATTAGATCCCTTCTAACTCACTGTGACAGTGACAGGAGAGATGGCAGGAACCAGTGGGGTGCCCAGAGATATGCATGCAACCAATGTAGTAAGTGCCACAGCTGAGACCAATAAAGCATGTGTGGGCCCTTCTCACCTGTGAAAATGAGCACTTTAACAGATGCAGCAAGGGCATTAGTGCTGGTGAGTGGGTTGCTAGAAGCACAGGAGGATACAGCCACAGAGGGCAGAAGATGATACTCTGTCAGAAACAGCTTTAATGGTATGAGGGCTTTGTCTACATTTAAATCCTGCAAGCCATCTTGCGTTTTGACCCCCCACTACTAAGCTCCACTTTGGCATCTCAGGCTCAGACCATATGAGCCTTCTGTAGTGCTGAACTGCCTATTGTATCAGTTTGTTCTGCTTGTTGATGGAACTTTGGGACATCTGCACTGCTGCCAACTCCCAATGTTTTGTTGTATGAAGACTCCTAAACATTCAAGTATTGATGCCTGTGTGTGAGCACATTGAGCATCTTCTCCACCTGTGCCATCATGAAATCCTCACATCTTGCTGCGGTTGTATGTTTTGCTGCATGCTGCCATCAGTCTGTCACATGGTCTCCTGTGATGTGTCTATGAACTCTATACTCCTTCTCTGGAGTAAAGTCGAAGGTCTCTTTGTTATTGCTACGCCCACTACATGTTAGCTCCTCTATCTGCCCTGCAAACCACGATTTTGTCCCGTCCTGTGGGACTAACCTGTGAAAAGAAAGATCGTTGCTCTCTGAAAGCATTAACTTCGTATTATTAAAATCGTAATGCAAGTCAACCAGGATCAAAAATTAACTATTTAAATGGATGCTCATATGGACGAAAAAATGTGGTGGTTGGTGGCATATGCCTTCTCCTATGTCTGTAGACACCCCAGAGGGGTGGACGACGGTGGGTGTGACTACCTGATGCCGTACCGCTGGCTTTGCTTTGGTCTCCACAGGCCAGGGCAAAGCAATGGAACCAATGGAAACGAGCATTTCCCCTGGTGGCATCACAACAGTGGGAAACAACTTAATTTCCTGCCAATATTACTTCATAGCAGTGAATTGTTGCATTTCGCTCCAGTTAATCATGCTAATGGCTTCCAGTCATCCATAACATAATATATATTCCTTTTGTAGACCTTATTTGAACCTCGGATAGATCATACAATTATCAGTGGTAGAACGAATCTTTCAGAATCCTAATTGAAATCTGTAATTAGCAAACATTCCTTTAGTTGCGCCCAGTACAGTAATAGGCTGGCAACCATCCGGTACCTTGGAGGCTGGAACTGATTATCTTTTTCAGTCTCAGTATAATAGTTCTCCGCTTTCATGAATCAGGGATCTCGAAGCGTTCTAAAATACCCTTCTTCAAAGGGAACAGCAAAGTTGTCCAGCCCTCGGGATAATTCCTTAGTTCAAAGTGCCACAAGGGGAGATTCCTTTTGGAAGTGTTTGCCATAATGGCAAAGAGGCCAATGAGGAGCGGAAAATGTGTCAAAACAGTTCTGACAACGTCAGAAATTATCAAAAATTGACTTCTTGTAGAGAATACAAAGGGAAACACTGCACTTGCCACCAACTCTAACTCAGAAGAACTTAACAATTAAATGGTACAGGTGTCTTACAGGAGAGAAAACCACTATCCACAAAAATCCTGCGGCTGCCACCTGACAGAGTAATTCCCATCATATACTCTGATATACGTCAAAAAGCAAATTAAGGAAACACACACCTGGACACAGCCCAATGTGCATTGGGAATGGAGGTCTCCCAGCAGAAATTTACCCCTTCCTTGCAAGACTCATCATCTTCAGAGTTTGCTTTAAAAATAGCCGGTCTCCTAAATAACAGTCCTTTCCTAAAACAGTACTCAATGTACACGTTAACTAACCCCAATAGGTCTCTGGAAGCACTGATCGCGCACCTGCTGCAAATTAAAAAACATGAATGCAGGCAAAGAACTCCAATTTAAAATGACTTGTTTAGGATGATCATCAATATTTAAAAAATGATTTGATATGATACAATCAAATACTGATATGATCAATATGACTGACAAATGTGGCATCCCAGCTAGGCTCTGGCCCCAAGAATTCTCATCCATCTGCGTCTCCTTTCTCCTATGTTTCAAACTTCCTAAGTTGCATTGCTCCTTATTTTTTTTAAAAAAGGACTTCAGCTGGTATCAGTAGCTGAATTTAGGCATCTATGTGTTTTGAGCTTTTTCCCATATTAAGCTTGGTCTGTTGGGCCTCAGATGGCAGTCCATCTCTGGAATCGCAGCCTCTGCCTTCTCCCACTGTCTTAACCTGATATGGATGGTGTTCTGAAATGCCGGTGCCGTTTCCTTGACAAAGCTAATGAAGGCTCCACTTTGATACACTGGGAATTTTGTGGTCTGGGTTGCTTTTCCCATCTGTTTGTCAGAGAGAGGTGGAAGTTTGGTCAACTAGCTCAGGTGTGGAGATTTGTGTCCAGAGGGGAGAGGAATGGAGGGATCATTGTTCAATGGTCATTCACAGAAGGACTAGTCCACGTTGGAGCTTAGGCTATGGGTGTTCGAAGGTGATGCAGAGCTGAAGGACTTAGGCACAGATTTACAATGGTTTTGTGTCTGTTTGCACTACTTTTTTAATGCAGACCCGACGCAAAATCCTTTTAGGGATTTACAGACCAACGCAAACTGATATTTTCATTGGTTTGTTAGAAAAAGTTATGCAAATCAGTGCAAAGAGCTGCTTTGTGTTACCCAGCTTCAAGAAAGTATTCCGTGTGTGGCACCTGGGCGTTTCAATGCAACCACCCATGGTTTTTGGTGCAAATCCCTATCCACTAAAAATTGTAGACAGTGTTTTGCACCAAAATTTAACACCACTTGAAAGTAGGCATTAAAAAGGAGAAATGCTTTTATTTCTCCTAACTTTTTCTACTTTGCAAGTGTATTGCACTGTACAGAATACACCCAAAGTGGGAAAACATTTAAAGCTAGTCTAAGTATTGTATTTCGTACTGGAAGAGTACACGTCCAGTACAAAACTTATGTTAAACTTATGCAGACACCCTTGCACCTAAGTGTATGCGTGGCGCTCGGCAGCCTGATTGTGCACCAGCGCTAGGGAGAGAGCAGGACAGTGCATGGTGCTTTCCTCCTCTCTTCCTGTCACGCAATGCAGCACAGCAACTTTGGGTGCTGAACTGCATTGTGTCACAGGTTTGTAAATCAGTGCCAATGTGTGTGGTGTGAGGAAAAGGGGATAGGTGTCCGGGAGTTGAGGGGGGTGAGGCAGAGTGGTATTAGCATTTACAGGTGAGGCAGAGGTGAAAGGTGTTGGGGGGTTGAGAAACATACTTATCATTGGTTGTTAAAAATATATTGATTAGGAGGAATGCCTACCAATATAAGCCTTCCTTTAAAATACAGCTTATCCAGCCATAAGTACCCACAGTGTTAGATGCTTTACAAGATGTAATTAACGTCATATGTTTCATATGTAAAAGTAATATTATGTTTCTTATTCACAAGAAGAATCCATGTTGTGGCAGAGTTTTTTTTCACCACTCCAAAGAACTAATACATAAGGTTCACACACAGATATACGGATTTAATGGGATCCGCTATTTATTAGAATCAACCTTATATTATAGGTTCAGTATATAATAATCTAGTGCTAATATTGCTATTTCAGTGACTGTATAGCTGCATTGCTGGATATAGTGCTGATTCCCGTATGAAAAAACGATGTGTGACACACTTAGGAGGTTGTCTTCTAAGGAATAGTTTATCAAGCCGCATAGGTTGGAATGGATTTAAGGCAGTCTCTGGTTTAGCAATATCAGCACTACATTACAGTTTTTGTATGCATGCATTATAATTCATTTTTGAATTGGACATTTGACATTTACCTTAAACAAATGGCGCTTGCTGAAGCTCATATTAGCTGGATGAGTCAAAAAAGTAATCTGGGTGTGAGACAAACTCAGTTATACCTGCATCTGCAAAATGCCTCAGAGTGCTGTACACAATTGGAAAATTATGAGTGGCGGTAGCCCAAAGCGCTGCTCAGAAGCCTGGCCGGCACTATTAAATGTCACCACATCCAAATACCAAGGTTGCATAGCCCTCAGTCCATCTCAGGATTCTATAACCCTCTGCTAGTCACTCCTGGCTCCTTTATCTTTCTCCAGCAGGTACCAAGTTTCTTCATTGGAGACAGTTTTTCCGTATTTCTCTTCCTCCTTTTTAGTTTGTGAGTTATTCCCTCTCTTGCTCTCCAGAAACGTCTGATGAGGAAAAATAAGTGCTGGTCCCAAAAAATGAGTTCTAGTGGCCCCCTTTAGTAACCACTGATTTAAATTAAGCACTGGTAGAACCTAAGAGAAGAGCAGCACCAAATCACTAAATGGTAATGGTTAAATGCTGCGTTGGAGCGGCTCCTTGAAGTAGGAGAAACTTGGATGGAGCAGGCAGTACTAGAGATGCCGACAGCTCTTATTCACACAACGCTTCTTAGCACACCATTATTCTTAGCTCTCAAGCAGAGCAGTCTGCTTATTGTTCAACTACAATCTATTCTTAATGTATTTTCTTTTATATTCGAAAAGCAAACTATCTGGAAATAAAAAATAGGTGAAAACATTTAGGTCCTTATTGACAGTGGCCTGGATAATTCCGGTATCGAAGCTACAAATGAGCAGACTTTATTGCCCAATAATTCATTAGTGCAATAAATTATGCATCCTTGATTACATTTCGGCATGTCAAACCTGCCAGATGTCAAAAGTGAGAACTTGTCAGGTACTTACTAGGACATGCGGGCTATGCTTGCTGCTGAATATCGGTGTGCGACGCACCAAAAGCCTGATGCTTTATCACCTTTGTTGGGGAAGATCATGTAATAGATGTAATTTATCGGACCTGGTGAATTATGACACCTTGAGAGTTGGATTTCATCAGGGATAAAAAATATTACACCCGTCTCCTGGACACTCATACCGAGAGCTTAAGAAGCATAAGTAAAGGCTGCTTTGGATTATGAAAACAGGAAGTCCCTTTGTTTTACATGTGGATGTTTTTGAGAGATGTTTGCTCTCTTGAAGCAGTAACAAAACAATTATGTTGCAAACCTCATTGAAACGTGTTAATGTGAAACTCTGGCTCTTCCTGAGCCAGAGTTTCAACAGAATGGGTCTATGTATTTGTTACAAGTATTATGCAAGGTTTAAGTCATGGATGTCATTTAGGGGGTTACCTGGCGTCATAGCCTGGAGACCCCTACTTGCCTTTGTGACCCCTGGCATCAGAGGTGACAAGAGCATAGTCAAAATAGAAAGTAAGTAGTGCCCTGAGGGCCACTGTTTAATTTCTGCAGCTTCTACTGTGACATTACATTAGCTTCATTATTGTGATTACATCAAAAACAATCATTGGACAATCCAAAAGGTCTGGTCCTGGCAAGCTGGCGAGATGTTTATTTTATTATTATTCCAAGAATATGACACACAAAGAAAAAAACATACCACGTAAACATGGTGCGATTTGCTGGAAAAGTCTATTTTATTTTAAACAGATAACAATTGCATTATATTTTAATAGAACAATATGGGTCCTTTTTAGTAGGTAAGTGTACTTGGAAAAGGTACACTCTTAATAGGTACTTGAAACAGGTAACAGTTTTAATGTATGTCAAGGGACAATATGATTTTTATTAATACAAATAAAAGGTACTATTGACTCTTAATTACTGTAACCTAAAGACAAGGATTACTACAAAGTCAAAACCGATAAAGAATGGAAAGAAAAAAACATTGGAAAAGTTAAGTATTGGTCCATCAAGCCAGTCTCTGAAGAGTATTTCTTTTTAGGTGGTGTGAATATGTGACCAGGAAAAACACTGCTACTCACAGTACAAGGCAGCCAAAGGATGAAGTGGGCTGACCCATTGCTCCGTGCTGTAATGACTTCAGACCAGCAGATGAAAAGGGCTGACCCAAAGCTCTTTGCATGTACATATTTGCAGTTTTGTTTTTTTATGGCATTTTTTCATTACATGAGGATGATGAAGCAGCTAAAGCTGTCTCTAGGCCACAACTAGTGATGAGTTTGAACAAAATAGTCACTTTTGCAAGTATGATATTTCCTTACAAGAGGTCATAAGTCAAAATGTATTAGCAGCGATGAATAGTAAATCAAGCCAATAACATTTCCCATTCATCATATGTTTTTTAAGGATGAATTCCGGCGGGCTTGACCACTATTTTTTTAACTATTTATGTCAGTCACATCATATATTGTGATGTCGTCAGAATCAAGGAACTGTGGCATCACTTCCTGGGGTTGAAGGTCGAAATTCATATTACATCACTTCCTGTGTTGTCAGTAGAGTCAAAGGGCATATATCACATAATTTCCACTACCACGTTGCATTTTGATAAACTGATGTCTACTGTTTTAGAAATGAACATAAAGGCTGAAATCGAGGTTGTTTCGTTTTATAGTGCACAAAAAGGTGCATAGGTTTTTTTCTCAGCTAAGTGTGCTTTGTATTTGTTCTCTTTGAAAATATCCAACCTTTGCTGCTAAGAATTTGAGTAAACTGATTTTATGTCAGTTGTGTAAGTACCTAACCACGGGCCCGTGTTCTATTCTGTGTGATCCAGTAGACGCAACCTTTGTAATTGTTGGAATGATTTTGATAATGTTAGATAGTGATGGGCCCATGTATACAAGCAAAATGACTCTAGAGTTGAAATATGTTCTTTGGCCTGAAGCACTGTTTAAAGCTGAGCAAGGATACTTGTCCAGCTTTTTGGAATCGAAAATGGTAGGTCAGAATGTTCATATTTGATGAATTCAAAGCTGGTAAGTTTTTTTTATTATTATTATTGGCTTACCTTGAACCAGATATTGAAACTGATAAACAATTTAATGGCAAAGATGTTTACAGTTGAACTTTGCATTATATATAAAACTAATATCTGCTCTTTTACTTAAAATATTATAGTGCACATTCACAAAAACATTTAGGAGTACCTGAAGTAGTACTTTAGTCGTAGGTATTTATTGGTTTGTGAAGTAGTATTCCTCAGGTACTACTTCATGTACTCATAAATGTTTTTGTCAATCTGCCCCAGAGGGCATAGCACAGTATTCATTTTGACCATAAAAACTTATTGCTAGTGAATAGTGGCTGGTCAATACATAGCTTGCCTTTTGCTCTTAAATTTGCATCCTTTTCTAAGGTTCCTTCTTGAGTGCAGGTTTGAGCCAAAATGCATTCAGGTTACGTTAGGCATTATGGGGGTCATTCTGACCCTGGCGGCCGGCGGTTTGCTGGCGGGAACACCGCCAACAGGCTGGCGGTGTCCCGCCAGCTATTATGACCGTGGCGCAAAAGCCACAGCCATACCGCTGGCCCCTCCACTTAACCGCCAGGTTTCCGCCTGGTGGTCATAATCCCCAGGGCAGCGGTGCAAGCACCGCTGCCCTGGGGATTATGAGTCCCCGACCGCCAGCCTGTCCGTGGCGGTAGACACCGCCATGGAAAGGCTGGCGGTAAGGGGACGCACGGGGCCCCTGGGGGCCCCTGCACTGCCCATGCACTTGGCATGGGCAGTGCAGGGGCCCCCAGGCGTAGCCCCGTCACACATTTCACTGCCCGAATTTCGGGCAGTGAAATGCGCGACGGGTGCTACTGCACCCGCTGCACATCAACATTGCCGCCGGCTCTATTACGACCCGGCGGCAATGTTGATGTGCCATTTCCGCTGGCCCAGCGGAAATGTCGGAATAGGGAGGCATGAATACCGCCGGCAATGGCGGTATTCTGTCTCCCCCGGCCTCGGCGGTCTGGAAAAAAGACCGCCGAGGTCGGAATGACCACCAATATGTGATGCATCTACTTTTTTTTTTACACAAAAAGTCCTTTGGACATATGCGAATAATGGACTACCAGTATTCAATTGAAAGTGTTGACTTTGGAATTGGTTCAGCTGCCAGTGTTAGACTTCAATTATGATGGTTACCTTTTTCATGATATCATTCCTATGGCATTTGCTATTTTCATTGATGTACCATTAGAAAAAAAGGCAATTTTCATAAAAATATATTAAGCCAGGTTGTTTATTTTTTGAGCTAGCTTTAGAAAATATCTTACCTTATGAACATTCCACTCACATACTTCATACCTCCTTTTATAACTAAACACTAAATACTGAAAATAATTTAGATTGTTGCTTATTGCTTTTTTTGTTCAGAGTGCAGGAACACTTTAAAGAAGTAAACCAAAATCAAGTAACATTTTCAACATCATAAAGAGGAAATGTATGTTTCTTGTTATTTTCCATCCATCCAGCCATCGGCATAGATGATATGTCTTGTGTCTTGTGTCATATGCAGTATCTTCAGCCAGTGCTAGCTTTTGATCTACATAATGCTGCGCAATGGGATTTGTAGTTTTACTTTTATCAGTGTCACCATAAGCCCTAAATACTGGAATCATCAAATGCGATTAGTTAAAAACTCAGGATTTGTTAAAACTGTCACATATGACATGAGCCATTTTGCAGCTATTCAGGTGAGTCTATATAGGAGTTCTTTTAAACATGGTATCCACCAACAAACTGCTTTCTGACTCTCTGAAAACATATTCAACCACATTAGAAGGGAAGGCTAAAATGTCAATGTCATTCAAAATGTCAATTGTGAGTTGCTTATATTTAACTGCTATTTGTCTGTGGATTCTGAATAGTCCCAGAATACAAAGGATAAACATAAGACTGTAAGAACAGCACACCTGGGAGATAAGAAAACCTGTGACATCCCTGATATCACTGTGTACCTACATATTGCATGCCAAGAAGTATCCCATCTTGTACATTACCCAGTGCTCCCTCTTTTATATCACGCTGAGCTTGAGGGGCATGCATGTGTGAGTAGTTCAACCTGTTGGCCGCAGTCTACAGGCTCTCATCCATTATGGATTATGGTTATCCAAACAATGACACAATCCCAAATACTATTAATGTTATAAGAGCAGCACGTAGCTACATAAAGCTGATCACGACTCAATCAGGATAATAAAGTGTACATCTGCTGGACGAGAAACACAACTACTGGCTCAAGTACCAGGATAAATGCCTAGCTGCTATCAGGCCTGTCTATCATTGTGAGGGATGCAGTCACAGAAAGTCATCACAGCCTCCAGTTATGTGCTCTTGCTGACAAAGACCAACCCAAACGTAACCCCTGTCATTCCAGCAGTCCCTTATCCCACACCTTTTTCAGTTGACCAGCATATGAGGAGTTTGCTGAGTAGCCAATCAGCATTTTTAAATTAGCCGTAAACACTGGGGAATGGAAAGCCATCAACATGGAGTGGAGATTGCTCCATCACATATTCGAAGGAACAACAACAAACCAGATGCAACAACAACAGTTAGGTGGCTCAAATTTAGTGGAATAATTTCTACAACATGCTATGTGGTAAAAACACCAAAAACTTCCAAATCCTTGCTAAGAAAACTCTGATGCCCACAAGGATCAAAGTTTGACATTGGAAAAAAGATGCAGGAAAAAAGCCATTTACTGTGTTGGCAAAATCAAAAATCATGGAAACACTCATTTGTTTCTCCTTTTCATTGTTATTCTTTTGTACTTCAAAATTATCATCCATCCAATCATAGTGTCTGTTGCTTACTTTTCCATTTTCCTGCCTACATTTTGCCAGGCAACTCAGTTGCCACACCTTCGCGTCACTTAATAATACAGAATTACAAAATAATTTACACACTTTCATGGGCTTTGAAAATTTGCTTTCACCTTTGCGTACTTTACAATCTTTTTTCACCCACGCATGCACACATCCATGCACACACAGATCCACACACGCTGACATACATACATGCACACACGCAGTCACACATCACAACATACATGCACACTCACATCCATTCATGCACACACGCATTCCAAACACACCACACTCGCATGCATGCACACAGAAACATACACACACAACCCCACACACACACAACACCCCCCACCCCCCTCCCATGTCGGAGCATACGACTTACCTGCTTGCAGGGGGTCCTCCGACAGGAGACGGGATGCGGCGCTGCTGACATCAGCAGAACACCGCGAGGCCGTATCATTGATCATGAAACGGTCAGCGGCGGTCTACTGGCATGGCGCTGCTGCTGGCAGCAGCGCCACCTTACTGCCATCTGCCGCCATGACCGTAGCTGGAATTCTGCCATCCTTATGGCAGAATTCCAGCTACGGTCATAATATGGCGGACGGTAGGTAGCCACGGCAACGGTCTTGTGGCGGCCGTCGTCGTGGCAGCATTTATCGTCTATGTCAAAATGAGGGCTTTTGTTTCTTATTGTACCAATCCTTACATGCTTGTTTGGCAGCTATAATGTTTTTTTTACTTTCTCCAGAGACCATTCTACTCTTCTGCTTGCTGGCAACCATGCCATATCCTTAATAATAAGTTCTCGACCTCTCATGATCACAAATGGGCTTTTTCCAGTACTACTACTAGGAGTTACTCTGTATGCCCAAATCATTTTGTTTATCTCCAATTTCCAATTCGCTCCACTACTAATGGCTAATTGTATAGTCCCTTTTATGACTCGATTAAAGCACTCCACTAAACCATTTCCTTCAGGATGATACACCAAAGTTGGCCTGTGAACAATACCATTTCTTTTTAAAAATACCTTGAATGCTTCCACTGTGAATTGTGGTTCACTGTCTAATATTATGCATTTTGGTAAACCTTCCTTAATAAATATTTTATCTAGAAATCGTATTACATCCTCACAGTATACCTTATCAGTTACTTTTATTTCCGGCCATTTTGTAAAATGATCTACGACTACAAAATTGTATTTTTTGAAAAAATTGTTACTCTCTATCGGTCCCATTATGTAAATAGCAACTTTTTCTCAGGACGTATTGGGACACGACACCGGACATAACGGTGGTTTAAATGTTTTCTGCATTTTGACCGGCCTATTGCAATCCATACATTCTTGCACTAATCTTTCAATTTAGGTGTCCAAACCTGCCCACCAATATGCATTTTTAATTCTTGACTTTGTTTTTTAAATGCCCAGGTGTCCTTCATGACACAATTTTAGAACTTTACTTCACAATATTGATGGGGGTTTTGGGATTTTCCACATCCCAATTACATACCCTGTTCCTCACTCAGTTCATTCCGAACTTGCCAAAAACTGCAATTAATTTGATTTAAATGCTTCTTCCCCGGCCAACCTTTGTTCACATACCACATAATTTTTTGCAAGTCTTTGTCCTCTTTTATTGCATCTCTCCATTTCTGTTCATTGATCCCAACTATTACATCATCACACAACATTGCTACACATCTTCCTCATCTTCACTCTCTTCAGCTGTGTCAGCTGGTATTGGCATCCGACCCCAAACATCTGCAACCCTATTTCTGATCCCAGGTATGTACATTACATCATAAATGAAATCCAGTAACTTCACAGACATCCTGGCTAATCTGGGTGATGCTTTTTGTAAATCTAACGTAGTAAGTACTCTGGTCAATGGTTTGTGATCTGTTCTCAATGTTACTTAATAACCTCATATGTACTGGTGAAAATGGATTAAACCCCATGTACATGCAAGTGTTTCTCCTTCCATAACAGAATATTTTTCTTCTGCGGTATTTAAAGCTCGTGATGCAAAACCAACCACCCACTCATTATTCTCCTCATCTTGTTGTGACAACACTGCACCAATTCCTTTTGTACTGGCATCTGTGGTAATATGTATTTTACAACTTTAGTCAAATCCCTTTGAGAATGGTGCATCTTTTATTTCTTTTTTTAAGTTTTTCAATCTCTTTTTGGCACTCACCAGTCCACACAAACCTTACTTTTTTTTAAATACGTTGTCTAATAGCTTATGTTTTTTCTGAGAATGTTTTTACAAATTTCGAATAGAACTCTACGAGTCCCAAAAACACTCCCACACCATCTTTACTTTGTGGAGATGGAGCTGTTTTAATATCTTTCACTAATTCTACTTCACTTTTCTCACAGCTATTTCACATTTTCCATATTCTGCCGTAACCATTTATTTCAAATATTTCTAACACTTGTTTTAATTTTTCATCATGCTCCTCCTTTGTACTTTCTATTATTAACACATTATCCTGGAAAAACATTACATCACTGATATCTTATAAGAAATTACCCATTATCCTCTGAAACTTGCAGCAGTTGAGGCTAAACCAAATGGTACTTGTAAGAATCGGAAACATCCAAATGGTGTAATGAATGTTTTTAGTTTCCTACTGTCAGGATGTAACCTCACTTGAAGATATGCAGATTTTAAGACTAATGTCGAAAACCAACTAATTCCTCTTGTATTAGCAATCAACTCGCTAATTTTTGGTATAGGATATTGATCTACTAATATACTTTTATTCAATTCTCTTAAGTCAACACACAGTCTAACTTTTCCATTCGCTTGTACCACAATCACTAATGGTGAAACCCATTAAGCTGATTCCACCTGTTCTATTTTACCCTCTCGCATTAACCTTTCAATTCCTGGAATACCTCATCTCTAATTGAAAATGGTACATAGTGTACCTTATTGATATACGGTTTAGCATCATTCTTTAATTCTATTTTATGACAAAAGTCATTCAAACATCCTTCCTCAAAATACTTTTGAGTAATTTTTTACCATTTGCATCATATCAGAGGTACCCTGTTCACTCTCAATAGACAGAACAGGATCTGCACAGTTGGGGTTTAAGATAATGCTCAGTTACCCTTGGACCTCCGAGCCTAACACTGAAGGACCCCTTTCTGCTACATATAAGTTGCATAATGACTTCCTACCTTTAAATTCAAAGTCAATGTTTTGATATCCTATTAACTCTATTTTTTCACCTGTGTAACTTTTTGCTTTTACATCAGCTTTTTCTAAGTGATCGCCACACTCTTTCTGGAACTTATTATTCCATACACTCTTATCAACAATAGTAAATGGTGAGCCAGAGTCCACCATCACATTTACTATAATGTCACTCATATTTATATCACACATTGGTTTCTTTCTTCCCTCCTGTTCAATGTTTAGCATATCATATTCTATGCAAAATACATCCTTTGTGTCTGTATCTTCATCCTGTGTATCCAAACTCTCTTGGGATTGTTCTTCCTCTTGAATATATTTAATTTTAACGTTAATATTACTTCTACACACTCTCACAGAATGTCCTATCCTCTTGCAAACTGAACATTTTTTATTCTTAGCTCGACATTTTTTTTATTGTCAGCTAAGTGCTCTGTACTTCCACACCGATAACACTTCCTACTGCGGCTACTTCTGTTACTCGTTTGCTCTCTTCTTTGTTTTTCTCTTTATATGTCTTATTTTTACTATACTCTTATCAACCTTTGACAATGTTCAACTGTTTGAATTCCTGTATTTCATTCTCTACAGCTTTGGCACATTGCCCATAAATTCTGCTTTCTTCACCAGCGCAATAACATCGTTTAACAGTGCTTCACCATTTACTCACAGCCTATCTTGTATATTGGGGTTGCTTGTATGCGTTATTATTTGATCACAAATAAATTCCTCTTGCAACATCCCAAATCTGCAGGTTTTTGCTAACTGCTTGAGTACAGCCACATACTCATCCACATTCTCCATTTTCCCTTGTTTTCGCTAAAAATTTACATCGATCCACAGCAACACATACTGTTGGAAAGAAATGCGCATCTAAGTCTTCTAAGGCTTGGGTGAATACATCACCTTCTATATCCAGTCTAATTCTTTTATCCATATCATTGTACATTTTCAATCCCCCTGGACTAATACAGTGTAGTAAAATTTTCTTTTTTTTCTGCTGAAAACTCCTTCTCAAATGTCTCTATATTATTGAAAAAATATTCTTTCTATTCTTGCAAGAAGAAATGGTTGTGGTGTGGATACATTTAAAGTATTCATGTTCCCAAAACAAAATAACTAAATAATTCTGTATTATAGTTATTACAATTTGAGTTTCTAATGTAAATTTCCTGATAATATCCTAATGCGATCGTGCTTGACTTCGTAATCCATGCCCTGTATTGACTAGGAAACCAATCCAAATTGTTGCTAGTACGTTCAATTTACGTGGTCACGTACGTCGTGTTCTGCCCGTGCATCCGCTAGCGCATGTTGCTTCTGTTAGCGCGCATTCAACGCTTCCTGAAATTTCCAGCTCGTGCCTTCTCTCACGCTCGCTCTGCACCTTTCATTGATTCCGTCTTGCGCGTCCACATGCGAATCTGCACCCCCAATAAGCTGTAAAATGCTGCACTTCCAGGTACACTTCTAAATGTAAATCTTATCAGTACCTTTGAGTTTGTATTCAGTACTCCATTTCCCTCAATATCTTTCGTCCGTCTGCACGTTGCACATTGAATTGTTTGAACACTATGTTTTTCCAGTGTGAATCGGTTGGTGTAAGGGGCTAATGAAAGTTGTTTTCCCTCATCGCCAATTCTGTAGTAAATACTCCACGCAGGATGTAGATGAAGTATGTTTATTTATAGCCCCTCACACCCTAAACCTGCTCTTCTCCTCCCGAGTTGTCTCCAACTGTCGCCCCTCAGAACCCTCTTACATCATCTCTACTATTCTATGTTCACATTCTAACAAACCTTAAAGACCTACATACATGACCATTACTATACAGTCTTGCTTAGTTTAGTCTGGCATCAAGTTATGAAGAGATTACAGTGAGCGTATATGATTAGATGGTCTGGCAAATATTCCTTTATCATTGGCAGAGGGCAGGAAATCTTCCTGGATCCAAAGGCATCGCTCCTGAAAAACTAATTGTTGGGCCAATTTTAAAACTGCTAATATTTTTTTAAGGCTGATACAACAATGTTCTAGATGAAGACAGGATGTTAGCACCAACAGTGTTGAAGATGACAATCTGCATCATTAACACATTCCTTGTTTTTGCCCTCTCCCTAACATGCAATTTTAGTCTATTTGTAAATAACGATTACTTACTTCCCAACTATAAATCTTGAAATGTGTCTAGTGCTCTAATTTCCCAAACTTGATGGTTTTCTCTGCAGGTTTCCCCAACAAGTAATAACAGTACATGCATCTGGTTAGACTCATCTCTTGTTTCCCCATATATATGTGTTACAGAGAACCGTCTGAGCAAAGACACTGCGGCTCTCAGTATGGTCCCCCAGAGCTGCTATAGGAGTGCACTCAGGAGAGGCAAGGCTTCCCCGGAAGTTCCCCTCGGCTTCCGACAGCCAGGGAGACTGAGGAGAGGGCAGGGAGGCTGACGAACACCATAGAGGAGCAGAAGAAGGACAGCCATAAAAAGGGGATAGCGCGACAGGTGGAGGGAGGAGAGAAAGATCTGGAGAGAGAAGAGAAAGGTGTGGTGAGAGAAACAAAGGAGACACAGCTGAGAAGAGAAGGTGGAGAAGGAGGAGACAAGGGACCACAAGGACAACAGAGACTACCCAAGGAAGGGCCCTGGGGCCCAAACCACCACAAATTCTCTAGCCACGTCTCAGTAGGGACATGGCTTGCCAAGGTACATGGCTATGGCTGGAACTGGTGGCCCAAGAAAACAGGAAAAGAGGAAGGGGAGAGGCAAAGACAGTGCCCCTTGAGGGGGAGACTAACTAAGGGTGATTTCCCACAGATACACAACAGTACTCACAAGGTATTTGCGGGATTGGGCCCAAACCTTTAATTTTTCTTCACATGCACGGGATTTTTCATCCCCTCCCTGTATCACTAACCTTCAAAAGACATACCGTACTCACTTGCCTAACCAAGAGTTCTCTTTTCTTTCCTTTGAGAGAGGCTGGGATCACCACCACCTTCGGGAACCCTAAAAGAGAAAAGACCAGGAAGAACCTAAGAAGGACGTCACCCTCACCACCACTGGAGTTTACCTAAATTGAAAAGAATCTGAGAATAAAACAATAAACTTTGCAGTCCTAAAGACTTACTCTTAGTCCAATGTTCATTTACCTGGCTCATTATTACTCAGGGCGTAGCCACTACACCCCTAGTTTTGTAGTAGGAAGCTGGGCATCTTCACTGGGTAAACAACCAGACAGCCTGCCTGTCACAATGTGTATATGAGAGAGAGAGCTGTAGAGAGAGAGAGAAAGAAAGAAACAGGAGTTTACATAAAAGTCTGACCTTCAATTCTGGTGTATTTGCCAATGCTGCTAGTATGTATTCATAGCATCAATTTTTTATGCTCCTATTATTTTTCTTAAATTAACTTACTTTATATTCTGTGTTTCTTTTGGTGAAAGGTTAATGCAGACGAAATGGCTACCAACAAACTAAGCTCATCTTGTGGTCCCATAATATGCATGGCCATTTGTACCTGAACCATAGATCAGCTTTCCAACTGTTCCCATGTTGTACATCATCCAGTGTTTTCATGGGACACGTGCATTATCCAGTCTATATTTGAGGTGTATTACATGGTGCTCTCCCATCCATATAATCCAGTACCCAACTGAAGTTCATCACCCTAAATGTCTCACCTGATATGCATCCCTTGTGACCTCGAGCTGCACATCATCCTATGCTTCTCTCCTGTACATCATCTTGTGCCTATGTAATGCACATCACCTCCTGCTGCTCTGTTGCGTACTTGCCTGTGCTTTTGTTGCACAGGGGTATGTGGGATTGTTGGGCTGTGTGCATTACCTCCTATGTGTGTTTGTTTTTTATATGTAAATGGGTGAATATTTTCTGTTGTATGTGTGCAGGTATGCTGGTCTCTGTGCCTCGCGTGCTTCACTGCACAAACTCCAGCTGTTGACTCTGTAAATGCTTGTTTATATAGAGCTATCTCATTATGCTTAGCTTTTGGCTGTTCATGTCACTTAGCAAAATGCATTTCTATCTGACTTGTACTGGGCACATGTACTTCTTTACTTTTTACGTATTGTTATTTTCCTGAACCTGTATGTGTGGAAATGATTCTCTGCATGTGCACATCCTTCCTTATTACTAATGTAGCAATGTTACCTTTTCTACCTCATCTCCATAGAATTTTCCACTTGTTCTCTGCATTATCACTCTAGACACGGTGTCATTGCTATTCAGTATCAAGCTGCTTGTGTCATGTCTGAACAACATGAAATAAAAATCTGTTACACTCAGTTGCTCATTTAACTTTTAAGTAAGGCCACTGTAGGTTGGTGCAGGTAGTACACCAGTGGAGTAAAAGTTAAATGCCCCATGTTGGCCTAATTGAAAGCTTACACCATCCACCGGAAAAGCATGAGTTCGGGTCCAAAATTATGGTCTGTCTGTCTGCAGCTTAAAACCCTGCAATAACATGTGACAGAGGAAATTGCTCTGCCATGTAGGATAGACCTACATTTATACAGTACATATGCTGTCTTAAAGCACCCACTGGCCCACCTCTCTTTATCCCTGACCACACCCTCAACTCACTCTTGGCCTGTTCCTTACCATGTGGCAAGCAGCAGTTTCTTGGTCTTTGATGGTGGTGTCCTGTTGTCACATTTCATCTTCTTAATAAATCTGGCACCCATAGGTGCCGAGGTTTCAGATTGCTTATGTGTGACATTTTCATCATTTCAGTGTAATTATGGGTGACATCCAACGACTATGAGTGATACTTTCTTGTGAGCAAAATCAAGCAATGAAGATGAGAGAAACATATAAATATTTGAAATTACACCCATTTGAACAACGAGGAGATCTGAGAAGGTCTTGAAACTGCTGCAAAGCACCAGAAATGGGAGGACACTGTGTGAATGACTGTACCAAACAGAATGTGAGAGGCCCCAGTGCAGAAGATCTCAGTTGCCTGCTAATAAATTATAATTACTCAGTGACGACAGCTTACATGGAGCCCAGCTGTCCAGCCCGCTGCAGCACCAGACAAGCCTCAGGAAAGTGAGAGACTGAGGCTGCATACACAAAAGTAAATTAAATTAGGAAGGAGAGGATTACAGTGATTCAGCAGCCGCGGTCCAGGATTCAGTTGACTAGCGTGGTGCGGCATTCATGGCTGCACTGCCTGGCTGCAGTGCAGGCTCAGCTTGGCAACAGGCCACCACTCCACCGTCGGCTGCAGTCTGAGTCGGGGGTCTGAAAGTACCAATTGCATTGCCGCAGGCTGCTACACTCCCTAAACTATCTGCAGTGCCCTGCCCAGTCTTGCAGTGGGTGGCCCGCATGTAGGTGTGTATGTGACATATGAGTGTCTGTCCTGGCTTTCTCTGCAGTAGCCATTGGGCAAAATCAGACTGAATCTTGTGACGTCAGTGAATCTGAAAGCAGTGGTGTCGGGTGAATGGGTTACATTGTAGCCAGAGAGTGAGTTGAGGCAGTCCTCTATCTTTCTTGCTCAGCCACAATGGTGCTAATTAAAGTGCTGCTGCTTGACAGCTGAGGAGGAGGTATAAATGTGTGACTTTGCATTTCAGTGTGGTGATGAGGACCACCACACTAAAATGGCTTAATATGGTACATGCGGACTGTGTACCTCTAAGTTGTACATGGTAAAGTTTTCCCATTTTAATATAGCCACCATTCTGAAAAGGTTTCCCCTTTTACAATGGCTGCCATTCTGGAAGACTAAGTTAAGATGGACGGCATCGTTAAAACTAGGTTAATATAGGTGCCATCCTCAGGTTCTCGCAAGGGTTCCTGAATTCTTGGTGGCCACCTTGATAGCTCCACTATTTAAAGGGCTCAGAAGGGTCATCACGCACCTGTTGTTTATGAATGCTGAAGACCCGTACAGATCTGAAAGACCTCAACGATCGACAGGTGAGTCCCTAGATTGAATTGCTTCTCGGTTGGAGGTGAGTGGTGTGGAAGGCACTGGGCTGACTAGACAAGCTGCTTCATTCTCTCTCCGACTTCACTGTGAAGCCATTGTCCAATATGGTGATGTTTAGAGAACTGTAGAAGCTAACCATTCTTTGTTATTGGTGAAAGCAGTCACATTTCATAGACTCCACATAGTGATGAGGAGAATGCCTTATGTGAAGTTTCTGGGAGTGTAGAGCTGTGCTGTTTCGGAATTGGGTAAATAGCAGCCACGGAAGATGTATTCCCAATTGAATTCAAGCCCATGGAAACAAAGTAACTTTAACCTGCAATTGTTGACATTGAGGCATTGTGGGATCAGACACTTTATGCAGTTATATGGAGCATTCCCAACAACCATAGTGTGAAGACACACATGGTTGTGAGAAGTCTTCCAGTATGCTGATTGTGGTGAGGAGTATGCAGTGACAAACCCTGCTTGATTATGGCATACCTCCCGAAAGTGTACTTTCAAGATTCTTGATTTTCATGCCTCTTGAAGTTAAGGAGAAGCCTGACCAAGATTTTAAAGATATTCAGGTGTTCTATGTCTGCATGTACTTTCTTTTGCAGGTCTTCATCCTTGCAGAACCCTTCCTAATTCTTCTTCCCCTCATCTAGCCACGTTGATTCTCTGTGGAATGCCCATCAGAGTTGAAGCTGCTGGAAGGTGGGCTTCTGGAAGGTACTGCTCCCGAGGATGATCTGGCCATGATGCTAAGAATTGGGCCTTTAAGCTGACAGGGCTGGTTGCCTAATATTTAGAAGAGGTACCAGCAAAGTATTTACCTACAATGAACAACTACAAAATGTTGTTTTCACTGTCTAGGTAAAGTAGTATTGTTTTATGAAAAATGTTACAACTGACCTAATTCCAGTTCAATTGTAAGGGTATACATAGTGGATAACCATTTTGCATAGGTGATCTGCATGTCTGATTAGATCGTATATAATGCTCCCACAACATGAACAACATGCCTGGACAAGATCAGTTGTTTACAACTGGGGGGACTGCCATCACCAGTTCTCACATGGAAACTCCAACCCTATGGCTGGAAGGAACCGCGTTTAAGTCCACACTGACAGAGAAGGCCAGGTCATAATTTATTGATAGTGCAGGCACTATGTCCTTCTCTCTAGTAGAGCAGGAGGCCTTCAAGATGGTTGTGTGGGTAACCTGCATTGACATAATAGTGGGAGCCCGCCTGCCACTAAAAACACCTACATGAGGTCAAAACAACACGGCAGAGCTGGTGGGAGACAAGAGTCATGACCAACCCTACCCTAACACAGGGATCAGAGAGGGAAAGAGAAAATCAAGCTACCTTGATTCAAGGCCTTCAGGCCCATATTTATACTTTTTTTGCACTGCATTTGCGCAGCTTGTTGACACAAAAATGCCACAAACTTACAAAATACAATTGTATTTTGCAAGTTTGCGCTGCTTTTGCGTAAAAAAAGTACGCAAATGCGGCACTAAAATAGTATAAATATGGGCCTCAGTGTCTTGACTGAACGGAACACCAGACGCATACACACTCTGAAGCCAACACGCCAGGCAGACTCCTAGCCAGACTGGTTATCCCACACAACCAATGTACTCCAATCCCAAGGATGCAAACTTGGTTCCACACAACACACAGTGGAACATAAATGCTGCTTTTTGCACATATACTAAAGTATACCAAGAGAGTCCCCACAACATATCTGACTCCAGATAGTGACCCTTGCAAGCGTGGACCCCTCCCCAGGTACCGTACCATTTGACTACCAACAGACCCTAGAATGCCTGATCACAGAAGAAGTCATGAAGGAAGCTATTAGACTGCTGGCAAGAAGCCGCTCCCCTAGCTCAGATAAGCTGTCCCTGACTTTTATACCATATATAAATCTGCCTTGGTGCCACACCTGCAGCACCTATGTCAAGATGTAAAAGATTCTGGCTTCCACCTGCCCAACCAGTGTGAGGCCCTTGTGGTGTCCATTTTAAAATCGGGATGAGATTTTGAGCTTCTGTTTTCTTACCACCTAATCCCTCTTCCATCTGCTGATTACAGAATCCTTGCAGACTTTGGGCCTCATTCTGACCCTGGCGGACGGCGGAGGCCGTCCGCCAGGGTACCGCCGCTGAATGACCGCACCGCGGTCAAAAGACCGCGGCGGCCATTCAGACATTTCCTCTGGGCCGGCGGGCGCTCTCCAAAAGAGCGCCCGCCGGCCCAGAGGAAATGCCCCTGCAACGAGGACGCCGGCTCAGAATTGAGCCGGCGTAGTTGCAGGGGTGCGACGGGTGCAGTTGCACCCGTCGCGTATTTCAGTGTCTGCTTAGCAGACACTGAAATACTTTTCGGGGCCCTCTTACGGGGGCCCCTGCCGTGCCCATGCCATTGGCATGGGCACGGCAGGGGCCCCCAGGGGCCCCGCGGCACCCCCTACCGCCATCCTGTTCCTGGCGGGCGAACCGCCAGGA
Organism: Pleurodeles waltl; assembly: GCF_031143425.1. Taxonomy (NCBI): domain Eukaryota; kingdom Metazoa; phylum Chordata; class Amphibia; order Caudata; family Salamandridae; genus Pleurodeles; species Pleurodeles waltl. Next base: position 800,891,231 of record NC_090437.1, on the reverse strand, counting down.
ACAGGATGGCGGTAGGGGGTGTCAGAATCCCCCATGGCGGCGCAGCAAGCTGCGCCGCCATGGGGGATTCTAAGGGCAGCGGTAAACCGGCGGGAGACCGCCGGTTTGCCTCTTCTGACCGCGGCCGAACCGCCGCGGTCAGAATGGCCTGCGGGGCAACTCCGGCCTGTCGGCGGTGCTCCCGCCGACCCTGGCCCCGGCGGTCTTAGACCGCCGGGGTCAGAATGACCCCCTTTATTCTGTCTCTCTTACTAACACTGATCCACCCGACCACAGCAGTTTTGTCCTGCTTCACAATACTTCTTTAAATATTGATGCCTCTACCCAGATATGGAGATGGCATAATGTAAGTGGGCCAACACAGCCTGGCTCTCCCTAGGCTTAGAACAGGCTTCTGACTCCCTAAATGGGGAATACATGTTCTGGGCACTTTGCCACTTGAACATCCACCTGCTTGGTTGGATTCAATTACTCTACATTAACCCCACTGCCAGGGTCCCACGTACTGCTACCTGTCAGAGAATTACCCAATATCTAGAGGAATCAAACAGGGATACCCCCTTTCCCCTCTTCTCCTCATACTAGTCATAGAACCACTGGCAGATCTCTTATGCACTGGTGGGCCACACTGGGATGTACCCGTTGGACCGCACACATTTGCCATAACACTTTATGCAGATGATATGATTGTTTATTTCCACAATTTCTACGGTGACCTTGTCTTCCTTACCTCTACCCTGTAGAGCTTCAGACATCTCTGGACCCCAGGTCAATTACAATAAATATATTGTCTTTCCATTCAGAGACCATCTCCTTGAGAGGTGTGTACAGGTGGGGACTGAGGCCCTGACGTGGCCCCTCAGATGTTCAAATACCTAGGGATGCAGAACTACCATGGAGATGAGGATCTTTTGGAGGGTAATCTGTCAGGGTCCTGTGATCTCTAAGAAACAAAGGGGCATATTTATACTCTGTTTGCGGCAGTCATTTTTTTACGCAAATCCGGCACAAACTTAACTGCTTATTTATATTTTGGCACTAGACATGTCTAGCACCAAAATATTGGAGTTAACGTAATTTTTTGCCTGCCGAAAACTACCTTGCATCAATGAGATGCAAGGTAGGCATTCCCGGGGAAAAATGACTCAAAGGCCCCAGCCCCTTATTTATCCTCCCGGGCAAAAATCACGCACAGGAGGAGGAGGGCCTTAAATAATGGCTCTAAGCCTCCTTAGCACCATTATTTAACGCCTGGGTCACGGCAGGCGTTAGGAGACCTGTGGGCCTTTTTCCATGGTCACAGGCCAGTGCTATACTTTTTGACGCAAAGCTGCGCTAATGCAGGTTTGTGTAAAAAAATGTAAATATGGGCCAAAGTGGCCTTTAGAATAACCCAGCCATTGTCCGTGCCACATTTTGTTGTCTAAAATGGTGATGCTGCCCCAACTGCTCTACTTCTCCAACCTCCAGGAAGGTATCCCCACTTACACCCTTTAGGATTTAGACTCCCTTTTGCTCACACTAATCTAGGAAAATGGGCAGAAAAGGTTTGTACTACAGACTTTGCAACTGCCACCAGCTCACGGCGGAATGGGGGCCACCAGCTTTACACAATATTATCTCACTGCTCAACTTCAATGGATAGCCCTTTGGCTGGCTGGACACCACACAGGTGAGGTAAGAGCACCCTGAGCTGATAACCTCCTGAGCCACGGTCATTCCTTACCCCTGGTCATCGACCAAGGGGCCAACATTCACTCTTTTTGCGGATTACTTGAGGGTGCCTGAAGCGGGGGTTCTTCTGGGCTATGACCGTCTGACTCTACTCCCTGCTCGTCCCGCTGAGGGGGTGGGGGTCCCAATGGGAGACCAAGGTGGTCATTTTGAACCTGGCGGTAAAGACTGCACAGCCGGCGGTCGCGGTAACTATCACCAACAGGTTTGCGGTCCAGACCACCACATAATGAAGCACATGAGAAACAGCCATTTTGGGAGCACCGACGACGACGGTGGAGGCCATCTTCAGGCCGGCGGAAAGGCCCTACACGGCCACCATATTATGAACCACCACTCAGCCATCAGTTCCGGGGTGGGAAACACCGCCACGCAAAGCCTGATGGAAATTACTCCTATAAAGGAAAACACTTACCGGATTCCCACAGAACACGCCGACATGGAGGAAGAGTTGGGAATAATGCCAGTGCTTCTCCTTGCCATATTCCTCCAGGATCGTGACGGCCGACGAAGACGGTAAGTACCGCAGCCTAGCACACATGGGAGGAAAGGGCTGCTGTTTCCTGACTCTGGTCCTTGACATGGCATGTGTTACAGAGGAATGGGCCCCGGCCTTCATCACAGAGGAACTGGAGAAGCTGGTCGACGGGGTCCTACCCCTGTATGCAAAACTGTATGGGCGACCAGAGGAACATGTGAGTTACTATTTGTCCTCCTTGAATGTGTGTAAATGTGGCAGATGCTTGTAGGCGTTTTTGTTGGCTGTGTGAATCCTTACCCGTTGTGTGTCTGCAGGTTTTTCGCTTGGCTATTGTCTATATGTATGTCTCCATGGGCTATGTCAGGTTGTACTGGCATGGCATTTGTGTATGGGGCACCCACACTGACATCTGTTTCTTTACTCTATGTGTCCCATGCAGGTCAGCGCCCATCAGAAGAAAGGATTATGGCAAGCCATTGCCAAGTAAGTGCAGACCCTGGGGGTCTACAACTGGCGGAGCACCCACTGCAGGAAGCGGTGGAAGGACCTGAGGCGCTGGGCCTGGAAGACCGGAGAGGCCCAGCTGTGGACAGCCTCCCAACGAGGGATGGGTGCATGTCGGACCCTAACCCTCCTAATGGCCCGCATTCTGGCAGTGGCCTATCCAGATTTGGATGGGTGCTTAAAGGCAGCACAGCCGCCACAAGGGGGTGAGTACCAACACTGTTGTGATGCTACTATGATGAGTGAAGTTAGTTGCTACGCGGTGCATGCTTTGTGGTGCAGGCCCATAGGCAGGTGTGTCCCTGCAGTCCTGCCCCCCTCTACGTCCGTGGGATAGTGTCCTTAGGTACATATGGATTTGCAGATTTGTTGTCTTGGCATAGTTTCTCATTGTTTCCCATTGAAAAGTGTAGCAGATTAGAGGGCCAGAATGGTAATGTAGTCTACTGTGGGATCATGCCTACCAGTCAGGGGCACATTCATATCATATATTGTGTCTACTGAGGGTTAGTGCCTGAGATCGGTGGGAGTGTATGTGTCCCACATGTATATTTTTCCTGGAATTGACATACTTCTTTCTTCTTTTGTCACCCCTGTGTGCTCTTGTGTCCTTGTGTGCTTCAGCATCATCTGGCAAGGGAGATGAGGCACCAATGAGAGGGGATACTGCAGCCCTGTGACCCAGGAGGCAGAGTCCACTGACGCCAAGGGGACTAGTGGGTTGGAGGGCGAGGGGAGTCCCACAGGGGAGTCAACTACCACTGAAGGTAGTGACTCCAACACCTCCTTCGATGGCAGCTCCCTGGTGGTGGCAGACCCTACAGGGCCCACCCCATCTTTGCCATCTTCCGCCAACCCCCATACCATCACTGCCCTCCCAGTAGCTCCCCACCGAGTTGCCCATGCCCACTCACCCAGGAGGTGAGGAGGTGTCCAGTTCCCCCAAAGGGCTGATCTCACCACCATCAAATCAGGATTCCATGCTTTTGCAAATATCCCCCATGTGAAAGGTGCCATTGATGGTACCCACATGAAAACAGGTGTTCAGAAATCGTAAAAACATTCACTCCATGAATGTCCAATTGGTGTGTTCTGTTAATCAGTTAATTTCTCATGTCAATACAAGGTTCCCAGAATCAGTCCATGATTCCTATGTCCTGAGAAACAGCAATGTGCCACACATAATGGGACAACTACAGGGGGACAGAGTGTGTATGACACTGTACTAGTGACATACCTGACAGGCAGGCTGCATGCAAGTAGTAAGTGTGTGTATTAACCATTTTTCATCCACTTTTCCAGGGGATTCTAGCTACCCAAACATGCAGTGCCTCCTGACACCTGTGAGAAATCCCAGGACAGATGCAGAAATCCATTATAATGAAGCACATGGTCGCACTCGGAGGGTGATAGAGCGGACCATAGGACTACTGAAGACACAACTTTGTTGCTTGCATCTCTTTGGAGGATCCCTGTGCTATGGCCCTGACAAGGAGTGTCAGATAGTGGTGACCTGCTGCATGCTACACAACTTGGCTGTGAGGAAAGCTATCCCACTCCTGGAAGAGGAGGATGCTGTCCAACCACCCCTGCCACCTCAGAAGATGGATGAGAGTGATGAAGAAGAAGAGGGGGAAGACATCAACTCTAGGAACCAGCTAATCCGGCTATACTCCCAGTGACTCTGAGGTACATTTCCTATTCTGCAAATGGGGTTCCTGCATTGTTTCAGGATGACTTATGTACTAAGTTCTGTGGTGTCCTTTACCAGTGATGTTGCAACTTTATGAATGAAGAAACAGATGTGTGCTACAGCATTGGAATGTACTGTGTGACATACTTGAAACAGTCTGTTGGATCCCCTCCTGCAATAAAAGCGGCATTGTGATGGAAACTGGTTAATACATACACTTTAACATTTGCTTGCTGACATTAAATGAGGACAGAATTTGTGTGTGTACAAGTGTATATATTTGAAGATAAAATATACATGAGTGATGGGACAGTGGAAGGGAGTGGGCACATGATGAACAATATACTTGGGTACATTTCCACAGCTGTTGATAGCACAGGGGCAAAGTCCATGGGGCCACTGGAAGATGGTGAAATGGCAGTGGCATGTCAACAAGGTAGCTCAGTGGCACACAAGGGAATGGTGGTATGCTCCCAGGACCTCAGCAATGACCTCCTGGGCAGCAGCATCCCTCCTTGGGCTACCCCCCCAGGGCCACAGATACCCCCCCACTGGCCCTAGCCCTCTGTGCCTGTGTCCCCTGCACAGGACTGGCAATCCCACTTGCACTGGGCCCATCATCATCCTGCCTAGTGGTGGGTGGAGACTCGGGCCTCTGTACATGTGTGCAGCCAGTCTGTGGCCTGGAGACACTGGTATGGGGGCGTTGGACCAGAGCTGATGGTGGTGGCTGAGTGGTAGGGGTGTCAGTGGTGCCCTGGGTAGGGCTTCTGGAGGGTGACTGTCCAGGACTGTGGGATGGGCCAGGGATTTCCTCTGTGTCCAGAAATCCCTCTGCACTCTCGTGAGTGAGGCCTTCGTCTTCAGGTGGAGGACTGGCACTTCTTGATGTCTCTGTCCATGGTGGTGGTACCTGTGTGTCAGAGAATAGAGATGTGAGTGTCCTGCACTTTCTTATCGCTTGCAGGACTGCTCTACAGTAATTGGTGGTTACATTCCAATGTCGTAGCATGCAGGGTCCCTTTGTGTTCTTTTTGAAGCATTTAGTGAGAGGGTGATGGTGCATTCTGGGTGTTGTAGTGCTCCTGACATTACATGCATGGGTTGGTGTATGGGGGGTTGTCGGCATGCCGGAAACATGGATAGGAGTCTCTGGGTGTTGTGGGTTGGGTAGGGGATGGGGGCATGGTGGTAGTGAGAGGGATGGGGTAATACATGCATTACAGGTGTGGTGACTGTCAGGGTATTGTTGTTGACTTACCCGAGTCCAGTCCTCCAGGGAGTCCAGTGAGGCCCTCCGGGTGCAGGATAGCCAAGACCTTCTCCTCCCAGTCGGTGTATTCGGGGGGAGGAGGTGGGGGACCACCGCCAGTCTTCTGTATAATGATGTTGTGTTGTGATGCAATGGAGCGCACCTTCCCCCTCACGTCGTTCCATCTCTTCCTGATGTCATCCTTTCTGTGTGGATGGGTTCCCACTGTGTGACCTTGTTGATGATCCTCTGCCATAGCTCCATCTTCCTGGCCAAGGGCGTCTGCTGCACCTGTGCCTAGAATAGCTGTGGCTCGACGCTAAGTATCTTGTCCACCATGGTCCTTAGCTCCCTGTCGGTGAAGCAGGGGTGCGTAGGGCGTGCCATAGTGTGTGTTGTGGGTGGTGTTTTGTAGGTGAGTTGGTGATGGTGCTGTTATGTAGTTGGAAGTGTGGTTTGTGATGGTGGGGGTACAGTGTTTGTGTTTTAGTGGTGATTTTGTGTGTGTGACTTGCGTGATGGTTTTTCAGTGTATGCGTGTTGGGGTGTCAATATGTGTTGTGCTTTTGGCGTAGAAACAAATTGTGGGGTGTGTATCTGTATGTTTTATAGTGGTGTGGATGTGTGTCAGGTGTGTGCTTTTCAAATCAGCCAATGTGTGCATTTGTTGTTGGCGGTTCCCATTGATGACCGCGGTGCTCGGTACCGCCAATGGTCGTTCTACTTTCACTGACTGCCGTGCTGATTTGTGCATCATTATTTGGTGGACGGGGGTTTGACTGTGTGGCGGTGGCGGGGTGATGTGTCCTGCGTTTCTGCCGTCTTTGGCCCTGGCGGTGGGTAGAGGTTGTCAGTTTTTTGACAGTTTCCATTTTTGGCATCATTATAAGGCGGTGTGCCATCCACCACCACTGGCGGTCTTTTGTTGGCCGTCAGCATGGCGGTCGGTGGTGTTTTCCGCCAAGTTCATAATAAGGGCCCAAGACCTCACAGGCAGCACTCTGAAGGGCTGGGAGGCAGCCAGCATCCATACTCTTGGTGACCTCCTTAACAGTGGGGCATTAAGGTCACTCTGAGACCTCATCAATCTCTGTGACCTCCCCAGCAGATCCTTCTTGATTTATAGGATGCTTAGATGATGCTACTTTGAGACTGCAGGACTCAGGGACCACTTCTAGTCCAAGACCCCATATTACATGCCATGCACTTGGTGGGACATGTCAGGCACCTGGTGACGTGGTTGTAATTAGCCTTTGCAAGAGACTCATTGATAGTACTTATCAAATTATGAAATACCTGGGAAGACTCACTGAGACAAGCACTGCATGATGCGTAGTGGCTTAAAGCCCTGGAATATCCCAGTAAAAAAAGTACAATTTCTATTTTAAATATATCCAATTCTGTATCTTGCAAATGCTTACCTGGCCCCCCAAAGCTTGCATCAGATTGTCTCGGACTAATGTCCCTAGTGTAAAACAGGTTCTGCCGATGTGACACACATGTTCTAGGCATGCAGAGTACCAGGGAACTACTGTGACGTGAGACTGTTGGAGATATCCTGGGCAACAGGGAGAAATAGACTAGACACAGCACAACAGTGTCTTCTAGGACTGTTCCCATGCCCTAAAAGTGACTATTCATTTCATGGACCTCGCTCTGCTTCTAGCTGAATGGGCAATGGCGATGAAGTGGATGTCGCAACAGCCTCTATTTCTACCACAATGGTGGGCGAGGTAACCAAATGTGTGCAAGCGCAGAGCACCACCTGGGAGAGCGTGGCTAGCTGCCAAAGATAGCGGTCGGGCATCTGCAGCTCTCCCGACCCTTGCCCTGGAATCCCCCTTCATCCGCACATATCTCTGGCATCCCCTAGCATTGGGCAGATGTAACCTGCCTCCTGCACCCCTGATCCTGTTTCCCGGCCCTGACTGCTGCTGCAGGGGTGTGCTGTGGAACGGCTTGTTGAAACCTCCTGGCTAGATTACGGGGTGACATTTTGGGATGGACCCAGCGGCATGGGCCCAGCCCCCTTCTGGAGCACTGATGACCGTGGGAGGTTGCTGGGAGCCCACAGCACAGCTGGGGACATGCCCTAAATTTAGGGAGCGTTGCCTCCACCGAACCACGCTAACACCATGTCACCCATGAAGTAACGCCCAACTGGGGGGGAGTGTAGGCACAGGGCCCGAGTGGCAACGGCCCACCGCACACTAACTTCAGGAGGGCTCCGACTCCCTTGGAAGCCTGCTGGCCTATTGGTGCTGAGCCGTATTGCCTAAGTCTGCTGTCCCTTTGCAGGGAATGAACAGTTATTCCTGCTCCGCCCTTTCATCGCATTCGGCTGAGGTGCCCCATTTAATGCGATTGGGCCTGCCGGCCTACCTATGCTACTCCCACGGCTTCCAAGCCCAGCATTTACAGTTACCATTGACACATTGGAGGGTCGTTCAGCACTGAACTCCTTTGGGCCGGTTGGAAGAGCCTTGCACAGGATGTCTACCTGCACTCCACAGGGTGCCTGAATAGTGTCCCTGAATAGTGTTGGAGACAACAGGCTGTGAGTACCTTGAAATCTCCACTACACCACAGTTCCTTGTTGCATGTATGACAAAAGCCCCCCTGCACTGGTGGCACAAGGGTGTTAGTGCTGGCTGCCGTTTAATGTATTGAACTACCATGGGTCACCTGGCCAGCCTGTGAGTCGGCGCGGTGCATGTCGCATACTGGCATCTCTCGTGAACCTTCACATCTCTACTTTTTACAATTGGTAGTACCACAGCAAAAACAATACCGTTGCTCAACCTCACTCACTCCTAGCCAATCAAATTGGACAGTTCTTCTATGCTGGCTGCGGATGATTGTATATCCCCTACAAAGGCTGACCCCCCCCCAAAGGATTTACTTGACATTCCCCTTTAAGGGATCAGTGGCTCCAGGGTGGCTATTTAAAACAACTCAGTGCACTCACTACCGATTTAAGCCTCCTCAAAGACGATCACCAGAAACTAGCGGACAGAGTCAAAACTAATGAAGCGACTCTCTTCTCTGGCATCTCAGCAGGCAGCACATTCCTCCCTCCTCTGCAATCTCTTTAAACAGGTCAGGATACTGCATGAACATGCAGAGGGTACTGAACGGGGAGTGTGCAGTAATAATGACCACATTGTTGGCATGCCCGAAAACACAGAGGGCTCCAACACCACACAAGTTATTGAATTCTGACTGAAGACTAAAGTGGCACCACATGGCCTGCCAGTGCAGTACACGGTCAAAAAAGCAATGCAAGTCCCAAATGCGTTACCCATCTCCAAGTATGCTGCCACATCCCATCATGGCCCGCATTGTAAATTTCAGAGACGGTGATGTAATCCACCGGAGTTCCAGGGAGAATGCACTCATCATTATCTACAACGTACGAATATCATTGTTTCTGGACCAAACACTTCCATTCCAGCACTAGTGCTTTTCCTTTCAGGCTGCTAAAAACAGTTACGAGTGGAGGAGCTAATGTATACACTCATGTTTCTGGCCAGGTTAAAAGTAATCCACAAACTACGAGCTCTCTTCTTTGAAACAACTGAAATGCCATGGGATTGGTTGAAGCAGCAATTTCCTTACTCTTGGACACCAGTGTTGTGTGGTCCACCAGAACCTAGGACCCAACATCCCTGTTGGTGTTGTCGTCATGGAGTTGCGCCCCAAGCGTCATCTTGTGCTGTCTCATCTCCGCAGCAGGCCCTGATGGGCAGGAGGACTGCACTTGCCTTGGTGACCTCTATCAGAAAACAGCAGCCACCTCTTTGTTCCAGCTGTTTGACAGACAACGCTTCTGACTCCAACTCTAGTTCCAGCATAACTTTGTTCCCCTCTGTAACATTGCAAACGGTTGATGACATCCTTTGACTAATGAGTGTGACTCAATGGAGCAATGGCTGACCACTCCACTGCAGTGGATGACGTACTGGCCCCCCTTACTTAGTTGGCATGAATCACTACAACACATCACGCATGCAACTTTGGACCTACTGACAGCGATGCAGGGAATGGGTGCTGGACTCTTGTTCACTGGCGCTGGGGGCTCCTAAATGCCCCTTGTTGAGGGTAGTGCCTTGCTTGCTGTGCCACTCGCCCGATGATGTCCCTAGGTGCTGCCCTTAGTGCCGCTCTGCCACAAAAGCAGTCTCCTCTGCCTGTGCCCTGCAATGCTTTCTATACATGAACATTTAATGATACCAGTTACACCACATAATTTGGAGACCGGGTCAGTGGAAAAGGAGGCATATGGACATCTCTGTTTAGTCCACCTTCTGTCTGGTTGTCTTACTTACCTCTATAGCAAATGCACACTCCAGTACCCTGTTCAAATGTTTCTACAGTTTTGGTCGAATATTCATTCTTCGCTGGACCTAGTATTGGGGAATTGTTCAATTGTTATTTTCATTGTCACTTGTCTGTCACATGTGGGTTATTTTATGCAGTGTGGATCATGTACATATAATGAAAATTACCTTGCATTATGTCAGATGTCAGGTATAGCAATAATGAAATAACATGGAATGTCAGGGGCGCAGGGTCCATCCAAAAGCGGTATTGAATCCTAGCACAGCTCAACCAATGCAAAGCAGACATGTTTTTTTTGCAGGAAACACATCTTTCTGCTACTAAAGCTGTTAAACTACGTAAGAAATGGAGGGGGCCGCTATCTGCCACGTCATACTCAGCCTTTGCGTGACGGTAACTTTTGCAGTCTTACACACAAACATTGACAAAATGGACGCTATGTCATCGTTAAGGGCACCCTGGATGTGAGACAGGTGGTGCTTGGCAGCATCTACACCCCTAATACCGAGCAAGATGTATTCCTAGTGCACTTATCCAGTATTTTGATTGCATGGGCACACTGTCCTTGGGTGATAGCGGGGGACTTCAGTGCAGTCCTAGATATCAATTTAGATCATTCTCACCCCCCAAACTCCCTGGCTTTGGCGCAGACTCGGTCAGACAAACCAAGGCTCTACAGCAATGGGTCATGGGATGGTCGCTGTCTGCCGTGATAGGAGCACCAGAACGAGAGAATACTCCTATTCACTCCCTCATAAACTAAATGCAAGTCACGACAGGACTCTTTGAATTCCCTGGAGGCAAATGTTACAGATGCAATTTATTTGGGTAAGATGATGTCAGACCACAACCCCCTAGAACTCATTATATCCTGGGGCCGTGTCCCAACTCCCATTCCTACTTGGCATTTGCAGCCTCAGCTATTGGAGGACACAGTGCTCAAGGACAACTTAGCCACCACGATCGGCACAAATTTTGCAGAAAATACCAAAATAGCAACTTCCTGATAAGTGGAATGGGAAGCATTGAAGGCAGTGGTGAAGGGTGTGCTGATCAATACCATTGTGGATGCCCATAGGACTGAACCTCAAAAACATTATTCGCACTGAGGATTGATCAGGCTCACTAGAACACGATGCAGCAGAGAAGGATGCACATGAGGACCACTTGCAGGAGGGGAGTATTAACTATGCTGAACCCCTTAAGCATCAGTGCATCATTGATTATGCAGCTTACGCGCAAAGAACACACACAGATGGCGATAAAGCCCTCTGCACATATGATTAAGCCAATGTCCTGCCTACACCAATCTTCTCAGTGCTCACATCCACAAAAGTCTGCATAACAATCCCAATTGGAAATCAATGGTGCCTTCTGAGACTTTTGCACCAACATGTATACTGCCCCCTCCCCTCTCTACCTTAAGGACATTAAGCCCTTCCTAGATGGATTGCAATTGTCCAGTGTGTCCGCTTTTGAAAGAGAGGCGTTGGTTACTCCATTCATGTCCAGTGAAATGTCATGCCATTGCATCGATGACTTTTCCTGTGATAAGATGCCTGACTCAGATGGATTATCTATTGAATTCTATGCCCCACTTGCAACTCCACTGGTACCACAACTAGGTAGGTAGAACATTTATTGTTCTAGTTAATTAAAACCATGGTAATATTACAAAACTTGCTCATAAAGTATTGCAAGGTTAAAATCATTAAATACAACAGAGGAGGTGCTCTCAAAATATAAAATAAACAGATATGTAGGTTAAAACATAATTTGGACTTGTTACCAACTCAGCAGTGACATTAAAGGTGGTGGATTACATTTTTTCAGTATATATGAAAGGTAGACAAGTGTTATAACTTGTAGAAGCTGGTATCCTTACTGGGATGAGTTGCTGTTTTTTTAGCCCTTTTTATCACGTATTCAAAGATTGATCTGGTTGAGTTTTTAAGATGTCTAGTTCTGCAAGGGACTCTGTTTCCAGAAATTTAACAAATTTGTAAATTAATTGTGGGTCCGTGGCTTGAAGCATGCAATTATGGCTTCCCTGCATGTTTGTATGTTTCTGTCGTTAAAGCTTTTTTTTTTTAGATATTGTAGCCTAAGCGCACGCAAGCAGGGTCAAATGCAGAACAGGTGGATAAGATCTTCATTAGCAGTGTAGTGCCTGCACTGTGTTGAACCGGTGTACCTCCACGCTGGTCTGGTTGCTATGCTAGGGCTGGTATGTTCCCCAAGCATAGGGTCAGAAAGCTACATTTTTATATGTGCTGGAATGGTATTGACACATTTAAACATATATTGAGCGTGGAAAAGTGAGGCATAGTGTTTTATAGTCATCCATGTGGGAATGGGAGCTAAATTTGTTTTTGTCCTCTAACAATTACATCGACTTTATAGCTCTACTAGTTCCCTTTTTAAATGAATCATGTGATCCACTTGCTGCCCGTAAGTCCGTTAGAGTAAGATGTTTGATGGAAGTGTACAAGTATTTATAATGCTCAGATGGTCAATTGTTTTTAAGTGCTAACCATAAAGCTTGATTTGAGGGGTCGCAAGCATGACTGACCTTGAACCAGCTTTTTATCACCGCTGACCTATCTAGGTCTTGTTTGATTAGACCAAATTCCAGGTGGATTTGTGCTGGAGACGTGTTCTGTGGTAAATTAAGCACACGCCTGAAAGTGTTGATCTGAGTTTTTTCCACTGTCTCCCTATCCTTTCATTGCTGTGCTCGCATAAATTATTGTTGGTAATAACTTTGCTGCAATTACCGTGAGAAGTGGCTGAAATAAAGGCCCATTCATTTTTTTTTGCTAGAGAAACACAAGCATGGGTTAATGCTGTACCCCTTAACGTAATGTATTGTATTTGTTGCTTGAAGGATCCTACTGAGTTAAAATATAGGCCCAGATATTTATAATTTGTTACTGATTATAATTGAGTGGCCTGTGGGACATAACCCAGATGAGCACAGAGCAACATTGTTTTCGTTTTTGCCACATTTACCTCTAGATAGTTATTATCTGCATAGCTGGTAAGGGCATTCAATAATTTTTGCAGGCCTAATTTGGTTTTTCTGAAAAGTATAATGTCATCAGCATATGATAAGTGGGTAAGACAGAGGTGGCCCAGACAGGGAGGGTGGATATTTTCCTTATCCAAGGCGGGAGTGAGGTCTGCCATAAGGAGAATGAATAGATGGGGCGCTCACACTGCCCGATTTTAAACCTTGGTGTGTTGGTATCTTTCTAGACAGTTTTTATTTGTACCCAGGTGTCTGAATACAACAGATATATTGCTCGTAACAGGATATCCGAAATGCTCAACTTTTTTAATTTGTGCCACAGAAGATGCTGATTTACCTGATCAAAGGACGATTTAAAATCTATAAATCCAAGATGTGGTTTACTTTTGTCCTGCTTGCATTGATTTAGGAAAATGGAGGTGATTAATATATTTGTGCTCATATCTACTCCTTTTCTGAAACTGGTCTGGTTCTGTTGAATGAGGTTGTTATTGTCTGACCATGCCATTAGGTCAGCTAGCAGCAGGGATGTGTAGTATTTGGCCTCAGAGTCAAGGAGGGTAATAAGTCAGTAATTTTCTGGATTGGCCTTGTCCCCCGCCTTATAGATTGGATGCTACCACACCTAGAATATCTTTACAAGGCATCGTTCAAGGTAGGCTCATTGCCACCCACCACCAGGCAGACGCTAATCACTTCTCTGCTGAAGTCGGGCAGGGACCCAGAAGATATGCCTTTGTCCTTGCAATATAAGTTCTTGAGCAAAATGCTGGTGAAGCACCTGCCCCCTCTGCTTCTACACTAAATTCATGTAGATCTATGTGAATTTTTCCTGCTGTGAAACACCTCCTTAAATATACACAGTTATATTAGGCCATGGATGCAGCTCATGGTCTGTGTCCGGTGGCCGGCTGTCTCTCCCAGAGTTACAGCAAGCATTTGACAAGTTTGGGTGGGATTTGATGCTTGCTGCCTTCGCACGGTTCAACATCCATCCTATCTACATATGCTGAGTTAAACTATTATACACTGCCCCCACCACACGGGCCAAAATGGAGTTGCATAAATCTTTGCACACCCAGTATCCTATTACCCCAGAAAGGGCTACCAGCTCTTGCCATTATTATTTGTATTGGCATCGTAGCCCCAGGCGTAATGCCTAAGACACTCCATACTGGGCTGGGGAACCACCCAGGGACCTTATACCTGTATGCCGATGACATGGTCTTATACTTCCGCAATCTTAAGACAGACTTGATATCCTTTTCCAGGGTGCTTCACTCGTTTGGTAACTTGTCAGACCACTGGGCAAATTACGGCAAGTCCCGAATCATCTCCTTCACAGATAACACCGAAGGGGACACTCTTCCTTTTGGTCCGGACAACATATAGAAGGCTCTTCAGACGTCTCGCTACTTAGGTATTGCAATATATCAGGACCCTAAAGACTTGTTGGACAGTGACCTCATGAAAGTTGCAGGACGGCTAACTCTGGCCATAATGGTCATGTTGTCCCACCTCTTGTATCACTCCGTTGATCTCCCTGTTGTTGTTCCCACACCAGTCTTCAAGCTACTTAATTCCTTATTAATTGACCTGATGTGGGGCCCTGGGAGACACAGAGTTGGTGTATCCAAGATGCAGATACCACCCGGTGATTTTGGAATGGGTGCCTAGGACTTTACGGCTTATTGCTTGGGGAGCAACTGCAGTTGCTATACTACTGGCTGGCAGACCATTGCCTGGCCGAAGTTGGCTATACACTGCTGTTAGAAATTGGGTCTCTAGTTGGCAGTCAGTTTACACCCTGTTCAAGTAAGGACCCTCACTCTAGTTAGGTTAACGGAGATACACAGCTCACTCCCTTTGTAGCGTGGCACAAGCAGTCAGGCTTATCTCAGAGGCAATGTATAAAGTATTTGTACCAACACACACAGTAACACAGTGAAAACACCACAAAAGACTCCACACCTGTTTAGAAAAATAGCCAATATTTATCTATATCAAACAAGACCAACACGACAAAAATCCAACATATACTGCCAACGATATGAAAAGAGTCTTACTCCATAGAAATCAACGGAGGCATTGTTTTAGCACAAAGTGCATGGTATGCGTCAAAAATAAAGCCGCAATGGTGACGGTGCATCAGAAAAGCAAGCAATGCATTGATTGCTTACTCACAAGTGAGGCTGTGCATCGATACGTTACTCTCACCAGAGGCCGTGCGTGGATTCCGGGTGTGCAGTCTCAGGTCCTTGCAGTGATGTTTACAGATTTTGATGCCCAAGATCCGTGGAAATTTCTGCAGCGCTGTGGGAAGAGTCCGCATTGGGAACAGGTGCTGCGTCATTTCTCCAGCCACGAGACAGGTGCTGCATCGGAGTTTCAGCCGCAGGACAGGCAAAGCGCAGATTTTTCTGATGCGCACACAGCGGTGCATTGATTTTCCCGGCAGGTTACCAATATCCACTTCTAAGGGACCATGGACTGGATTTGGCACCACTTAGCAAGTCAGGACTCCCAGCAGAAGATCCCAGACACTGGCAGATGAGGCCTTTAATGTCCCTGAGACGTCAGAACAGGGGGCAACCTCAGGGCAAGCCCTTAGAGAAACTTCACAAGCAGGATTACAGAAAGCAAAGTCCAGTTCTTTCCCTCGTCAGGCAGAAGCAGCAGGCCGAAACAGCAAAGCAACAGGCAGAGTGGCAGGTTCTCCTCAAGCATCAAGCTCTTCTCCTAGGCAGAGGTTCCCCTTGATCCAGAAGTAACCTAAATTTTGGGGGTTTGGGTCCACTACTTATACTCCTTTTTGCCTTTGAAGTAGGCACACTTCAAAGGAAAGTCTATGTTCACAAGATCCTGCCTTGCCCAGGCCTGTCCCCAGACACACTCCAGGGGGGTTGGAGCCTGCATTGTGCGAGGGCAGACGCAGCTTTTTCAGGTGTAATGGTCAGCTCCCCACTGTAGCCCAGGAGACTCCTCAGGATATGCAGGACACTTCTCAGCTCCCTTTGTGTCACTGTCTAGAGGGAATTCACAAACAGCCCAACTGTCAGTCTGACCCAGACGTGGATTCCACAGGCAAACAGTGTCACAGAATGGTAAAGCAAGAAAATGCCCACTTATTAAAAGTGGCATTTCCAAACAGACAATCTGAAAACCAACTCTACCAAAAGATGTGTTTGTAAATTGTGAGCTCAGAGACCCCCAACTCCAAACGTCTATCTGCTCCCAAAGGGAATCTACGCTTTAATTATATTTAAAGGCATCACCCATGTTAACCTTTGAGAGGGATAGGCCTTGCAACAGTGAAAACAGGATTTGGCAGTCTTTCACTGTCAGGACATATGAAACACATTAGTATATGTCCTACCTTAAACATACACTGCACCCCGCCCATGGGGCTACCTAGGGCGTACCTTAGGGTTGTCTTACATTTTTTTTTTAAACCAGATTTTATTAGGATTTTAACATTTTCGGTAGTTCTCATATACATGTTCTCTCTGCGGTACAGTGCTTGTGCATAATTTACTTGTTGGCATTAACATCAAACAATCTGGTTGATAATATCTAGATGTTGAGCAAAACTAGTATTAGTAACAATAATACCAACCCCCCCCTCCCGATCCCTCCCTAGCCCCTTCATCCGAGAACCATGTTCCAACGTTGATATCATTTCCGATGGGAATCATGCAATGTTTGAAGAATGATTAGATATATTTAGGTAGATCTTAGATTACTGTGTTTTTCAACTTAGGTTTGGGTGTGTATTTTGGTCTATGATTAACAGTTGAGAGCCAAGCCCACCGTTATCGTTTGTTAACCTGTCCGTGATGTTACTAACTGAGGGAACCCTAGGGTGTTGTTTCCATTCTAAGTGTATCCATTATTACTTCCCAGCCCTCCGACAGTTCCGGAGGTCTGATCCCTCTCCTAGTCTCCCGTTGAAGAAGCATTCCCTCTACGTTTGCCCATTTAAGTAATTTGCTTTTCCAGGTTGATGATCTAGGGCCCCTGGGGTTTTTCCAGTTGGATGCAATCTCTCTCTTGGCTAGTGTTAAAGCTAAGTCCTGGAATCTGTCTGTGGTTTTGTGATTAGTTGAGTGAGTGAAGGCGTGTAAGAGGCAGTTATCCATGGAGCAGGTCACATTCCTATTCAATAGATGTGTCAGGGTCTGGCAAACCTCTGCCCAATAGGGTACCAGGGTAGGACAATCCCAAAACATGTGGCAGAACTCAGAGCCGATCAACCCACATCTCGGGCAACACTCTGTAGTTTTACTAAAGTATTTGTTTATACGGGCTGGGGTCAGGTAGGATTGGTGCAGTACGTAAAATTTTATAAGTTTTAATCTAGCGTTTCCGGTTGCTTTGGGAAGGTTTCTCAGGATGTGCCCCCATTCTTCTTCCGGGATATCTCGGCTGAGATCTTTTTCCCACTTTTGTTTGAGGTAAGTCAAAGGTGCTGTATTGTCTGCTCTCATCAGCCAATGGAGCTTTGAGACTACTTTAGTTTTGTCATTTGGGGATGACAGATATGAGCAGATTGCTTGTGAAGGGGGTTCAGCGCTTTTTATTTTGCCACTGTTTATATATGTTGGCCTTTAAAGCCCCAAACGTTAGGAAGTGTCTCGCCGGAATGTCGTATTCCGTCCTGAGAGTCTCGAATGACATCAGTTTGTTATCCCTGAAAAGCATGCCCACTGTATTAATCCCGGCTTCCAACCAGTCTCCCAGTTCGAGACGTGCGCTTCCCCGCATTATTGCTTGCAAGGACTTAAGGGGAAGCTCCGCAGAGTAGGGAGTTTCTATTCTGTTCCTACGTAGAAAGGTTTTCCAGCATCTGGTTAGGATTTTTAGTTCTGGAGAATCTTGTTTCCCAGCACTAGGGGTCCCCAGGAGTATCTCAAATAGCCTATCTTCTTGTGGGGTTGATACCCTCGCATTCATTGTTGCGAGTAGTCTGTCCGAGTACCAGTGGACCAACCATTGTAGTTGTGCTGCCTGATAATAGGTCTCAAAGTCAGGGGCTGCCAAACCTCCATCCGTTGACTGCCTTTGGAGTTTTGTCAGGGCCACTCTCCTCCTACCTTTACCCCATATAAATGAGATTACCATGGTATTTAGTTCCCCAAAAAAGGTTTTAGGAATCCAGATCGGAAGTACTGAGAAATGGTATAGCAATCTCGGCAACACAATCATTTTAAGAATCGCAATTCGCCCGGCCACTGATAGTGGCAGAGTTTGCCAGAATGCCATACAGGTTTTTATGGAACGGATTGTGCCACCAGTATTACCGTCTAGGGTATCCCAGGAATCATGGTAAACTTTCACTCCTAAGTAGGGGAGCCCCTTCGGTATCCATCTAACCAATCCCAAGTTCAGGGGTGGTAACTGCTGTTCTTTGAGTGGGAACAAACCTGTTTTTATCCCAATTCACCTTTAATTGGGAGGTGGAAAGCATTAGATGTACTAGTGGTAGGTCTCTTTGGATATCTTCCATAAATATTAAGAGGTCGTCTGCATAGAGGGCTATATGGTGTCTCTCGCCCCTCGCCAGTATGCCCGGTCCTCCCTCTCCCGCTCTAGCCGCAGCAGCCAGTGGTTCTATTGCCAGGGCAAATAGTAGGGGAGAGAGGGGGCAACCCTGACTCGTTCCAAGCTCAACTCTTTACCTATTTGATATTGTGTGCCCTGTGCGGACTCTGGCGGAGGGGTCAGTATATAGTAATTTCACCCAGGTGATATGTTCGGGTGCAATTCCGAGTTTGGACATGACTATATAGAGGAAATCCCAATCTAGGCTATCAAAAGCCTTTTTAATATCTACTGCTAGGATACCCTATGTCATGGCGTTGGGAGCCAGGTCCCTCATGATGGCAATTAATCTACTGATATTCCCAGCTGTATTGCGCCCCGGTATGAAACCTGCCTGGTCTGGGTGTAACAGGGAGGGCATCAGTGGGAGGAGTCTGGATGCCAGGATCTTGCTAAGAATTTTATAGTCAAGGTTCAGCATGGAGAGGGGTCCATAAGCTCCCAGCTTTGTTGAGTCCTTGCCGGGCTTGAGAAGGGGGTCTATGACTGCCTCTCGGGAGGATTCAGGCAGTAGGCCCTGGTCCCTAGCGGATTTAAATATATTTTCTAATCTCAGAGAAAGGATATCTGCGAAGGCAATATAAAACTCGACAGTGAAGCCGTCTGTGCCAGGCGATTTTCCTCTGGCCATTCCTTTCATGGCCTCATTAATTTCGGCTAGTGTGACGTTCCCTTCTAATGATTCCGTGAGTTCAGGTTCCAGGGATTTTAAATGTAATTCCGTTAAGTAGTCTTCAGTTTGTTCTCTATTAAGATTGAGTCTTTTTTTGTATAAGCCCTCGTAAAAAGTCATAAACTGGGTATTATTCTGTTCTGGTAAAAAAAAGTGGGTCCCCGTCTCCGAAGTCAAGTTCATAATGGGGGGAGATCTATCAGATTATGAAACCACCCACGCGAGGAGTCTGCCTGCCCTATCTCTCTCTCCGTTTGCCCGGGTGAGGTAGTTTTTGTAATCAAAGCATCTAAGGCGTTCATTGCAGTGTGCCACTTCGGTCCTAAGGTCTTGCATTAAGGTTTGTAGGTGGGGGTTCCCAGGTCTGTCTTTCTCAACCTCTCTTAGTTTAGTCTCAGCTCGTTCCGTGTCACTTAGTAAGGTCCTGCGTATTCCCACTGTCTCTGCTATGCACTTCCCACGCATTACTACCTTGAAGGCATCCCATTCTACCAGTGGATCTTAGGGGTGTCTTACATGTAAGAAAAGGGAAGGTTTAGGCCTGGCAAGTGGGTACACTTGCCAAGTCGAATTGCACACACAGACACTGCAGTGGCAGGTCTGAGCCATGTTTACAGGGCTACTGATGTGGGTGGCACAACCAGTGCTGCAGGCCCACTGGTATCATTTGATTTACAGGCCCTGGGCACCTCTAGTGCACTGTACTAGGGACTTACAAGTGAATCAAATATGCCAATCATGGAAATCCAATCAGCCATACAATTTACACAGAGAGCATATGCACTTTAGCACTGGTTAGCAGTGGTAAACTGCTCAGAGTTCTAAAGCCAACAATAACAGGTCAGAAAAAATAGGAGGCAAAATGATTGGGGATGACCGTGCATAAGGAAAAAAAAGTCCAACACGATCTCCTACCAGCCTAAAGCCACAGGAGACCAATCAATACCTTGACAGACTTCCTTGATTGGGGTGATAGAAGAGGGACCCAGGCCCAAAACAGCAGGGGCATGTTCCAGTTCTATGTCTTCCTGACTCCAGTTGGATCCCTCTGTCCATACTGTCAGGGCCCACTAAGCTAACCCATGGGGAACCCATCTCCTCATCTGCGAATACCATCTGTGCACCACCTAACCTTAGTTTGGTCACAGATGTATCCCAGGGGCCAGATAGTACCACCAGGGTCAACACAGTGGTGTTGCCTACTGCACCCCTGGGGTGTGACTCTTGTCCCCTCCCCCAGGGGTAACTCTGTCCACCAGGACAGCAAGCCACAGTGACCACTGACAGCTGTCAGGGACAAGAGCCAGGCCCCAGGCCTTTCAAGGCTCTTCAACCACTCTGACTTCCACCAGGTCTGGGAGCAGCACCCCCAGAGTCCAGAATTGTCAGGGTGCTTGTAGAAGCAGTCCTGCACAATTCTCTCACCAGTGCAGGGATGTTAACCTGTAACTGGTCTTCCAACCTGGGGTCTTTACCTTCAGGTTGGACCAGGGGTGAGGCTTCCCTCCCCCTGCCCTCCCTTCGGGGATCCTGCACCACCCCAACTAGGAATGGCCCCCAGAAGACAACCTGGTAGGGGCATTGTTATCAGTAGCCCCTCCCTCCAGGTCAGGGGGTACACCCTGAACCTGGCCTGTCAATCCAGGGTCTGTACCCTTAGATTGAACTGGGGTCAGGTGTGAAGCTCTCCCTCCCCTGCCCCTACTCCCAGGGTTCTGCATTCTGCACTCCCCCACCAAGGAGAGTACCCCTATAAGTGACACCAGGGGGGGGTGATTGGCCAAACCGCCACCCCTTCAGGTCAGGGTTTACCCCTGCACCTGATCCTCCTGTCTACGGTCTGTACCCTCATACTGGAACACTGCCTGGCAACCCAGGACTTCCCAGGGAGCACACCTACCCTCCACCAGGTCAGAGTTTACCCTCTGAACCTAACCATCCAACCCAGAGTCGCCACCCTGCGGTTGAATCACTGCCTGGCACACCAGGACTTCAAGGGGGGCACACCTACCCCCCACAAGGGAAACACCTTCCCCAGGGGCCACACAAGAGTCTAGCTTGCGCACGTCTCCTGACCCCTGCCCATCTGGCAGAGTCTGGATTTCCCCTACCCAGAAATGGTTTCGCCAATGTCATTCTTGGGGGGCTTTGACGTCAGAGCTAACCCCTGACCCTCCAGGTTCTCCACTGGGGTCCGCAACCCCCTCTCAACCCTCTATCTGGACTTCTGCACACCCTCACTAGGAGTGGTACTGCAAGATACCAGAACTGGTGGGACGCTGGCTACAGCAGCCCCCCAAGTTCTCCTGACACTGTGGGGTCTCCCTCAGCAGATGGCCCTGCAGTACAGGCTAGGCTCCCCTCTAGGACCTGAGACTGGATCTCGGGCACCCTGGGCCTCAGCCCATCCCATTCCCTCTCCTCTGAGACTGGACATGTGATCCCTCACCATTCCCACTACACTGAGACCTAACTGGGACACTGCAATCCTTCCCTACCTCACCTGGTTGGGAACTACCGAGACCATTCCTCTCAGGAGCACCCCCAAATGCCTCTTCAGATTTTCTGGTACTCACCCAGAGGTCTGCCTCCAGTGTAAGTTCCGTGGGGTCAGAGAACTCATATTCCACCTGGTGTTGGCATAGCTCTGGAAAATAAGGACTAGACATATGCTCTCCAGCAATTACATCACTCAGCACCTCACATGAATTAACCAAACTACCCTTCACCCAACCATCCGGTGACTCAGCCTTGAAGAAAATACCCCACATCACCCTCCTGGGACTGGTGAGACAGCACCTGACTGTCCCTGACACTCAACCCACACTCTTCTGGGATGTCTCTACACTCCATAACCAGAACTTCTACCTGGGGGGAATCCCTCTCCCTGTCAGTCTCACCTAGAGTCAGTAGAGTGTCCCTCCCAGCAGTAGGAATATGACTCACTATGCCAGTTCCCCAATCCAGCTCAGGGACCCTGTGCATCACTGGAGCTACCTCATACCCCTGAACCTCCTGGTGTGTGTCAATTCCCTCCTTCAAGTTGGGCACCAAGTCTCTGGACATGTGCACTTCTTCATCTGCACTGGATACAAGATGTTTACTTCCACCATCTGAACTCGACTCAGCCCTCATGGCTTTCAGCTTCAGCTCTTCACAGCTCAGCTCTTGAGCTGCAACCCTTTCTTTTTCCAGGGCTCTCTCCACCTCAGCCCTCCCAAGCTCCTCATGTAGCTCTCTTATCCACCGCTTTTGAGCTTGGAGCCCACCATATCCTCCTGTTCTCCTCTCCAGGCCACTGCCCTCCTCCTCAGAGTATTCCTCCTCTTCAGAGTAGTCCTCCTCCTCCTCCTCAGACTTGATTATTATGGTTGCTTCCCATTGTTTCATCTCATACTGAAACAGGGCTGTCTCAAAGACCCACCTTGGGGACCTTCTCTTCACAGCCAGTCCCCTTTCCTTGCTTGCAGAAAACTTTTAGCTGCCTCAATGTATAGTACTCGAGGTGCCAGAAGTTGACTTCCATTCTGCAAAGGACTCACAACCAAGAACCAGAGTCCAAAAATATCAATAATATATGCAGCAGGACACCAGGGAACAAAAAGGAAAAACTGTATGTGGTCACGTAATGGGCTGCACTGAAAACAGTAGTGTACTCTTAATCACTGTATGTCAAGTACAAATACAAGTCCAATCTCAACCGCTGACCACCAAGGTTAGAAATGGGGTCTTTGGTTGGCAGTCTGGTTACCCCCTGTTCCAAGCAAGGACCCTCACTCTAGTCAGGGTAAAGGAGAATTACCCTCAGTTAACCCAATCACCCCCTTGGTAGCTTGGCACAAGCAGGCAGGCTTAACTTCAGAGTCTAGGTGTAAAGTATTTGTACCAACACACACAGAAATTCAGTGAAAACACTACAAAATGGCACAACACAGGTTTAGAAAAATAGGAAATATTTATCTCAACAAAACAAGACCAAAACGACAAAACACCAACATACACAAGTCAAGTTATTAATTTAAAAAGCAAAAGAGTCTTAAATCCTTTTGTAGACAGTTAAAACACTGTTAGCGTTGAAAAGTACCTGGGTAGCGTCAAAATAACACGCACTGGTGAGTGTGCGTCGAAAAAGGTAAGCGGTGCGTCGATTTCTCACCCGCAAGTGAGACCGTGCGTCATTTCTCGTTCTCTGGTCGGATCGCCATGCGTCGTTTTTCCTCCCCGCAGGGGAGCGATGCGTCGATCCGGGCAGCACTTGTGTCCGGGCAGGTGTTCCGTCGTTTTTCCACGCCCAGCAAGGTTTGCATCGCAAATCCTGCCGCACGGTATCAGCAAAACTGCATAATGTGGGTTGCAACGTTATCAGCCTTCATCAGTGGGTGTTGCGCATCTTTCTTCCAGCTATGTGTGCCGATTTTCCAGCCCCATGCCGTTTGTGAGTCGATTTCTGCTGCAAAGCCGGCAGCGCATAGTTTTTCAGGCGCGTCTCGGATGGTGCATCGATATTTTCCCCGCACATCGGTCTGTGCTTGGATTTTCAGTCTTGGTCTGCCAGCTTCACCTTCCAAGGCCCCAGAAACTGGATAGGGCACCAATTGGCAGGGCAGGAGTCTCAGCGGAGAGTCCAGGTGCTGGCTGGAGAAGTCTTTGATGGCCCTGAGATTTCAACAACAGGAGGCAAGCTCAGGACAAGCCCCGATTTCTTCACAAACAGGAAGACACACAAAGTCCAGTCTTTGTTCTCTTGCACAGGCAGAAGCAGCAACTGCAGGATAGCTCCACAAAGCACAGTCACAGGCAGGGCTGCACTTCTCCTCAACACTTCTCCAGGCAGAGGTTCCTCTTGATGTCCAGAAGTGATATAAAGTCTGTGGTTTTGGGTGCCCTTTTTATACCCATTTTGGCCTTTGAAGTAGGCTTACTTCAAAAGAAAGTCTCTCTTGTTTGTGAAAGCCTGCCTTGACCAGGCCAGGCCCCAGACACACACCAGGAAGTTGGAAACTGCATTGAGTGAGGGCAGGCACAGCCCTTCCAGGTGTGAGTGACCACTCCTACCCTCCCTCCTAGCACAAATGGATCATTAGGATATGCAGGCTAAACCCCAGCTCCCTTTGGGTCACTGTCTAGAGAGAGGTGCAAACAGCCCAACTGTCAAACTGACCCAGGCAGGGAATCCACAAACAGGCAGAGCCACAGAATGGTTTAAGCAAGAAAATGCTCACTTTCTAAAAGTGGCAATTTCAAACGCACAATCTTAAAATCAACTTTACTAAAAGATGTATTTTTAAATTGCGAGCTCAGAGATCCCAAACTCCACATGTCTATCTGCTCCCAAAGGGAATCTACGCTTTAATTATATTTAAAGGCAGCACCCAAGTTAACCTATGAGAGGGCTAGGCCTTGAAACAGTAAAAACCGAATTTGGCAGTATTTCACTGTCAGGACATATAAAACACATTAGTATATGTCCTACCTTAAACATACACTGCACCCTGCCCATGGGGCTACCTAGGGCCTACCTTAGGGGTGTCTTACATGTAAGAAAAGGGAAGGTTTAGGCCTGGCAAGTGGGTACACTTGCCAAGTCGAATTGACTGTTTAAAACTGCACACACAGACACTGCAGTGGCAGGTCTGAGCCATTTTTACAGTGCTACTTATGTGGGTGGCACAACCAGTGCTGCAGGCCCACTAGTAGCATTTGATTTACAGATCCTGGGCACCTCTAGTGCACTGTACTAGGGACTTAACAGTAAATCAAATATGCTAATCATGGAAATCCAATCAACCTTACTATTTCCATAGAGAGCATATGCACTTTAGCACTGGTTAGCAGTGGCAAAGTACTCAGAGTTCTAAGGCCAACAAAAACAGGTCAGAAAAAAATAGGAGGCAGGAGGAAAAAGATTGGGGATGACCAAGCATAGGGAAAAGAAGTTCAACAGCCACCATGAGCAGATATGCTAAAAATAAACAAAATAAACATAAAGAAGAGAATGTAGCCAACACACATGCTATAGACTGAATGGAACTGGTTGCCCTAAAATAACAAGCATTAGCAAAACTTTTAAATGCCAAACTATTGCTTTTGCCAATGTTTCTAGTCTTTGAATGATTCTGTATCATGAGACAATAACAATTCAAAGATGACTGGCCAAATAGGGTTCATGCTTGCAAATGCACAGGGGACCATCCTTCAATGTTTTTTATTACATGTTACTAAAACTTTACTAAAAACCATAATAAAATGGCCACACTTCTATGAGTGAGCACACATTCACCTGAAGGGGCATCTAGGATGATTTTTGTTGTGGTTTATATATTTAAACAAAAGATCAGAGCTAACTGCTAGTATTTCCAGATGCATGGACATTGAAGTGCACGTGCAGTCATCTTGCAATGTTTATTTGTAAAGTTTAACAAAAAACATATAGAGATGGCTGCTCAAAGATAGCTGTTGCATACACACAGGCAGCCATAATTAAATGTGCAGAGAACCTTGCATGTCAACACACACAAGTGGCCTAGTATCAGCGGGCGGAGAGCTGCCTGTCCCTTGCAACTGAAACTAGAAAAAAGTAATAAAATATAATCAAGCAAACATTGTTCTATGAACACTGCTATTGAATTGCACCAAGTGTGAGTTGATCAGTGATTCCCAACCTTTTGACTTCTGTGGACTTCCACTTTATCATTACTGGACCCCGGAGACCACCACTGAATCATTGCTAGAATCCGGTGACCCCCCACTGGGTCATTGCTGGAAGCCGGGAACTCAGACCTATTCATTGTTGATGATTTGAACAGCAACACAATACAGAGAAAATACAGAAACAAGCATTACAACAAACACATACACAAATGATAACACATTTAATTTAATTTACAAACAAATAAAATTAAAAAAATAAAAACTGTCAATTTAATAGGAACGTTGGAGCTTTTTTAAATTCAACTGAAGCCATACATCATCCATACTATATTCTGTTTGATGCACCCATACTGCTCCCACAATTCAGTTTGAAGATACTAATTTAATTTTTAGCTTCTAATTTCAAATTCCTTGACATTTAGAGTACATTTTAAAATGTCCAGTTGTACATTTAGCCACTTTATTTATATACGCATTATTGATCTGTTAATTTTAGTTAATTTTCTAAGCAGTCACAGACCTCCTGGACCACAGGTTCAGAACCACTGATAAATGATGACATTGTGGTTTGACAGAATGGCCATTGAATAAACCATTACCCCATGCAGTTCACTGTCACAGATGGGCACGGAGTGTAAATGACACAAAGACAGACCATTGGCAGAACAGAGCTGACCCAACCCATGTAGCTATCTTAATCTATAATAATATATAAGGATGTCTGCATTATTTAATGATTTTTTTATTACACGTTTCTGGCAGAAGGCTAAGAAGAGATTCTATCAAGTATTAGTATACGTCAAATCTTCTCCACCATGGGTTTGTCAGAGGCCAAAATCCTACTATACAAAGCTAATCTGTGACATTTCATGTAACAAAATAACTATCTGTAGGCTTTAATAAATAGAAATTCAAATCCCCCTTAAATGCATATTGGCTTTTTCATATGCTCTTCACAACCAATGCATCATGCCTGCTGGTTTATAATACCTTTTAATAGAAATTGGATTAGACCAAAGACATGGGAAATATACTGTTTTGCTAGTAAACCATTCAGGCTCTAGCTGTTATCACTAACTTGTCACATAACCAACTGAGGCCTACTGTACTGAGCTTAAGTATTCCCACAAGGCAACCATTAGGCACACAGTCATAAAATTACAAAGTATACAAAATTACAGTTGACAAAGCAAAATACTATCTCTCCTAAAAAGGACTAACAAGGATTTTGACAGTGCTAATCTTCTATACTCCTAGTTTGTAAGAGGGGGAATCACTTAGAAAACCCTTGCCTAAGGTAATCTGTGAGATTCCGTGTAACCATATACCTATCATTAGGCTTTAAAAAAGATGAATAACATACTGCCCTTTTATGCCTACATATTTAATGTATGCTTTTCACAATCAATATGTAAGGCCTAGTGCCTTTATCATAACTTTCCATTGTAAGCATTCTGGCCTATACCGTTTATAATTGGCTGGTCACCACAACTAACTCAGACCTATAGTGTTGGTCATAAGTCTTCCTACAAAGTGACCATTATGTGTACCATAATAAAATTACAATTACCTACAAAATACAGTTGTCAAAACAATATAAAAACCCTATTAATAGAGCCTAATAAGGATTTCCATAGTGTAACTCTTCTATCCCCATGGTTTGTCCAGGTGGGTCAACAACACCAAAAAGCCTTACCTACTACGGAAATCTGCAGGTCCCATTTAACAAAATGTCTGTTTACTAGCTTTAGCACAGTGTAATAGCAATCCACACTTAAAAGCTCATTTCCTTTACATATGGTTTTCACAATAAGTAAGAGACATAACTTTTCCCTGTGAATATATAGAACAGAGGCCTACTGAAGTGCACATAAATGGACAACTATCAGGCATACCTTTAAAAAAACACAAATGTGTACAAAATTACATTTGCAAAGCAATATACAAACCCTCTCAATAGAACCTAACAAAAATCATCATGGTGAAATTCTACTAACAGGATTTGTCAAAATGGGTGACCAACACCAAAACTCTTGCCTGCTATGGTAGTCTGTGAGAATACATGTATCCAAATAATTTTCTATGGCCTCAAATAAATTGTGATAACAACCCAGTGTTAGTGGCCTATTGGCTTTACTGTATGATTTTCAAAAGAAATAATCCAGGCCTCCTGTCTTTGTTATAACGTTTCATAATAAGCAGACCAGACCTATGGTATCTGACATAACATTTCCCTACATACCAATATAGCACATTCTCTGGCCTGCTGTACTGAGCGTAAGCTTTCCCACAAGGCAACCATCAGCATACGGTCCGAAAATTGAACATATTCATGATATTACTGTTGGCAAAGCAAATTTGTATCTCACTGAAGAAGGGATTATCACAGTCTTTGTCAGTGAGGGTAACCAACACTAAAACCCTTGCTTACTAAATTAATCTGTGAGATTCCATGTAACAAAAACTGTAGGCTTTAATTCAAAGTAACAGAAATCCATTCTTAAATGACTATTGACTTTAACATTATCTTTTTTAACCAATATGAACAACCCAATGCCTCTATCATACCTTTTCATAATAAACAAACATACTATCCATCCTAAGAGAGCCTCACAATTCATTATTGTAGTGTATATCGTCTATCCCAATGGTGTGTTCAGGTGGGTCACCAACACCAAAACACTTGCCTGCTAAAGTAATCAGTGAAATTCCATGTAACAAACAAATTGCTTACAGGCTTTGGCATGGTATGATAACTATCAATCCTTGAAAGCCATTTTTCTTTAACATGGCTTTTACAATACGTAGATCAGGCTTTACTGGCTTTGTCATAATGGTTCATAAAAAACAGATCAAACCTATGAAATCTGCCATGACTTTTCCCAATAAACTGATGAAACCTTTACCTTACCCAAAAGCAGGTTCTTCAAGTACATATAAAATTGGCAACCATCATGCATGCAGTTATAAAGTATAAGTATGTAGTCAAATACAGTTTGTAAAATAGTATACAACCTCTCTCAACATGACGTAGCAAGAATCATCAAAGTGTAATCCCCAGGAATAGTTAAAATGGTGGCCAACATCAAAACCCTTACTTACTACAGTAATCTGTGAGAATAAGTGTAACAAAAAAGCTGCCTATAGCCTGTAACATAATGTGGTACCCACCTGTTAAGGCCTTACTGGCTTCAAAAGCCATGCTTTTCACAATTGAGAAGCTAGACCAACTTCCTTTGTCATAACAAACCAGACATATGGCATGGGACAGAATGTTTCCCAGGCCACCAACTAGGGCTATAGCTCATCACCATAACCAACTCAGGTCTACAGTTTTGAGTGTAAGCTTTTCTACAAGGAAAATATCAAATATGCAGTTATAAAATTAGAAATGTGTACAAAATTACAGTTGACTAAGCAAAATACTATCTTTCCTAAGAAGGCTGGTAAAGATTCTCACGGAGAAAAACTATATCCACCATCCGTCACATGGGTAACCAATGCCAAAACCATTGCCTACCATGGTAATTTGTGAGATTCCATGTAACAACATATGAACCAGTAGGATTTAATATTGAGTAATAACAATCGACACTTAAATTTGTATTGGTTTTAACATATGCTTTTCACAATAAATATACCAGGACTATCACCATAATCATAACATTTCATAAAACAGATCAGGCCTACACCCATGATTATAGGCATGCCACCATAACCAGCTCAGATTGTGCTGTATCAAGAGAAAGCTTTGCCACAAGCCAAAACGTGCAATACAAGTAGTGTTTTTAGTGGAATCACACAAATTAGTTCCAATCAAATACCATTCTCATGGGAACTAACATTAGTGTGTAGCTTCCCTCAGAAGTACTCTGATTTTTTTGTTGTTGTTAATGACTAAGGTAAGGTGACAGTTGCACTATCAAGCCAGACCTAAACATTCATGTAAATTAGTGCAGCCCTGGGCATCCCACACTGCTGTCAAATGGAAAACAGCACTTTGAAGCCTAGAGTTAATGATGTAGGGGAAGGGTGCTGAGACTGTAATACAATCCTTATGACTGGCTTCCTCCCATCTGTGCTTCTGCCAGAGGAAAAACAAATACAGTAAATTATCTAGTTATCTTAAACACTTTAACAACATTAGAATGTTATGTGCCTGCCACTAGAAGTTCAAGCTCAGGCAACACAATTACTGCTCTTCCAGGCAGCTGGATAAATAAACAAAATAATCATAGTCCCGTGGAGGGGAAGCACATTTTTTTGTAGAAGCACACAGCTTCAAAACCTGCATTGCTGGCTACCAGAGCCTGCAGAACCAAAGCCCTTCTAGCTAGTACTGCACAAAGTTATTTTTCAAGTTCACATTATGTCTGCAACAGATGCACTGTTAAGCCAGATCTAAAAATTTAACATGAATATACTGAATTCCTTCACATTGCACAAAACACTGCTTGGCTGATTTTTTTTTCTTTTTTTGCTACCCATAACTGTAATGTTTTAAGATGTGTTTTAGCAGACACAGTGATGTTGTGACATTTTTAGAGTACTCCAGTGACCTTTACCACCCTGCTACATTTACTTCAGTTATTGCTGTGCATTTCCGAAAAGAATTGACTAAAACCAAGTGGAGAACACCAAAACCGTCAAGGGAAACGTTTTTGCATGTATGTAAACTTTGTGCAACTTGTAATGGCAAATCAGGGCCTATATACATAAATACGTTTATATATGTAGTAGGAGCTCCTCCCATAGGCATACCTCTCTGTCCATTTTCTTTCCTGTAAGATAAATCTATCCAACTCACTTCCTCAATGCAGCGTTTCATGAAAATATTGTACTGCACAACCCAATGATATGTGCAGTAAATACACAGTACTCCTTTGTTTGCAAACTAAATATCAGTATCTTGAAAATAAATGATGCTTGGATGTTTTCAATAGCTTCCAATTTAGAATTCGTAAAACGTTCTTCAACACCTGAACATATGTGACAAGCATTGTAACCTTCAGAGCTGACTCTTGAGTCTCTCCTGTTTATTCAGAGGACATATTTGGATATTTTTTTTTTAATATGTTGGCAAAATAGTCCTCTAAATTAATTGCTGGTGGTGCCCACGAACAACCCCTAGCACAAATTAAGTACTGGCTGTTTCCTTGTTATGTTAGTTCACCCAAGGATATAACCCTGAGATTTTTTGGGAAAATTTGAATTAGCCGTGATCCACTTTTTCCCCTCCACTGTGATCCATTCAGAAACAGATGCTGGGTTTCCACACTGATATAATGTCCAGCAGAATCATGTTCCCCAATGTGTTGATGAGTTAACAAGCTTTACAAATGTCAACATATAAATGGGTTGCACTTTCAGCAACAATTACAAATTGCCTAGGATTTACAGGTAGCCACTATCCTTGCCGCTGGGGAATCACACTGGTGGCGTTTGCCTGTGGTTCTCTTGACACTTTCTTTGGCATTCTGCTCTCTCATCCGCACTTTAAGTGCTTGCAGACGCATGGCCTTTTGCACACCCTTTCAGTTCATCATGATCTAGGGCATGTAGGGTATAGAGCTCGACACCTTAAGTCATCTTTTGGGCAAAACCATTAGGGGATCTCTCTACCTACATGTATGGTGGTTTGTGATTTAACTGACCTCAGTCTCAGATTTTACCCTGCACCTTGGAAAGGGGCCTGAATACTGGTGAGTCATCCTCAGCTGCCTAGTCATCCACAACAACACGAGGTGAGTCATTCACAACAACATGAGTCATCCTCAGTTGCTGAGCTATCCACAACAACTTGAAGTGGCCATCTTTAAAGCTCTGAACTATAAGTAGCCTGGTTCCTAAACATTCAATGCTTTGCATCAATGAATCCAGAATTGACACATCTATTTCCCAGCTTCTGAACTCAGATCACACATCTCCATTTGGATATGATAAGTACTATATTTAAAACTCTCGCTTTGATATTAGTCCTTCAGCGCCGCACTCATTGGTAGGGGCTTTGTTGCCTTGCTTGGGCCTCTGGCCATGAACCTGGATAACGGAAAGCTTGGTACTTCTCACCACCAGAAAAAACTATGTGCGTTCAATCTGCAGAACATTCTAAAAACAGCTAGGTTTGTTGTTTATTGTGTATACTGGGTTCTCTTTCGACATCCATAGGAACTCTTTATTTTTGTGCAATTTGGTGTACTATCACATGAGGAGAAACACTAAACTTCGGTGTGCACTTTGTCAACATACTAGTGGAGATTAACCATCTACTAGGTATGAAGTTTGATACTCTGCACAAGTTATGTGTTGTGATATGTAGTGCTGAGCTGTGACAAGTAACATATACACTTGTGATATTCTTGTTTGTGTACATCATCATGACATCATAGTGTGTTGCCCCTCCTCCGGTGTGCCTGATTAGCAGGTGCAGTATCGTGTTTCCTCCCTTTAGCAAAGGCTAAGTACCCTTTTAGGTAGCATCTGTGGATGATATAACCGTCCTGCTATCTGTACGAACATTTTCCTAATGATTACTCGTTCTGTAGGTCGAAGTGGGACCTCTGGAGGATAGTGGATCTTCACTTTTGTTATTTTGGTAAATTGTTTTAGCCTTTTATTTTAGCTTGTTATTTTAGTTTGTTGTGCCCCTTTCCCTTGTGTTCATTCCAACCGACTGCGTTCTTCTATTGGTGGTGGTGTGGTGGATGTAGGGGAGAGACAGTGTATGCTGCTCCCGCAACAGTGGTCTTGGACCTTGAGGACGGTGACCTTAAACTGCAACGCTCTGACACAAATGCTCTTGAAATATGGATAGAAATATTTAAAAGTTTTCCAAGGAGACATCTGTAATTTATGATAATACCTTACATTACAGGGAGTGCAGAATTATTAGGCAAATGAGTATTTTGACCACATCATCCTCTTTATGCATGTTGTCTTACTCCAAGCTGTATAGGCTCGAAAGCCTACTACCAATTAAGCATATTAGGTGATGTGCATCTCTGTAATGAGAAGGGGTGTAGTCTAATGACATCAACACCCTATATCAGGTGTGCATAATTATTAGGCAACTTCCTTTCCTTTGGCAAAATCGGTCAAAAGAAGGACTTGACAGGCTCAGAAAAGTCAAAAATAGTGAGATATCTTGCAGAGGGATGCAGCACTCTTAAAATTGCAAAGCTTCTGAAGCGTGATCATCGAACAATCAAGCGTTTCATTCAAAATAGTCAACAGGGTCGCAAGAAGCGTGTGGAAAAACCAAGGCGCAAAATAACTGCCCATGAACTGAGAAAAGTCAAGCGTGCAGCTGCCACGATGCCACTTGCCACCAGTTTGGCCACATTTCAGAGCTGCAACATCACTGGAGTGCCCAAAAGCACAAGGTGTGCAATACTCAGAGACATGGCCAAGGTAAGAAAGGCTGAAAGACGACCACCACTGAACAAGACACACAAGCTGAAACGTCAAGACTGGGCCAAGAAATATCTCAAGACTGATTTTTCTAAGGTTTTATGGACTGATGAAATGAGAGTGAGTCTTGATGGGCCAGATGGATGGGCCCGTGGCTGGATTGGTAAAGGGCAGAGAGCTCCAGTCCGACTCAGACGCCAGCAAGGTGGAGGTGGAGTACTGGTTTGGGCTGGTATCATCAAAGATGAGCTTGTGGGGCCTTTTCGGGTTGAGGATGGAGTCAAGCTCAACTCCCAGTCCTACTGCCAGTTCCTGGAAGAC
The DNA here is from genome assembly GCF_031143425.1 of Pleurodeles waltl. NCBI lineage: Eukaryota > Metazoa > Chordata > Amphibia > Caudata > Salamandridae > Pleurodeles > Pleurodeles waltl. Next base: position 800,857,539 of record NC_090437.1, on the reverse strand, counting down.
ACCTTCTTCAAGCAGTGGTACAGGAAGAAGTCTGCATCCTTCAAGAAAAACATGATTTTCATGCAGGACAATGCTCCATCACACGCGTCCAAGTACTCCACAGCGTGGCTGGCAAGAAAGGGTATAAAAGAAGGAAATCTAATGACATGGCCTCCTTGTTCACCTGATTTGAACCCCATTGAGAACCTGTGGTCCATCATCAAATGTGAGATTTACAAGGAGGGAAAACAGTACACCTCTCTGAACAGTGTCTGGGAGGCTGTGGTTGCTGCTGCACGCAATGTTGATGGTGAACAGATCAAAACACTGACAGAATCCATGGATGGCAGGCTTTTGAGTGTCCTTGCAAAGAAAGGTGGCTATATTGGTCACTGATTTGTTTTTGTTTTGTTTTTGAATGTCAGAAATGTATATTTGTGAATGTTGAGATGTTATATTGGTTTCACTGGTAATAATAAATAATTGAAATGGGTATATATTTTTTTTTGTTGAGTTGCCTAATAATTATGCACAGTAATAGTCACCTGCACACACAGATATCCCCCTAACATAGCTAAAACTAAAAACAAACTAAAAACTACTTCCAAAAATATTCAGCTTTGATATTAATGAGTTTTTTGGGTTCATTGAGAACATGGTTGTTGTTCAATAATAAAATTAATCCTCAAAAATACAACTTGCCTAATAATTCTGCACTCCCTGTATTGATCATAAAAATGCAGATTTTTCTAAATGATACTGATGGGAAGTCATGTTTTTATTAAAGGCAGTGATGTATACTTACTAATCTTGATCTAGTTAAAACAGAAGCCCAAAAACATTTCCAAAAATCCTATTGAAAAAAACTACTAAAGTCTAAGGATAAACTAATCCATCACCAGTAGTCACAGCTCATGTCAGCATTTTCCGAGTCAGCAAGAGATCAGTGTGTGTCCAATAGACAAACAGTTGTCATTATAGAAATGTATTAAACAAGTGTCCAAACAAAAGGGACAGAGGTGGGTATATGGTTCCACTCCTCGGCATCAGCACTTGAGAGCAGTACTTCTCAAGGCATCTAATTGTACAACACATTGTTTTGTGTCCACCCCAGTCAATGGCACTGTTTAGCTTATGAGAGCAGCATAGGTTTTTTTTAAAAGGAATTGAGGAGTAGGGTCAGAGAGTACATTCTTAGAGAACATACTTTTGCTTAATATTACTGGCAGCACACAGTTTCAGAAAGTAATTCTAATCTGCACTTAACAAATTGCATTTTGTCCTTCCAGCAACTGAGATGAATGCAAATATGGGGAGAACTGCAGCAGGTTAGCACAGGAGGGCAGCGGTTCCTTTAGGGAGCAGTCCAGCAGAGTGCTACTCCTTGTAGCAGCACAGCAGTTCTTCTTCCTTGCAGAGTATTCACAGGTTCAGACATGTACTGATACAAGTTGGTATCTGAGGTCCAGTATTTATACCTTGTGCCTTTTGTAGTGGAGAGCAGCTTTAAATTGTGGTTCCAGAGACACCAAACCTGAGCTGTTAATCTCTTTACATTTGGAAATTACAATTATAAAATGTAATAAGGTAACTTCAATGTTATCCTATGGGAGAGATATGTTTTGCAGTAGTGAAAAACAAATGTAACAGTTTTTCACAGGCAGGACATGTACAACTTAAAAGTACATCCTACTTTTTAAATACATTGCACCCTGCCCTCTGGGCTATCCAGGGCCTACTCAGGGTGTGACTTAAATGTACTAAAAAGGAAGATTCGGGCCAGGCTAAAGGGTTATTTTTCCAGGTCAGAATGGCACTTTAAAACTAAACACACAGACTGCAATTGCAGGTCTGAAACTTATTTAAGGGGATACTTAAGTGGGTAGCACAATCAGTGCTGCAGGTCCACTTGTAGCATTTCATTTACAGGCCCTGGGCACATGTAGTGTCCCTTTAGAAGGGACTTACAAGTAAATTAAACATGCCAATTGGGTATATGCCAATTTTACCATGTTTTAGAGAGCGAGCAAAGGCAATTTAGCACTGGTTAGCAGTGTTAATGTGCACAGAGTCCTAGAGCCAACAAAACAAATTCAGCAAAAAAGGAGTAGTAAAGGCAAAAAGTCAGTGGATGACCCAGCAGAAAGGCACCAAGTCCAACACCCTCAATAGTTTGTAAACAACATGGATAGGAGAGAAGTGCAAAATAGCCATCAGTCTTCCTGCTGTTAATAAAAACACACTTAAGGATTGATGAGGATTCATATTGACCCCTCAATAACTGTCATGTAAAAAAAGTTCTCCACTTGTCTTCCCATCAACTTCTGCAGCCTCTTTGGAAATTGTGTTTCAATATCTATTGATAACCGAAATGGACTTCCTTTGAAATATCATCCATTCCGATAAGGCAGAACAGAAGCAACACCTGCTTAAATGGAATCAAGTTGACTTCCACATACAAATGACAGCAAGTTAATCAAGCTAACTTCTCAGTTTTGGCTAGCTGAAACCAAGGAATGTTGATAAGAACTGAAGCTTTCACCAAAACATTTGGCATCTTCCATGCTGTCCTGAAGTACTACTGTAAGTTCAAGGGTGAGACTGTGTTTCCTGTACTGAGGATTTGGTGACAGTTTAGAAAATTATGAGAGACAAAATAAAAACCTCTAATAGCAACTGTAGAGGTAGAGATAGGAGCCAAAAATGAAGCATTAGAACTAGGGATGCTTTGAGCCTCAGAATTTGTAAAAAGGACTAGATGTCAATGCAAACAGAGGAAAAGCATACATGAGTTCTTTTGACAACAGTGTACAAAATTCAACTGTCACAATAGCTAATAAGTCACATTTCCACCTTAAAAGGAGGACGTGAATAGATCTATACAAGTAAGATGTCACATTTAATTCAGGATCTGGAATACCGAGACATGAAGATGAGATGCCAGATGTCTGGAATGCCAGTCAGACATCACAATGTCCAGTCCAGATAGATAACAATGTTATAACTGATATTCTATGCTGACGGCGAAATTCCCAGAATATACTGTCAAGCTCTGCAAGGGTTTTGAACAGGTTCATTCCCAGATGGTGGATGCATCAAACTTCTGTAAGACTGCCCATCAGCAATTGAAGAGGTATTTCAGATATATTTCTTGTGAAATGGCTGATGGCAATAGAACAGGCAAGTCTTCACATTTAATGGTTAAGGACTGCTTGTTAGGCCCTGCACCCCAATCTGCTTGCACTACTCGTAATAGACTATAATTCTAGAGCTGAGGCATGCTGAAAATTGCTTTGACCATCAATCTAACAAATTACCTAGCTACCAGTTTTCTTCCCACCAAGATTCCGTTTGTAAAGAAGTAACATCTGTGTTGAAGGCAGTTTTAAAAATGTCTTCTGATGCAAATAATTTGAAGTATATAATAGTGGTAAAAACCTGGGACAATGATTAAATAGGGGGTGCTAGAAAAGTCATAACTCTCTGTGAAAGGATACACTCAATGGTATATAGAAAGCCAGGATTTATTTGAGAAGTTATGATGCAAAGTCCCCATCCATCATGAGCCTAAGGTTCCAACCACACTCTCTCCAACTCCCATCTTCCAATTCAGTTCCAAACATTCTAAACACTCTGGAGACAGCACAGCACAGTATTCTAGAACACTGGTATCAAGAATATAAGAATACCACTCCTCACACCACCTCCAATACATAAAAATATAAACAGGTTTGTTAAACAAAAAAACACATACAGAACAACACAAAGAGACATAATCAGACCAAATTTAAATACAATCTTCTAGATAGGATGGTCTTTCCCAACATGGAAGAACTTCTTTCTGCCATCTTGCCTGTCTTCGGAATCCTTGGCGAAAAGTTCTTCACAGTAGCTGAACTTTCTGCCTCCCTGCACATCCTTGACAAAACTGTCCTGTCTTGATCCTGTACACCAAACAGCAACTCCTTCCAGATCCAAAATACTGTGATCTTCCATCCTGATTGCATTTTTGAATAGTTTTATTACCTTGAAGGACTGACTGAACTTGACAACTAATCTCCCCTTTCCTGTGTTTTTTTATTCTCACTCAATCACCAACACAGAGCTGTTTTCTTAACAGCCATGTGCTTGCCATAATTCACCTTTTTCTCATTTTCCCTTTTTACATCCAATCAGCCTCTTTCCCAGCAATAGCATCCACACAATCAATTTTCTTGTTATTCACCCAAAATGGACACATGAGGTAACTGGGGGCTCTTATCCTAAACAACTCAAAGGGTGAAACCCCAGTTGTGGAATATGGAGCTAACCTGTAAACCAGCACTTTCTTATTAAGCTCTTCAATGCAGTTCAATCCATTAGCCAAAGCTTGTTGCATAGATTCCTTAAGTCATTTTCTGTTCTATCATGCCATTAGCCTCTGGATGATGTAACACCATATTTTTATGTTTGATTCCCCTTTCTTCCAGAAAGCCTCCACAGCATTTGATTTCAGTTGTATGTCATTGTCAGTTAGTAAAGGAGTGGGGAACCGCTCTCTTCCAAAGAGATATTCAAAAAACCTGATTATGTCTCCACAGAGTTTGAAATCTTTATCCTATCCATTGGGAAAACATGTTAATACATGCTATGATATACTTAACTGTACTGCAAACCCTAATGAAACCTACAATATCTAGGGCTACATTTACCCATGCGTCCTGATGCCAGCTCTCTGATCACCATGGCTTGATTTCTACAATTCAAAATTGTATCACTGTTCCTGCACTCAAAACAATCCCATACCACTCTCCTTTACCACTCTTTCTATTAATAAATCCTTTCCAGGCCACCAGTAACCCTCTTGGACCCACTACGTCATCCTGGATAACTCTCATGAGCATATTCAATATAGTTCATCCTCAAATTAACAGGGGACACAAGTCTATTTCATATCATGATTAAACCATCCACCAGAGAAATTCATATTTTACATGCCAATATCCTTTTGTGTTAGTGTCACTACTATCCTTCACCAGCCACCCCTTCTACAATTTACACATCACATCAAACAAATACTGATCACATTCTAGTCATCTTCTTGTAAAATGGCCCAAGAGACTAAACACCCTTCAATTCTACCATTGTCAAAATCATCATGCAAAAACTCACCACACAAGCCCCCACTTTCAGATTCTTCCATATGCAATCTAGAACAACAGTCTGCTACAGCATTCATAGCACACGGGAGATATGACAATACAGACTCAAATTCTTGCAACACCACCACCCATAGCTTACGAGCCATCTTGATCTCAAAGAAGCTGTCCCAAAAACGTTTGTGAGCTTTAGCACTACCCAATACATGGCTAGGGCTTCCTTTTCAATGACAATGACTGAATAATGAATTTCAACCCCTTTCAACCCCGAGAAATGAATATGATAGTGTTCCTCTTTCCCACCAAATACCTGTATTAAGACTGCACCAAGGCCTTTTGCACTGGCATCCATCATCAAAATCGTCTTATCCCCCTGTTCAAAGCAGTTTAAACTAGAAGCTTTACACAAAATGAGCTTAATATTATTGAACTCCTTCTAACAATATTCTGACTACAAATTGTCCACCCCACTTCTTCAACAAGTTCCTCATACAACTACTTTCATCTGCATGCCCCGTAACAAAGTTACTGTAGTATTCTGCAGTCCTCAATAACTGTGAAAGCTCATCCTTGTTACTAGGGCTAGGCATTTTCCTAACAGTATTCACCAAATCTACCTTGGCATGTATGCCTTCTAAGGTAATCATATGACCCAGGTATTCTATTTCCACAATATTACATTTGCATTTCTCCAACTTAAGAGTCAGACCACTTTCACTTGGCCTAGTCAAGACATGTTGTAAGCTAACATCATGATCCTCCTGATTTTTTTCCATGGTCTAATATGACATCTTGATAGATCTGGGCTCCAACAACACCTTTCAAAATATGTTCCATGGTCCTTTGAATAACTGATGAGGCTGAAATCAGACCAAAAGGCATGCATAAAAATTAATGGGTTCCAAATGGTATAATGACAGATGTCAACTCATGAGATCGTGGATACACTGAAATCTTGTGGTAGGCTGATGTCAAATCAAGAGACAAAAAATGTTTCACACCAGCTGAACAACACAACATCTCTGTTATGTTTGATTGGGGCAAATGATCAACAACAACAGCCTTGTTTAGTTTCTTCAAATCAATACATAACCTTGCTTCCCTAATTGCTTTACGAGCCATCTCTATGGGTCAACCATTCAGTCATTTCCACCTCCTGAATGATTCTATTTTCTTTCAGTTTCTGTAAGTCCTTTCTCATTGTCTCCCTTATCATGATGGGCACATTCCTGACCCTTCCCACTTTCGGTAGAGAACCTAGTTTAAGTTTTATAAAATGGACATAGGGGGTCATTATGACCCTGGCAGTGAGTGTTAATGTGGCGGTAGTACTGCCAACAGGCTGGCGGTACATACCACCACATTATGAGAATGGCGGGTTGGCTGCAGCCAACCCTCCACTTCTCCACTCATACTGCCATGGCGGTATCGGCCGCCAGGCCGGAGATGTCAATCTCCAGCCCGATGGCCGGCATAGTACCACCCGCACCATTTTGAGCCTGCCTACCACCATGGTTTTCGTGGCGTTAGCAATGCCATGAAAACCATGGTGGTAAGCCCTACCAGTGACAGGGAATTCCTTCCCTGTCACCGGCAGGTGGCTCCCCCCCACAACACACACCTGACATCCCTCACCCCCCTCCATCCAAACTCCCCCCACCCCCTCCGATCATCTCACCCTCCCACACCCCGTCCGATCCTCTCACTCCCTCCAGCCCCCATACACGCACACACCTGCAGACACGCACCACGCTTACACCCAATCACACACACTGGTATACATGCATTCATACACACGTACTTCCAGACATGCTTGCACACATTCTTCCACACAATCACACTGACATGCACTCACTTCACCATTCTTACATGCATTCACTCACATGCATACACCCACACAAACAACACAAAACACTAAGATGCATTCACATACACACTCACACATTCATGCACACAACCAGACACACACACATCATCCCCTACCCCCTCCCCTGTCGGAAGCCTGACTTACCTTGTTCTAGGAGGTCTTCCGGCAGGGAACAGGAAGGGCGCTGCTACTGCCAACAGCGACCGCCAGCAGTACACCACCAGGCTGTCTTACAGGTCATGATATGGCTGGTGGCGTTCAACTGGTGTGGCGATGGTAGCCAGCACCACCTATCGCCAGTATGATCACTGCCAGATTTCCGCCCTTCTTGTGGCGGAAGTCCAGCAGTGATCATGATATGGAAGATGGATGGTAGCCGCGGTGACGGTATTTTGACGGCCTTCATCGCGGCAGTAGCCGGCTTTTACTGCCAATGACAAAATGAGGGCCATAGTTCTTTAAATTTCGTAACCTCTCCTGAAAATTTCAGGGAATTGCTTCTCATAGTTGTGTTGAGCTACAGGATTTTCCACCACCTCAGCAATCTTAATACATTCCTTCAATTTGTCACAAGGGGACAGATTTACAAAGCCATACAGCCTCCTTGCACCATGCTAGCTCTTTTTTTTTTACGCTAATGTGGCTCAAGGAGGCAATGTTCGCCTCGCCATATTTACAAAGTGGTGCAATGCAGGCATTGCACCACTTTGCGACCCCTTGCGCCACATTATGCCTGTGTCAGGCATAAGGTATTGTAAGGGAGGGGTGTTCCGTCTTTAGGAGGCCCGCAAAAATGGTGCAGTGAAACTACAAGATTTCACTGCGCATTTTTGGCATAATTTTTAATGCCTGCTCAAAGCAGGCGTTAAAGTGACGTACCCATTTTAATCAATGGGTTTCCTTGCACTTTGCTGCATAGGGCAGCAAAGCGCCACAATAGCAGCAAAAATGTTGACGCTAATGGCCTAACGTGCGCCATGGTTAACCTTATTGTAAATATGGCACACCCATGGTGTCATTAGGTAGGGCAGGGGTGACATACGAAAACTGGCGCCTCAGCACTGATGTGCTAGGGTCTTGTAAATATACCCCAAAGAGTTTCATTGGGATCAAGATATACTGCTGCATCTCTCTGTTGAACCAGCTGATTAAAGAATCTCCAGAATCAATCAACAATTTAACTGCAATTGCATTAATCTGGACTTCCTCAAACACCCTTCATTCATCTTTTCATTGATCTGCTGTACTATCTCTTCACTCTCTTGCTCAGATTTGTAAACCACCTGCCTCACCATCTTCTTAGCTTTGGCAGACCTACTGTGTAGTGACCTTTTCTTCCTCATGTTTTACACATTGCTTTCCACCCAGGACACTCTTACAAATTAGCCATATGCCCGGCATTGCCACAGCTGAAGCATTTCCCTTGAGATTTTCACACACATTTTGACCCTTGTATCCCATTTAAGTAGACTCTAGTTTTGATCCTTCCACTATCTTCCCCACATGCACACCTCATTTTTAAGCAGCTTGACGCTGGCGGAGCAGGCTGCAAATTCATACCTACAAGGCCACGCAAAGTCACTTTGCGTGGATTTTCATGACCTTTTAGGTATGGAGTAAGGCCTGCATTGCCTTACTTTGCATCAAAGAAACAGTCCATGGGTGTTGTGGTGGGTGTTCCTATGTAACACACATGGATTTTGATGTATTCCGAGATTTACAAGGATTTGTATACCTGGGAATGAGTCAAAAGCTTACGCCTCCCCAGAGGAGGAATAATGGGACTCAACAAGGAAAAATATCTTTATTTCTTCTCAGTACTTCCTCTTTCTATGTATGCTGCATTCTGCAGCACACGTAGAAAAAGGAAAATGCCTCTTGTGATCGTTTTTGTGCAGGAAGGAGTCCCTCCCTGCACAAAAACAATCATCCCTGCAATGCAGACATGGAGCAAGGGTGTCTGCATTGGCGCATGGCAACCCACTGTGTGCCAGAGCAGGGGAAAAGGACAGGAATGCACCTGTCATGCAGAGGACTCTCGTACTCCATATGAGACTGCTGGATTTGGGACATGTAGGAGGCTGGCCTGGCTTATAGTGGGTACCTGATGGTACTTACACCTTGTGCCAGGTCCAGTTATCCCTTATTAGTAGATTAGTAGTGTTCTCGCAGCTTAGGCTGATAGAGGTAGCTATAGCAGCGCAGCTTAGGCTGAACTAGGAGACATGCAAAGCTCCTACTATACCACTTATATCATATAGCACTATAACATAAGAATCACAATACTCAGAGTTGCTAAAAATAAAGGTACTTTCTTTTAGTGACAATGTGCCAAAAATATCTCAGAGGTAAGTAAAATACACAAAATATACACACAAACCAAAATCAGTTAAGTAAACAGTTAGAAAACTAGTGCAAACACTGTAGAATACAATAGGATGCAATAGGCCTAGGGGCAACACAAACCATATGCTAAGAAAGTGGAATGCGAACCACTTAGGGACCCCAGGCCTGGTGTAGTGTGTAAAGGGTTGCTGGGAGTGTAAGAAAACACTAAGGGTGTCCAAGATACCCCACCCAAGACACTGAAAAGTAGGAGTAAAGTGACCCTACTTCCCCAGAAACACACTAAAGTCGTGATAGGAGATTCTGCAAAGACCACAACTGACTGCAATTCCTGGACCTGAGGATCTGCAAAGGAAGGGGACCAAGTCCAAGAGTCATGAAAGTGTCCAGGGTGGGCAGGATCCCACTAAAACCCGGATGAAGGTGCAAAATGGCTGGCTCCAGATGGAAGAAGCTGAAGATTCTGCAACAACGGAAGATGCCAGGAACTTCTCCTTTGCAGAGAAGATGTACCACGGCGTGCTGGAGGATGCAGAGTTTCCACGCCGAAAAAATGCAAACAAGCCTTGCTAGCTGCAAAGGTCGCATTTGAAGAAAATGGGTGCTGCCCGGGCCCAGGAAGGACCAGGAGGAGGAGACAGAGGGGGAGCTCCACAGCACAGAGAGCCCACGCAGAAGCAGGCAGCACCCGCAGAAGCACTTGAACAGGCATTCAAGAAATCTGAGCACGGCGGTCATCTCAACACTACAAAGGAGAGTCCCACGAAGTCGGTGGTCAACTCAGCGAGTTGAGCAATGCAGGACGGTGTGCTGGGGACCTGGGCTATACTGGGCACAAAGGATTCCTTGCAAAAGTGCACAGAAGCCCTAGCAGCTGCAGTTCATGCAGTACACAGGATTACTGTCTGGCGTGGGGCGGCAAGGACTTACCTCCACCAAATCTGGACAGAAGGACCACTGGACTGTCGGGGTCACTTGGATCCAGCTCCTGTGTTCCAGGGACCACGCTCGTTGAGATGAGAGGGGACCAAGAGGACCGGTGATGCAGAAGTTTGGTGCCTGCGTTAGCAGGGGGGAGATTCCGTCAACCCACGGGAGATTTCTTCTTGGCTTCCAGTGCAGAGTGAAGGCAGACAGCCCTCGGAGCATGCACCCACCAGGAAACAGTCGAGAAAGTGGGCAGGATGAGGCGCTACAATGTTGCTGGTAGTCATCTTGCTACTTTGTTGCGGTTTTGCAGTCGTCCTTGAGCAGTCAGCGGTTGATCCTTGGCAGAAGTCAAAGAGGGAGATGCAGAGGAACTCTGGTGAGCTCTTGCATTCGTTATCTGATGAGAAACCCACAGGAGAGACCCTAAATAGCCCTCAAAGGAGGATTGGCCACCTAACCAGATAAGCACCTATCAGGAGGGGTCTCTGACCTCACCTGCTGGCACTGGCCACTCAGAGGCCTCCATTATGCCCTCATACCTCTGCATTCAAGATGGCAGAGGTCTGGGACACACTGGAGGAGCTCTGGGCACCACCCCTGGGGTGGTGATGGACAGGGGGGTGGCCACTCCCCTTTCCTTTGTCCAGTTTCACGCCAGAGCAGGGGCTGGGGATCCTTAAACCAATGTAGACTGGCTTATGCAAGGAGGGCACCATCTGTGCCCTTCAAAGCATTTCCAGAGGCTGGGGGAGGCTACTCCTCCCCAGCCCTTAACACCTATTTCCAAAGGGAGAGGGTGTAACACCCTCTCTCAGAGGAAATCCTTTGTTCTGCATTCCTGGGAGCGGGCTTCCCAGACCCCAGGAGGGCAGAAGCCTGTCTGTGGGTTGGCAGCAGCAGTAGCTGCAGTGAAAGGGGTTTTCACTGCAGCTACTGCTGCTGCCTAGTTTGGCAGTACCCGGGGTCCATGCTGGAGCCCCGGGGATGCATGGGATTGGCACCCCAATACCAGATTTGGCATGGGGGACAATTCCATGATCTTAGACATGTTACATGGCCATATTCTGAGTTACCATTGTGAAGCGACATATAGGTATTGACCTATATGTAGTGCACACGTGTAATGGTGTACCCGCACTCACAAAGTCTGGGGAAATTGCCCTGAAAAATGTGGGGGCACCTTGGAGAGTGCCAGGGTGCCCTCACACTTGGTAACTTTGCACCTAACCTTCACTAAGTGAGGGTTAGACATAAAGGTGACTTATAAGTTACTTAAGTGCAGTGTAAAATGGCTGTGAAATAACGTGGATGTTATTTCACTCAGGCTGCAGTGGCAGTCCTGTGTAATATTGGTCTGAGCTCCCTATGGATGGCAAAAGAAATGCTGCAGCCCATAGGGATCTCCTGGAACCCCAATACACTGGGTACCTAGGTACCATATACTAGGGAATTATAAGGGTGTTCCAGTGTGCCAATCAGAATTGGTAAAAGTGGTCACTAGCCTGCAGTGACAATTTTAAAAGCAGAGAGAGCATAAGCCCTGAGGTTCTGGTTAGCAGAGCCTCAGTGATACAGTTAGGCACCACACAAGGAACACATTTAGGCCACAAACTATGAGCACTGGGGTCCTGGCTAGCAGGATCCCAGTGAGATAGGCAAAAAGAAACTGACACACAAGTAACAATGGGGGTAACATGCCAGGCAAGATGGTACTTTCCTACACAACACCGCCCTCCCCCAAAAGAGGCACAATAAGGCTAACCTTGCCCAGATGAGTCTTCATTGTCTAAGTGGAAATGTCTGGAGAGTCCATCTGCATTGGAGTGGGTACTCCCAGGTCTGTGTTCCAGTGTATAGTCCATTCCCTGTAGGGAGGTGGACCACCTCAACAATTTAGGGTTTTCACTTTTCATTTGTTTAAGCCATAATAGAGGTTTGTGGTCTTTCTGAACAATAAAGTGAGTACCAAACAGGTATGGTCTCAACTTTTTCAGTGCCTAGACCACGGCAAAGGCCTCTCTCTCTATGGCAGACCAACACTTTTTTCTAGGGGTCAACCTCCTGCTGATAAAAGCAACAGGTTGATCCTGGCCCTCAGTGTTACGCTGTAATAGCACTGCCCCAACCCCAAATTTAGAAGCATCAGTCTGGACTATGAACTTTTTGGAGTAGCAAGGGCTTTTTAGGACAGGTGCAGAGTACATGGCCTGTTTGAGCTCATCAAAAGCTTTTTGACAGCTAGCTGTCCACAATATCTTTTGAGGCATCTTCTTACTAGTGAGGTAATTAAGAAGAGCTGCAATGGAGCCATAATTCTTGATGAACCTCCTATAGTACCCTGTGAGGCCTAGATAGGCTCTCACCTGGGGTTGAGTTGTAGGGGGAGCCCATTTCATAATGGTCTGGATCTTCCCCTGCAGTGGTGCAATCTGTTCCCCACCTACCAGGTGGCTCAGATAAACCACTTTCCCTGCCCTTTCTGGCACTTTGAAGCCTTGATAGTGAGGCCTGCCTTTTGCAGGGCCTCCAAAACTTTCCATAGGTGGACCAGGTGCTCATCCCAGGTGGAGCTAAAGACAGCTATATCATCTAGATATGCTGCACTAAAAGCTTCCAACCCTTGCAGGACTGTGTTCGCTAACCTTTGGAAAGTGGCAGGTGCAGTCTTCAAACCAAAGGGCATCACAGTGAACTGATAGTGCCCTCCAATGGTGGAAAATGCAGTTTTAGGTTTACCATCTTTACTGTGAGGTTTTGGTACAAGCACCACTGGGCTAGCCCATGGGCTTTCTGAAGGCTCAATCACTCCTAAGTCCAGCATCTACTGTACCTCTTGTTTAATGCAATCTCTGACATGGTCAGGCTGCCTATAAATCTTACTTTTGACAGGTAAACTCTCTCCAGTATTGATTGTGTGCTCACACCAAGTAGTTGTACCTGGTATCATTGAGAAGAGGTCAGAAAATTGGCCTAGGAGATTTATACAGTTGTCCTTCTGCTCAGCAGTAAGGCAATCTGCTAGCACCAATCCCTCCACTAAGCCATCAGCTTCAGTGGTGGAGAAGAGATCACGGAGAGGGTCACTCTCTTCTTCTTGTCCCTCATCAGTTGCCATGAGCAGGGTTAAGTCAGCCCTGTCATAGTAGGGTTTTAGGCAGTTGACATGGAGCACCCTAAGGGGACTCCTGGCAGTGCCCAGGTCTACCAAGCAGGTAACCTCACCCTTTTTCTCAACAATGAGATGGTCCACTCCATTTGTTTTGGAGTGCTCTTGGGGCCACAGGCTCCAATACCCACACCTTCTGTCCTGGGTGGTACTGGGTCAGGACAGCCTTCTGGTCATGCCATTGCATTTGGAGTTCTTGGCTGGCCTGAAGGTTTTTACTGGCCTCTTTCATGTACTCAGCCATTTTGGATCTTAGGCCAAGTACATAGTCCACAATGTCTTGCTTTGGAGCTTTTAAAGGTTGTTCCCAACCCTCCTTCACAAGTGCAAGGGGGCCTCTCACAGGGTGCCCAAAGAGGAGTTCAAAGGGGCTAAATCCCACTCCTTTTTGGGGTACCTCCCTGTAAGCAAAAAGGAGACATGGCAACAGGACATCCCATCTCCTTCTGAGTTTTACAGGGAATCCCATAATCATACCTTTGAGAGTTTTACTAAACCTCTCAACCAGACCATTTGTCTGTGGATGAACTTATAAGTTACACCACACTCCTTCCACATAGCTTTGAGGTATGCAGACATGAAGTTACTACCTCTGTCTGACACCACTTCCTTAGGGAAGCCCACGCTGGAAAAGATTCCTAAGATGGCCTTTACCACGGCAGAAGCTGAAGTGGTCCTTAGGGGGATTGCCTCGGGATACCTAGTGGCGTGGTCCACTACCACAAGGATAAACCTATTGCCTGAAGCTGATGGGGTGTCAAGGGGGCCAACTATGTCAACCCCTACCCTTTCAAAGGGCACCCCAACCACTGGGAGTGGAAGTTATGGGGCCTTAGGTGTGCCACCAGTCTTGCCACGGGCTTGGCAGGTCACACAAGAGCGACAAACTCTTTAGTGTCATCTGACATGTGAGGCCAGTGAAACAATGGAACAAGTCTGTCCCAAGTTTTGCTCAGACCCAAATGTCCAGCCAAATGAATGTCATGTGCCAAGGTTAGAAGAAACTCCCTATACTGCAAAGGGATGGCCAATCTCCTGGCAGCTCCAGGTTTAGGGTCCCTTGACTCAGTATACAGGAGGTTGTCTTCCCAATACACCTTATGGCTATCAGTGACATCCCCATACTGCTGTTTGACAGCTTGCTGTCTTAAACCCTCTAGTGTAGGACAGATCTGTTGTGCCACACTCAGCTATTCCCTAGCAGGCCCCCCTGCACTCAAAAGCTCAGCAGTGTCTGCTGCCAGCTCATCTGGTGTAGGTTCTGCACAGGGAGAGGATTCCTCTTCCTCAAAAGGGGAATCTTCTGGAGAGGGAGGGATAGTGGGCAAGGATTTACCCTTACTATCCCTAGCTTTTGGGAGCACTTGGTCCATTGTTCCAGGATCCAAGTTTCCCTGCCCTTTTTGCTTCTTGGCCTGAGCCCTTGTCAAAGCAAAAATATGCCCAGGAATGCCTAGCATTGCTGCATGAGCCTCCAACTCCACTTCAGCCCAAGCTGATGTCTCCAAATCGTTGCCTAGTAAGCAATCTACAGGTAATTCAGTGGCTACCACAACTTTCTTTGGACCAGTACCCCCCCCCCCCATTTGAGATTCACAACAGCCATGGGGTGGCTAAGTGTGTTATTGTGAGCATCAGTCACTTGGTACTGCTGACCAAGTAGGTGTTGATCGGGGTGGACCAGTTTCTCAATCACCTTATTGACACTCGCTCCTGTGTCCCTGTAGGCCTCAACCTCAACACCATTTATTAGGGGAAGTTGCTTGTACTTACCCATATAAAGGGGACAAGCAACCAAGGTGGCAAAGTCAATACCACCATCAGAGACTAAAACAGCCTCTGTGGACTCCCTACCAAGACAAACCCCAACTACACTACCAATGGTGAGCCCAGCTACACCCTTAGATTGGCTATTTGTAGCAGATTTCCCACCACCACTGCTATTACTAGGGGCACTAGAGGTTGCAGTTGGGGTTGTGGTAGTGGGAGCCTTGATGTTTTTCTCTGGACAGGTGGAATCACTTGCCCAATGGCCTTCACTCTTACATAAATAACACCATGGCTTCTTTTGATTGTGGAAAGAGGATTTGGTCCCACCACCCACAGATGATTTTTGTGGGCCTGATGAAGACTCAGAATGACTCACAGAGTCCGGGGAAATTGCCCTGAACAATGTGTGAGTACCTTGGCTAGTGCCAGAGTGCCCTCACACTTGGTAACTTTGCACCTAACCTTCACTAAGTGAGGGTTAGACATATAGGTGACTTATAAGTTACTTAAGTGCAGTGTAAAATGGCTGTGAAATAACGTGGATGTTATTTCACTCAGGCTGCAGTGGCAGTCCTGTGTAATATTGGTCTGAGCTCCCTATGGGTGGCAAAATAAATGCTGCAGCCCATAGGGATCTCCTGGAACCCCAATACCCTGGGTACCTAGGTACCATATACTAGAGAATTATAAAGGTGTTCCAGTGTGCCGATCAGAATTGGTAAAAATGGTCACTAGCCTGCAGTGACAATTTTAAAAGCAGGGAGAGCATAATCACTGAGGTTCTGGTTAGCAGAGCCTCAGTGATACAGTTAGGCACCACACAAGGAACACATTTCGGCCACAAACTATGAGCACTGGGGTCCTGGCTAGCAGGATCCCAGTGAGACAGGCAAAAACAAACTGACACACAAGTAAAAATTGGGGTAACATGCTAGGCAAGATGGTACTTTCCTACAGGGCGGTAGCACCTCTGTGGTGCAGGTGAATGAGTCACTCCCAGACCAGTTGGCTGCTGTCGGCCCAACCCTCCTGAGTCTCTAGCAGCACTTCACCAAAACCCAACCGGTAAAGGTGATTTGTGGCAGCCTTGCATGGAACTCTGAAAACCCCTCAGGGAAAATCGTGGTGAAACAAGCCTTACCCTTCTCTCTCCACATACAAGTCTCTTACACACACAGAGGCACGAAAAGAGATGCAGGACAGTTTTCAATACATTTTTTGAAAATACTGGGAAATATGATAAAATGCGTGAGCAGCAATTATTAGGTTAATGAGGAATAACAAAATCAGGATTGTGAACAATAGAGATGTAAATATAAACAACCCAAACATATTGCCATGACATGAGAATACAATTCCTACCTAAAAGCCTAATCTCTAGCCCCTAAGCGAGATAAAGGTGATGTGAGCCAAATCTCACCATAGTGTCCATGTGAAGCACACCCCAGCCCTGTTACATTGGTACAAGGTCCGGCCGACAGTCTCCAGATCAGGATCCGTGGAGACACGAGGCTGAGGTCAACCAAAAACCGGCATGTAGCATTGATGGAAATTCTAAGCGCTCACTGTTTACACAGTCTTGGGGCCGGTAATACAAAATATCATTCTGTGTGCCTCACATTCTGTTCTTGTGATTCCGAGGAAAAGAACATGATGCAAAGTATGTCGTCCATAACACTGATAATGACACGTTTTCAGAATAACAGCAGATAGTGAAATTAAAACAATGCCACTAAAAGATGCAATAATAAAATGAATAAATATGAATACAGGAATATAGAACATAATAACTAAGTAAAAGGACATAGGCCACAAGCCTAAGCTAAGCTATCACTGTGCCCAAGCGACTAACTAAAATGGACTGATTACACCCTCCTCTGTTGGCTGAACAAGGGTGCCAAGTCCAAAGCATACTATTAAAAAGCTCTACTTTAAAATCATAAAAATCTAAAAGCATAAGTAAAATCATTCATAATGTCTAAATCAATAAACCTAGCAGGCCAACAGATAAGCCAAATTAAAAACGCAATTTGGTGTCGCATTTTACGTTTGGAAAAACCCAATGGTCAAATTTTAACGATAATTATGTTCTTGCAAAAAATCTCCAATGCCATCAAGGAAGATGGAGGAAGGACTCCACTTCGGCATGTAGCAAGTTGATCAAAATATTGCCAGAAGGATCCATGGAGTAGAAGTGTGCAAAAGCCTCTGGCGCAGACTAAACTGCGCTGGTGGCACTGTCCATTGTGGCAGATGTTGCTGGAGGCAGCTAATCCACAAGTGGTGGCTCATCGGATGCCTCGTGAATCAACCGCAGTCTCAAAGGGCATGTCCAAGAATGACCCCTCATCGAGAAAATTAACAGATCTTTGTCCAAAGGAGGTGCAGGCGGCACGGCAAGACACACCATAGGTGCATATTCGAAGAGGCACCAGATGCAATGGAAGGCTGGCTGGACACATGGCAAGACCAGTCTGAATGTCAAAGACCAATCAAGCTCCAGATCCCCAAGCCAGGAAGCTCCGAAATACTGCACTATGCATTCACGACACGGCTCGGCTGATGGCAGCTCTATTACTCCACTTTGCTGAGAGAGAACAACCACTGCATATCAGAAATAGCTGCAGCAGAATTCTACCAATTAATGCCAAAGTTATAGGGAGTCCACCAAAGACACTTGAAAAGAGTCAGTGTATGGCTCCAGGAATAACTCTAAACATGCAGTGGAAGGTGCTAACAAATCCAGAACCGACAGCCTTAAAATAGTGTGCAATCCCCCGCAGTAGTTGATGCATTGAATATTCTGCTCACCAATTCTCCAAAATGCTTGGGGAAGTTGGTATTTGATGTGGATTGTATTTCGGCTGATGACCTTGCCTTCTGGAGATCGTACATCTCTCTGGCTGATGTCAGGGCCACATGTTTTTAGAACAATAGCGCCTTTAGTCTGCTGAGCTTGTCAAAGTTTACATTAGAAGTAGCAATGTGGGGCCACAAGTCTGCCACTTTTATCTCTTTTGTGGGGAGGAACAGAACTTGGCCACAACAAGTTACTATTTAAGTAACTGAAATCACATAAGAGATTCCTGACTTTATTTTGCAGCAGCTTTGATCATTCTGAGCCATATAACTTCCATTAGAAAGTATCTGAATTATTGGATGAATGAAGGAGACTGAAGTACCCTTTGGATAGCATGCCAAATTCACAACCTTCGCATTGCAAAGACCGTCCAAGGACACCTGTTTACAAATCATAGAATGACTAACAGTAGTCTAATATTCTGATCCTCTACAAAAGACCTCTGTTTCGCCGTTTATACATTAGTAATCGAAAGGCAACTCCCACCCCTCGTGTATGTGATTGTCTCCTAACCGCTCAAACATGCCTACTGCAAAATGCTTCAAGCATTTCATGAAACGAAAGATGGAAATGGGCAGATTTATCACTCCATGTGTTAGCCATACTGACAAGGGGATTTCTGCTACTGTGAAAGGCAACATTTCTAATTTCTCAATGTTAAGCATGATGTAACTCACTTCTTTTTAGCCATTATCTGTTGCTGTCTTTTCAAGATAAAAGCAGCAAACAATTGAGTAACGTTAGCGTGCTTCCAGAGCACATGGTCACTTTCGAGAATATGCAGTGTCTAACTTAACTGCATGATAGAAGGCAGCTAGCTTTGTCCATGTTGTAAAAAGGACACATCATTGTGAATGATATCAATTGCAGATGACACAATATTATTTAAGGTGTAGATTCTGTTGAACAAAATGTTCATGCCATTATCAACAACAGTTAAAGCCTTTTCCATGTTTCTTTATCTATCTGCCTTAAACGTGCAGTAGCTTCCATTTGGGATAGTTTCCAGGTTTCGTTATATATGACATACAGGAAACGCTTCAAGAGTGGCTTCCTGGGTTGTAACAGGAAATATTGCAGATTGACTTCTGCAGACAGGAGACTAAGGTGTTCTTTGACACCTGTTAAGGTGGAGGAAAGTTACCATTGTTGGCACAGTTTACCTACATTGTATGTAGTGACAATACCTGAATGTTGATCTGAGACAAAGTGAGGGTCTGGCTGGCTTGATCTGAAACCCCCAGAGGATTTAAGAAAACTTTCCTGGTACTCATTTGTATCCATTGGCCACAATAACCACCCACCAGGACTCCAAAGTAAGGAATTAATGGTACCACTCTAAACCCAAGCAGTGAGTTGTTCTTCAGTGACATCTAGAAATGGTTGCAAATTATGAAATTTAGCAGGTATGGGGATACTGGGTGTGTTTAATTCTTTTATCTTTGCTAACCCCAAACAGGTTGTTTATTAGTATCACTTGTAAAGGAATACGGCATGCTCCAAACAAAGCTGCCCTACCCTGTATTTGCCAATCTTTTGTCCCCCATACACTTTTCAGGTCAATAGTGTTTTTCCAGTACTCCTAGCCTTCCACAGCAAGACGGGAAACAAAGGAATCTGAGTAGATACATTTTGTTTCGGGCAGCAATAATTTCATCATTCTGGAAGGCAGCAATTTAAAATAGTATGACGCAGCATTTCTAGTATCATGGCCAGTAAAATACGCAAACGTGTTTGTATTTGTTTTCGGACTCCCTACAGGCGGTGTTGAACAATGTTCCCATTGTGTGTAATCGTAAACTGATCTTGGAGTACTAGCTCAGTGCAGGAAATAATGTCCATAATGGTGATAACAGAACATTCCCCCATAATTCCCTATCTTCATATACACGTCTTCAGTTTCAAATACAATGTAATATTCAAGCTCAGAAAGCATGGAATCAATTGTTTTAACATCCCAGATATTGGAAACAATACCAGGTGTAATAATATCACTCATGGAAATTTTAAATACATATGGAATTTTAATGACCTCAGTAGGACCATAAATGTGAAATGGTACTTTATCCCACACAATCCGAGCTGGAATTGGAACTGCTGAAATGTTCACAAGGGACAAGTCTCTTCGGACCTTATGGGACGATAGATACGGTGTCAAAACCTCATCCACTGGCTCAACAGCAGTGCTTTCAGGAAGGTAATGACCATTTACCAGAAGGAAAAAGATAATAACGAAACCAATCCAAAGCAGGAAGACAAGCAATGTCAACAGTATCTACAGATAGTACCAATGGATAAATGAAGTAATTTTTCTTAAGCCAAATGTAAGGCTCACATGTCTTTGATATAGTCTCAGTTGCAGAAGCAGATGAGGCAGAAGAAAAGTCATCAATGTTAATGAAATACCCAGAAGCAGTCTGTTCAAACACAGGAGCTGGTGCAGAGCTCCTGGATAGAACCATTTGTGGTGGTAGGTTCATAGGAGACAATGTCATCTGTCTGGGTCAAATAGGAATAATAGCGTTCAACATGCTGGATAGTGTTTGCTAATGAAGTGTTAACAGGAATCGGCAGAAGCTCATTCTCTGCCCTCCTCATGCTCGAGGAGGCAATTGTAGCATTGGTGCTGACAGAAACTTTGTTTACTGATTGTAGAGGTATATTCTGTCAGGTAGTGAGAGGGGAGCAGGTACTACCCGAAGGACCTCTGGGTCTACTGAGCTGGATCGGCCACAGGGTACAATTTGCTGTTGTCAACATAAACACATTTGTTCTCTCTGGAGCCAGGCAGCGTTGATATGATAACAGTTCTTGTTCAGTGTATTCCCAAGACGGGAACCGGTGCTCTGTAGGATGGGCTGAATTCCTTTTTCACAGCAATCTTTTCACTCACTAGACCCTTAGCTTTAGGAATCCAGCCTGAAGATGTTGTTGGCAAATCCTTTATTTCCAAGGTGGCGGCACAGGCAGATGAATTCTCATCACAAATTTCTGTAGCGCCTGTAAAACAGCGACACATTAATTTATGTCAAATGGTGTGTCTGCCACCACTGCGCCAGAACCATCATGATCAGGGACGTACGTACGAATTCTAAAAAAAGACCTCATGTGGGGTGTTACCTCCCGATGACCTTCTGGGAAGATTATTTAGTGCTCTCTGGACCCCATGAAGTTGATGAAGCCAACTACAGGCTGAATCTATAACTCATGCTGTTAAGGACTTCTTTAAGTCTTGGTTCTTCCTCCCCACAACACTATACCCCTCGGGATGATAGGGATGATAGGATGAGGCATAATGGAACTGAACACTCATTGTTACCATGGTGTCCCCGAATGCACTAGAGGCAAAAACAGGGCCCTGGTACGAGTGGAATGCTGCAACCGCAAATGTCCCCATAAAGACTAGCAAATCTTTAATAACAATCCGAGCATCAGTCGACTGTTGTGACCATACCCACAGGAATCTAGAACAAGAATCAACAGCGACTAAAATGTATTTGTATGCACCACCAGGTTATGAGGGACCGCAATGGTCCAGGTACCCACATTACAGTGGTTTGATGCGAATTAAGAGGGATGTCTGTGGTGTGTGTTTAATGGTGAACCCTTTAATTTGTTGGCAAATGTCACAACAAAGGGCGTATTGCTTGGTCTGTTTGTAAGGGCCTGGCCACTAAAACCATTTTTGTAATAGTGATATTGTAGCCACCACACCTGCATGAGCAGAGGCGACACCCTCATGCGCTGCTTTAATGAGATCTACTTTCTGGTCTTGGTTGGAGATCACTCGATCTCCTACCCCTGGAATTGTTGAAATGCAATGTTCTGGGCACTGAGATGGTAGGAATATTTTGCAGGATAGAAAAGAATTGAAAAAAATACTTTATTCAGTTATCAACAACTATCAGAGTAGTACAAATTTCGATACGGATACGTACAAAATAAAAAACGAAACAAAGGAAAATACAAATATTATTTTGAATCACTGCCATCATTATAAGTAAAAAAAAATCATCCATGCTGAATATTTGATAGTAAATATTGATCACAAGGTTCCGCTGTTACACACTAATGATTCTCCAAGGTTTAAAACACTCAAATGCCTCTAACGACCAGTAGATTGAGTTTATACTGTTCCCATGCAATCATCAAAAAGTTTTATTAGTAAAGGTTATCAAAGGGAGTGTTCTAACTCTAAACTGGATGTTCAAACTATTGGCAGGAGCAGGGGTGATCTTATTAAGGAACAATTCAAAGCTTAGAAAGAGCTTAATTTCCAAGAATTTACACTTCAGAGAACCATAGTCATCAACCAAAGCACGTTGCTCTTTAATATATGCCTAGTAATGACTCTTAAGCACGGTGAGATCAACTTTACATAGTGATTCTGTTTCTTCCCATAGCATCCCTAGGCCCAGTCTGTGGAACCAATCACATACTGACTTCGCCCAAGGAATGCATCTGATGTTAGCTGTTGTCATCAAATCTCTTAAAGAATCCTTATAGTGACTCAATTCATTAGTGGACCACAAGTGAACCCAATAGACCAGAGGCTTTAGGGCAGCCAAGTCAGCAATTTTCTGCGGGTCAAGGTGTAAATAGAGTGGGGTTAATGGAACGCTTGCAGGTAGCAATAACTAGTCCCTTACAAATTTGCTTTCTGCAGCAATTAAGCCGCTTGTGTTGCTATGGCATCATATCTCTGCGACAAATATAGCGGCATTTTTTGCTTTGGCTTGATAGACTGCTAACGATGGAGAAACAGATCGACAGTTGGTCTTCATGTAGACACTAAAAATGGCATTAGATCTATGCTCCACAGTAAGAGAAGACTTTGTTAGCTGGGGCAGCCATTTAAGGTCACTAGCTAATTTAACTCCTAAATAATCGAAAGATTTCACTCGTTCTAGCATTTTGCCACGCACTCATATTGACATGATCCTAGCTCCTCTCTGACCAAAAATCATGTATTTAGTTTTCCCTACATTTAACTCCACTTCTGTAGAAATTAATGAATTTGTCAATAAGCACATGCAGCCCCATTGGTGTTTTAGACATAAGTAGGAAGTCATCAGCAAAGAATAGGATGGCATTTTTGCATATTAACAGTAGGGGAATCATTTTTACAGTCAAGGAGTTCCTGCACCATGTCATTCATATATAATGTGAATAATGTGGGTGCAAGCACACACCCTTGACAGACACCATGTCTAATAGCAATCCTATCAGTTAGTTCTCCCTCTCTACCCCAACACACTTGGGTGCAATTCTTAGAATAAAGCTTGATAATCAATTAAAGCAGATTTGGAGGAACCCCCATGTTCAATAGCACTTGCCACAAGGTTTTTCATGGGATGAGGTGAAACGAAGCCTTAGGGTCAACAAAGGCTACATAAAGCCTTTGTTTAGCTAATTAGACATATTTCCAGTAAAGGCCAACTAACCCAGAAATCTGGTCAGAAGTGCTGGTCTTTGGTCTAAAGCCCGCCTATAAGGGAGACATTTTCTCTTCCTCTACCCACACTTGCCTGGCAAAGATTTTCTGGAGGTTGTCAATAAGGCTTATGGGTCTGTAGTTGGACAGGCAGGTGGCATCCCTTGCCCAGAGCAGCAGCTAATGTTTTAAGTTCACCCAATTTAAAATGTAAGCTTTCAGCGTCAGCAATACTTCCTTTGATGTTATTCTGTCTTTAGTCTTACTGGGGGGGATCATCTGGGTCGTTAGTAGCAATAGTTTCTGGGTGGCTTAAGGGGCAAACCTCTTTAAGCAAGGCACGCTCTTATTTATTACTACTGTTGGTGAAAGAGATTGCCTGGGCAAAACTACATCGTCATTGAGGGGCCCAGTTGATTCACCTAATTCACTGAGGTGTAAGGCATTAGTCAATGGCAGAGCTTCGACATACGCTCGTGCGGGCATTCAAACATTTCTAGACCTCTTAAAAATATCAGGGACCTTGCTTTGCGTCCCGTTCTTTGTCTCTTTAATTGACTTGCTATTTAACAATGATTATACCTCCCCAATGAGATTGTCGATATCTGAGAGAATGCTAACGTTAGCCCACAAAGGTGGCCCAGTTACTGCCTGCCACAGTGACCTTCTTGATTTCTTGGCGCTGCTCGCTGATACCGCAATGTCCCCCACTTTGCGCTTCCCCATAATCGTTGCCCCTTATACCTAGAACCAGGCAGCTTGACAGCTATGGTCGTTCACTTACTTGGAGTCTGCTTGACTAGTTAAATGCCAAGATCCTGGTGGGAGATGAAGACAGCCATGGTCTCGGCTCAGTTTTGGCCTGGGCGTGTACTGCACAGCGGGGGAAAGCTGCTGGAGTTATGCACCTCCAGGCATACAAATCGGCAGTATGGCCCACCTGCCGTACTGCCTGATAGTAGTTGTAGGCAGGATGTGTCAGGCTCCCTCCAGCTTCAGTAACTGTAGCGTCCAGCACCGTGGGTAAGAGCTGCTAGATTTTTGCACCTCCAGGTGCGCAAATCGGCAGTACGGCCCTCCTACCACACTGCCTGATTGTAGTTGTAGGCGCGATGTATCAGGCTCTCCCTGGCTTCAGTAAACATGGCACCCCGCATCATGGGTGAAAGCTGCTGGATTTTTGCACCTCTAGGCACTCAAATCAGTACTATGGCCCTCACGGATGTCAAAAATCCTCCGTGTGCGTCATTTTTTGGATGAGGGAAACCGCCTTGCGTTAATGACATGCAAGGTAGACGTTCCCGTCCAAAAAATGACTTTAAGGCCTATGCGCCTTATTTATACCCCGCGTCATTTTGACACACAGGAGGGGGGGGGGGCCTAAAAAACGGCACCCAGCCTGATGTACGCCCTTTTTTAACGCCTGGGTCAGGGCAGGCGGTAAGGGACATGTGGGCTCACTTCCATAGTCTCTGACCATGGAAGCAGTCCAAAGGTGCCCTCCCCTGCCCCCAGGGACACGCCCTGCCACCCTCGCCCACCCCTGGAGGACACCCATGGATGGCGGGACCCATCCCAGGTAGGTACAGGTAAGTTGGGGTAAGTATGATTTTTTTTTTTTTTTTAAGTGGCATAGGGGGGCCTAACTTGGGTCCCACTACATGCCACCATGCCCAATGGCATAAGTCCCCTGGGCATAGCCATTGGGCAAGGGGGCATGACTCCTGTCTTTGCTAAGACAGGAGTCATTTCAATGGGGGTTGTGCATCAAAAAATGGCGCAAGTCCGGTTTGAGCCATGATTTTTTACTCAAACCTGACTTGCACCATTTTTTAGCGCACAAACCCCATTTTCCCCTACACCGGCACTGCCTGGTTTGAGTCGTTTTATTTTTTTCACTCTGACCAGCCCGCAGCGGCGGCTAACGTCAATCCTTAAATAAGGCGCCCACATGGCGCGTAGGAATGGTGTTAGCCGGCGGTAACAGGCGCTGGTTTGCGTCAGAAAGTATAAATATGGGCCATAGTGTCTTGCTGGATTTATGCACCTCCAGCCGCACTAATAGGCAGTATGGCCCTCCTGTCGCACTGCCTGATAGCAGTTGTAGGCAGGATGTGTCAGGCTCCCCCCTGCTTCAGTAAACATGGCGTGCCCACGCTGCAGGTGAAAGCTGCTGGATTTATGCGCCTCCAGGCATGAAAATCAGCAGTATGGCCCTCCGGCTGCACTGCATGATAGTACTTCTAGGTGGAATGTTTCAGACTCCCCCCAGCTTCAGTAAACGTGGCGTTGCAGGATGTGCTTTTGGTAAAGGTTTACCGTCAGCTGAAGCTTTCACAGCAGCCAGAGTCTCATTATTCAACCTCATCTGTCAGCGAGTTATTGCAGCAACAGAAGCTGTAGCTACTGCAGATTTGGCTGCTTCATCAGCCAAAGTGTTTCCCACAACGTGTACTCCTACACGTTGGTGGCCCAATGTATGTACTACATGAGCTTTTGGTTGTCTGTCCCGAAGGTCAGCCACCCTCCCCCACAAGTTTCTGTGTTTGATGTTGTTCCCTCTGGAATCTCTGAAGCCATTCAGGCGCCAGTGATTTAAGTAGTCGTTATAGGACTGGGCACAATAATACGAATCACACACAATCAGTGTTGGTTGGTGAGGATCTGTATGTTTCAGTGCCAGGACAAGAGCCTTGAGCTATGCCAAATGAGCAGTGTAGTCCCCTGGGGTCTGCATGTAGATATTTTGAGGGTAGAATGTACCATCCCACATCACTCCACTCAGGAAAGCACAGGTGACTGAGTATTGATGTTCAGTATCTACAGCTGGTTGTGCTGACCCATTAGCATAAATGATGGGTATTGGTCTAATGGTAATATATTAGTAGGTGAGGGGTACTCCTGTTCATACTGGAGGAATTCCTGGATCTGAAGTGCTGGGTCATAGATGTAGTCAACATGTGTGGCAGTCAGGGAGGTTGCCCAGTTAATCTGCTGTGAATGTAATGCTTTTGCGTTTGGAATGCTGGTTTTGGTGACTTCCTCGAGGGCTGGCACCAAGGTAACAACAGTAAAGCATTTCCCTTGGGCAAGTGGCCTCTCCTTGATGACAGCCATCTGAACAGCAGCCAGTATTTTTTTCTGTTGGCGTAAAATATTATTCTGCATTGGAATACAAATGTGATTTGTATGCTATGGGTACCGTGTCACCTTCATTGATTGTGATGTAGGTGAAACCGATGGCACCAGCAATTCTGATGATCAGGTTTGTTTTGTTGCCACAAGTCCTGCTGCAGTTCTCTGGGAGTGTGCATGTGCCTTATTGTCCAGTGTTTGCTTAAAAAATCTGGACAAATTAAATAATAGAGTGGTTTTATGCATTGTGCATAATTAGGTATGTATGTTCTGCCGAAGGTAAAGAAACCTAGCAAGGACTGCAGTTTCTTAATGGCATTTGGAGGTTGAAGTTGAGCGCATTTTTCTAGAAAGTGCGGGTCAAGCTTTTGCCTTCATCTGATAGTTTGAATCCCAGAAATAGGACACTTAAGAAAGCAATTTTAGTTCTTGAAATTTAATTTGTAGCCCTGGGCGGCAAATCCTAATATGATTCGACTCACCCAGGCCAGATATATGTTGAGGTCGTCATCTTTGAGATAAATATCATCCACGTAATGTACCCCTCAGGATCAATCTCTTGTAGTATAGTTACTCAGGCTGTAATAAGGTAATCTGTAAAAGCGCTGCTGTGAGCCTAATGAGCTAAAGACACTAAGATCCTGACTTTCAGGCACTCGATTTTGGCAGAAAAAGCTTTTGTAAATATCCAATATTGCAGAGACACAGGGCTCAATTACTCCCTGGTACTCAAGTTGTGAGAAAATCTCTCTCACTGGAGCTTTTATCTTGTGTTTGATAGGATATTGAGGTTGAGCCTGTGGTGATGATCTAATGGGTATTACATGGTAGGAGGATTCTTAACCCCACCCCACGTGGTTGGGTGTACAATGCGGGAGCCTGCTCCAAAGGCAAGTGGGCAGCATAGGCTTCCTTTACTGCATCAGGAGCCAGGACTGAGAAAGTGGGCAAAATTATATCTTCCCCATGTTGGAGCTTGTGGACAAATGCAGGTGGCCAGTCTTTTTCTGCCAATAGAATATCACAGTTTAAATTTTCCAAAAATATTACTTCAATAGTTTACTCAGTGTCTCCTTCTATCTTGGTATTTAATTCACAAACCTTGTTGGGTGGGAAGACGCGCTTGTTCACTGTCTCTATGATGAGAAAGTCATTAGTTGCTGTCACATCCAGATGATCTATGAGATTCTGCGACAAATCGTGACCTCTGCTGCTCTGTCTAGCAGAGTCACTGCCCATGTCATGTTCTACAACAGTGTTCTCAGCACGGCTGGCATTTTTTATGAAATTGCAGCCACCTTTTTCTTTTTAATTGTGGTTTTTTAATGTAAGCATCTGAGGAATGTTGTAAGTCCTTCTTTGGCTTCGTGCAGTCACTGTGTGTTTCAGAACATCCCTCTCTCTCACTCCGGTGTGTCCTGAAAGAAACAAGAGGGACGTGTATCTGTGTATTGGTATTTATCATGAGTTTTAAAAGTTTCCCTATTTCCGAGATTATGGCCCTCATTATGAGTTTGGCGGTCCTGCCCCACCACGCCAGCAGTGGCAGAGAGACCGCTGACAGCGTGGTGAACTGACTGCATCACAGCTAGTTAACCACCTGTACTGCCAGGGCGGTGGGACCGCCTGGCCGAAGGTTGACCACCTTTTACCTGGCGGTCCACCTAACACCACCCACGGTATTACAAGTATCCTTTCCACCAGGGATTACATGGCAGCAGCCACGTCACAAAATCGCTGGTGAAAAGGATACTGGTGACAAGAATTCAAATTCCTGTTGCCACAACAAGACTCCCCAACAACCCCGACCCCATCGCAGGCCCCTCACCCCCGCCAGCAGCGAAGCCCCCCTCGGTCCCCGTACTGATCCCCCCTGCCCCCAATCCACACATGCACACACCATACTTACATACATACACGCACTCATCCACGCTCACTCATTCATACACACATACACAGACGGCCACGACACACACACCCCTCCCTGCATACACGCACGTGCGCACAGACACTTGCACACACATGCACACAAACATACACAACACCTCCCACACCCCACCATTCACACACACACCCCCATTCACACACACAACACTCAACCCGCCCACTGTCGGCCGATCACCTTGCCTGGTGGTCGCGGTGGTCACCTGGGAGAGAATGGGGTCCATGGTGCTTGCTTTGCCACCAGCGCCCCGCCAACACAACACTGCCATGCCACTTATAGTGTAATACGGCGGGCGCTGTTGTAGTGACATGGCGGTGGAGAAACCTCCACTAGGCCACCAACCGCCAGTATGGCTTCTGGCGGCTTTCTGCCCAAATTGTGGTGGAGAGCAGCCAGCATTCATAATATGGCGGTCTTCAGACCGCCAACACTGGTGGTCATGTGTCATGCGTGAGTTTGGTGGTCTACAGAGTAGGCCGTTGAACTCATAATGAGGGCCTATATCTTCTTTCAGAGATCTTGGGTTGTGGAGATTCTTCTCTCTGACTTCTTCTGCCTTTGTTTTGTTTTTGTTATCCCAGCATTTTTTAGAACCCTCTTGTGTTTGTTTAGTACCCTTCTTAGGAGTTGGCCTAGCCCCCCAAAACTATCCCGTCCTATACTAGTATGGGTGTCAGAAATAATCTTTGCCAGCTCACGCTCCTGTTCCTGCTGAGGAACCTCTCTGAGCCATTTTCGAAGACTGACCAATGCTGCTGCTTCCCCTTTAATGGTACTTAAAATGATTGCGGACACCGTGTCAAAAACGAGCATCAGTTTCATCCCTGAGTCCAAGGCCGGGGCTGCCTCATGCTTGTTTTGTATTTGTTTTAACAACAAGTGTTGGGGTACCATGCGTGTTACTGTAAATCGTGGTGAAGACTGAACCCCAAATGTTACAGCCCTCTATTGAGGGGACCATGCCAAACGGCAAGCACATGGTGAAAAATTCTGTGTTTGTCTTGGGGTCCTGTATGGGGAAACACAGCTTCCAGCTGGTTTGTTTTTGTGCAATCCAGAAGAGAATCTTCTCCTGCTCTCTGGGTGCTTTTCCCATTATTGAGTGGACTGTTTGCGGATTAATTCCCAGGACAGTCAATTGATGAGCAGCTGGAGCAGCCCTCGCTGGCGTGGTGTTGAAGGTCTGCATCACAAATTGTATTATTCATTTATATATTGCTATTAACTCATTATAAAGTGTGCGTACTTCAGCTACTGGCATTGCCTGCACATTGGGATGTGGTGTATACATGCCAAGTCTTAGCCACATTGTTCCATCAATGCTTAAAGGACCTAATCTCATGGGTTGTATTACATGTGAAAGAGCACCATTGAACAAAGCGGATGTCTGCAGTTATCACTGATGTTTATAGCATTTGTCATATTAAAGAATAGGTGCTATGGTTTGGAACACCAACAGGGGAAGTAAATCCTTTTATTGTTCATGCATGAATAACCTACAACCTAGATATGTGCTCCCTATTTGGCTATGGAGGATTGCCCCGAAGGCCACGGACATCTACGTGTAATGGTACTTTGGGTACCTTCTGTGTGTGTAAGATGGAGATACTCAGGAGACTCGTACAATTAGTGCCAGCACCATTGTTGGTGGTGCCATGTCCTACGGATTGTCGAACTTCAACAAGATGCTGGATTTGAGGCGGCAGCACCTCTGCGTAGACTGAGTCACTCCCACACCAGTTGGCAGCTGTCAGCCCAACCCTCCCTACTCTCTAGCAGCACTTCACCAAAACCCAACTGGTAAAGGTGATATGTGGCAGCCTTGCATGGAACTCTGAAATCCCCTCAGGGAAAATTGTGGTGAAACAAGTCTTACTTTTTTCTCACCACATACGAGTTTCTTGCACATACAATAGCAAGAAAAGAGATGCATGACAGTGTTCAATACATTTATTGAAAAGACTGCAATCTATGATAAAATGCATGAGCTGTAATGATTAAGATAATGAGGAATAACAAAATCAGGATTGTAAACATTAGCAATGTAAATATAAACAACCCCAACATATTATCATGACATGAGTATACAGTTCCTACCTAAAAACCTAAATTCTAGCCCATAAGCGAGAACAATGGCGATCTGAGCCAATTCTGTCCGTACAGTGTACATGTGAAGCACACCCCATCCCCGTTACCTTGGTACAAGGTCAGCCACCAGCCTCCAGATCAGGATCCGAGGAGACCCATTGGAAACCAGCAAGCAGCATGGAAGGAAATTCTGGCTGGAACCCCCTCTATTGCCATTTGTTCCATAAGATGTTTTTATAGGGAACATGTTTATGTTTATGCACAGAAGCCTGATGCAAGTATGTATCTTAGCACTGGACTGGTAACGCAGTTTTGGGGCCAGCAATACAAAATATTATTATGTGTGCCTCGCATTCTGTTCTTCTGATTCAGAGGTAAAGAATATGATGCAAAGTATGTTGTCCATACACTGGTAATGACGCTTTCGCTGAATAGCAGCTGAAATTAAAACAATGCCACTAAAAAAACCAATAACAAAACAAATAAAAATGAATACAGGGATACAGAGTATAATAACTAAGTAAAAAAGATACAGGAAGCAAGCCTAAGCTAAGCTATCTCTGTGCCCAAGCTACTAACTAAAATGGACCCATGACAGCTCTTTCTTATAGATACAGTACATTTCTGTGCTTTTCTTTTGATGCAGAGCACAGGAGCAAGAAGGCTTACAGCACGGCCCTGTGCCAAAAGTTTGAAAATGAGGCCCTCAGTTCTTACAAATGACTTCTACACATGCTTGTGAATTTTTGCAGGATTTATCTAAGGTAATTATTACTTTGAGTGAAAGATTTGTCTTTCTGCCACATAGCTGCCCTAGCCTTCTGTAATGCACAGCCCAGTATGAATTGATCAGACAATATTTCTTCAGTTTCTGCCCCATAATTACAGGTAGCTTACATTTTCCCTAATACAGTTATATACTGTCTCACCCAACCATTGCATCCTTTTCCCAAAATGGTAGTGATCTAAAACAGTACTCAACTTAGGAAGGGAATGTAAGATTAATTTTCTTTAAGCATACCTCATACTTATTTAAGCGGTCAGCTTCTTCAGAAGAATGGTCTGGAAAATGTAAAAAAAAATCTTGCCCTACAGGACCCAAACGATGCATGAGCAACAATATCTTTTGCTCTGTACTTAACGATCTTCCACAAACTCTGGCATAGTAGTTAAAAACCTTCTTCCTCTTCTGCCGAGGTATGTTTAGATCACTAGGTGAGGAAAAAATGGTGGTGCATTTATATTCTGCATGATACTAAAAAAACAAAACAATTAATTTGTAAGTAGAAGTGAAAGAAAATGCAAAAACACACCGCTATCCGAAGTGATACCCTTGACCTAATCACCAGTATCCAAAGTGATACCCAAGAGCACCTGTAAAGGTAGAAGATTTTAACCTCCAAGTGCCGTCTAACTATTGCACAACAAAATGTAGAGGAACTGCTCCAAGGTCCTCAATTGTCTCCATATAAAAACTGTCTGAAGTACTTAATGAAAAAAAACAAACGCTGAAAATGACACAACAAAACTCTTCATGACCTGAAACAATTGCCTTCCCAGAGCAAAAGTGTAGCCACACTCCTGTAACGATGAACAAATGGTTGCTGCCGACAAAGTTGCACAAAAGATCTCAATCAAAGATGGCCACTGAAGATGTCACAACACACTATGTACTGTGCATCAATGCCAAAGGCGCACCCTCATCACGTTTGCCCTTACCGTCAGGATCTCACACAGGAGGCATCACAGTGGAGCATAGGTCACAAGGCATGGAAGCCTTAGAAGTTAGAATTGTCGGTAGGCAGAGGCAGGGCATTATCGGAGTGAAGACGAGCCGCAGGAGAGCGAATCACCAAAAGTATAAATAAATAAATGATACACTGACAGTTCATTAGCTTCTATTGTTACACACTCCTTACCCAAAAAATAGTGGCTTGTTCTCCAGAGGTGGTGCCCACTTGTTTACTGGGCAGATTTGTGAAGAAAAGTCTTCCATGGGTCCAAAGTAGAAAGTTCCTCTACTGCAACATTGAGGTCTCTTTTCTGTCAATCTTGCCACTCATCACCAATGTGAAAGGATACACTCGCTCGCATATAGAAAATTCAAGTTTTATTTGAGAAGGTATGATGCAGACTCCATCCATCAACAGCCACAATCTCTCAACTTCTAATTCAATCCCAAACATTCTAACCATCCTAGAAAAAGCACATCACAGTATTCTTGAACACTCTGCTATCAAGAATATAAGAATACCAGATTCACCTGTGTGCCTGAGGAATGTATAAGAATTCTTTAAAATCTCCTACACTTCCAATGATTTCAGAATATGTTTCAAAGCTCAAGCATTCTGGCTGGCTGAACGATTCTACTAGTTGATAAGGAATAACATGTTTTTGTGCAGATCTATCTCTACCAGTAAATGCAACCCCATGGTGATGGTATTGTGCCTCAGAAAGAGCATGCTATCTAGACGTACAAATGTACTTGCACTCAGAGCCTGAAGACGGAATGCACCTGTGTAAATTACCATAGTGGTCAATAAAAATGGAAAGAAAATGAAGTTATTCGACAGGTTTGATATTCTTACTGGAACTGAAGAAACCTGCTGTATTCTCTACAAATCATTATTGACAAGTAAGCATCCATAAGATCCAATCTTTCCCTCCCATCCTTGGTCAGTAGAGTGTCCTGGAGAAAGATGATTTTTCGCCTCGTGAACCTCTTGAAGTCTTGGTAAACTACATAATATTAAAATCTAATAGATTCATTAATCAAGCATATATATTTTTTTTTTTCTTTCTTCACAAAACATATTGTTCAGAAATCAATAGAATACCACTATGCTGAAGAAATACTTCCTTGATAAATCAAGGCTAAAGCCTCTTACGCAGAATGGAGAGGACTGGGAAGGGATGTTTTAATCAGGTGGAACTAACTGCATGTAAAACCCTGAACCCTTTGAAAACATTCTATGCTGAACCAATTTTTTTTCATTGGTGTAAACAACATAGACACTCTTCTTCCAATTGTTTGTTGAGCCTGCAGTTGTCACACACCATGCACACCCTTGGCCTTTTGTTTACTAGAATTGAAAACCTATGTGTCTCTGTAAGAGTAGGACTGATTTCTGACTTTGTTGTCCCTGGAATGCCGTACTTCCAACAGATGATAATTCTACATGACGTGGAGCACCTTCCCCCTAGCATATTGCACCAAATCAAGACTTGTTTGTAAGGATTGATAAGAAGTTTGTTATGGCAAACACATCAAGCCCCCAATACATGTTTGTTAAGTTTGCACCATAATTACGGGGGGAAATAACTTGTTTGTGATGAAAAAATGGAATTGAAGTACTAGAGAATTTGGCTACCTTCTTTTCATTGTCCATAAGTGTATGCTTACAGCTGGAAACATGTTTAGAGAGGGTATCCCATTCAGATGAATGTGGGCGTTGTAACAGATTAGGACCAAACCTAGGTTCCTCTGCCTAGTGTGCCAGCTCTGTGTTTGATTTCTTTTGGCAGAAACAAGAGGTGTGTATTTGCATCCTAGGTTTGTGTGTAGCAAACCAACATAGGGTAGGTACACGTGCGTAACATTAGGCTGACCTGTGGCCTTTTGATCTACTTTAAGGTGAGAAAGTCTTTTGTGCAGCTGATTGCCACATGCCCATGTGCCAGTAGAGTTGGAAATGCAGGGTCCAGAGTGACCCTTAAGAGCTAAGTGTTGCTAAGGACAGTGCTTCAATTTTCAATCCTACTTTAGGTACAAGAAATACACCAATAATTAAAAATGCAGGATAGTTAATATGTTAAAACATCTCAGAGCAGATGAATGCAGCCCCAGCCACCAGCAGGAATGGTTAGGCCTGAGCCATGGTCTTTCCAATGTACTTGACAACTAATTTAGGTTATAAAGAACCAGTGCTCATTATGCCAATTAACCAACACGCCTGGAATAGGATGGTGACATTGCACGTCTTTTGAAACCTTACCCAATTGTATAGCAAAAGTGACCCTGTGCCTTATTCCCAGGTCATCAACAGAATTCTTTTCGCTACTGAGAGGCTAGGAAAGGATGAAGACCAGAAATTCCAGAAAGCAAACACAGGTACAAATATCCTGCTTGCATTCTGTGCTTGCCACTTCTTTGCTGACCTGTTATAAAATTCTTAGGAAAAGCAGTGCCTGAGAGGGACCTTGCCACAAATGGCACCTATTGGTAATTGTGACCCCCTAACTGGTCTTCATGCTGTACAGAGGAGGGCACAGCATTGTCAATGAAGGAATTAATATTCATTCTCAAAAGGGCCTCCTCATTCTCTTCATCTACAAGTTCCGAAACAGGTCTTCACCCTTAACTGCAAGAGCAGCATGCATTCAAGAGGAAGTTACCTGGTCAGGGAAAAAGTAGTGAGATGGGACCTACAGGTGTCATACGTAATAAACAAGAGAAATTAAGAGAAGGTGCAATATATATCTCATGAATTACAAATTATGAATTATGTTGTGTAGTACTTTTTTGGTGTAGTGCAAACATCAAGTAAAGAAAACTTGTTGGCTCGGAAAGGGGCTTTTGTGGGCTGCAACTACTGATGATTAGTTCATTTCCAAGCATGTATTTCCAAGGAAGTATTTTTTCCAAGCATTCCTGGGAAATGCAGATAATTTTACATTTATTCGGTGCTGGTATGTTAAACAAAGCTAAATTAATAGGCAATGTAATAGCCTCCTGGCATGCCATAAAATGTAGGTTGTAGTGACTTCATCCTTCTCATTGCACAATGTAGCAAGGAATTATAAGATGAAACCAGTTAGAACTCTACTCTAGCCAGGGCAAAAGAGAATCACACCCGGTTAACCCCCGCTCATCTCCTTATAGTAGCTTGGCACAAGCAGAAAGGCTTAACCCAGAGACAATGTGTGAAGTATTTGTACCAACAACACAGTAGTACAGTGAAAACACTACCAAATGACTCAACACCAGCTTAGAAAAATAGCCGATATTTATCTGAGCAAAACAAGACCAAAACAGCATAAATTTGCCCAACTTCAAAGAAAAGTCTCTGTTGTTTACAGGATCCTGCCTTGCCCAGACCTGGCCCCTGACATACATCATGGGGTTGGAGACGGCATTGTGTGAGGGCAGGCACAGCCCATTCAGGTGTGAGAGACCACTCCTCCTTCCACTCTAGCCCAGATGGCTCATCAGGATATGCAGGATACACCCCAGCTCCCTATGTGTCACTGTCTAGAGGAGATGCACAAACAGTCCAACTGTCAGTCTGACCCAGACAAGGAATCCACAAACAGGCAGAGTCACAGAATGGTTAAAGCAAGAAAATGCCTACTTTTTAAATGTTGCATTTACAAACTAACAATCTAAAAGCCAACTCCACAAAAAGATGTATTTTTTATTAAATTGTGAGTTTAGAGGCCACAGGGCCTACCATAGGGGTGCCTTACATGTATACAAGGGGAAGGTTTAGGCTTGACAACTGAGTGCACTTGCCAAGTCGATTTGGCAGTTAAGAAACTGTACACACAGACACTGCAGTGGCAGGTCTGTGCCACATTTATAGGGCTACTCATGTGGGTGGCACAGTCAGTGATGCAGGCCCTAAGCATCTCTAGTGCACTCTACTAGGGACTTAGTAATAAACCAAATATGCTAATCATGGAAAAGCAAATTACACATACAATTTCACACAGGAAGCACTTGCATTTTAGCACTGGTCAGCTGTGGTAAAGTGCCCAGAGTAACAGAAACAGCAAAAACAGAGTCCAGCACATAGCAACAACGTGGGAAGTAGAGGCAAAAAGGTAGGGGAGACCACGCCAAGGATGCCAGGACTAACAAAACCCTTGCTGAATACCACTGTTTTGAGATCACTTGAGACTGTACAACGTTACAGCGGAATTATTGCTATAGTGATTTGACGCTTGTGGTACGAGTGTCTGAATCAGCATACTCTGCTTCGTAGAGGAAAGGAAAAAAAATTGCAATATGAGTTGGCTAAAATGTTTACATTGAATATATGCCGTTTTTATTAATGTTAGTATGTGTTAGGAAAAACGTGTATGAGTAGTTTTTTTTTTTTTGCAAGAGACAACGGTATATTTTTTATGTTTAATCATATTAAAAAACTGCAACAAATGCTCTTAGTTTGGTTGTTTATGCTGAGTTACCTGGGTCTTTCACTTACATCAAACTGTTCACCTATGTGTGCTAATTATATAATTTACCTATGCAAAATTATTGCAAAACGAATAAGTCAGAAAGTAAGCAAAACAGCAAGTGAGTAGGAAGTCAGGTATTATTGAACAGAAAAACACATTGAAAAATCTGCATATATGGCCCCTTACGTGGTGCACGAGTGTTAGAGGGGATGCTCCCTTTTAATATGGTAAAAGAGAAGAGCATGTCTCAGAATATCAGACAGACTAATAAAAAGATACATGTCCTAACATTTATTTTAGCCCCTTAGGAGGCCATTCTGCTCTTTCTTGATGTTTGGGTCACTCTGAGCTTAAACCTTCATTTTTTTTTTTTTATAAAGAACTTTATTGTTTTTTTGCAAAAACAAATAAATACACAGTACAAAACAGGTCACGTCCCACCCTTCATAACATTTTTAGTCACAAAATGTGTCCAGGCCAAGATGTTTCATCACATATTGGGGATACTAATGATACCCAGGGTAAGTTGATTCCCCTGCGGGCAACCAGTATAATAGCCAAAATATAGCAATTGGTTTTAAAATTACAAACAAGCGCTATGCAAAATGTATTTATTTTCTAAAAATGGCATCAACAAAAGTTTGCTGCGCAAAGATCGGCAGCTTTCAGCAACAAGCATAGTTGTAATTTTTTACAACAGGCTTCAATTTTTTTTTAAGTGCTAGACGATTTTTCCTATTTTTGGTGGTTTCTACCTATTTGCAGTTTGTGACAGAAACGTGTGAAACCCATTAGTGAACCACGATGGCAATGCATTTCTGAAAAGTAGACAAAATTCTAAATTCAGCAAGGTGACGTGTGTAGATCTCTCATGATTTTCCCAAATAAACTAATTGTTGAAATACAAAATAATGAAAATAAGTAGAAATGAGAGAAATAATTGACAACATTTTCATCAGTAATTTGTTTGCCCCATTGGGCGATTTTCAGAAGTAGTATACCATTACATCCACCAGACCGGTCTGCTCATAGGAATGAATAGCAATTGTTGCCTCTCCAAAAACACACAATAGTTTGCACAGTGACCTACATAGAAGACAAAAATTGAGAAAAATTAAGTGGATAAGAACAAATGTACTACTATTCTTTGTAACCACATTCATTATATTACAAATGATAACCTGTTCATGCGGATGGGCCTATGGTCCATGACAGGAAATGCCCCAAGACACAACGTGGAGAAATCATGATTTTTACCTTGAAAATTGACCCATTTTTTAATGATACTGGTAGCTGACTATTTTCACTTGTGATCGGCTGCCACCAACCCCAGACATTTCTGGAAACTAGACACACATGGGAGTCTGGGATGGTGTGCATGGATTCCACTATATTTTCCTACCTTAAATATCCTAGAAAACTCAGACTTTAGCTAAAATCACACATTTTATTCACATTCGTGTGAGAGACATCTCAGGAATGTGTGGGGATCCACAAAATTCCTACCACCCAGTGTTCCCACACTTCTCCCAATAACAAATGGTACAACACTTGCACAGCTGTGCCTATCACCAACAACATGATAGAAAGCGCAACATGGAAGCATCTTGAAAACTGACCATCTTGCCTTTTGCAAAGCTGTGGTATTTGACCCGGAACTGGGCTCGGTCACCACTTAGGGAAACTTACTAAATTTAAAAATGTCTAAAATTTAAAACTACATGGATTATATAGGAGAGTCCAG
Organism: Pleurodeles waltl; assembly: GCF_031143425.1. NCBI lineage: Eukaryota > Metazoa > Chordata > Amphibia > Caudata > Salamandridae > Pleurodeles > Pleurodeles waltl. The sequence goes on along the minus strand of NC_090437.1, from coordinate 800,818,957 downwards.
GGCGATTCATAGATCCCTTGATGTTTTCTTTGCCAGAATGCTATGTTAACCACCGACTTTGGATAAAATCAAACTTGAGCTTTTTCCTCACATTTCTGTCAGGAAAGGTCCTGTAATCTCTGGGGCTCCACACAAATTCCACCCACTCAGGATTCCCACACCTCTTCCAATAAAAACTAGAATGAGAGGAGCATATGAACAAAATTGCCATTCTCTCAGAATGCTTCCAAAGGCGGATGTATGATGGAACAATGCATGCGCCAACCACACATGCCTGAACAACGCGGTCGAAACAACAGCTGTTGTTTCCACGCATGCCTTTACCACGCATGACTTTACAACGTTTTTCTTTGTAAAGGCATGCTTAGTGTAGGAATGTGTGGAACAGCATGCAGGGTTTTCACATGCCACCCGCCCTATAAACACAACTACCCCGACCCCCCCCCCCCAGCTGCCCTAAAAATAAAACTACCCTGGCCCCCAACACGTCCTAAAAATACAATTACCTCGACCCCACCACCTGCCCTAAAAATAAAACTACCCCATACCCCCACCTGCCCCTAAAAACTACCTCGATACCCCCCACCTGGACCCTAAAACCTACCCCAACCCCCACCTGCCCTAAAAACAACAGACCCCCACCTGCCCAAAAAACAACCGACCCCCACCCTCAAAAGTAAAACTACCCCACCCCTAAAAACAAAATTACCCTGACCCCCCCACCTCGCCCCTGAAAACCCAACCTCCCCATCCGCCCTAAATGCAAAATTACCCCGAAATCCAACCCCCACCCCTAAAAATCCACCGCCCACCTGTCCTGAATACAAAAAATACCCTGCCCCTAAAAACAAAATTACCCCAACCCTCCACCCCACCCTAAAAACCATAGTACCCCGACCCCCTACCCTACCCTAAAAACAAAACTACCCCAGCTCCCAACCCCACCCCTTAAAAAAAAAAAAAAAACAACCACCCCCAAATATTACCCCAACCCTCCCCAGCCCCACTTACCTCACTGCATCCTATCCTGACCCCCTACACCCACACCTAAAACAAAATTACCCCGATCCCCACCCTGCCTCTAAAAACCCAATGCCCTAAATACAAAATTACCCAACTCCCCACCCCCCCACCCACCCTAAAAATAAAATTACCCAACCCCCACCACTGCCCCTAAAAACAAAATTACCCCTACCCCTGCCCCAAAAACAAAACTACCCTAAAAACTACCCCAGCCCCACTTACCTGACTGCGTCCTCCCCCAATGCTTACTCCCTTTATCTCTGTCTTAACCACGTATGTGCGTTGTTCAGCACATGCATGGTTAAGGCAGAGAAAAAGGGAATTGTTAATGCAAGAGTGGTTCCGCTTGCGTGAACAACATTGTCGTGGTTCCGGGGTAGTTGTTCCAGACGTTTCCCTCCAAAGGCATCTCTAGAGACCAAGTTGAGATGGGTGTATGATGCCAGGGCTGCTCTGGACTCTGACCTAGAGGGGGGCACTGACCTAAGGGAGTGGGTGCTGTGCAATAATTTAGATTTAAAAGTACCTGATGCAGTTACTTGTGCATCCAGCTTTCAGGCAGCAATAAAAATGTCAAGATTACACTTGTGATTAATGTTCCTGCTAGAGAGAGATATCAGAGTTCTGTCTAGTGGCAGTTTTGACTTGCCAAAAGTAGCACAGAGGGTCAATATGCCTGCTGCAAAAACAGATCTGTATTTTATATTGATAGCTGTATGGATTAGTAAAGCCAGCGTTTACCAGCATTTTAAAACGAATGTATGTGAGAGAGGGGCTATGGGGAGGAGAAACACTTTTGCTGGGTGGTATTGAGGGAATCTGATCAGGAGGTTATGGGGTAGTGGGGAGCAAAAGAAGATTGTCGCAATGGGGACCACTAGCGCTAAAACTGGCACTGGGAGGTTGGATGGCTTTGGGCAGAGAATTGAGGCATGCCAAAGGAGACTGGTATCTGAATTTACTGATTCGCAAAAAATTATGAATGAATTGACGAATGCCATGAATGTTACTATAATTTTAATCTGTGGACGACGGACTGGTGGATAATTATGAAACCATTGGAAAAGGAAGATGGGTGATAGCACAAGCACGATTTACACAAAAAAGATCTATCACTGTACTCTCTTATTATAGTCCCACAACGAACAATAGGCTCCGATAGTGCATATGCTCATGGTATAACTGTAGGGGGAGATTTTAACGTGACGACACCACACGATTCCTTCAATGCATGTCAGTAGGCAAAATCCAGTACGAGGGCAGTCAAAAAGCACCTGTTTGAGCAAATTAAAGTATCTCACTTAATAGATATTTAGCAAGCAATGCACCCAGTTGTCAGGCCTTCTGCATACACTAGCCCTTGCTTTGCGCGGCAGCTACACTAGATTACTTTTTGACTACTACAAAATTAATGTACGGTCCATAAATATTAAACCAGAAATTTTCTCCATTCAGAGCAGTGTTGTAATGGTAACCGATTTAGTAAACCTCACTAAAGGAAGATGGCTTTAACATCGGCGGTTTAACTAAACACCGCCAGGACAATGTGCATTTTAGCCGGAAGAATAAAACATTTTTTTCGAAATAAACTCTAATAGTGCACTGGGTGCATGTGATCTGGGTCTGTTTCAAGGCGGTACTCCGGGGGACTTCTATTTCATTAGAAGCAAACGAGAGATTTTGAATAATTTATTTAACCAATTAGCAGGAATCCTAGCAAATCCTTACATCCTTCTGTGGAGACCTATTAAAAGTGGGAAATAGTAAAACCTATTATTTATGGCTCTGAGAAACAATAGAAGTGTGGTATGAAACACTAAATAATAAGTTAATATTGTTATTTTTGAAGCCTGTATAAGTGATGCCCTATCAGTCCCTGTTTTCTGAGAATGAACATGCTTGGCTTTCCAAGCAACATCATTCTTTCCTTATAGATCATCTCTCTCTCTCTCGTGTTCAAACCTCATGCCTTTGGTGTGAATTATGTGAAGTAAAATGCCGTTTATAATTGTGAAAAATACCACATTAGCTGCATACCCTCCTCGCTGACTGGAAGATTGTTACATATGCATCTGTGACCACAACAAATGACGAATGTTCAGAAACCTGTCGAAGGAGGCTGGTCTTGATGACTGAATGTGTCCTGGGAGTCTGTGAGCAACGCCACGTTCCATTACAAAGCTTTATGGCATCTTCCTTTTCAACAACTGAATCACATTAAAATGACCCTCCTGGAGGCATCGGCGGTTCAGCAGACCATATGGATATATTTATAACAATGAAATGTGCATCCAACGTTGGCTGCACTTTAACAAGGCACTGAAATAATTGTAAGCAAACTTGATATAGATGTATTGGCATCGCTTACTTCAAGTATAGAAATTTCAGCTGAGGTGCATAAAATATTAATGAATCGAGGCTGTCAAATGCTCTGGCTGAAAACAGATACATTCCTCTGACTGAGTACTCTGGACAGCTCTTTCTCTTGTTATCTAGGGATATTAAAATATTGAACCCAGTATTACTGTTATGGCTTATAATACTAATTCGCTCAGGAGAACTGTAGTAATGATCCTAGAGGATGGAATTAGAATCAATGGAGAGTGGGATTCTAGAATGAAGGGAGAAGGAGCTGGGAACGGTAGCGTGAGGAGCTTTTGCTGGGGGTTCGTTATGATGTTACTTTAAGCTGGAAATTATTCAAATAAAGGATTATATTTCTTCCGTCATCGTGGAATTTGTACATATTTTGGCGACGAGGAACAAGGAGAACCGACAACCCCCAGCCCCTAGATCAGCCATCTGGAAGAAGAAGAACTAAGAAATATTTGTACGACATACCAAGGAAAGGAACAGAAGCTTACAGGAGAAGTGTACGTAGTAGTGAATTTCTGTTACCTTATTCATCAAGAAAATAACTTTGAATATGAGCTTCTAACTGCTGGAGTTTCCCTGATCGTTATTCCTGTTTCATTTTTTTAAACAAATTATATCGGAGAAGTATCTCCGTGTATTTCCTACTATATTGACTTGAATTGTTTGAAAGAGAAAAGGAAGTGTTTTAAACTTCGTACAATTGTTTTTGCAATTTGGCTGCTAACGGCGAGGAGAGACAGTTGAAGTCGAAGTGGTTACAGCGCGAGCCGTCTCTCGCGCACAATTCAGAAATAAACTGGATGCAGTGCGTGCTGTCTCTCGTGCACGATTCTGAATTGTAGTCCAGCGCGCGCGGCACGCCGAAAGACAAAGGATGTGGCAGCACAACATGAATGAGATGCGGCGCACGCGGTGAATGCGGCCCGTTCTAAATAAGCTTAATTACTGATTAATTTAACTCGACATTGATAAAAAGAAGAGATATTCCTTACCTAGAGCAGGCACTTCCTTCTTGTGGCTTTTAATCTCTGAGGCTTGGACACGGCATAGAAATAAAGGATGGACTGAAGCTTGTACACAGCATGATAACAAAGGAAGGACTAAAGGATATAATTTAAAAAAAAAGAAGAGGAAAAAAGACTATTGAGAAGCATTAGGAAAAAGGACTAAAAAATATAGTTGTACTGAGATAAATAGTAGTTATTTATTTTAGATTGTTATTTTATTTAATTATTTTGAATTGTTATTTTAGTAAATTTTGGTAGTTTGTTATTTTTATTTGTTCATAGGTATGGCTGAACAAAGTATTTCTGCTCCACCATGTTTCTTACCAGTACCAGGCGAACCATCCATTCCATGGAAGAGGTGGAAAAACATTTTTACTACTTACCTATTGGCAATTGGAGGAGACAAATATAGTCCTCTTAGGAAACAGGCAATCTTATTGCATCATTTAGGAACTGAAGGCAGGAGAATATATGACGACTTGCCAGAAGTATCCTTGGGTATTGGCTAAGGACAACCTATAAATCTTTCTGATATGTCTTTACAAATGTTGGAAAAACACTTTACACCTAAGATCAATGTCGTGTTTGAACGTCATAAGTTTTTTTCGCGTGTTCAAGGTTTAGATGAAGATGTGATGACTTATGTGGCTGCACTAAGAGGGTTGGCAGTAATGTGTAATTTTCAGGATTTGACTGATTCTCTCATTCGTGACCAAATAGTGCGATGCACTAATAACAAAAAGGTGAAAGAGAAACTGCTATCCATTGACCCTTCGTTAGAGGAGTCAATACAAATAGCAAGGAGTATGGAGCATACTGAAGCTTGGATAAAGGGGATTGAATCTAAAGTACACATGAGAGAATCAGTTAAAGAGAGCACAGTAGAAGTAGAACAACTTAAAACAATAAAACATGAAAAGGGTACTGCGAGTAACATGGGGGAAAAGAAGAATTTTAATATAGTGTGCTATAGGTGTGGATGTCCGGGACACATTGCTTCAAGTCATGTATGTTCTGCGCGTATTTTGACATGCATAACATGTGGAAAGCGTGGCCATTTGGCCAAAGTGTGTAGGTCAAAAGGAAAAGTCTGGAATAAGAGTGTTAAGTCAATAGATAACATACAAGGGGAACATGAAGAAGAGATAGTTCTAGCTATCAACAGTATGTCAGATAACAACTACAGTGATGTAGAATCAGAGGCCTGTGTGAATCTAAAGCGTGAAAGCCAATGTGAATTGAAAAAACCTCATTGTGATGTAACACTGAAAACTAAGATTGTAAGGATGCTATTTGATTCAGGGAGTTTGTATACCTTAATGTCTAAAGATGTTTATGAGGGAATCTTGAGAGAAAAGTTTGAAGATTTACAGACTGCAGATGTGAAAGCGGTAGGGTATGGTGGTAAAAGAATCAACATTGTGGGAATGAAATGGATGGACATTATCTTCAGAGGGAATGGTGTATATGGGAAGGTATATGTGACTCATGAAGGATCAAATTTGTTAGGATGGAGGCATCAGAAGGATTTAAATATTGTTCTCAATCCAAACGCAACTGAACCAGTCATAGTTGTGGAAGATTCAAATGTTGGGTATAGGGGGATTCAAGGATCTGCAGAAGAATGGAGAGAAAAATGTATAGAAAAGTTTCCAAAAGTTTTTACTGAAAAACTTGGAAAATTGAGAAAGTTCACACACCGGATAATAAAAAAAAAAAACGCTGTTCCAGTTGTTCACAAAGTACGATCAATACCGTATATGATGAGAGAACCTCTTCAACAGGAAATTGATAGATTATTGCAGGAGAAACTAATAGAATCAATAGAGTCGTCGGAATGGTTGGCACCGATTGTTGTAGCACCCAAGGATGGAAACAAGATTCGTTTATGTATAGACTTGAGGGACCTGAATAAGAACATTTGGGTGGATAGACAACCTTTGCCCAACATCACGGAAATGTTAAGTATGATGGGAGGTGGCAAAGTATTTAGCGTTCTGGACATGTCGGCAGCTTACCATCAAGTTAATCTACATCCAGATTCAGGTCCATTGACTTCTTTTGTAACACCTTTAGGTGCCTATCGTTACTGTAGAATGGCGTTTGGGCTAGCATCCGCATCTGCTGTACTTCAGCATATTATGCATAATATTTTTGAGGGGATGAAGGATGTATTGTGCTTCCAAGACGACATTATCATAGTTGGGAGATCTATGGAAGAGCATGATGAATTGATTGTGAAAGTGTTGGAAAGAATTGAGAATCATGGATTGACTGTGAGAAAAGAAAAATGCCAGTTGAGAAAGAGTAGTGTGAACTATTTAGGTCATGTAGTGTCTGCAGAAGGTATAAAGCCTAAAAAAAGTATTGTGAGGGCGATTAGCGAAGCCCCGAAACCAAGTAACAAGGATCAACTTAAATCGTTTCTGGGATTGGCCGAATATTGTTCTAAATTTGTGCATGATTTTGCTGGAGTTGTAGAACCGATGAGATTGCTATTAAAGAAAGGAGCAATGTTTGAGTGGGGAGCGGAATGTGAATTAGATTTTAAGAAGATTAAGAATTCAATTGCTTCTTCCGCCTACCCTTGGACATTTTGATGTGAATAAGAAAACAATCTTAATGATAGATGCCAGTGGTGTAGGGTTGGGTGCAGTTCTCATACAGGTAGTGGACAAAGAAGAAAGAGTCATTGGGTTTGCGTCCCACAGGTTACAAGGGGCAGAATGGTCGTACTCTGCCATTGAGAAGGAGGCGCTAGCTTGTTGTTGGGGTATTAATCATTATAGATATTATTTGTGGGGACTGCCTTTTGTGCTTCGTACGGATCATAAACCTCTACTTCAGGTTTTCAAGAGTGGTCCAGGTTTGGAAGAAAGTATGACACCCAGAATTTCGAGGTGGTTAATTAATATCATTGATTTCAATTTTGTTGTGGAATTTGTGAGGGGTAAAAAAAATGTTGTGGCAGATTGCTTGTCACGCATGCCGATCGATGAACATCCTGAGGAAGCTTCAGTATTGAATGAGATGGAAGCAGAAACTTTTTTGATAGATGATGAACTTACCTTAAAGCAAGAAGAGTGGGAGGATGCCATGATTGATGATAAGGAGTATGAGGAGCTAAAGAAATTTAGAAGTGGTTCTGGTCACATAGGAAGTGATGTGTAGGATTTGAAACAATATTTAGGGGTAAAAGATGAACTAAGTGTGCACGGTCAAAAGGTATTTAGATGTGGGAAAGTGATACCACCTGTGAAGCTAAGGATGAGGTTGATAAAAATTGTTCATGAGGGTCATTTAGGGAGTAGTTTGACAAAGAGAAGGCTAAGACATTCGTATTGGTGGCCCGGGATGGACAAAGATGTGGAGCGAATTGTGAGTGAATGTGCAGCGTGTGCAAATAGTGACAAATCTAGAATTGTCAGACAGCCACCTGTGGGTTGTGTACAATTTCCTGAGAGACCATGGGAGAAATTAGCTTTGGATTTTATTGGTCCTGTTGATAAACTTGGAAGAAGGAATAGTTTATTAGTAGTCTTGGTGGATTACCACAGTAAATGGTTTGTAGTTAAGAGCATGGAATATATTACGACTAACAATGTTATTGAATTCCTTAGGAATATATTTTTGGAGGAGGGTGCACCCAAAGTCTTAGTTACTGACAATGGGGTGCAATTGGTGTCTGAGAGAATGACAGAGTTCCTCACTGGATTGGGAATCAAACATGAGAAGGTTGCCTTATTTCGACCGCAAGCTAATGGTTTAATAGAAAGAATTAATCGAATTGTCATGGAAAATATTCTATTGTCTTTAGCTAATGGACTAGAATGGAGGGAAGAGCTGAATAAGATGATGTGGGCACATAGAGTGACACCGCATTCCGTAACGGGGGTAGCACGATTTGTTGCTCTCAAAGGGAGAGAACCAGCGACGAAAGAGTCTCCTTGGTGGTTGCGTGAAAAGAAACAAGTGTGGGTGGATCGTGAAAGAATGAGGGTGAGAGTGATGGGTTGTCAAGAACGTAACAAGATGAACTATGATACAAGAAGAAAAGTGAAAGACATTGGAATAGAGGTAGGTGATTGGGTGAGAGTAAGGAAACATGGTGTGATAAAGAAGGGGGAAAGTAGATTTTGTGAACCACGGAAGGCTGTGAAAACATTTAAATCTGTAGTTAGGTTGGATGATGGGAGAGAATGGAGTATAGGAAATTTGTGCAAAGTTGAGTAGGCAGTGATGCAGGTATTGAATGTACTTCCTGTTATTGAATATATTTCATATTGACATAACTTGTAAATAGTACATGTTTAAAAAATTATTTATTAGAATTATTTATGCTCACTTGTTATTATGATGTATGGGGGGAAGATGGTGTAGTAATGATCCTAGAGGATGGAATTAGAATCAATGGAGAGTGGGATTCTAGAATGAAGGGAGAAGGAGCTGGGAACGGTAGAGTGAGGAGCTTTTGCTGGGTGTTCGTTACGATGTTACTTTAAGCTGGAAATTATTCAAATAAAGGATTATATTTCTTCCGTCAACGTGGAATTTGTACAAGAACAATGTATTTTTTTGTTTTTAAAGTACAGGGCACTGTACACTATGAGCAGTAGTGCAGTACAGGTGCAAGTACTGAGGGAACGTACTCTCAGTCGTGTATGGCGATATTTCTGTCGGATTTCACCAGGAACGTTTAAATACACGTTTAAATACCTCAAAAGTTTTCGATATTTTACAAATATGTGTTTTCTCTCTTCCTACTCCTGCCTAATTTCCACTGCCCCTTAGGCCCCTCTCATGCACCCTGCTTGTCATATAATGTATTTTATACATCGGCCTGCTTGTTGGAAAATCTGAAGCTCCACCCCCACCTTCCCCCCCCCCCCCCCACAATCCCCCAATCCTACTGGCCAAGCTACGCCCCTGCCAGTATTAAGAGAAAACCGTATGTTAGCGGTATTCAGTACATGGCACGAAGTACGAAGAAAACAAACATGACTTCCACATACTATTTGAACAAGCAGGTTGTTAAAAGCTCAAGAAGGCTGTCACTAGAAATTCAAACCACATGGAAAAGACTATTAACAAAACCCTGCGAATCACTGCTGTCCGTCTGTAATTTATGAATGTTTTCGACCGAAGATGCCCCTTACCGTTTTTAGGAGTAGGTAGTGTTCCCAAGGACCACTGTCAAGCGTTAAAAAAGTGTGTAAACCTTTTCATTTTTCTAAATGCATCATGTTTCCCAAAATGGGCTGCATTTAAAAGAGAACACTTTATTCAAAAGCAGTCATAGTGTTGTGCTGACTCAGGCAGGCATCCCTGTGACTGCAGACAGTCAGAGTGAGTCACGGTTTACAGCGTACCTCATTAATACGCATGAGGTAGGTCAGCTTTGTGACCCACTATGAGTCAGTGTTCTGCAACATAATCTATTAGTATGCAGGTTGGTATGCAAAATGCAAAGCTCGGTCGCAAATTGAGATCACTTTTTGTGAATACAATATTCAAACATCTAGTATATAGTGCTGCACAAAACCGTCTGTGACTGGCTTTTCTGAAATACACCTGTTCAGTTCTGCTGAAACCAGGAAACAGCAAACATGCAAGCTTTGTATTCAGGCTCTACCATCCAGACATGAAAGAGGGCGCTGTACTGATCTATTTTTAATAAACATTTCCCTGTTTGAAAACCTCCTGTTTCAATCTACCGGTTTTATGTTATGGGGAATTGTGCAATATAGGACCAGTTTTATGAGGTTCGAAAGATATCATAAACCACAAGGCTATATGGCTTCTTTATTTTGGGGATAGTTAGCTTGATGCAACCTGTTTTTAGGAATAGAGCGCCGTTTATTGAAGGTAGTAAGTGAAATTCAGGACTGTGCCATTTGGTTGTCTGCAGTTAAAAGAAAAGAGCAATACTTAATTATGTAGACAAGAATGTCAAATTCTGAATATCCTTTGCGTTGGTAACAAACACTGGTAAAGCCAATAGGATTTGTGTATGTGAGATCTACTGGCTTTTTCAATGTTTTTTAGAGATGTTGCATAATAGCATGGGCTGATTTGCATCATGGCTTTAAGTTAAAAAAAAGGGCTATTACACGGCCAGAGTTTACCACACTGTAGCAGTTTTTATTTGTTAAACTTGCTATCCTCGTGTGGTGAAAAAACAAGGGACCATGGGAGGGTGCGGGGAAATGAAGCAACACAGGGGAGCTGCAGGTGGGGAAGTCAGAAGGTGGATAGGCCATACAGGTATTAAAAAAAGTGCCTGGAGCAGTATGCGGCCAGTGGAAGGACACTGGCCACAAACAGGAAGCTGTGCTAGGTCCATGCTCTACACAGGTATAGAAGCCCCAATAAGAATTCAGGAGGAGATGAGAAGCCATCAGGATGCAGGAGGCATGACCAGGAAGAAGCAAGGAACTTTGTGACGTGGAAGCCAACCCATGGTAAGTATTGGTAAGTAATTGGCGGGCTCTAAGCCTGTGTTTAAGCTTTTTTATTAAAAAAAAAGTAGCTTTTGCTGACAGTGCATGCACACTGAGCGCAAAACCTAAAAATCACATCCTATCTGAACCAGGATATTGTAGAAGCTGTTCTCTTCAAGGTGCCTCTAACAACAAACTCTAGAGGGAATTTAAATGTTTAGGTTTTATTTACCTTACATAAATTGATTGTTGATAAACCAATGGATAATTGTCAGTTCCAGTGGAATTATATGATTATGTGGCTGCGTCATTTGCCATATAATTATAGATGACAACACTTGTCATATAACTTCCTGCATAATTTGGAGAGTTGAACAGAGACTGTTGTTTCTTGGTTGAAATGATCAAAATAATACTCTGAGAAAATGAGCCTCATACTGCTGAATAATTTGTGTTCTCTTGGTGCATAATTTAAATAACCCTGCCACATGATTTTTATTCTCAATTGCTACATAATCTTACTGTCCCACTATGCAGAGTGGGTTGGGAGCAGTTATTATGATGCAATCCCTATTTCACAGAGACTATTGTACCTATGATTCTCGTTGATGCTTGTTCTTGAGCTTTCTCTTGTCTTGCAGGGGCATAAATTATATCCAAACTCCTAGGCATCAGGAAGATGAGTACACTCATTTTTCAATACTCAAAGTGTCCTTTTTCAGTCATATGACATGTTGGCCATTGGTTGACGTGTTTCGACTTGGAAAGAGTGCTGCTCATAACATGAATACAAGTGTCCACTACCTTCTGCTTTTTCCGCTTAAACAACCATACATGCAGTAACATCCAAATAAAGAGATGTAATTAACTTCAGATGGAGACATTTTTTTTTAAGACAGTGACAAATCGCTTTATTTCTGGTGTACAGATACATCCTAACCAAGTTATTTGCAACAGAATCATACCATCATGATTCATAATATTCGTGCTGATTAATATTCAAACAAAATGGTAGGTATTATCCTACTACTGTTTCAGTAGTTGTTAGACCTGTCATCCTTTTTGCTTGTTTTCTTCCATTTTTTCAAAAATGTGTTTTTGTTGGCCTTAGGACTCTTTGCACGTTGTCACTGCTAACTAGTGCTAAAGTGCTTCTGCTCATTCCCTTAAACATGACCAAATTGGTTTACACCTGATAGGCATATTGAATTTACTTATAAGTCCCTTGTAGAGTGGTATATGATATACCCAGGGTCTGTAAATTAAATGCCTCTAGTGTGCCTGCGGTGCATATTGTGACACCCACGTAAGTAGCCCCTTAAAATATGCCCCTATCTGCCATTGCCTCCTGAATGCAGTTTTAAACTGTCAGTTCGACTTAGCAATATATGTCCCTTTCCATGCCTTAAACTCCTCTTTAATTGCATATGTCACCCCTAGGGGAGGCTCTAGGTAGCCCACAGGGCAGGGTGCATTGCATTTAAATGGTTGGCCATGTACTTTCAAATTTTACATGCCCTGACAGTGAAATCTCCTGAATTTGTTTTCTCTACTGTGGGACCTACCTGTCTCACAGGATAACATAAGATAGGATAAGGATGGCTTGTTGCATTTAATAAGTGCTAAAGTTTGATTGGGGAGAGATTGGCATTTCATGTTTGGTAGCTATAAAATTGTAAGTAAAATCCTATTCAATGATAAGGTCAGATTTTAAATTACGATTTCAAAAAGGCCACTTTCAGAAGCCTGGCATTTTCTGCCCTTTGTTTTTTGGTGCCTGCAGCCTGACTTAGGTCACATGACTGGGTGTAGCTGGCAGTTGGACTTTGTGAATTCCCTCCAGACAGTTACACAATAGAAGGATTATGTGGGTCTTAATGGGTCATCTGCTGGCAGGATGGGAGTGTAGAGCTTGGCACAGTTTCACTTGCTTGCAACTTAATAGTCTGTGCTCTGCCTCCTTCAAAAGGCGTTTCACCTTCACATTTTCTCTGCAAACCAGCTTGGAGTCAGGAAAGTGCAAGCACTTCAAGAAGAAACTTTTAGCAACCTCGCCTTACTTTAAAGAAGGCACCAGGTATAAAAATAGTGCCCTAAGACCCACTCTACAGTTCACGCTCTGGACCTGTGAAAGGACTCTCAGTGGACTGCATGCTGCTGTGGCCTGATGTGCACTCCACAAGACTGCTTTGCTGCACCTGGAAGGACTAGGACTGCTTTTCTGCCTGGAACCTGCCCTGATCCCTAAAAGGCCACCCCTTCTGTTTGAAGCCTTCTTCACCTAAGCCCAGGACTACCAGAGTGACTCCAAGGGCTAATTTGCTGGCATCCTGTTAAGAGCCACAGGGACATAACTGGCTCCTACCATCTTGAACCTGCACCTTGACCCTACCTGAGTAAGTCCTGAATACACAAGCTCGGTCACACCAGTCCTGGGCATTTGGTTGTGGTGCTACAGATGCCCAGATCGCTAAAATCCAAAACTTTGTACTTAATAATGTTTTGCCTAAAACTGTTCTTAGAACCAGGGGAAAACCAGGACCAACTTGCTTGTCGATCCACCCAAGGTGCATCACCTGACTTCACAGCAGCAAATCCTGTTCAATGGTTCTACTCTAAAGGGTAGCCGACCTCCTGGAATTGTCTTCAGCCACAGCTTCCTGCCTCATCCTGCTGGAGATTTTTGACTTCCAAAAAAAAGTGACTAAGTAAGAATATGGATATCTTTACTGCAACTTCGTCCAGTGGCTCCCCGACAGTGATACTCTGCTCTAGGACACTGCCTGCAGCCTTGCCCCGCTGAACTTTACTTCTCAGAATGTTGTTCAAAAAAATTATTTTCAGTCTAAAGGTAAGCACCGACAGGAGCCATACACTCTTTGTATCTGACCCGCATTGGTAACAAGGGGCACTCCATTGCGGTCAGCCATATTTTTTTTTACTTTGATCCGGTCTTGCATGACTATATGTCTGCGTTTGGCGCTTTAATCTTTAGGGCGCTAGTTTTTATTAAAAGCGATAAAATTCATAACTCCTATTCTATTAATTGGATTTTGGTGTCAAACAACTTACTAAGGTTTAGTCTTATTCTTGTGTTGTGTTTTCACTTTATTACTGTTTGGGTGCTACATACATGTTTTGCACATTACCTCTAAGTTAAGCCTGACTGCTTTTTGTGCCACGCTGCCCATTAATTTAGTGACTTTTTGTGGCTGTTGCTTGACCAGGGCTCACACCCCAGTCAATTAACAACCAATTTCTCACAGTAATCAAGGCATTTGTTAAAATATAACTAAGTTAATCCTCAGTAGACAAATATAGTCCATTGTAATTAATCACACATTCATTATAATTCTTCATGCAGAGTTGCAGATCATGTAACAATGTCATATATCAAACAATCCTACATGAGTACAGTCCATAAACTTAGAATTACATAATGGAAATCAAGTAATTGTGATATGACAGTGCATTCAAAATACAAACATACCAGACTTCATCCTTATATGTGGGCATAGAGAGTGGGCTCCTATAACATGCAAATAATAATATAAAATTGAAGAGGTTTTAGGGCATGGCCCGTATCTCCTACACAGTATATCTAAGGAACTGTTGAAAGTAGTTGTTGATAAACCCCCAAGGGCCTTTGTACGTCTTAAATGGATGGATCTTTCCTCATGCATGTTTAACCCTTCTGCTTGTCCTAACTTGAGATCAGTCTTATATTGATACTCTAAATGCAATGATTTAGTCCTACCTGTAGGATGTCTAGGAATTGGATCTATACCTTGATGTTGTAACACATCATGCCAAATTTATTGGTATTCAAATAATGCTTTACCTTTCAGATATGTATTGTCAGCATGAATAGCTCTCAGGTGCTTCATTGCTCTCTTTTTAACGGGGTGGTACTGTCCACATATAATTTCACTACAAAATATGCTGTAAAATCTGAGTTGTGAGTAGTGGTTTTCTTTATTTTTCTGCCTGCATTGGCACGTGGTGTCTGTTGGAAAATGGGTTATTGGTAAGGGCAGGTAGGTACCTACACCTAGCAACAAGCCACTAACCTCCACCTAGGTACAGTTAGGTCTCAGTAAATTAATCCCAGCTCAACCCTTGGTAGCTTGGCAACGAGCGTCAAGGCTTAACTTAGGAGACAGTGTGTAAAGCATTCAAATATCACAAAACAGTAATTAAATAAAACACAGGAAACAGTTTAAAAATCCAAAACCAATTTATAAAAATAGTTTATATTTTTATCTTTAAAATGACACAAAAATGAATAAAATCGGATAAAGGGAACCGGAGATATGAATTTTTAAAGAATTATTATTTTTCTAGCGCTTAGAAACAAAAAGCGCCAATCGGGTCATCTGGTTGCACCTCGACCGGGGCAAAGTCAAAGTTTCAGGCCGACCGCGATGGAGCCCTGCTCGGCTACAAGTCACGGGAGCCCTCGGTTAAAAAGTTACCTTCTGACTTAGTCTTTATTTTGAAGTTTTTCTTCACCAGGACGAACCTGCCAGTTGAATCCGACCTCCTGGAGCCCTTGTCCGGATACGCGATGTGGGTTTCCTCGGTGGAGATTTTTACCTTCGGACTTAGTCGTTTTTTCGAGATGAAAATCCTTCGACCGGGGTAAACCTGGATCTTGACTCGAAGTCCGGGGAGCCCTTCTCGGATACGATGGCTGGGAGGTCCCGGTCAACTTTTTACCTTCGGACTTAGTCTCTTTTTCGGAGGTTTTTCTTTACCGGGACGAACCACCAAGTCAGGCCGGGTCGCGGTTGAGGCAAGCCGGCTAGAATTTCCGCGGCGGGTCGGTCCCTCTCTGGAGCTTTTTTACAAAAATGTTCAAATCTTTTCCAAACTTCTGGGGCTTCACCCAGATGTTCTTTTAAGGTTCTTTTGGGGTCCACAGCTCACCCCAAGGGTCCAGAAGTTCTGTGATGGTCCTTGGGGGGTGCGGACTTCAACTCCCAGAATGCACCTGGCGCAACCTCCTTTTTGGCCACTGGACAGTGGTCAGCTGGTCACTTTTCAGGAGTTGGTGCAGGGGGACTCTGGATAGCAATTGTTCACCTGTAGCAAACAGGGAGTCCCTCCTTGAACCAGTTGAAGCCAGGCAAAGTCCTTCTTGTGGTGAAGCCCAAGTGTGCAGCTGGTGCAGTCCTTCTGAGTGCAGGTTCCAGGTGCAGGCCAGGGGTCCAGCAGGGCAGTCCTTCTTCTCCTTTAGTTCTTTTCTTCTTGAAATCTGGCAGGGATCTGAGGTGTGGGGGCAGGTCTGCCAGTTTTATCCTTGCTCCTGGGTGAAAAGCAGGGGGGTCCTGGTCCTCCAATCAGGTACAGGGTCGTCCCCCTGTGATGACCACTTCCTGGGAAGTGTGGCAAAAATCCATCCCAAAAGGCAACAGTCTCTAAAAATCCAACATGGCTGAATCTGATTTTTGGAGGTTACATCTGGCTAAGCCCACCCACTGGTGTGGCTAAAAATCATAAACACACCCCTCTCCTGCCCTCTCCTAATCTAATCAAGGGGGCACCTAGGTGTCTGGGGTTGCAGGATGTGGGGGTGTTGCTGGGTGCTCCAGATGTCCTTCTCTGCCTTTGAAGACCAGTTTGGCAGCCCTCCCCCTTCCTGCCTCACCATCTGCTGAGGGGAGATTCTCTCCCCCAAGCACATTCCTTTGTGTGAAGCCAGGCCACTTCACACCTCATCAAGGCAGCTTGGCAAAAGCTGCTGCAGGCTGGCCAATCAGAGCACAGCAGCAAAAACAATGCAGAGCTGAAATTGGCAACTTTTTAGGTAAAGTCTAAACTTTTTACCTGAACAAGTTATATTAAATCCCACAACTGTAAGTTGTGGGATTTATTACAACAATTAATTTGATACCAAATTCTTGGTATGCAACATTTAAGGAGACTTTAAAATTTAAAATAAAGTCTCCCCATTCTAGCCTATGAAGGCCATTTACTTCTATGAGGGAAAAACGAATTTGGCTGTTTTTACCTCACCAGGGCTTATAAATCTATTTTTATAAAGTCCCTGCTTATAGTTACATGGCACCCAGCCCTAGGGGCACATAGGGCACACCTTAGGGGTGACTTATATGTAAAAATAAGGTAGTTTAAGACTTTGGAAGTACTTTTAATTCCAAAGTCGAATTTGCATATAACTTTAATTTAAAAGCAGCCAGCAAGGCAGGCTTGCTTTTAAAATGACACTGGGCACTTCAGCAGTGCACCTAGGTGTGCACCACCTATGCTGTGGTCCCTTAACCTACATGCCCTACCATATACTAGGGACTTATAGGTAGGTTAACTTAGCCAATTATAATTACCCTAATTTGCATATCCATTTTACACAGGGCACTGGCCCTGGGACTGGTAAGCAGTACCCAGGGCACAGCCAAGAGTCAGTAACCACCAGTACCTATCCAAAAAGTGTGGGGGTGATCAGGCAAAAAAGGAGGACTTTCCTACACTGCCCCCCCCCAGATGAAAGGTGATGGGTACTAACCTACACCCTGGTAGTCCTCATCAGCTAAGTGGAAAAACCTGGAAAGGCCATCTGCATTGGCATGAGCAGTCCGAGGTCTGTGCTCCACTGTGAAGTCCATCCCCTGTAGGGAAATGGACCACCTTAACAGTTTTGGGTTCTCCCCCCTCATCTGCATCAACCACCTGAGAGGTCTGTGGTCAGTTTGTACACGGAAGTGAGTGCCAAACAAGTAAGGCCTCAACTTCTTCAGGGACCAGACCACAGCAAAGGCCTCCCTCTCAATGGCACTCCATTTTTTCTCTCTGGGGAGTAGTCGCCTGCTGATGAAGGCAACTGGGTGATCATGGCCCTCTTCATTAACTTGTGCTAACACTGCCCTAATCCCTTCCTCTGAAGCATCTGTTTGCACTACAAACTCCTTGCTATTGTCAGGGGCCAGTAACACTGGTGCTGAACACATAGCCTGTTTTAGGGTGTCAAAAGCTTTCTGACACTCTGGGGTCCAAATGACCTTCTTGGGCTGTTTCTTGGAGGTAAGCTCAGTCAGAGGGGCCACTATGGTCCCAAAATTCTGTACAAACCTCCTGTAGTACCCGGTCAGGCCAAGAAAGGCCCTGACCTGAGTCTGGGTTTTTGGAGCCTCCCAATCCAGAATAGTCTGGATCTTGGGCTGGAGAGGTTGTACATGGCCTCCACCAACAAGGTGGCCCAGGTACACAACAGAGCTTTGCCCTATCTGGCACTTGCTTACCTTGATAGTCAGGCCTGCTTGAAGCAGGGCCTGAAGCACTTCCTTCAGGTGGACCAGGTGGTCCCTCCAGGTGGAACTAAATACAGCTATATCATCCAGATAAGCTGCACTGAAAGATTCCAACCCAGATAGGACTCTGTTCACCAACCGTTGGAAGGTGGCAGGAGCATTTTTCATGCCAAAGGGCATCACCTTGAACTGAAAGTGGCCCTCTGGTGTGGAAAATGCTGACCTCTCCTTAGCTCTTGGACTTAAGGCAATCTGCCAATATCCTGAGATCAGATCAAATGTGCTCAGGAATTTGGCAGCCCCCAACCTGTCAATGAGCTCATCAGCTCTAGGTATGGGGTGAGCATCAGTCCTAGTGACTGCGTTTAGACCTCTGTAGTCCACACAGAATCTCAATTCTTTCTTCCCACCTTGGGGATTAGCTTTGGGCACCAGTACCACTGGACTGGACCAAGGACTATCAGAGGGCTCAATTACCTTGAGGTCCAACATCTTAGCCACTTCAGCTTTGATGTTGGCCTTGACCTGGTCAGACAGCCTGTACAGCTTGTTCTTGACAGGCAAGCTGTCACCAGTGTCAACATCATGGACACACCAATTCGTGAGTCCTGGGGTCAGGGAGAACAGACTAGCAAACTGTCCCAAAACTTGCTTACAGTCTTTTTGTTGCTGATCTGTCAATTTGGGAGAGAGTACCACTCCCTCCACTGACCCATCTTTTGACTTTGAGGACAGGAGGTCTGGCAGAGGTTCACCCTCCTCCTCCTTCCCTTCATCAGTGACCATTAGCATGGTCATGTCTGCCCTGTCCTGGTGGGGTTTCATCCTGTTTACATGCAGGATCCTGTGAGGATTCCTGGGGGTGCCAAGGTCCACCAAGTAGGTGACCTCACCTTTTTCTCCAGAATTGGATAGGGCCCAGTCCATTTGGCCTGAAGTGCCCTAGGAGCCATAGGCTCCAAAACCCACACCAGCTGTCCTGGGTGATACTCAGGCATGGTAGCCTTTTGATCATGCCAGAGCTTCATGAGCTCCTGGCTGGCTTCCAGGTTTCTGCTTGCCTTCTTCATATACTCAGCCATGCGTGACCGCAGGCCTAGCACATAATCTAGCACATTCTCCTTAGATTCTTTGAGAGGCTTTTCCCAAGACTCTCTCACCAAGCACAATGGGCCTCTTACTGGGTGCCCAAACAGTAACTCAAAGGGGCTGAATCCAACCCCCTTCTGTGGCACCTCTCTGTAGGCAAACAGCAGGCAAGGGAGGAAGACATCCCATCTCCTTCTGAGTTTGTCAGACAAACCCATGATCATGCCCTTCAGGGTCTTATTAAATCTTTCCACCAGACCATTGGTCTGTGGGTGGTAGGGGGTGGTGAACTTATAAGTAACACCACACTCATCCCACATGGCTTTCAGATAGGCTGACATAAAGTTTGTGCCCCTATCTGAGACCACCTACTTTGGGAATCCCACTCTGGTGAACACACCAAGTAGGGCCCTAGCCACTGTGGGAGCACTGACTGTCCAGAGGGGTATTGCCTCAGGGTACCTGGTGGCATGGTCCACTACCACCACAATGTACCTGTTACCTGAAGCAGTTGGTGGGTCTAGGGGACCAACAATGTCAATCCCCACCCGCTCAAAGGGAGTCCCAACCACTGGCAGTGGTATCAGGGGAGCCTTTGGTTTGCCTCCTGTCTTGCCACTGGCTTGACAGGTGACACAGGAGCTGCAAAACTCCCTGACTTTTTCTGACATTTGGGGCCAATAAAAATGGTTGACCAGCCTGTTCCAGGTCTTGGTCTGTCCCAAATGTCCAGCTAAGGGGATATCATGGCTTAAGGTAAGGAGGAATTCTCTATACTTCTGGGGGACCACTACTCTCCTAGTAGCCCCTGGTTTGAGGGCCCTTGCCTCAGTGTAGAGAACTCCATCCTCCCAGTAAACCTTGTGGGTCCCACTGGTATCCCCTTGTTCTTGCCTGGCAGCAGTCTGCCTCAGGCCCTCAAGAGTGGGACACTCTCTTTGTCCCTGGCACAAATCTTCCCTGGTGGGCCCACCTGCCCCTTGCAGTTCTGCCAAATCAGGCATAGTTTGCAGGGAAAGTGTCCCTCCCTCAGAGTTCAGATCCTCCCCCTCAGGGTTGGATTCTTCCTGACCCTCTGTACTTGTTAGGGCTGGCAATCCAGACCCAGTGCCCTTTCTCTTTTTCTTGGAGGCTTGGCCCATTGTTCCAGGGTCCAAGTGTCCAGCATTTCCCTGTTGTGCTGCCTGTGACCTGGTCACAGCACACACCCATTCAGGGAGGTCCAGCATCTGTGCATGGACCCTTCTCTCCACTTCTGACCATTCAGATGCTTCAAGATCATTTCCCAGCAGACACTCTACTGGGAGGGCAGGAGCTACAGCTACCTTTTTAGGGCCAGTCACACCTCCCCATTCCAGACTCACCATAGCCATGGGATGGAGTTTGGTTCTGCTATCTGCATAAGTCACCTGGTGGAAGACACCAGGTAAGACCTGCTCTGGAGAAACCAGCTTTTCTGTGACCATTGTCACACTGGCTCCTGTATCTCTCAGAGCTTCCACTTCAGTCCCATTGACTTTAGGCCTCTGCCTATACCTCTCCATGATGGGAGGTAAGGTGGCCATAGTTGCAATGTCCACCCCACCCACGGATACTAAGGTGACCTCTGTGTACCCTGATTCCACCCCTGGGCCAACTTCCACCCCCAACCCTACACTAGCAATCCCCTGGGATTGCCCACCAGTGGGGGGCTTCTTGGAGCAGATAGCATCTCCTCTTTTATGTCCAGGTTGATCACAATCAAAACACTTGCCGGCCTTAGCAAGCTCCTGAAACCTTCCTGCTTTAGCAGGATCAAAATTCTTTCCCTGATACCCTTTCCCTTTAAAAGTGAATTGGCTCGGGGCTCCCCCTCCCTGAGAAGTTTTTGGGGACTCTTGTGATGACTCTTTGGGCTTTTTATCATCTTTCCCCTGGTTCTTCCCCTGAGAAGAACCATGTCCTCCCTTTTTCTGATCACCCCCTGGGGGTTTCTGGTTAACCCTAGTTCTTAACCAGTCATCTGCTGCCTCCCCCAGCTCTCTGGGGTTGGTCAACCTAGAGTCAACTAGATACTGGCGGAGCTTCTCTTGGACACAATTAGTTAGAAGGTGCTCCCTCATAATCAAATTGTACAGCCCCTCAAAGGTACTTACCCTGTTGCCCTGTATCCAGCCCTCCAGTGCCTTTACTGAAATGTCCACTAAGTCCACCCAGGACTGGGTGCTTGTCTTTTGGGTGTCCCTAAACTTGAGCCTATACTACTCTGGGGTCAGACCAAACTTTGTAGTCAAGCAACTCTTCATACTGGGGTATGAGTCTGCATCTTCCCCACTCATGGTTAGGAGCCTATCCCTCCCAGAGTTGGGAACTAACTCCCAAAGAAGTGAACCCCAGTACTGAGGCTTGACTCTCCTCATCTGGCGGGCCCTCTCAAAGGCCCCCAGCCACTTATCTATGTCATCCCCCTCTACATAGGCAGGAACCACCCCTTTGGGTAATCTGGGGGAAAAAAAAACACCCATGGACACCTCAGCTTCTTTATCGCTGCCACCATCTCTTTTTTCTTTGTTTGCCCACTTTTTCTTTTCTAGGGCCAGCTTATCTGCTTCCAAAGCTATGTATGCTAGCTGGGCCTCCAGCTCTCTTTCTCTGATGGATGGGTTCTCTCCTCCTGAAAGGACCCCCTTCCTACCACTCGCTTTGGGTCTGCCCCTAGTGACTGTATCTACTGAGGACCGTTCTTCCTCATCCTCACTTGGGCTCAGATGCCTTCCCTCCTCTGAGAGGTTAGAGTTAGCATCCTCCCCTTTTTCTTCCTCCTCTGGAGCTTCCTCTGTGCCTAGCTCTTGGGCCTCAGCCCATGCTGTCAGGGATTTAATCAGGATTTGCTTCCTGAGATCAGTGGTTGCAGGCAACCCTCTTTCAATACACAACCCCCTAAGCTGTACTACTGTCAGTGTGGGTAGGCTAGCCAGATCAAGCTCCATGGTTCCCTAGTTTTGTGTCAACAAAAACTTTTTGCAAAAATTGGAAACAAGAATTTAGAAAAATTACAAAAATTCAATAATTGAAATTAATCCAAATGAATAATAATAATAATAATAAAAAAATTAAAATTAAAAATAACAAAAAAATTTTTTTTTGCACTAAGACAATTTAAAGGATTTTTAATTTGTTTTACCTAAAACTGTAACGTGATACTGAACACAAGTACGGGATCCCACCGCTGCCACCAAAAATGTTGGAAAATGGGTTATTGGTAAGGGCAGGTAGATACCTACACCTAGCAACAAGCCACTAACCTCCACCTAGGTACAGTTAGGTCTCAGTAAATTAATCCCAGCTCAACCCTTGGTAGCTTGGCAACGAGCGTCAAGGCTTAACTTAGGAGACAGTGTGTAAAGCATTCAAATATCACAAAACAGTAATTAAATAAAACACAGGAAACAGTTTAAAAATCCAAAACCAATTTATAAAAATAGTTTATATTTTTATCTTTGAAATGACACAGAAACGAATAAAATCGGATTAAGGGAACCGGAGATATGAATTTTTAAATAATTATTATTTTTCTAGCGCTTAGAAACAAAAAGCACCAATCGGGTCATCTGGTTGCACCTCGACCGGGGCAAAGTCAAAGTTTCAGGCCGACCGCGATGGAGCCCTGCTCGGCTACAAGTCGCGGGAGCCCTCGGTTAAAAAGTTACCTTCTGACTTAGTCTTTATTTTGAAGTTTTTCACCGGGACGAACCTGCCAGTTGAATCTGACCTCCTGGAGCCCTTGTCCGGATACGCGATGTGGGTTTCCTCGGTGGCGATTTTTACCTTCGGACTTAGTCGTTTTTTCGAGATGAAAATCCTTCGACCGGGGTAAACCTGGATCTTGATCCGACGTCCGTGGAGCCCTTCTCGGATACGATGGCTGGGAGGTCCTGGTCAACTTTTTACCTTCGGACTTAGGCCCTCATTACGAGCCTGGCGGTCTGTGACCGCCAGGCTCGCGGTTGGCGGGAGCACCGCCGACAGCCTGGCGGTGCCCCTTAGGGCATTCTGACCGCGGCGCTTTGGCCGCGGTCAGTGCAGGAAAACCTGCTGCCCGTCAGAATCCTCCAAGGCGGCGCAGCATGCTGCGCCGCCTTGGGGATTCTGACACCCCCTACCGACATCCTGTTCCAGGGGGTGTCGCGGGGCCCCTGGGGGCCCCTGCAGTGCCCATGCCAATGGCATGGGCACTGCAGGGGCCCCCGTAAGAGGGCCCCGCTTGTAATAGCACCCGCTTGCAGTAGCACCCGTCGCACCTTCCCACTCCGCCGGCTCGATTACGAGCCGGCTTCATGGTGGGAAGGTCGTTTTCCCCTGGGCTGGCGGGCGGCCTTTTGAAGGCCGCCCGCCAGCCCAGGGGAAAACTCAAAATACCCGCCGCGGTCGGTACGGTATTTTGGCGGCTCCCGCCAGGCGCGCGGTCACCGCGTCCGGCGGGAGTTGTAATGACCCCCTTAGTCTCTTTTTCGGAGGTTTTTCTTTACCGGGACGAACCACCAAGTCAGGCCGGGTCGCGGTTGAGGCAAGCCGGCTTGAATTTCCACGGCGGGTCGGTTCCTCTCTGGAGCTTTTTTACAAAAATTTTCAAATCTTTTCCAAACTTCTGGGGCTTCACCCAGATGTTCTTTTAAGGTTCTTTTGGGGTCCACAGCTCACCCCAAGGGTCCAGAAGTTCTGTGATGGTCCTTGGGGGGTGCGGACTTCAACTCCCAGAATGCACCTGGCGCAACCTCCTTTTTGGCCACTGGACAGTGGTCAGCTGGTCACTTTTCAGGAGTTGGTGCAGGGGGACTCTGGATAGCAATTTTTCACCTGCAGCAAACAGGGAGTCCCTCCTTGAACCAGTTGAAGCCAGGCAAAGTCCTTCTTGTGGTGAAGCCCAAGTGTGCAGCTGGTGCAGTCCTTCTGAGTGCAGGTTCCAGGTGCAGGCCAGGGGTCCATCAGGGCAGTCCTTCTTCTCCTTTAGTTATTTTCTTCTTGAAATCTGGCGGGGATCTGAGGTGTGGGGGCAGGTCTGCCAGTTTTATCCTTGCTCCTGGGTGAAAAGCAGGGGGGTCCTGGTCCTCCAATCAGGTACAGGGTCGTCCCCCTGTGATGACCACTTCCTGGGAAGTGTGGCAAAAATCCATCCCAAAAGGCAACAGTCTCTAAAAATCCAACATGGCTGAATCTGATTTTTGGAGGTTACATCTGGCTAAGCCCACCCACTGGTGTGGCTAAAAATCATAAACACACCCCTCTCCTGCCCTCTCCTAATCTAATCAAGGGGGCACCTAGTTGTCTGGGGTTGCAGGATGTGGGGGTGTTGCTGGGTGCTCCAGATGTCCTTCTCTGCCTTTGAAGACCAGTTTGGCAGCCCTCCCCCTTCCTGCCTCACCATCTGCTGAGGGGAGATTCTCTCCCCCAAGCACATTCCTTTTTGTGAAGCCAGGCCACTTCACACCTCATCAAGGCAGCTTGGCAAAAGCTGCTGCAGGCTGGCCAATCAGAGCACAGCAGCAAAAACAATGCAGAGCTGAAATTGGCAACTTTTTAGGTAAAGTCTAAACCTTTTACCTGAACAAGTTATATTAAATCCAACAACTGTAAGTTGTGGGATTTATTACAACAATTAATTTGATACCAAATTCTTGGTATGCAACATTTAAGGAGACTTTAAAATTTAAAATAAAGTCTCCCCATTCTAGCCTATGAAGGCCATTTACTTCTATGAGGGAAAAACAAATTTGGCTGTTTTTACCTCACCAGGGCTTATAAATCTATTTTTATAAAGTCCCTGCTTATAGTTACATGGCACCCACCCCTAGGGGCACATAGGGCACACCTTAGGGGTGACTTATATGTATAAATAAGGTAGTTTAAGACTTTGGAAGTACTTTTAATTCCAAAGTCGAATTTGCATATAACTTTAATTTAAAAGCAGCCAGCAAGGCAGGCTTGCTTTTAAAATGACACTGGGCACTTCAGCAGTGCACCTAGGTGTGCACCACCTATGCTGTGGTCCCTTAACTTACATGCCCTACCATATACTAGGGACTTATAGGTAGGTTAACTTAGCCAATTATAATTAGCCTAATTTGCATATCCATTTTACACAGAGCACTGGCCCTGGGACTGGTAAGCAGTACCCAGGGCACAGCCAAGAGTCAGTAACCACCAGTACCTATCCAAAAAGTGTGGGGGTGATCAGGCAAAAAAGGAGGACTTTCCTACAGTGTCATATTAATTTCTATGGCTGTTGTGTTTACATGTTTTTCATTTAACACTTATAAAGAACCGTCCTTCTCAATTTAATCCTGTTTTACTATCTGTGACTGAAAGGTAACATTTGACTAGACTGTCTCTCATAGGCCTGGCTTGCCTACATATGATCTCCTGTTAGCAGGGCTTACATCAGGCCTGTGATGTTATTAGGTTGCAGGACGGCCAAATCTGTTATTTTTTTGCACTGGGGGGTGATAGTTTCTCACAAGAAAGTTTGTCTCCTGCATTAGTCATTACTTTTAATAGTTGTATTTCCTTTTTCATCTAGAGGTAAATGTTAAATCTTCCCATGCCCTCCTTTTATTAGTCATCTTTTTACTTTTTTAGCAGTTAATATTTTTGTATGTAGCCAAATAATCTCCTCTACGAATGTGATCTTCGAAACAGTAAATCTCAGTCAAGAAATGAGAAGCAGGTTTGCCAAGAGCTTGAGCAGCATCTTAACATACTCTTTCTGTGCATGCCAGTGATTCTATCCACAATTGGAGTGGTGGGTGTGTTCCGGAGTGCTGTGCTCGCTCATGACAAGACAGGTGGGCCAGGCAGATGGGAGAAACTGACGCTTCTCAGGTGTGTATTTTTTACATTTTTATCTACCACTATCTATCAAAACTGAAATCTTTCATGATACTGTAAAAAGTGCAAATGAAGTTTAAAAGGAAGGGCGGTGAGCACCTGGCGCTGAGTTTGAGGGCGCTGAGCTGGGGGGCTCTGTGTTAGAAAGTAACTTGGTTTAAAAGCATCTTCTGCAGCAGAGTTCCTTTTGTGTTCCAGCAGAATTCAGGCACCAATAAACGTGTCAAGATAAGGCCAGTGTTTAAACGTTATGTTCCTACTGGCGAGAGATCAGACTTTTGTCTAGTGGCAGTTTTGACTGTAGTGCAGAGGGTTAATGTGCCTTCTGCAAGGAATGTGTACCGTGTAGATCACAGAACTGTATTTATGTGAATAGCTAAGTGGGTTTCTGTTTTTGACATAGAAGCCTTTTGTTACCTGCTGTTCATAAATTACAATTCTAAGAAATATAGCACTGTGACCTATAAACTGTCATCAAAGAGCTGCATACAAACTGCATGGTATAGATTAGAAGGTTATGTTTTTTCTCAGTCCTAAGGTGGCTAAACAAAGGGTTGGGTTGGATAGAAATACAGGCCCTCATCATGAACATGGCGGGAAAGACCGCACCACCGGCGGTGGCGGTAACTACCGCCAACAGGCTGGCGGTCTGGATCGCCAAATAATGAAGGACATGAAAAACAGCCAGTGTGAAAACCACTCGCCGCCAGCAGAGGAGTGCCGACATCAACAGAAGAGGCCGCCCACAGGCCGATGGAAAGGCCCCACCTGCCAAACAAATAATGAAACACAAGACCCCCATCAGTTCTGGGGCGGGAACCACCGCCACACAAAGCATGGCGGAAATGAACAATATAAAAGAAAACACTCACTGGAGGCACACCCAACAAGCCGAAGCAGACATGAAGAGAGAGATGGAAATCATGCCAGTCCTCCTCCGTGCCATATACCTCCACGACTGTGACCGCCGACGAAGACGATAAGTACTGCAACCTACTAAACAAGGGAAGAAAGGGCACAGTTACATACCCAAACACCCCACCCACCCTGCAACGCACCCTCAGACCCTCACACCATCACAAGCCATACACACCTTAACAAGAGGTACTTACCCGAAACAAGGCCAATGCAATCGGAATTACACAAGTATGCACATGTGCACATCACACCCCCACAATGAAATGATGAACCACGTCTCCAGAGTGTGCCTTCAGCGACACTGGGCACTTTAACTTTAATAACATAAGTAATTCAATGTCCAAATAAGGCCATAGGCCAGTCCAACATAAAAAGGCTGAAGGGCCCAAATGGCCCGAATCTGACTCCCACATGTGCACATGATACTCCACTATAAAGTGACATCAATGGGGCAGCCAGGCACCTCAGGGAACTGGGGCAGGGGGTTTCCGGGTGGGGACTTACGTCTGGGAGGGGGAGCTTGGGCTTACATTTGGGAGGTGGAGGGGGTTTGGATCTAGCCTTGAAAGGAGGGCGAGTGGGCTTGGACCGGGGGGGACAGATGGACCAAGGGCAGCATGGGGCTTCTTGCTCACTGGGGAAGGGGCACGGGAATGGGAAGGGCGGACTGGGGCGGACTTTGACGTGGAAGGAGTGGACAGGGCAAGGAGGTGGGCACATTTAGGGACAATACGGGGTGGGCCAGTGGGTTAGACAAGGTCAACACAGGACAGGAAAAGTTTTTTAGGGTCAGTTGTGGTGAACATGGAGAAGGTGTGGGAGTGGAGGTAGAGGGAGTGCTTGTAGCTGGTGTAGGTGTGGTGGGCGTGGATGCAGGTGCCTGTACAGTATGCTGAGGTGTGGTGAATGTGTGTTGGGTAGGTGTCTGGGAACGTTTGAGTGTTTTGGGAAGAGGGGGGTGGACACAGTGGGACAAGACAGACGGCAGTGGAACATGGATGTTGTCTGGGTGTCTGCAAGTCTGGTGAGTGTGCTGCAAGTGTCAGTCAATGTCGTTGTGGTGAGTGCAGGTGTGGTGTCTGGGGTGCATGACTGAATGTCTGATGTTGTGGTGACTGCAAGCATGGGGTCAGCAACAGTGAATGAGGGTGCAGTGCTTGTGAGTGTGCATGTAGAGGTGACAGACAGGGAGGCGGGAGAGGTGGACACACTGGGGGAAGTGGATGTTGTGTGTGCCTTTGTATGCTGGCTGTGTGTATGCCTGTGGTGAGAAGTGTGTTGCTTGTGTTTCTGATAGCACATCCAGTCCTTATAAATTACTTGTACTTGGACACGCTGGAGGTCGGTGAACCTTTTAACCTAGTTGGGTTCTCCTCATTCAAGAATAGTCGGACCACTCAAATTAATCATCAATAACTATTTTAATCAATAGTTAATAGTCAATTAATAATCAATCAACACATTAGAAATCAATAACAATCAGTATTTTGACGCAACATGACCTTTCAGTCATGAATAACCACACCAGTTTATTAAAAGTTAATGTTTTTATTTCCCTATATTAACAAAGCTAACACAATGTATATAAGTCTCAAAACCAAATGATATATGTATACGAACATTACTAGCTGTCCATAGCGACGGAAGAAACGCAATCTACGCAATATCTGGATTATAATACACTCAGTTATAGCAATACAAATCACTAATATAAGCAATTGAATTTGACACATTTCATACATCGGTCAGCATAACAAGATTTCAATTTAGCATAGTGCATCAGATGAATACCTCGACTAGCCTCTAAATAGCATTGACATGCGGGGCTTCATGCAAAATGAATTTAGTCAACACAAATTTAGAAAACTTCTAGCTTGGGCCCTATCAAAATAAGCAGTTGGTACCTAGGAAGGAAAACACAATGCATAATACAATTATCCTTTCATATTTACCAAATACAATCAGCATTCAAGAAAAGTCTTCGTCCTTCAGGTATCGGTTCGATCAGCATGGGACAGGTTTCAAAGGGGCAAAGTTAAATCAAGTTTCCTTGCGGCAGCAAGGAGAATGGGACAAAAGTTACTGCATGGGCAAGACGGGGCAAAATTAAAGTTAAAGTCTCTAGGGTGAGAATTCTTAAAGTCTCTTTCTCTGCGATAGAGAAAAGGTATCAAAGGGCTCGTTCCAAAATGGCTTCTTGAATCTTGCTTCAAAATGGCATCGAGGAAAATGGCTGACTTCTCTTTGTCCGGTGGGTTTAAGTAAGAAACATTCCAAATTCTTGAGGGTCTTCCATTGGGGGGTTCATAGGGTGGCTTTCTTTTGACCAATGAATAGTGTCTTTCTCCTAATACTCATTTTTGCATAAGGTGTCCTTGGAGCCTTGGAACACAAGTTGCAACAAAGTTTGCCAATTATTTCTGTATCAGTGTTTTTATTGTCCGCACCTGCAGAAACTGACCTTGCTTGAAGCTAGCCTAGCATGAAACCTTGAGATAAATGTATTAGTCATCTCTACTGGAAAAATACAACCTTAAAGTAAAATAATATGTCTTTGTTAATACAAGTGAAAACCACGCAGTTAAATTTGAGACCAGGCAACTAGGCCAGAGCCTCTGCTAAATTTAGGCTAAGCATAAAACAGTTTCGACAAGAAAATCATAAAATACATTTGCAATTATGGCAGATTACTACATTTGTCAATTCTTCATGATTAATTTAGCCCGTTTATAATAATGGCGAACTACCCCGTGGGCACAATTTCCCACGTACATTATTTTTCTTTGCTAAAATCACACTACCTTATACGATTTTGATTATATGATATATAAATATTTGTTTGTCCTTCTTTCCTGCGTCATCATTTCTGTGTACATTTTTTGTGTGTTGAGGTGTGTGCATGGCTGTCTGAACGTGTGCTTGGGATGGGTGAAAGGAGTGGGGTGCTGGAAGGGGTAGAGGTGGTTGGATGAGGGACAGAAAGGCCAGGGACACTGGCTGCCGTTAAAGAGGAGGCCAGAGCCTGAAAAGATCTCTGTAGGCCAGACATGGCACCGTGAATGCCTTCCAGGTATGCATTGCACTGCTGCTGGGGTGTTAGTCCCTGGATGGCATTCACAATGGTTGTCTGCCCTACAGAGATGGTCCTCAGGCGGTCAATAGCCTCCTCCGTGAGGGCAGCAGGACTGACTGGGGCAGGGGATGAGGTGCCTGGGGCGAAGGAGACTACCACCCTTCTGGCTCAGCGGGCACGGGCAACTGGGTGGGAAGCAACTGGGAGGGCATTGATGGTATGGGGGTTGCGGAAGATGTCACAGAATGGGTGGGCCCACTAGGGTCCGCCACCACCAGGGAGCTCCCATCGGAGGAGGTATCAGAGTCACTATTGCCACTGGTAGTTGCCTCCCCATGGTACTCCCCTCACCCTCCAACCCACTGGTCCCATTGGCGTCACTCGACTCTGCCTCCTTGGAATCATGGG
The DNA here is from genome assembly GCF_031143425.1 of Pleurodeles waltl. Lineage (NCBI taxonomy): Eukaryota > Metazoa > Chordata > Amphibia > Caudata > Salamandridae > Pleurodeles > Pleurodeles waltl. The sequence goes on along the minus strand of NC_090437.1, from coordinate 800,788,494 downwards.
CCGCTGCATCCCCACTCGCCGGTGCCACTCCTCCCTCGCCATATGATGCTGATGCACACAGACAACACAAGAGTACAGGGGTGGGGAGACAAAACAGGAGATATATATGTTAACACCTTAATGGATGTACATATTTGGTTCACTCATACTCCCACCCAGCATATACACCAACACGCAGCACCTGCAGCTATAGTCATGCCTATGCCCCTCACTAGTCACCACAACCTTAGCATACAACTCATCTCCCACATGACACAAGGACCTGATGAACTGCAGACACGCCCCTAATCATCTCAGTGCCCATGGGGGCCGGATTACTGTAAAACGCCTGTCAGATTACCTGGCACTAGACAGCCTACAACCTACAGCACCCTCATCCATCCATCAAAGAGGTATGACATGGTGGTGGTACTCACCCCCTTGTGGCTGCTGTGCAGCCGTCAAGCGCCCATCCAAGTCTGGATATGCCACCGCCAGAATGCGGCACATTAGGGGGATCAGGGCCCAACGGGCACCCCTTCCTCTGTGGGAGGACTTCCCTAGCTGGCCTCGCAGGTCTTCCTGGCCAAACACCGCAGGTCCTCCCACCGCCTCCTGCAGTGGGTGCTCTGCTCTGTTCGCACCTCCCTGGCGATGGCCTGCTGAGTGCCCTCTTCTGATGGGCGCTGACCTGTAGGGGACACACAGAAAAGAAACACAGAGTTCAGGATATGGCCATGTGACACTGCTGGCTATACGTCCCCTATGGGATGGACACTTCACAACATCATTCCACCACCTCACTCACGGTACTTGCCAAACATTCTATGCCTGTGCAGGTACATACCAACCACACATGCATACAGGCATCTGCTACCATCACACATATCCATGCACGTCAACCTCCAACTCACCTGCACCTCTGGTCGCCCATATAACTTGGCATACAGGGGTAGGACCCGTCCACCAGCTTCTCTAGCTCCTCTGTGGTGAAGGCTGGGGCCTTTTCCCCTGTGACTCGTGCCATTTCAGTAACCAGAGTCAGGACACAGCAGCACACTCAGTGAAGTACTTCCATGCACGGGATATGGGAGTCAAGTGAACCTAGGGTGACGACATGGCGTACGCTCCGCGACGGTGTGCACCGTCACCGCCGGCGGCGATCATTATAGGGCCAGATTCCCCATTGACAATCATGTTAACCAATAAATGGGTGCACGGTGGTGAACACCGCCTTACGCCATAACAACAACCGCCAGCGGAATGAGGTCACTTCCACTGCTACATATCTGGATGGCAGGGGGCTGCCATTTTGCTAGTACTGCGCAGATATTTCCTGATCATGGGCCCCATGCAGGCCCTATGGAACCCAGCCCTTAGTCACATGCCCACATGACTCATTTCTGCCCACAACAGTCCAGACGTTTCACTTCATACATGTCCCTACAGTTGTTCATCATACAATGCTTGTGTGTAACCTACATAATGTACAGCAGTTATTCATACACAACATGTTGTGCATATGTATGTGTGTCCCTCACATGTGTTCTCCCCTCCTCCTAGGTGCAGACCCATGTGGCGAGGGAGGGCCCCATCTGTGTACAGACCTTGTTGATTTGGAGACCATGGTGGATCATTATCAACTACAGGCCCACTCATGCTACAATCCATGAGCTATGTGCATTACTAGATCCAGTACTGAGACCGGCAAATCTGAAGAAGCATGCCATCCCTACTGAAGTGCAAGTGCTCTCTGTACTCCATTTTCTGGCCACAGGCTCACTTCAGGCAACAGTGGGCATGGGTGTAGGGTTGTCACAGCCAATGTTTAGCCCCATCCTGGCTAAATTCCTGGATGCATTTGTACTACACCTGCAGAGATATGTGAAGTTTCCCCAAAGGGCTGATCTCCCTGCTATCAAGTCTAACTTTTGTTCCTTTGCTAACATTCCCCATGTGATAGGTGCCATATATGGCACCCACATAGCTCTCATTCCACCAAGAGTGAAAGAACAGGTGTACAGGAACAGGAATAACTTCCACTCAATGAACACACACTTGGTGTGTACTGCAGACCAGTACATTTCACATTTGAATGCCATGTTTCCAGGATCAATCCATGATTCTTTTGGCCTGAGGAACAGCAGTGTACCACACATGATGGATCAACTACAAGGGGACAGAGGATGGCTCATAGGTGAGTGTGTATGACACTGGTTCTGTACATAGCTGCCAGCCAGGCTGTCTGCAAGTAATGGCAGTCTGTTACAGTCCTGTTTCAACCCCTTTTGCAGGTGATTCTGACTATCCCAACATGCATTGGCTCCTGACACCTGTGAGAAATCCTAGAACAGATGCAGAGAGGAATTACATTGAGGCCCCTGGAAGTACTAGGACAGTGATAGAGCGCACTATAGGTCTCCTGAAGGCTAGATTCCATTTCCACCATCTCTCTGGGGGATCCCTGTGCTATGGCCCTGAGAAGGTGTGTAGAATAGTGGTGGCCTGCTGCATGCTGCACAACGTGGCTGTGAGGAAAGCTATCCCCCTCCTGGAGGAGGAGGGTGCTGTATATCCAGACCTGCATCATCTGAGAGGGGATAAGAGTGATGGTGAGGATGAAGAGGGGGAGGATGTTCACTCCAGGAACCAGCTGATCCAACTTTACTTCCAGTGATTATGAGGTACTGTTCACTGATGATGTTGTCTTCAATGCATATTATCTATCTGACTTATTCACTATTGGGATGTGGGGTCTGTAATCATTGACAATGTTACCTGAATATTGAGGTTGCATGTGCCATTGAGACAAACATGGTGTACATTTCTGTTTACTCTCGCAATGTTGTGCGTGGGGTGCCATTCCTGCATTAAAGGTCTGATTATGGTATTGACAGGATAATGCATTCACATTTACAATTGATTCATCGATATGACAGGGGACATACAATTTGTATACATGTGTTTTATTTGGTGTCCTTAATGCATTGGTGCGCTGTACAGAGATAGGGAGTGAGCTATTGGTGGATGTCCATACTGGGTACATGGGCTCAGCGATTGGTGGTAGTGGGTATAGGTCCATCTGTCCCTTGCAAGTTGTTGTGTGGCTATTGGCGGGTGAGGATGGTGGCGTGGGTGTGAGTTGTGTGATGTTGCGTTCTGTGTCTGCATGGTGTGTTGTCTGTCTCAGCTGTCATATTGACAATGCCAAGGATTGTGGGGTGTGTCCATGAGTGTTTTATAGTGTTGTGCATGTGGGTCAGGTGTGTGGGTTTCAAACTTGCCAATGTGTGCATTTCTTGCTGTTGGGTCCCATTGCTGGCCGTGGCGGTCTGTACCACCAATGGTCATTCGACATCCACTAACAGCCGCAGTGATTTGTGCATCATTATTTGGGAGGCGGGGATTTGTCTGCTTGGCGGTGGGGGGGTGGGATGTGCAGCCTTTCCGCCGACAAGGCCCTGGCGGTGGCTGGTGGTAGCAGAGTTTTTGGCGGTTTCTGTTTTTTGCATCATTATATGACTGGTTTCTGTTCACTGTCACCAAGGCGCCCGACAGTGTTTACCGCCATGTTCATAATGACCCCCACAGTCTCTTTAGTATAGCCAACCCCAAGATATGTTTTAAATCCTGGGTTTGTGTGTCTTAAGACCATTCACTCTTAAAATATACTGCCTACTAGTATGGATAAAATGTGATTCCTACACTGTGTAACCCTCATTGACTTATGTAACATTTCCTCCAGACTGATTTATACACATATGATTTACTTTCTCTGCATAGTTTATGTGTGATGTAAAGTACTCTGACATCCTACACTGGTATGAATAGTGCTGTAAAACAAATTAAATGCATTTGCAAGAGGAGTTATGGGGATCTGAAGGGGTGGATCTTCAGGGGGCATGTATAGGGTGGAACTCCCCCCGCTCATTTTTCAGAGTCTGGTTAAGGAGGCCCTCCTTCTGATTTGTGAGGTGATGATCAGGACCTTTCCTTATAATCACTTCACTGCCGAAAGCAAGCTTTAGGAGAGTGAGCGTTTGCCAGATCACTAGGGTATGACTGCATGCAGGTTCTGGAGTTGTCAGGCATTAGGTATGCTTTACAATTGTGCGTATGTACCGCAAACCACAGCTTGTAATTTGTTCTGAATGTCTTCAGTGTGACCTGATGCTTCCCATCAGCATTGGAAATGGAAACTATTAACAAGCCTGGTGATGGAGGGTTGTTGTCAGACAGGACGGTGTCATGAGGGAGAGCACCATGAGGAGCTGAATTAGTGACAGGCGGTCTTTCAGGACATATGTATTGATTGCACACACTCTCCCCCAAAATAAATTGAGGAGGAAAATGTGATAGTTAATCTGTTTTCCCTTGCTCAATAAATAACAAACTCCATTTTAAGATACCTCAGTAGGTTATAGTTCCTATGTGTAGCCAGACGTTCCAGCTTATAATAAGGGGTAAGATAGCTCAAGTGTGTGATGCACTACATAGTGAGATCTATGTGTACACTGAATACATATGGTTATTCTATCTACTGCAGAGTATTGCATGCAACATGGAGATCACATATTTATACTAGGTATACTAATTCAATAGATTATTGCAGTTGTTGCAGAGATCCTCGAGCAAACTTACAGGAGACAAGTTGCAAAAGTTGTAAAACAGCTCAGGGTGTTTATGCTATCTGCAAACAATTGCATGTAATATTAAAGGGAACATAATGTTTTGTAACTATACAGTTGTTGAAATTAATTCTGTTAGGTGGTATTAGCTTATTACAGTTTGTAAGCTGGTGCCTTGGTTCGAGCAGCTAAACACTTGCTCAGGAAACATGCAGTGATCTGCAGGTCACAATTTTAAACACATTCCATCTTTCTGAGGTCAAATCTGGTTTACTGTTATCTAATATCTAGTGCAAACGCTAGTCCACTGACAGGTTAATAATGACAACTCTCATTTATAGTACTAAGAAATGCATCAGGTATGCTATATAAACCAACAAGTTCAGATATATCTGTCTCTTGCAATGCATAACTTGACAGAGTGTGTCTTTGTCCTGCCTAGAGGAATTGAGAGAATCCAGGTGGACTCTCAGTTCCACCTTTAAGACTTGCTGTCAGCACAGGAACACCCTTCATGAAGACAACTGTGATTGCCCAGGACACTGGGCATTTGCATCCTTCTCATGACTGAGAGGTAATAATGGACCTCTGCTCCTTGCAAGCTGCTTCTCCACACAATACACACACATTCTATGTGTGGGCGCTACTGCATGGCACTCTCCACTGGTACATAGATTTGGTGGGGCTGGCTTGACTTCAGATAAAAATAGCTATCTGAAACAGAATCAGGACTGCCTCCACTCTTTTCCAACACTGCCTTGTGTCACATGTGCCCACCCTGTTTTTCTGAGTAGGGTATGCCATAGTGCTTGTTGGGAAAATATTAGATTTAGATCCCCAACAATATTGGCTAAGCTACACCCCCTCTTGTTTGACTGCTTTATTATGGTGCACTGCGCACAGCAGGAATAGAATAGGATTCAGGTGTAAATGCCTCCAAACATTCCCAGGAATATGCCTGGTGCAGCTGACCATGTGTAATCCTGAGACTTTCGATTAATAGAAAAAAGGAAATGCATGTTCAGGCGAAGGAAGAAATGTCCACTTGTACTTTTCCTACTTTTTTGTGAATTGGGACAATTGTTTATAAGTGTCCTTGCTGGAGGTGAACAGTAAAACCTTTTTTACATATATATAGTTCTTAGTTTTTGTGTTTAGAGGTGATGTGGTTATTAATTCTATTTTCCCTTTTTCGTGTTCCAATCATTTACAGGTGTGTGTACAATATTATTTCTTGTGTGTTTAAGGTATGATTCACTTCACTTATATTTTTCTGTTTGCAATCTTTGACTTTTTGCTGCCATTTTCTTTTAAAATGTGTTGTGAATCTTTGTTTTTGAAGGGGTTAAAACAAACATCAGATATATTTTTTATTAGTTTAATTCTTGGCATTCATTTGTACGAAAATATTAAAAGTGGTTGTAGGTTAAGTAGTGTAAAAATGAAGTGGTTTTGAATTAATGCATTTGGGTATTGTCATGTAGGTGTGCAAGAATAGTAAGAGTGGGTAAAAGGCTGTTTGCTGAGGTTCAAAACTTTTATGGGTACATAAAGTGGCTTTGTGAAAAACAATTCAACTTACAGATTTTTTAAAGTATTGTGTATATATGAAGTAGGTGAATTTTAAAACTGTGGTACATACATAGAGTTGTCTTGAATCTAGTTGTCAGGTTAAATAATGCTTTGAAGACATTGTTCAAGTGTGCTGTGATTAATATATTGTGTTATTGTAATAAATGGTTGTGAGACAAAGGGCTAATCTTCAAAAATGATACATGTCCATATAGTCTGTTGAACTGCAGGTGTCTGGATAGATACAGTTATGTTCAATTTAATGATGGAAGGGTTCACTATTCATTACATGAGTAAATTATTTGCTACACCACTCAGGTGTACTGAATGGCAAAATAGTGTAAACGTAATTCTATATTTACTCCTAGGTGTAGTAGTAAATCTACACTTGAGTAAATCTACAGGTGACAATTAACCCTTGTTCATACGGCACCATATCTATATGAAATGTTCTTTTATATAGGTTTACATTTATGTACATAATGGATAAGCGATGTGATTGATATGACAGGTTTTAATAGAAAGTGTGGCTCTGATGCAAATTGCTGGGAATCAAGTGTGTCCTGTGTTGAGAAGGGACCAAAATGTAACTATCTACTGATTTTGAGAATTTGTAACCTAACGGGAAAAGAGCAGCTATTAACATGCATTGTGAGAACAGTTAAAGTAATTGGAGACAACGTGCTGGTTTTAAAACGTACTTCATGTGTACAAACTCATTAAAATGGTAGGTGACAAGAGCAAAAGTGATTGTGAGGAAACATACTGAGATGTAAAATTATTCTAGATACAGAGGTTGCCTATTCGTGACTATGTGTGAATTATACTTAAAGACATTGTCCAACCAGGACATTCCCATAAAACTGCACCATTGATTGTCTGACACTTTCTGATGTTTAACCCACAAAATATGAATCTCTTATTCTCGAGCCCAAAAGAAAAATCTAATTTAACCCAGCACCGCTGAAAGAACTAAAGAGAGAAGGCTTCTCTCTCTCTCCTTCCCATGAAGTAAATTCATTGGGTTTCTTGTTGGACAGTATACTCTCACTAACCTAAAAAAGGTAGCACATTCATCTAACCTTTATCTGCGCACATTAAGGAAAATAAAAACATTTCTAGTCATAAGGCAATTAAAATCACACCATAGTAATCTGCCATTTTGACTTTGGCAACACCATTCTGACCAAAACCTTTAAGCCTCACTATCAACAGCCAAAGTGGTCTTTTAATCCACATCCAAACTAGAATTATCTATAAAATAATTGTAGCAAATATCTCTGATCCTATAACAACTTCACTGGCTGCCCATAGAAGCAAAGATCAAATATATAATGCTGTGCATCTAAACAATCATCTATATTTGGTGAATTTGCTCATCAGCAAAGACTGAAAAGAAAATACTCCTTACAACCTTAGACCCCTAAATTGACAACTTCCCAAGCCATGCAACAGCCTTTTACCAAAGAAATACCCACCATCTGAAGCATGGGTACTTGCAAACATTTTCCAAGGGGTCACAAAGTTTGGTCTGTGTTGTGCCCGAGGGCAGCACTGATGGCATTAGGGTGGTGCTATGTTGGGTGGGCAAGGGGGTGACTGTAGGGGAAGCAAAGCATGTACATCTAGTGGCTGAATTGCACAATGTGAAACCAGAAACGGCTCAATCCCAGCTTACCCACTTGACCAAATTGTGTCATTTTAGGCAATTGTTTTTTTCACAACCTTCCTTTTTCTTCCTTATCACATATAAGAGGACCTTGAAATACATTACCTCGGGATGTGCACTATATAAAATCTTCTCCTGAGTTTGATTTAAGTATCTTTAATGTTGTTCATGTATATTAGTAACCCAGGTCACCCAAAGGGGGCACATATCAACTGACTTGCCTCTTTGTTTACTATTGGTTGGCACTGTTGTCCGGGTGAATGGGAGAGGCATGAATGTTTCTAAATTCATGTTTGAAAAGTATCACTACAGAAAATACTTCTCAATGCAATTTACTGAGATAATCTGATGTATTAAGGCAAAACTGTTCTGTGGTTTTTAATTTGTGAATTATGAAGAGACTCAATCATATGTTTACACGTTTGCTGCAAGATATCTTTAAAATTAAGTTTTTCATCGTTACTGCCTTTGTTTAACATCAATTAACTTTTAACTACAGTTTTATTATTAGAGACGAGTCAAGTAAACAGTCGAGTAAACAGCAGCCCAGTGCTGCTGTTGAGCAGAGGGCCACATATAAAGGTTAGGAGTTCGGTACTTTGAGTATCACTGATCTGGAGCTTATAACCAATGCAGTAGAGAAACCCATTCCACCCACCTATCCATCAGAAAGAAATTCAATGCTCATTCTCTTCTTTATAGCTTGCCTTCTGTGAAGTCGCATCCCTTCCATGCAGACCTTGTGAACAAATGCTTCTCACAACAAGAACTATAAATCCCACCAGCAAGCCCAGGCCTACATATTCGATTTCACAACTGAAGTTGAAACTGTTTATTTATTTACTATGTACGTTTGTTGTTTCATGTAGCAGTGCTAATACCACTGGGCTGCCTGAAACTGTAGGTAGCCGAGGTTTCAATCGATTTTAAGTACATCAAGTTGCCTTGCAACTAACTGACAAGTTAGTTTGTACTTTGAAAAGATAACGGGGGAATGACTGGAATTACTATGGTGTGTGAGAACAGAATAAATGGCTGTTTTGCAATTTACGGAGCCTTAAACATGCTCTAGACCGAAAAATAGGTTTCTATAACGTGAAAGGGTCCGTGATCAATGTCTTGTGTGCAAATATATAAATTGGTTGTTAATTAATTTGCTAATTTTGGAAAGTATTGTGTATGTGTATAAGGTGAGCTTAAACATATGTGTATCTTTATTGGAAGTGGTCTGTGACACACTAAAACTGAGTGTGAGGAATGCAGGGCAGTTTTAAAAGTATTGTGTTCCTTCAAAGTGGCCTTAAATAGCAGCATATGTCGACGGTTTATTTGAACATAATTGAGAACAGCATGCAATTAATATGGTTTGTGGGAGCAGTAAAAATGTTTGTAAGGCAAGGTAATACTAATAAAAATGTTGTGTACAATAATGCTACATAGGCCATGTAAAACCTAATAGGGAAGTAGTTGCAACTTATATGTGACGGAGATCAAATTTTACTAATACATTAGTAGCATAGAAGTTAGCATATAGTGACTTACAAACCTTCATGTGAAAATGTAAAATGCAAATGTTTAAATTATGGTGGACGTGTGACCTCCATTCGTATTTGACATCTCTTTTTAACATGAAGATATTGTTCATTAATATTTGACTAAATTACTGACATGAATTAATGTTCAAAGTTTTATCTTTAAGAAGAAATAGTAGAAATGAAGTATTTTATGAGTATTAAGTTATTATGATTTAATCGTACTTATATTGAATTAAATTAATTCTATTAAAGTGATTTACATGTGTGCAGAAAAATAAATGCATGTTTAAAGTGTTCTAATATGTCGTAAATAATCTTTACGATTTGAATTGCATATATAATTCAACTGTACAGTGTGCAGTAGGATTTATGTGTATTAATTGTGTATTAATTGTGTTGTGATTATGTGTATGATTTATGTGTATTAATTGACGGAGTCTTAAACATGCTCTAGGCCGAAAAGTAGGTTTCTGGATATATGTGGTATTTTGACTATAACGTGAAGGGGTCCGTGATCACTGTCTTGTGTGCAAATATATATATATAAATGTAGGCTTTCTTAGCAGGACTAGTCCTGAAGTTTCATTCTTGTGGCAGTAAAGATACATTACTTGCTTATTCTGTGCCCTCTGATCAGAATTTTTCCCTAGGTCGCTGAGGTGATGTTGAATTTCCTATTGTATTGTAGAGGAAGAACATGTTTCAGTGTTAACTATGTAACAATATTTGTTCTAACTGTCCAACAAGACAGGAAACTTTTATAAATTGCACATGAGCATTGTTTAGTTCATCTTGTGTGTTGTGAGAAAGAATTCTGAAGTGACAAACAACTTAGCACATGTTAAAAAATGCTGATAAAAATGGCACAAAGGAATCTACAAGATTCCTCTGTGCCATTTGTACACCCCCCCTAGTGCTGGAACACCCCCCCTTCAATACATTATCCCTGGAGCAGGCATAATGTGGCGCAAGAGGTTACAAAGTGGTACAATGGAAGCATTGCGCCACTTTGAAAATATGGCATACCATTTTTCTAGAAAATAGAATTAAACATACTCTTTTAGGTAAGCAGGCTAGTGCACTTTTCTTTCCCTCTTCCCTGGATTAACATGTTGGGAATCATAAATCTCTGGCTTAGTACCTGACACAAGAGCTTCGTCAACCTTTCCACCCTTCTGAAAAACAACCCATATTGGACATTTGAAAACTCTGCTAAGATCCAAATTCTTTTGGAAGATTTCAAAATCAGTTTTTACAGCTCCTTGAAAACCTTCAGAATCGCCTGCGACAGGTACATTTCCACCATGCAGCATGTCCGACAGGTGCCCTATTCTTGACAAGGTCACCAACCTTAAAATTTAACTACTTAGTTGCAAACTTTCTATCAAATCAAACTTTTCTTTTCTCCTGACACACTGTCTCTCCCCACACACCATAACCCAGGTTTTCCATATATCCTTTCTGCCACAACATCCACCCTGGGGAAACACAAATGCTCGATTTCCTTCCCTTGAATAACTCAAAAGGAAAATGTCCAGTGGAGGCATGAGGCCACATTCAATACACAAACGCTCCTTCAGCTCATCTTTCCAGCGTACCCCAATAATCAATGTTATTTGGATTCCCTCCTTTAAAGTTGTGTGAAATCGCTTGACAGTGCCATTCGTTTCAGGATAGATCAAGTAAATCTATGACATTTTCCTCCTATAGGGCCTCAAGCAAATTCCTTTTTTTGCAATGGTGTTTTATATGTATTTATAACTGTGTCACTGTTACAACAAATAGTACAAACATGAACAATTCCCTCAACCATCACATCCAAATCCAGCCAACAAAAATCCTGTCTGATTCACTTTTTTCATGATTCCCACATGACTTTTGTGGCCCAGCTTCACAATTGAATCTCTTAAAGACAATGGAGAAACCAAAGAAATTCATCTAAGCAACAATCCACTGCTTTCTCTCAACTCATCTTCCATATTCCAAAATGGCTTCAATTTCAGATCACTTTTCTTTCTACCCATGTTGCACCCGAATTCCGCCCAATGCCTGCTTCCGAGCTGATCTAAGGAGAGGGAGACAGGTGGCTTCACTAGAGCATTTTGGAGCAGCTTGTTGCTGGTGGGCCACCGCACACGGCTGTTAGATGTACTTTACAGCAACTGCCCCCCCGTTCAATATCCTGGCCTCTTGTGCTTCTTCCTGGGGGGCCTTGGTGGAAGACGCCTTAGGCGTTCCATACTTTTTTACCTTTTCTTTCCCAGAATCCTCTAGAAAAGATTCCTAGAATACTCCCTGCCATTTCAAAGATGGCCACCTTACCATTAGTTGCTATGAGTCAATTCCCAATCCAATATGACTAAGCTCTCTTCTTCCTGTATGTCCAGTCTTTAGAGTATAAAGCCAACTGATCTGTTTCTTCTTGCATCGCAACAGTTCTTGATCTCCCTTGGTGAGTTTCCTCACTCTTAGTCAGTTTTAGGATTTTGTTGTTCTTCAGTCATTTAGTTCCAGCTACTGACATTTCATGCATATCCTAAAATCTCCTGTTCCTTGGAGTCCAGCCTCCTGTTATTGGGTTTCTATTTTTACATGGAGCCTTGATGTAAACTATGTGAAAGGCTTTTATCATTTTACAGCTCATCAAGGATAGCACTGGGCCAATCCTATGATTAAAGATTTTGCTGTTCAAATGGCAAAAGACTTTGTCGCTTTCTAGCTTGGTGAGGATGGCACTGTGGCACTATAGTATATATACTTTCTCCCAATCCCATTGATTGTCCAGGAAAGGAAGGACTGCACTGGAAGTCTTTTGTTGGTTATATATATATATATATATATATATATATATATATATATATATATATATATATATATATATATATATATATATATATATATATATATATATATATATTATCCCACTCATGACATCTTTGATAACATAATTTATAATATCAATCTAATATTTACTGTAAAATTGTTGATGAAAAAACTGTGCATGGCGGGGGTGTAAGTTATAGTTACCTTAGAGCACAAGTTATAGTTACTTGAGGTAACTAACTATAACTGGTGAATTTCTATGGTTTTGTGTATATCTATATCTATATATATATATATACATATGTATATATATATATATATTTATAACTTGTGCTCTAAGGTAACTATAACTTACAACCCCGCCATGCACAGTTTTTTCATCAACAATTTTACAGTAAATATTAGATTGATATTATAAATTATGTTATCAAAGATGTAATGAGTGGGATAATTAGCAGTGCATGGTGAGGACGCAAGTTATAGTTATCTTGGAGCACGAATTATAGTGACTTGAGGTAACTCTAATTATAACTGGTGAATTTCTATGGTTTCGTGTGTTTTCAAAATGTGAGCCTAACTATAATGTCCCTGTAACATTTGGTTTTAAATGAATTTCTATTTTTTTAATTCTATTTCCTAACTATAAAGTTCCTGTAAACTTTGTTTTTTTCAGTAAATTTCTATGTTTTTTTTTAACGTCTAGTAATTTTCAATACTATACGTTAATCCAACCACTGCCGCACACAGCCTTCAGCTGTGCGCAGCGGCTTGTTGCCACAGGGCCTGGTCTCCAGCCCTGAGATCAACCCATCACTGCACTGTGCACAGCCTTCACCCATGTGCAGGGGAGGCTGCCCGGAAGACCTGGCCTGCAGCCAGACCCTGCTGCCAACACCCCATAACCACCCACCCCCATGCTGTGCACTGCCCTTTGGCTGTGTACAGTGGGAGTTGGCCAGGGATTCTCTGGGTGTGAGAATAGGTGTGAGAGGGTGTATCTGGGGATGAGAGTGGCTGTCAGTTTGTCTGTCTGGGTGTGACAGTGAGTACATCAGTGTTTTAGTGGGTGTGTCAGTGTGTGCGCACGTCTGTGAGTGGATGCATGAGGATGTCAGTTAGTCCGTGAGTAGATGTGTGACAGTCTGAGTGGGTCTGTGAGGGGGTGCGTAACTGTCTGAGTGGATCTGTGAGTAGGTGTGTGACGGTCTGAC